>NC_052251.1:1200000-2400000 GCF_013401445.1 Tripterygium wilfordii | reverse complement strand
GTCTCGACTGCCATGCTTTGTCACATGAAGTTTGGTCTGTTTATCTTCTTTGCTTGCTGGGTGTTGATCATGAGCTGGTTTATCAAGAAGTTTTTGCCGGAGACTAAGGGAGTGCCTATCGAAGAAATGACTATTGTGTGGCAGAAACATCCTTACTGGAGTAAGTTTGTTGGGAAATATGAAGAAACTATTGAGATCAGTGAGAAGAAGGTATCTGCAGATGTCTAAAATAAAATATTTTTCCTGATTTAGTATTGTTTTTTTTGTCTCTTTTGTTTCAAATTTCAATTTGATGATCTTGCCGGGACATGTAATTGGCATCGATCATCTGTTTGTTTGCAAGAATTGCAGTAATTCTAGCGTCTGTTGAGAATTTTTTTTCGAGTTTTTCATCTAATTGTAAGGATCTGGTTTTCTATTGGTATCGTTAAGATGTGAATTTTTTAATATCTGGCTGTTGTTCAAAAATGAAGCATTTCTTCCCTATCTAAGCAAACCCAAGCTTCAATTCCATCGCCAGCGCAACCATTGATGATATCTGTTCGCTGTCACAACCTCTGTACGCGTGAAATGGCCGTTAGGTCTTGCTGCATTGCATGCCTCCACCATGGCTTTTAGCTTTCCCATTGCATCAAACAAAAACCTTTTTGTGAACAAATTGAGTTCATTTAGTACAAATTCTGGAGGCTTAAGCGTTGAGAGATCTCTAGTAGGAAATAGAGTACTTAGTTCATAATTTGGAGGACTAATTGCTTGCATGAAACCTCCCAAGCATGATTTTGACCATTCAATATTGATGAAAGTAGATGTTGAGCAGTGGCGAAACCAGGATTTTGATTTACCCCAAGCTGAACTTAAAAGTGGCGGGATTCGAGGCAGTGACCCGAAAAATTTTTAGAACTTCAATAGAATCTCAAAATGGTAAGAACTTACCATGCCTTCCAAGATAACTAGATCTTTTTTTTTTTGATAAGCCAGTAATGTATTAATATATAACAAATTGAAACTCTAAAAGTTGTAGTTTACAAGCAGTTCTAACAAAGTCAATCAAGTGTATGATCAAGGAGGCAAACCCAATCAAGTAGTAGTGTACAGCAAAATAAAAACCTCATTTGGAGCTTGCCTCTTGTTTTATCTACTGCCAACACAAGCCAAAAACTCAAATACTCTCAAGTTGTACCTTATAACCTTAAGAGAAGAGACGCATGATGAACTTGATCAACTTTAGAACCCAAACAGAACACACAAATGAAGAGAAGAATTAGCAGCAGCTATCACGCAATAGCACAAGACAATCCACGAGACATGAACCACGACACAATTCTAAAATTGTTAACATATTCTGAAACTTCTCGTGGCAAACCACATCAAGTCGATAATGATCTAACTGACATTTCAAAAGATATATGTCTTGTCCGCTAAAGTCAGTTGGATAAAACTTCTCGGCAAGCAAAAGAATGCGATTAGGATCAAAAGCTTTGAAGTTTTCCCTAGGATCTAAAGCAGAGCTGAGCATAAGCAGTTCCATTGACTCTTCATTGAATCCCATACGTAACTCATCCAATATATAATCAACCGTAGCTTTAAAGATGTCAATGCAATAGTGATGCTTAAATGTGATATCATCATTCTGTTGGCAATAACATCCTGTAGCTTCTTTGTACCGAGTGCTCATATCAGGTATATCGATATCAAACTTCAAGCAAATCAACCTGTCTTGGGTCAGCCCACCTTAGTGGCATAGTGTCTAGGCTAGTGGGCTTAAGTATATTTACTAATTTTTTTTATTTTTTTCACACGGGCTCAAGCCCACCGTAGCACAACTGTAGATCCGCCCGTGATGTTGAGTATCCATCAGCCACCCTGTGTGACACACAAACACCAACTGCCAACCCACCAAAACTAAACAAGTCAATTTGTATTGCTACTAAGGGATATGTTTCCAATTCAAGTAACTGCGGATCAAAATAGTTCTACAGCCTCATTTTGTAATTTCCGTTGAGAATTTTCGAGAGCTTGCCATCAATCTGTGTGACCGACACCAAAGTGTGTGTGTGTACTTACCCCAAGTGTAGGGTATCGTCAAGTAATAAACCGGTGAGTCCGGTATCGATCCACGAGGAAGCAATGCAAATTTGAAGTGAATGATATGCAAATGACTAGCTAACACTAATAAACACAATGAATATCAAATAAAAGCAAGTAAAAGAAATGGGCCGAATGACTCGGTAGCATGAGCGATTTTGTAATCAAAGTAAGCACAAATTGGATTTAAAACAATTAATTAAAAACCTAGTCTCTAATCCGTCCCGGTGGCTACTCGGTTCTTATACTCAAGGTATCATTGCAAACACACACAACCATACACAATGCATTGTGTGATACTATCAATCATGCATATGCAAAGAGAATTGGGTTATAAGACTTCAATTCATACATGTAGGCCATCGGGTCTCTTAATCTACGATGAACGCAAAGGGATAAGCACCTAATATTATGAATTAATATTCCCCCTTGGGGCTTGGCTTGGCTAACACCCTAGTTTCACACTCAAAGATCAATTAACCATAACTCTCCCATGCACATTCCTAATTTAACCCAAAACCCCATCATCAATACACATAATTAATAGTTATGTAATGAAAAACTCAATTAATTAAGGAAATCATGCAATGGGTTTAACAATTCTCAATCGAACACATTAGATGCAATCCCTAGACTAGACAATCCAAGAATACAAGCAAATATGTCATTCCCATAGATCCAATCACACAACTATCACGAAATTAAAAGAGAGAAATCGAAGCTACGATTCTTTGAGCATACCTTAAGTAATCGAAACCGAGCACCCACCGTTTGGGACTAGAAACTAGAAAGAGAACTACCCACTCATGATTGTTGCAATAAACATCCAATCTATTGTCATCTAAATCAGAGTTTATACAAAATCAAGAGAAAGCACCAAAAACAACAAAGAAAACTTAGAGAGAGAAACTAGATCTACACTACTCCTATGGTGGCTTCCTCTTAGAGAAGTCAATGAATAATCATTAAATCTCAACCTTGCAATATGTAGCCGTTGCACTTGCATTATTTTCCAAGTGTAGCTTTGCAAGATTTGAGTTGTCATGTGCACTTGCAGCCATCTTTGACCATTTGATTAAACTTGCACCAAATCTTGACCTTGGTATCTCCAACAATTTTGTCATCTTTGACCATTTGATCAAACTTGCACCAAATCTTGGCATTGGTATCTCCAACAATTTCCTTTTAAATGTGTAGCAACTTGCAGCCATCTTTGACTCCAAAAATCAAGTAAGATCTTCTTTTAAGTCAAAAATTGCAAGCAAGAATGTTGTCTTATGCACAACCATTGGATTCACCTTTAAATGATCATCTTAACCCTTCAAGTCTTGTTGTAATCTAATCCATTCATAATTCAAAACAATTCAATCTCGGCCATAGATTAGTGTACCGTTGGAGCTTGTAGTCTTCAAGAATATCTTCATAATCTAAGTCCCGACACCTCACAGCAAAAAGTGCCCAAAAAGTGCTCCAACTTGCCCGAACAAGGTCCGATTCCTACAAAACCAAGGGGAAACATTTGTAAGTGTAAAATTAAGCTAAAATGCAATCAAATACATTAACTAAGTGCTAGAACATCCTAATTAAAGGACATTAGAACCTCAAAATAGAGGTCCAATCACTGTGCTTCTCAAAATTCCACAACTTGATCGTTGCAATTCACCGTGTGATCGTCATCGTTGTACCTGCCCGCGAGAGGGTAAAATTGGGTTAGGATAACAAAATCGTTCAGCAGCTTCATTTCATAATCTCCATTGAGAATTTTCAAAAGCTTGCCATCAATATGTGCTCCCTAAAATTCCACACCTTGATCGTTGCAATTCACAGTGTGATCATCATCATCGTTGTACCTCCCCGCGAGCGGGTAAAATTGGATTAGGATATCAGATAGAGTGATTTCTCTAACAAAGCATGTATTTGGACAGTTTTTTCAGGTATATAATTGTCACTGTTTGTGCTTGTAGTGGAGTAGTATAGGATAGTAGGGGCATAAACTGGAGGAGCAAAGCAATATTGTTTAACACATTATCTTATTCATGAAGGGGAAAACCATTATCACAATAAGACCTATCAGACATAATCATAAAAATAAAACCCTAAACCATTATCACTGAGATGTAAACTTAAAAGGGAAGGGGTGACTCCCTCTTCACCTAGTAACATAAAAATTCACATTGAAATGAGTGATGAGATTAGTACATTAAACATTCCATGACCACATTGAACATTCGTTATATAACTTCCATCCACAGTTGTTAAGAAATTGGCCTACAACCGACATTAAGGTTTTACTATAATCCTAGATTAGCATCAGTACAAATTTAATGATCCATAGAATTTCTTAAGCTCCATCTTCTCCGGACTAATTAATATTTTCATATACGAAAGATAAGTAAAATAGTCAATCGTTAAGCTAGAATAAGATAGAGGAGAAAACAAAGAAAGAGATATAGACACGGATTTACGTGGTTCGACAATGTACCTACATCCACGAGAGGGAGCCGCCAATTATTTTTTATATCATTAAATAGGTTCCATCATATCAACTACTGTTACGGACACTAAATCAACACTCTCATCTTCTTCTTTTTTTCTAATTTGATTTCAACACTTTCACTCTCTCTTTTTTCTCTTTCTTTCTTTTGAGTGAAGCCATAATTGACCAATCCTCTTCATCTTCATATTCTTTAATCTTTACTGTTATAATCTTCAACTTCTTCAATCTTTAATCTTCATCTTCTTCAAATCTTCATCTTCTTCAATTTTCTTCTTCTTTAGTCTTTATTTTCATAGCAAGCCACATAGCAGAGTCCCCTTCGTCCTACTAGGATTGTTGTGACTGCTGTGAATATCATCATACTCTGGTGGCGACCCCTTCTTCATGAGCACTTCATAGGAGTATGATCCAAGAACGTAACCCCCGAAGTTTAATATTCCCTAAGGCGTACCAGATGGGTGTCGAACTTGAATCGCCCTGAAAGTGCCCTTCATTCCCTTACGATAATGATTATTGTTAGTTTATCGTGTGGCTGTAAGAAGGTGTGTTTGATCCTTCTTAAGGCTGATCTGCTTTGTAATGGATGTATTGTATTGTACTGTAATAAAATGATATTAAAGAGCTACGAGCTCATATATATGTAATATGTTGAATGCTTGATTGTTGATCTTCTTTCTCTTAAGAAGATATACAAATATATATATATATATAAATGTTTCTTGTGCTTCTACTGCAAGCTTGTTGTCTAGATTTATCAAGGCCTCAACCAGGTTATCATTAAAATACCATTTAATATTCTTACCTTTTGTTTTTATGGCACAGAATTTGACATTCTTACCTTCTGTTTCTACTTGGTCGCCATTGTTGAAAAGAGTCAGAACTCCACACCAGACACAATCAATTCTAAACATCCTGACCATCTCTTATGACTTCGATTATGATAGTATTTAATAATTTACTCTTACAATATTAAACTATAATATATGTTGTTTCCGCTGCAGTTTGCAAGTTTGTAATGATGATGATTCACTATATGATTTGAGATGATGAAAAACTTCATTTGTCTGAGCTCTATGTACGTACGTACGTGTTTTGTATATATGTAAGAGAAAAGCCACAAAGGTTGTTCTACCTACTCTTATAATTTATTGCTGTTAGATGCTACAACTAATATGATAAACACAGAGGTTCGATGGCTTCATCTTCATCATTCCTCCGTTGAAATTTCGCGGGTTCTCTCTTCCTAGAATGCCCTAACCAACTTGTTTCTTTTGATCGGACCTGTGTCTTGGGCTTGGTTTATTTGGTTGGGATGTATGGTCTTTCTGGTCCATTGCTCTTTATGTTTAAACACAATAGTTATTTTTTTATTTCAAACTTATATTATATCTTTTATTCTTTAGTCACATCCTTGTGACTGTTTGGATTGTATTAGATATATTGTACATTGCTCCTTCAAGCAATGAGAATTAATTCATTGTACATCTCTTCTTCATTTATGTTCTTCTAGTGTGTGTTCTTTTTTCTTCTTTACTAAGAGTCTCCAAGTAACTTGAAGGTTCAACACATATCATGGTATCGGAGCAGGTTTCCATGGATGCTTCTTGTCGTATGTGAATGCTCCTCTGCCTCCAATGATGCATCAATTACTGTTACTGAAACAACCATATCTGAATCCTCCTCTGCCTCCAGTGGAAGATGGATCATTACTGTTACTGAAGCAACTACAATGTTGAGAGATGCACACACATTCTCCAACAACATGGTTGCAACAGCTATGAACATGGCAGACCTTCGACCATGAAAAGGAGTTTCTAGTTTAGAATATAAGCACCGCCGATGGGACCAATCCTGGATCGCGATTCAATCTTCAAGGTGGCGCAGGAGTCCAATATCTCTATCCATTGGATTAATTAGTCATATGTTTTAATATTAACAACAATAACTATGTCACATAACTGCTCCACTAATCTAATAAAATTGTTATGGTGTAAAAAGTTCTTCCGCTATCCATCTACTATGAGAATCTCTTTCAAAACGTTATTGTATAAAATTTAATCTTATCCTACACAAGCTAATTCAGTATTACCAACAATATTCGCACTCCCACCTTACCGAAAACATATTTAATTAGCTCCAATACCTCATTATAAACCATTAAACATCTATCCATTAAAGATATATTTCTACTATAATAAGGGAACTCCATCATTGGTTGTTATTTCTTTAGTCTCATTTATGGTTGTCTTAATGATTTAAGTTATTATACACAAACTAAATAAAATTTTCACGTGGAGTTCACCATCATATTTGTGGTATGAAGTATCTGCCAACAAAACAAAAAAAGTGTGTTGCTTTTACCTTCTTTAGGATTTTCAATAATTTTGATAAGTGTTCCTACTTATAGATATAGTTGTTTTATGTGTTCCTATTTATAGTTTTATACTTGTAATTGTTTAAATGTAGATTTACGATGTATTCAATAATATTATTTTTTTCTCTTTCTAATTCACAAGTAGTCATACTTGATACTTCATAAGTAAAATATTCATAAAGTGTATATATATATAGAGAGAGAGACACAAATATACATATATCCAATATCGTTTATGGTGAAGGGAGAAAAACCTTTGACTTGATTTTTTTCAAAAGGGGAGGAATGTATATTATTAAGTAGAAGTCGACAGAAGATCTGTCAATACAATCTCCTGAAGCCAAAAAGGCTCGAAAGAGAGTTGAGAGCAAATTGAGCAATACAGTGGGTAACTTTGTTAGAACTTCTAGTCATAAACATAAACTTTAAAGATGTAAAAAAGAACGCACTAAAGGTCTTGATTTCTTGACTAATAGAACCATCCTCGTTCAAGCCTAGCTGATTCGAATTAATCGTGTCCACTACTCCCTTCGCATCACTAAGAATCGTAAACTCCATCAACCCACATCTGGCAACTAAACTGATCCCCTCCCTAATTGCATACAATTCAGCGCTTTTAACATACTGCAAAAAATCAACTGGAACTGCCGAGATTACCTCTAGTGGGAATAATATCCAAACACGCCCGCCAGAGAAAAATAATAACTTTCGGAGGTAATTGTCGAGCCCAAAGCCAACTCCACCACAATTTACCTCTAGTGGGAATAATTTCCCTTGTTCCTAAATAGTTCAACATCATACATATCACAATTTGCCTTGTTTAATACCACCCTCATCCAATTTAGAGGTCTTAATTTTTTTTACCATATACATCTTCCCTTTTCATATGAAATTAATAGGCCGGGTTCTCAAAAGAGTCAGAATTGAGTTTAGATAACATCAGTATAGAATTCATGATCAGCTGCTTAGTTTTTGCATATCATTAATGTTACCAACGAGAAGTGGTTTGGTTGGCAATCAACTAGGTTAGTCGTATATGTGTCCAATGTTTAATTTTAACTGCAAACATATTTCTTTGTGCTATTTCAGAAAAAAAATACATATAATTCATGTTGACTCCACTTCAGTTTGCAAGTTTGTAATGATAACGATTCACAATTAAACTAAACCACCTACTTACGCGTGCTCCATGATCTGGCTACTTAATTTACAATTAATAGATAGTTAGCACATCACATTATCCGTACATTTCTCCAACTAAATATTACTAAAACAATGGACAAATTAACACGGATGCATGCATATATGGTCATAACATTATGTACAAGTAAATAGTCTACACTTAATCAGAATATGACACCATTCACTATATGATTTGAGATGATGATCAACCGACTTAATTTGTCTGAGCTCTATTTTACGTGTTTAATATGTAAGAGAATAGCCACAAAGGTTGTTGTAGCTACTCTCATTATTTATTGCTTTTACATGCTGTAATTGCTGGGTTTGCAACTAAACTTCACCAAAACTATGATTGCTTGGTACAATAATTAGAGGTGTAAATAGGCGGTCTTGTCGTGTCCAAGTTCAGCTCGTCACATTTTTATATGGCTCGAAATGAGTTTGGGTTTTGTAGGGCTTAGAAAAGTTGAGCTCGGACTCATCTCGTTAAGAAATGTCAAAACCCAAGTTCGAAGGAGAGATTTTATCAAGATCATGATATCCAAATGGAAACTTGGAATTAATAGGTATTCAAATCATTATCATTTTCCTTGATAATAAAATCACAAAATTGTTTTGGACATAATATTTGAGGTGCATATATACTTATATATCATTAATTGTAATTTGATGATTATAGAATAAACCCTATACGGCTAAACCTATCAACCAAAAAAAAAGCTAAAACGTCTCATCACATGATATAAAACTTCTTCTTATGCCAGCTGTAGATCAAAGGAGCAGAAGAGGTTCTTCCTGTCTTCCACCAAGACCGAATTTTCACTCACTGTTTTCCATCACCAGATGGAGTAGAAAAACAATACCCACACGTGGTTACGGCCGTGAAGATTGGCTACTCTTTGCATACAGAGGCTTTTTTTGTAATATTAATTGTTGCCAATGGTCGACTACTGGTCCCCAGAAATTTAGAGTCGGTTGAGTACATGAGAAAATGAAATAAAAAATCCATCGCGTATATTAGTTTCCGCCATTCATTTCTATCAACGATTATACTTTCCTCAACTTTTATTGAATTAATATTATTTCTTATCATTCATGTCTTTTAAGTTTTACTCTTCGCTTCCTATTCTCGCCATACAAATATGCTCGATTCTCATTATTGCCGCAACACTATCTCTACGTTATTATGCTCATAATATCATAAACGTATTTTCTCGTAACTTATCTTCATTATTGTTGATATTCTTACCTTAAAAATAAATTATGTCATACTCATCCAAAATTTCTTAAATTTTCAACTCCCATTCAATCCTCCCAACATCTCTGCCATATATTAATTAATTAATAACCACATAAAACACTTGCAATAAATACACAGCATTTCAAGGGCCCAAATATATTTAATAAAAAGTTCAAATCACAATAACTCTACACCAGAGTTTCAAACTAATACTAATAAAATAACCAAACCCAACATTCAAAATTTACACAAAAAGAAGCATCCCAGCTTCTACCACTCTGAACACTCTCACTCACTCTGTACCAGAAGGTCTTGAGATCTTCACCTATGAACCTACCTCCTACTTTCTTACTATTTCCCTTCTTCTTCCTATAAATTCCCTCACTTTCTAGTACTCTCTCTGTCCCTGTAATTTCTGTTAATTTTGTATGTGCAGGTGAAGTAAATGCTTCACTGACTCTCTTTCAAAGTATTATTGTCACTCCAATATCATTTTCATTTCTGCTCATTAGGAATTTCAATTTCAAAGCAGAATTAATGGCTTCAATCGCTGGTTCTAGTAATCAAAAGATATTACAGAAAGCATTAATCATTGATCGAAGGCCATTGATGCTCAAAGATTACCTTTTAGATGATCTCAGCTCGTGTTCATCTAGCGGCTTCAAATCGTTTCCGCGGCGACAATGCTGCACTACCGTACGATTTCTTCTCGAAATGGATCTCAAATCGAGAAATTCAAACAAGAACAAACCGGTACTGCTCAAAAGAAGTCGATCGAGAGCGGCGGCTGCAACGACGGTCTCTGTTCTGCATAGAGCTTCGGAGGCGGTGGCCAAGGCCGTCAAGCTGCTACCGCTTCCTGGAATTAGGTCTACCACTCCGCCTTCACCGTCCTTACAAATTAAGAGAAAGAAAGGACTCCTTCCCCGAAGTTTGTCGAGGAGGCTGTGGAAGAGAAGTTTCTGTAGGAAATCCGACAATGAAGGACGCAAGAAGGTCCAGAAGTTGAAATCGTTTCGTGAGTTCCTCGAAGAAAAAGGAAATCAGTCGGACGATAAAAGCAATCACCTCAAATCCACCTCCTCCTTCATCAGCACCGTAACCACGGCGACGACGGTAACTAGTAGCCGGAATTCAACAAGTAGAAGCAGTGACAGTAACAATAATAGCTGGAGCGAGAGTGACTTCACCAGCAATAGTGAAAAATCGGAGATAAGAATCCAACAAAACGACGCCGTGGCAGGTAAGAAAGATTTACCAGAACAGATCAGCAACGGAGTAGGCGTAACAGTCGGTGAGGATTCCATACAATTACAGGTAAGCTTAAATTTAATTAATTAATTAATTAAACTTTATCCGATTCGAATGACCGAATTTGTCTGACTCGGATTAAATCAAGTTTGGACATAAATTATATGTCCAAAATGTGGGTTTAAACAAAAAAATATTTGTCCAGTATACGTTCGAGTTCGAGTCCAAACACATAAATCTTATCTGATTTTCTTGTTTTGATCATAATTAAAAGTAGATTAGTGTCCGGTTTACTTGTCCGGATTTAAACCAATATGAGTTTGATCAATTAAGTACGTCTAAAAACAAATTCGGTTTAGGGTCTAGATATGTAAATATTTCGTTAATATGTAATGTCGTCGGACCCGAAACAGACTCGGAATTGATTTTTTTTTCCACCGTAGGGACGTGTTAGGTAATTGAAAATTTTTGATTCTTTAGAATTAGAAAGAAAATAAAATAACAGCTGGACTCGGATCGCATGAGCTTCACGTGCGGTCCGATATCTTCTGCGACGACAAGTACGTCTCGAATTATGATAATTAAATTCCTATCGGGTCTTTCAAGGCCTACTATCTCGCCACCCCTACTTCATCTGGGAGATCTACGGCGACAGAACTCGCTGGCGTATTTAGGATCATGATACGCGAGATACTATATCAGTCCCCCACCCTTCCTTTTATTTTTACTAAAAATTCCTTAATTTGATATCATTAACATCATATTATTGGCATTAACTTGGCAGATCAGACTAAATAATAGTTGATCTTGTTCGTTTGGAATTGTATTACGGAAATGATATATATTCATATGGTTTTTTCATACATAACCGTCTATAATCATATGGCAATTACATTGTTTTAATAGAGTTTCATATTACATTGTTTCTGATTAACTCTTATTACATTGTTTCTGACTAACACAATATATCTTAGTACACCTTTCTATACATAATTTGCATTGTTTTAAGTGTTGTAGATTTTTATATTTTGTTTCAAAAATAATATAATTAATAACGTTCATGTTAAATTTATCAACAATGAGCCTTTTTGGAAAGAGTTTTACATTGCTGAATCTCAACATACAATATTTTTTAAAAAAAATCTAGATGTATTTTGAGAACAATACATTTTGAAGTTTCATTTAAAAAATAAGAAATAAAAAGTTTTGATATCATACAAGCCACATAGATTATGGACTTACGTATTATTAGTAGACCAAATCTTTCCTTTTTATTTTGTTTTTTTCCTTTTGTCGGTGGGTGGAGTTTTGGTTATTTTTTTAATATTTCTTTTGGTTCTATCCTTAGTTTTAAAAAAACAGAATAAAAAAATGCATAGGGAACTTTACTGACTTGGCTGTTTTGGCAGTATCTCAACTGCTTCCGTTAATTATTGTCTTTCTGCATTAAAATTTGTCTTCCGTTAATTATACTCTTCATGAAAGGACAGATGTCATTTTGTATTCTACTAGTGGACTAGTGAGTTGACTAATTAAGCTTAGTTTAGTCTTGGTATTTACTTTTTACTGTATTAAAACTTCTATTTAATTTGTTTTAATAGTATTTTTTTTTTTTTAAAAAAAAGAGGGGAATTCAAACTCTGATCACGAGAATAATATACATCATCTTTATCAATTTAATTAGTGGCTCGGGTGTTATTAATGTAGCATTAAAAGATATAGACAGAAGTGATTTAGATGCTAAAATTGACCTTTCCCTGTGACCCAACAAATCAAATGATTGGAGATTATGCATTTGTGGTTAAGATTTATGTCAAGAAGTTAATACTCTCATCAAACTAAATTAATTATGGTGCCCACACGTTTTGTTTTGTCTGTTTTATCTTCCAAGTTAAGAGATTGAACATTGGTTGATATGACAGGAGTGGCCGAAGGAGGAGAAGGAGCAATTCAGTCCAGTGTCGGTGTTGGATTGTCCATTTCAAGATGATGAAGACATTACCTCTCCTTTCCACTCTAGTCTTGCCCGCATGGAAGGTTTCTCCTCTCTCTCTCTCTGTCTCTATCTCTCTTACCTATAATTACTCCAATATACGTAAATTGGCTTAAATAGATCTATTATTAATTGGGTTTTGTTGACGAATATTTATCAAGCTAGCTGGCTTGATTCTCCTGACATTGAAGGACTCACAAGTTAATATATCACTAATGTTGAATTAATTATTTGATGAGCAGGAAGAAAACAGAAGCTCATTCAAAAGATCCGACGATTTGAAAGTCTAGCTCAATTGGAGCCAGTGGATTTGGCAAAACGAATTGCGTTATCAGAGATGAATGATCCTGAATCACTCAAATCCCCTGCGCCCCCTTCTACCAACTACGACGAGGAGGAGAAAGCTGATGAGCTAGTTAAGCTAGTCAAATCAAGAATTCCATCAAGTACCCTCCTTACATCTAGAAAGGTAGATAATGTGTTGTTAGACTACTTTCAAGAAAACATAGGGGAAAATAAAACTCAAGGTAAGGACATTCAGGATGAATTATTATTGAAGGAAGCGGCGGATTGGGTGAATGGACAGCAAGAATTGTTTTTGGGATGGGAAGTGAAGGATGGTAGGAAATTGTATCTGAAAGATATGGAGAAGAATGGACAGTGGAGAAATTTGGAGGAAGAAAACCAAGAGGTGGGTTTAGAGCTGGAGCAAGAGATTTTTACAAATTTGGTGATTGAGTTGTTTGATAGTTAGCTTAAATATTATAACTTTCATAATTATTTGTTAGAAATATTTGGACAAATGTTAGGGTTGTTTTGGTCATTTTGACGCAGGCAAAGACATTTTGCCTAGAATGACTAAATCCACCTGCCCTAGACTTGAGAATTGCGTTGTAGTTCTGTAATCTTCTTACTTTAGCTGAATGAAAAGATGAGGAAATCTTGGGAGTGGTTGAGGTTGTTCTTCTTTGTAACTAATCTTGTAGTAATCTTCTTCCTAGTCAAAGCACACGTTATTAGGGGTGGCAAAAAAAAATCGGTCACTGATCTGTTTCGAGTGGGACAATATCACGTATTTACTAAATATTCACATGTCCGGACTCTAATCTAGATTGAATTTCGGACGTATTTAATTGATCGAACTTGGATTAATTTAAATTCGAACAAGTAAATCGAACAATAATCTAATATAGGTTAGGGTCCGAACAAGTAAATCGGATAAGATTTATGTGACCCGGATTTGGTTTTAAAATTAAACAAAATTTTTGTTTTTGAACTCAAATTTTAGACATATAACTTATATTCAAAGTTGATTTAATATATGTTTGGTACCTAAGAGCCAGACATCTAAGAGTGTGCTAGCAACCTATATGTACAGCATTGGCATGTGAAGCAGGCCATGACACTTGGGAATTGGAGCAAAAATGACAGTCTTGAGAATTGAGATTTGTAAATGGGCCAGGCAGACACAAATGGGCTTAGCCAGTTACGGCAGCATGAGGATCCATCAGATGCTGAAGGCCTGATCCATCTCATCGGACCACGTAGTGAGTCCATGTGACTAGTCCCCTTGAGTCCTTGACTATCCAGTCTCCACCACCAACACACTCACCCAAAAGCCTGGCAATTCTTCTTGGCCCAACAATCCTATTTGATAAAAACTTGTTACGCAAAATTGGTAAATGTACGAATCGTTCAAAAGTAAGATGTTGATCCACAAGTAACATTCACCTATTGAGTATTGAAATTATTCTATTTTTAAATTATCTAAACAAAGTCGAAAGTGATTGTTTTGTAGAAATTAAACTAAAATAGAGTATCATAATAAGAACGTACCAATAAGGATTTAACCAATTTATGAGACATTAAGGCATACAATTCACCTAACCCATCAAATTTGAATATCAGGAATATGCTATCAAATCATTAGCAATTCTCATTGACGGTAAAATACCCTAAACTATCCAACACCCTCTCTCGAGTCGAATTGAAATTATTCAAACACACAATAACAGACGATATCTCTATGTGAATTTAAAAATATATATGATATTTTATAGTAAAATCGCACAAATCACGTTGACACAACTAAGTCTTTCCTTCAATTCATGGTTTACATCACAAAATAAAATAGCGCGCATCTTCTCTTGATATCAACATGCAATAAAAATTCAATCAAATGGCAATCAAGCAATTGAAAGCATTAAGCATAATGATGCAAATTCAGCAAGATTTGATAATCAATTCAATAACATAAAGCAATAATCCGAATCAACATATTTAGGCTATATCGTAGCCCTAGCAATAAGTGTTTAACTCATATTAAACTCGGTGCAATCCAACATATTCAAAGATCCCATAAGAAAGTTACAAGGAAAGAATGAAATAAAATAGAGACAGAGAGAAAAACTAGTTGAAGGTGAGTCTCAATCCGATTTTCTGTTCTTCACCCAAGATCTCTTGTCCTTCTCAAGCTTTTTGGTCTACCAAAACGACTGCCTGCAGTCGTTCAAAAATCCCTAATTTTCCTTCAAAAACTGTTAAAACAGATGTCAAGGATGTTAGAGCAGATATTCAGGATGTCAAGGAGAATAATCGGGACACACAAAGTTGACTGAAGATATGTTTGTCATGACATTGATTTGTCCACATTAAGCCGTCATTTTAGACTAGGAAATGTCCATATGTGTAGGTCATCATGGCCGTCATTTTAGACTAGGAAATGTCCACATTAAGCCGTCATTTTAGACTAGGAAATGTTCACATGTGTAGGCCATCATGGCCGTCATTTTAGACTAGGAAATCTCTACATGTGTAAGTCATCATGGCCATCATGACCTTACTTGTATATGTACCAGCACATAGACGAAGAAGAAAATAACAACACCAAAAATCGTGTGTTTGTCCCTGTTTTCACATGGTATCGGAGCAGGTTCAAGAACACACCACATAGACAAAACTAGCAACAAACCATCTTCTTCCATCACTACCAACAGCACCAATGGCCAAGAACAACGACGGCACTCCAGAAAAATCTGAGATGACCAAAGTTCAATCACACAAGTATGACGACCCAAGCAATCCTCTCTATCTTCATCACTCGGATCAACCTGGTCTTGTCCTAGTGAATCAAACACTAAATCAAGACAACTACTCTCTTTGGAGTCATGCGATGCTCATGGCTCTCATTGCAAAGAACAAGGATGGTTTCATTAATGGGACTGTGACTAAACCACCTGCAGAGTCCGTAGTGGAGATGAAACAATGGATTCGATGCAACCTTCTTGTCAAAGGATGGATCCTCAACACAATATCACCTGACGTTGGACAAAGCGTCATGTATAATGAAGACGCGCACGATCTTTGGAATGAGTTGAAGGATCGACTTGGCCTTTCCAACAGTGTATACTTATTCCAAATTGAACAACAAATTCATGATTGCCTACAAGGTAACATGACCATTGGTGAGTACTATACTAAATTGAAAAGTTTATGGGATAAGCGAGATGCTCTATGTCCTATGCCATCTTGCAGTGGAGATATCGCCAAGACGCTACTGCAGTACCAACAAACACAACGTTCCATCAAGTTCCTCATGGGACTCAATGAGGTCTACGCAGCCGCACGTGGACAGATTTTACTCATGGAACCTTTACCTCCGGTCAACAAAGTGTTTTCCCTCATTAACCAGGATGAAAAACAGCGAGTCGTATCATCCCAAGTCTTGGGAAAGACACCGGAAGCAGCAGCCTTTGCTGCCAGGAATAGTTTCAGTTCGGCTGAAAAGAGATTCTCGAAGCAAAACAACAATGTGCGTTGCCACCGCTGCAATCTCATGGGGCACACTGCTGAAGACTGTCGTGCACACCTCAAGTGTGAATATTGTGGTCACAAAGGACACACTGTTGATATTTGTCGAAAGTTGAAGCGAGCCAATAATCACGGTGATAGGAACAACCAATCCAATGTCAATTCCAATTTCCGCTCAAAGGCACATCATGTTGATTCCCAATCAGAAAGAACTGATACACCATCCACTCCTTACAATCTCACGGCAGAACAATATCATGATCTCATTGCCCTCATAAATCAAAACAAAATTGGAAACATGGCAAGTCAAGTGAGTGCAGCCACCACCATGAGCAACATGTCAGGTAACAAAGTTTGTGCAAACAATTTTATTCCAGATACCCAATGGATTTTTGACACAGGGGCCACCGATCACATGGTATGTTCACCGACCTTTCTGACCACCAAGACACCAGTCCTTAACCAACATGTACATCTACCCAACCATGCACTTGCTCTTGTAACACACATCGGGACCATCCGCCTTTCAGATACATTCGTTCTCTATAATGTACTCTGTGTTCCTTCATTCAAACTGAATTTAATTTCCGTAGCCAAACTTGCTAAGACCTCCTTATGTTGTGCAACGTTTTCTGATACATCTTGTTTTGTTCAGGACCAACGATCGGGGAAGATGATTGGGATGGGAACTGAGCGCAATGGGCTTTACTATTTGGACGTTTCGAAGATATCTGGGTGTCACTCTGTCTCCACAACAGCCTCAACTTCCTCCAATCTCTGGCATCAACGTTTAGGTCATTTGTCCAATAAAAGCCTACAAGCTATTTCCTTGTCTACCAAGAATATTGATTTTTGCTCTATTGATGATTGTGTTATCTGTCCCCTTGCCAAACAAACTCGTAAACCTTTTCATTTAAGTTGTATTACTACAAAAATACCATTCGAGTTAATCCATGTTGATATTTGGGGGGGCTATCACATTCCAACATTCAACGGAGACAAATATTTCCTTACCATTGTTGACGATTTTTCTCGCTGCACATGGGTTTACCTTTTGCATGCCAAATCAGATGCACGGAAATTCCTTGTTTCATTCATCAATTTTGTTGAAACACAATTCTCATCTTGCATCAAAATTATCCATAGTGACAATGGCCCAGAATTTTCAATGCAAGATTTTTTTTCTAACAATGGAATTCTACATCAAACCAGTTGCGTTTCCACTCCACAACAAAATGGAGTCGCCGAGCGCAAGCATCGCCACCTTCTAAATGTTGCCCGTGCACTCTTGTTTCAAGCCCAACTTCCCAAAACATTTTGGGGGGATTCCATTCTTACAGCTGCTTACCTTATCAATCGGACACCCACTGCTGTCCTTCAAGGTAAAACGCCATATGAAATTCTCTTCAAGAAACCACCCTCCTATATGCATCTGCGCGTATTCGGTTGCCTATGCTTTGCCTCCACACATGACCATCGCCCTACTAAATTTGATGTCCGTTCCATCCGTTGCATATTTCTTGGATATCCATATGGGACAAAGGGGTACCGAGTCTATAACTTAGAAACTGGAAAGTTTTTTATCTCTCGGGATGTCATATTCTATGAACAAATATTCCCTCATTCCACTTCCGCTGCCATTCCTCCCACTACTTCACCTTTATTTCCTTCTTCATCCGATACTTACCAAGAACCCCATCATTCTCATGCAAACATCCAGCCACCGACACTTCCTATTCATGAGCAACAACTACATTCCTCTCCTACACCTGAACCTATTCCACCCAACACCACCACATCAGAATCTACTTCCCTACAGTCTCTGCCTTCCACTCGATCACAACGCCCAACTCGTGTACCCAGCTATCTCCAAGACTACCATGTAGAAGCTTCATTGCCCGCTCGATCTCCACCAACATCAACCTCTTCATTGGCTGGATATGTAGGTATTTATCACTCCCTTTCTCATGTTGTTTCCTATAATCAGTTGTCTCCCTTGTACAGAGTTTTTGCTACTTCCATCTCTGCCATCAAAACACCAAACACCTTCTCCCAAGCAGTTCAGGATCCTCAATGGCGTCAAGCTATGGATCAAGAACTTCGGGCCCTTCAAGACAACAATACATGGTCTCTACAATCCCTTCCCCCACACAAGAAAGCCATTGGATGCAAATGGGTCTACAAGATCAAACTTAATCCTGATGGTACTGTTGAACGCTACAAAGCCCGATTGGTTGCCAAAGGGTACAATCAAGTTGTCGGCTTTGACTACCGTGAGACCTTTGCCCCAGTTGCCAAACTTGTTACAGTCCGCATTCTCCTCGCTGTGACAGCCACCCAACACTGGCATCTTCGCCAACTTGATATCAACAACGCCTTTCTTCATGGTGATCTCGAGGAAGAAGTTTACATGTCTTTACCTCCGGGATTCGGACGAAAGGGGGAGACTCGAGTATGTAGATTACACAAATCTTTATACGGATTGAAGCAGGCCTCTCGTCAATGGTTTATTAGGTTGACTACTTCACTCAAATTGGCTGGTTTCTCTCAATCTAAATCAGATCACTCATTATTCATCCGAACCCGAGGTAGAAGCTTTACTGCTTTGCTTGTTTACGTTGATGACATAATCCTCACAGGAAGCAGCTTACAAGACATCGAAGAGACCACAATCGATCTCATGAGACAGTTCAAACTCAAGAATCTCGGTGCATTGAAGTATTTTCTAGGAATAGAAATTGCTCGCTCCAACAAAGGGATTGCAATTTCACAGCGTAAATATGCCCTTGAGTTACTGGAAGATGCAGGTTACCTTGGTGCCAAGCCAGTTAATACTCCTATGGAACAGAATTTGTCACTTAGCAAGAATGAAGGAGAGTACATCAGTGATCCCACTTCCTACCGAAGACTAGTTGGAAGATTGATAAACTTGACGATTACTCGACCGGATCTGGTATATGTTGTTCATATACTTAGTCAGTACATGGACAAACCACGTACTCCCCATCTGGAAGCAGCTCACCGAGTGTTACGTTACATCAAGCAGGCACCAGGACAAGGAATTCTATTTTCAGCAACCAGTCTCATGCAGATTAATGCTTATTGTGATTCAGATTGGGCAAGGTGTCGTGACACAAGGCGCTCAACTACGGGATATTGTGTCTTCCTTGGACATTCACTAATCTCTTGGAAAACCAAGAAACAACACACGGTTTCACGATCAAGCGCAGAAGCGGAATATCGCTCGATGGCATCAGCATGCTGTGAGATAACTTGGGTACGATACATTTTACATGACCTTGGTATTAAACATTCACAACCAGCTAGGCCGCATTGTGACAACCAAGCAGCCCTACACATTGCATCAAACCCTGTGTTCCACGAGCGAACCAAACACATAGAAATTGACTGCCACCTTGTGAGAGAGAAGATTCAAGCTGGATTGATCAAAACTTTCCATGTTCCAACTTTGAAACAGCCGGCAGATATTTTTACCAAATCAGTAGGGATTTCACAATTCTTGGCCTTGATTAACAAGTTGGGAATCATCAACATTTATTCCCACTTGAGGGGGAGTGTTAAAACAGATGTCAAGGATGTTAGAGCAGATATTCAGGATGTCAAGGAGAATAATCGGGACACACAAAGTTGACTGAAGATATGTTTGTCATGACATTGATTTGTCCACACTAAGCCGTCATTTTAGACTAGGAAATGTCCATATGTGTAGGCCATCATGGCCGTCATTTTAGACTAGGAAATGTCCACATTAAGCCGTCATTTTAGATTAGGAAATGTCCACATGTGTAGGCCATCATGGCCGTCATTTTAGACTAGGAAATCTCTACATGTGTAGGTCATCATGGTCATCATGACCTTACTTGTATATGTACCAACACATAGACGAAGAAGAAAATAACAACACCAAAAATAGTGTGTTTGTCCCTGTTTTCACAAAAACCCCTTTTATATCAGCCCTAAAAGTAAATAAAACCACTAGGGCCATGTTGCAACACCGCTCGAGCGGTCCAAGCCTTGGTTTCGTGAACACTCCAGCTCAAGCGCCCGGTCAAGCGACACACATCTGCAACTTCGTAGGTTTTGTCAGCTCGAACGCCCGCTCAAGCGGGAGAACTCTGCAACACCAGGTTCTACTTCAGTTGAATCTTTCTTGATCCAAAATGCCCAATTATGAATAGTTTGCTAAAAAAAAGAAGCTATAGAACGCGATGATCTGTAGTGGAAATTGAAAGGTAAACCATATCCACCTACTTCCAAGACTTGGTGAATGTAGTGGAAATTGAATTTTTCCTTTGAGACCCAAAACTTCGAACGTGGAGACTCTCCTATCAGCTCCAAGTCACACAAACTCAGGAGACCCAGTCCAAATACAACTACCCTTACCAAATCCAGTAGCGCAAATATACCTAAACAATAACACATTATATCATTTTGGTAATAAAAAATACTACTATGTTATTTGAGTAATTAATTATTTAAAAATATTAGTTCGGGAAAAAAAAAACTTTAAATAAAGTTTTGAATCTCACATTGAAGAATGTTCATATATATATAAAGTGTGGGAATCAGGACCCATCTAACATCATTCACTCGTGGATCTCATCACATGTAGGAGTGAATCTATGTAGTGCAATTGCCCACCCTCATTTTTTTAAAATTTTCTTTATAGTTAATCTTAGTTTTTGATTTTTTTTAATATTAATGATAGTTTTGCCCACTTTGAGTTTGTAATATTTTGATTAGACTACAATCTAAAGAAAAATAAAAGGCTTTGATGATGATGATGACAATATAAAGAAAGATGTTGCCTTTTATCTTCAAGGGGTGGTGATTCTTTTGTGGTTGATGGGTTTACAAATTGATTTTATCAGTTGCAATTGCTGTTTTAGAGGGAATATTTTTTACCATGAAAATGGTCAAGATTCGGATTTATAGTTATATACAATAAGAAATATATTTTTGATACGATTTCGAATGAGGTTGTCATGAAACAATTACAAAATATGAAGAAAAAAAATGTCAAGTGCTTTTGTAAATAACCTTTTAATTATTACTTACCATCACTTTTAACATCTTTAATTAATTTTTAGTGTTGTTTTCTATATTTTTGAAGGTATAATTAATAAATATTCAATACAAATTCCACGAGCACTGCCTCCGGACCCCATGTAGCTTTTTGCCTACTATGAGATAAAATCCTATGCCCATCCCTGATCACATCTGAGGATCCTACTTACAAATAAATTGTGTTAGATGAATCCTACATTTTAATTATAGTGCAGAATCCCGCAACCGGAGAATATTCCATTATGAGTGGTGGTATTCTCACCCCCTCTATTTAGTAATCTCACCCCCTAATTATTGGTTTAATTTTTTTATATTATTTTATGATTGATTTGATATTTGATTTTTGTGCGATTTGACATTAAATTCATATTCACAAAATTAGTTTTTCCACCCCCAACAATTAAATAAAGTAATTTATTATATCACATCAAAATAGATTGGTGGGTACATTTAATATATGCTGCAAGTTGTTCACTGTACGGAGTGACTCATTCGTTCGCACACTATGAATAAGTTCTATCTTACTAGCACCAATAATTTCATAGGACAAAATGGAAGCAAAATAACACTATGAATAACTTCAGCATTACCCAATTCGTTGCAATTGTAACTCCATGCTATAACAAAGTTAAAAGGCAACAAAGTAACAAAGTCAAGGACAATATGAAGAGAATATTGAAATTTGCTATGTCAATGATACTATACTACATGTGACATGTGAGTCCATAAACCATTAAATCAATATACATCAAACATGTTTAAAATGCAATTATACCTTGCTTGATATGCAAATGTATGTATATCCCGTATCATATTTTTTGTAGCCAAAGTCTAAATGCACCCATATTTTTACTCTATATACCCCTCAATTTTTTTTTATTTTTTTTTCTCTATACACCCTCAACCCCATCTCAATTTATTGATATTTTTATATTTTTTTAATTTATATTTTATATTTTTATATTTGTATAATTTGTATTATATATTTTTTAATATATATTTTATATTTTTATAATTAAATTTTTAAATTTGTATAATTTATATTATTAAAAAATATTTATATTTTTATATTTTTATATTTGTATAATTTATATTTTTATATATTTCTAATTTCTAATTTATTTGGTTATAATTTTTAATTTATTTGGTTAAAAAACAATATTATTAAAAAACAATATTGTTATCAATATAAGTACATTAATCAGAGGTTATGTCTACAATGGATTGAGGTACATTTATCGAATGAACAAACTTCTCATAATCACGGAGTTGTTTCTTATATGGTGTCGCCCATGCTGTTGTACAATCATACGTGTATGAAAACCACTGGATCATAATAGGGGGCATCGGATAATTCTCACTCATAATAGGTGAAATTGGTTGACTTAACTTGGTGATGGAACTGGTCGTCCTCGTCTTGATATTATTGATGAAGCAATGCCAATTGATGAACAACTATGACGATGAGGTACATATGAAGTCTTCAAAGAAGTTTTCCACATACTCAAATGCAGAGGGATCTCTACGAGTCGATTTATCCTTCTTTCTCAATGAGGGTCGACCACGTGTATTTTGTATGACTTTTGGTTCCAAAAGTGAGGTAGTTGACGGTTTGATTATCTCTCGTAGCTTCCTCAATAGTCCAATTTTATCAGACCGTGGCTTCATTTGAAACTAATCCACAATTTGCTCCATCTCAACCGTATAGCTGAGACCATCATCTTCTAATACCTTGCTTGGCTTGAAGTCAAGTTTTTTTCCAAAAACAATCAACAAAAGATAAAGGAATTGGTCTTTTTTGTGTACATATAATGATATCTCATGTGCATAAGGAAGTCCATGAATTAACCGAACAATACATCTGCACGCTTGGATGTCGAGTCCAACAACTTTTGCCCGATCCATCTCTTCTAGGACTTTTTGTAAAGCTTATTCAGACACAAATCCTCTAAGCTCTTCGAAATATGATGTTCGAAATCTATGTTGAACAACATTTAAGCTCTTCTCCAAGGTACTCTTTATTGTTGTAAATTGACATTCAAGAAAATTATGAATGGTGGACCATATCGACTCAAAATTACCTTGAGATGTACGAAGCTAGAGTTTCAGACACAAATTCATACTAAAATGATTACAAACCTACAAAAAAATTCACATCATAAAAATTCAAACTAAAATAATTATTAATATACAAAAAAATCACATCATAAAAAAATCAAATTAAAATAATTATAAATATACAAAAAAATTTACATCATAACACAAAGTATTAAAATCAAATTCTAATATTATATTTCAATAGTATTATTTTGAAATAGTATTATTTTTTAATAATATTAGTTTTTAATAATTATTTTATTTTAATAATATTGTCTTTTAATAATATTGTTTTTTAACCAAATAAATTTACCATTATAAAAATATAAAAGAGGTGGGACCGAGTGGGTGTATAGAGAAAAAAAAAAGAAAAAGGGAGGGGGTGTATAGAGTAAAAACTAGGGTGCATTTAGATGAATCATTTTTTGTATTGTAGGGCTTAACAAATATTTTTTGTATTGTGACACGACATCTAGTCATTTTTGTATTGTAGGGCTTAACAAGTGGGGGTATGATGATTATCTTGCTTGTTACTAGTGCAGGTCTTAAAAACCAGGCGAACTATCATTGCTTGTGCAGATATAGCTTTTGGCTACAATAAAACTGGAAAATTTTACACACAAATTTGGACTGGCCTCTCATGTTGAGATATAGTATGATGTTGCAAATGAATGGGTCATTCTATACAGTGAACAACTTGCAGTATACATTAAATGTACCCACCAATCTATTTTGATGTGATATAATAAATTATTTTATTTAATTATTGGGGGTGGAAAAACCAATTATGGGGATGGAAAAACTAATTTTGAGAATATGAATCTAATGTCAAATCGCACAGAAATCAAATGAATCAAATATCAAATCAATCATAAAAAAATATAAAAAAATTAAACCAATAATTGGGGGATGAGATTACTAAATAAAGATTTTTTTCTTATTTAACATCCGTACAGTTTTTATTTACTAGTCTAGCATCGATTCAACATATTTCCTAATATACCATTCCAATCTTACGTGGCTAAATGTATAAATTTTTATCTCTCTTGTGGTGTATTTCACACTGTACGAATTCACTTTTCTCTCTCTTTGTCAAAAAGCATGCACAGAGAGGGGTTTAAAAGCATCTCATTTCTCTTTCTCTCATTATATATGTGGGTTTGAGCTTGAAACATCTTACAAGCTCCATGTATCTTATAATGTACATGCTTTTATTTAAATCTGTATATGCTTTTATTTAAATATTTAAATATGTATTTCCATGTGTCTGCTTTTATATATATAGAGAGATGAGGTGCTTTTAAAGCTCTCTTTGCATGTGCTTTTTGACAAAGAGAGAGAAAAGTGAATTTGTATCTTCTGCATGTGCTTTTTGATAAAGAGTGAGAAAAGTGAATTTGTACCATGAAATACACTAAAAGAGAGAAAAAAAGAGTTTATATATTGTGTCACGTAGGCTTGGAATGATATATTAGGAAATATGTTAAACCGGATGTTAGACTGATAAATAAAAACTGTATGGATGTTAAATAAGAAAAGAATCCTAAATAGAGGAGATGAGAATACCACCTCTCTTCCATTATTAGCATGCGCCTGCATATTTTTTTTTTTTTTTAATTTTTTCCTTGTTTTCGTCATAAGTCATTTAACGCTCTTTTAGCAAAACTGGAAACCCCGGCACCCCGCAAAATGCGTGTCGCGAATCCCGATTGGTCAAAGTCCGGAAAGCGGAGAGAGTCCATCTTTAAAATCCCTCCCTACATTTTTTCCACAAGAAGACTTCTCGTTTTCTCGTTCAATACTTTTCTTCGTGATCAAACGAACAAACCCCTCTTTTTAAAGTTGTTTTTTTTATTGCATCGATACTGCAAGCAATTCGTTTGGTGGTCTGTTAAACAGACCTTTTCGCAGGTTCCAGCTTCACACCAGGTGTGGTTTTTGGGTGCTTTGTTTTTGAATAATTTTGGTTTGAATCCGACGGTGAGGATTTTGATCGGAAGAGATGACGAAGGGTGAGGATCAAGTGCGGTCTCTCTTTGGGATTTCTCTTTCCGATCGACCCAGATGGCAGCAGTTCTTGATTTGCTCTTCTGGATTCTTTTTCGGTTATCTCGTCAATGGCGTATGCGAGGTTTGGTTTCCCTTTCGATTTTTTTTTCAATTTCATTTTTTGTGCCTAATTTTCTAGTTTTGGGTTTCTTGCTTTGTTTTGATCGGTAATTTTTCTTCTTCCGAATTCGGCATTTCCTGTAATTCGAATTTCTAGTCTTGCATGTTGATGACTTTGGTTGTATTTTTTCTCCGGGAAATTTTTTTTATTTTTTCCTTCACTTTCTCTGCATTTTCTTTTGGACCAAACAGACTTAAAGACCGTTTTCAATTCGCCAATCAAGATTCCATTTTAAATAAACTCCCATATATGTTTTGTTCATTCTAACCATCGACATGTTCAACTGCAGGAATACGTATATAATCGGCTTCAATTCAGGTATTTTTTTTTCTACACGTTTGTATACCTTTAACTTTGAAAATTTAATGCAGTAAGTTATCTTTCCCTTTTTCTAATTTGTTTTGGGTTTTGCAGCTATGGATGGTATTTTACTTTCGTTCAGGGATTTGTGTATTTGGTACTCATATCCCTCCAGGGTTTCACCACCAAACAAATGGTGAATCCATGGAAAACATATGTGAAACTATCTGCCGTCCTTGCCGGGTCTCATGGATTAACCAAAGGGTCATTGGCCTTCCTCAACTATCCTGCACAGATCATGTTCAAATCCACAAAGGTAGTCAATGCTGCTAACTTTGTTTTTATCTTGGTATCTTAACTCACTTGACTTGGATAATGGATATGGTTGTTGAATGCGAAGTACTATGTAAGCACACTCTGCATGTTGTTGTGAATATGTGATGTCTTATCTTAAAATTTTGGATATCCAAGTAATTGCCTTTGAAAGTGTAGAGAATGCTGAATGCTGTGTATTTGAGAGTTTTTTTTTCTTTTTTATTTATAATGTTTATTAATTTTAATTTTTTGTGATTATGGGAATTTAGGTATTGCCAGTCATGGTCATGGGTGCCTTTATTCCTGGCCTGAGAAGAAAATACCCGTTTCATGAATATATTTCTGCTCTGCTTTTGGTTGTTGGTCTAATCCTTTTCACATTAGCTGACGCCAATACATCTCCAAATTTTAGCATTATTGGTGTCATAATGATTTCTGGTGCTCTGATTATGGATGCATTTCTGGGTAATTTACAAGAAGCAATCTTCACTATGAATCCTGATACAACACAGGTAACCCTCAATTTTCTTAATCAAAAGTGCAACATAAGTTCTGGATAAGGAAAAGCTGTTTATATTTTTGCTTACAATCTTCACTTTTCTTATGTCTCAGATGGAGATGCTTTTCTGCTCAACGGTTGTTGGCATGCCTTTCTTACTTTTACCCATGATATTAACAGGAGAGCTGTTCAGGGCCTGGTCTTCTTGTTATCAAGTAAGGAATTTTCCCTTCTTGTTAATTTTGATGTTTTAATTTAAACTCAATTATATGTTAATGCCTAGTTTGATACATAAGTTGCCGGTTCAATCTGTCTCGAGTTTCATTGGTGATATCAATTTTCTGGTGGTTGTCAATGCACTTGTTCATCTTATTTTAGTTTAGTTTACTTAGTGAGGTAGGTTTGTTTACTTAGTCAGGTAGGTTTAAGTGTCACTTGACACATTGATGATGTAGAAATATTATGTTAGCATAAACAAAATCACCGGATACTTTGAAAGAGCAAAACAATTTGGTTCCATAATGTTTTATTAAGTCTAAAGATGACTTGAAATATGAGGATACTTTGGAGTTATATTTTTTATTAACAAATGAATGAATGGAATGGTACAATCTGGCTCCTTATCATCTCTTAGTGCGCAATGCTAACAGCCCGTCAGCATTTTCATTTTTTGAATTTTTTTTTACTCGGTTCAATTTGGTCAGAATTTGATCTTTACCTTGAAGATTGTTTTTTTGTTCTGTGTTGATGATGCGTATCTACTATTTTTGCAGCATCCTTATGTATATGGGGTATTGGTGTTTGAGGCCATGGCCACATTCGTTGGGCAAGTATCTGTGTTATCCCTCATTGCCCTTTTTGGAGCTGCCACCACTGCCATGGTAATTTTAGTTTCTTATCTTGCACTGCATTTTGGGCCTGTGTATTTTTTCATTTCATTTGAATTTAAGACTAGGGGGCTGTGCTATTTTTCATGAATATGCTATATGATCAAATATTCTCTATGGCCTGCAGATAACAACTGCAAGAAAGGCAGTGACATTGCTGCTGTCATACCTAATATTTACAAAGCCAATGACTGAACAGCACGGTACCGGGCTACTGCTTATATCCATGGGAATCATATTGAAGATGCTACCTGATAACAAACCACAAACTAGGAGTGCCTCCACAAGGCGTTTGAAGTCCTTCACTAAAGAAGACAGAAGCCTTGTCGAGAATGGCGAAGACGAGGAGAAAAAACCCTTAGTATGAAAAGATCAATGAAGCATAGTCTCTCAGTTTGTTTTCCAGTTTTGTTTTGTCATTTTTTATTGGCTTTTCTAAATTCATAAGCACAACTGAGGCATAGATGAGTAAAGCAGAGGTTTCTGGACCAAGCATAGATAGAACTCATAGAAGCAACAGAAGTATGTTATCTAGATTTGATGTAAATTTCTCCTAGGAGAATATAATCCTTCCTATTCAGTTTTTGGAAATTCAATTTGATTCTATGAGCAATTCTTCTTCTTTTGGCAGCCTGTCTAGCTGTTTATTCTTTGTTCATCTTGTATTTTATTTTTTTTCTTGAATTGTTTGAGGATCAGCTGGTTTTTGTCATGCACTCATGCTTATTAGATACTTATTAGTAGATGATGGCTTGGATTTCTCATTTCTTTATTTCGTGTGGAGGCAAAAGAACTAATCCTATTGTTATTTTATTTTTTTTAATGAATGAAGAACTAATTACAGGTATTTGGCCGGCGGTAAAGTTGTAGGGCTACAAGTACAATTTAGGGTCACATGTTCAATTTTTGAAATAGTTTCTCTACGTGTGGGGGTAAAATTTACGTATATCATGTCTTCATTTTTGCCCATAAAGTCCTGTTTCCGAACTCGCCAACTGTACATTGTAGTTAAACAGTTGTTTTACCCTAATTATATATGATTCTTCAATTTTGGTCTTTTACATGCATTTCTAGTTATGTATTTGTCAAAGCACTTAATAGCATCCATAGTGGTGGATACTCCATACTCCTAATTTGTTTGTGCTTACTATTTTTCCAAGTACAATATTTGGTTTTGTGCATTCCAATGAATGGAACATACTTGAAAATTGAAACCACACTCCATCTTCTCTCTCTTCCCATCTCTCTCTCCATCTTGCTCTTAGGTGTCCTCAAGTCATTGGTTACATGGGTCTCATAGTTTATAATATTCATCAATTAAGTGGTGCTCCAAAAATGGAGGACGGACAAATTTTGGAGATGTTTTGAAGTGTCATTTTTTTTTTCCATTGTATGAATGTAGTGCTTAACTTATCAAGAAAATCACATTTTAAGTGTTTGAAATGCCTCTCATTGTGGATGCTCTTATTGTAAGAATAAAATAGTAAAATATTATAAAAGAAAATTGTACATATCTAAAATTTATGTGTCATATAAAATAGTCATTGATTAGGTTTTTTTAACATTCAACACTTCATATTGATTGATTGAAGGTAAAATAAAAGTTATATTTGGGTCTCTAAATATTAGAAGAATTATCACATATGCACCAACCATGCGCACAAACTTTACCCACTCGAAATCTAATGCAAACAGACCAAATATGGGGACCACGCATTTGTTATGGCAATCCAACGCTAAAACATTGAACCACTTTGTCGTTGTCTATTGGTGGGCTCTTTGAGAACGGGCTGTGTCAGCAGGCCTTGGAGATTTTGACTATTAATTCATTGAATCTGGGCCCATACTTTGGTCTCATTCGGGAGTGAGATCCAACGGTCCCACTCAAATGTTATTTCCCCACCTGATCGTTCGGTCATCAATTACTCCAAATCGGAAAAATTAAAAAATCTCCGCATCGAAGTGAAAAAGGCGAATGAAAGAAAGAGTCTTCTTTCTGATAGCCTGAAACGAAAGGGGAAAACCCTAAATTTTAGCTTTCTAGCAGCTTTTCCATAACAGTAGGAGCCACCGGAATCATGAGGGGAACGAAACGGTTCGCTGCATCAAAGTCTGTGCAGGACGGGAACGATACAGTTGTAAGTTTTTAAATTTGTTCTTTTCCTTTTGTTGGGGAGGGGAGGGGACGGGAGGTGAGGGTTCATCGTCAATTCGTTATTGCTTGAAAAGGCCTGATTCAGAGCTTCTGTTCACTTAATTTTCAAGTCCTAAATCACTACTGTGTCTAAATTTGATTAAACTGACCTATAGGTGTTACATCATTGCCTGGGAGAGCTTGCGTCCGTTCTTGTTTGGTGTTACGTTACTTACGTAGGTGTAGGCTTTACTTGTTACTCATTTTACGGATTGCCTATGCATTTTGAATTTGAGCAAGATTTGGACTTTGTAAAGAAGAAGAAGCTTCTTATGATAAATTAGGTTTGCTAGTAACAAGGGTTCGGAATTAATTTCTTTTGAAAATTTGCTTTGATTTGGGCAGTATATATGGGCTTTTGTGGATTTTCTTATTAATTGTCCTTCATGTGAAAGTTAGAGCAGAATTTACTAGGGAGAGCGAGGGAGAGGTAGAATGCACTTTCATCAATAATTAGAGAATTCTCTAATGGATCCTTTTTAATGGTGATTTAACTTCTTGGAGACATTAGGAGCTGTAAACAATATTGTGGCTTTCACCATGACCACCATGGAAGAGTGACATTTGAGGTGTTCTTTTGGATTTCGGTAAACTCAAAGACGGGTCTTGGTGATCTTTGATGTCAAAATTATGATGAGAAGTTACGTACCTGTTGTGTTCTCTGTTACATTGCTGTTTAAATGTGTTTTTTTGTGTCAGTCATTTTGTGGAGAGGCTTATTATGTTTTGATTTTAATGCAATGCAGCTCAACAACAAAAGAATATTGGCGGGTTCTCTTTTTGATGTTCATAGGGCAGAACCATCCCAACAACAGTCATTGGTAGCACCAGTGTTGGATGTGCAACGAGCTGAATTGTCTCGACAGCATGTCAGAGCTCTCAATACCCAATTTGCAAGGTCCACCTTTTTATCTTGAAAACCTCTCTCTCATGTCCAGTGGCAACTGAATTTTGCTATGTAGTTTTGACATTTCACTATTATTATGTTCTAGCGTTCTACAATTTCAGTTAATTAGCATTTTTTGGTCTTATATTATCTTGTTTGACAGTTTTTAGAATGAAATTGATGTTTTTTTCCCTCTTACAATTGTCATGCACTTGCCTTGTCCTTGAGTTAATAAAATCTTACATATGTCATCCTTGCTCTCAAGTGATGCTTTCTATTATTTTTTTGTTAATAGTTGGGTGCAAATGCAATTGACGAATCATCCTGATGAACTATGGGAAGATGGTGTTCGAGACTACCTTGCTCATGCTTCTAACATTATGGTAATACCTGATAACTTCAAGTTTACTTGGGATAATACTCTACCATTATCCTTATATTGCTTTTATGCATAAAGTCTAGGGGTTATTATTCTTTTTGTAATACACCTATGCACATGTACATTATGCTTTTGCAAATCTCACTATGTGCATATGATGGATACTCACTCATTTTTCATATGGGTTCATTTAGATGATCCCAATATTGTTTGAGATAAAGACTTTGATGATAATGATGACGATGATATTGATGTATACTGGGAGTTATGTTATTGTTACTAAAGGTTGAAAATCGAGGGGGGCAGTTCATTATATCAGATTAGATGGAATATCATGTGGTTCTTTTGCAATCATGTTTACATTATTTTTTTCTAGAAATCAATGAAGCTCTGATTTTGCTTGCAACAATTTGACTAAAAGATTTTCTTAAGCTTTCAAAGTATATGGGTGTTTACTATCTAGGGGTTGTTCAGTATGGCCCAGTTTTGAACGGGTTCCATGCTTTACAAAAATAGTATGACGAAAAGCTTTCTTAAGGTAATTCCTTATCGGTTTTGGAAGTTTGCTATACCTAACCTTCTTCGGACATCATAGGCTGGATACTTCATTGTTTAAGTACTTTACTTCTCAAGTCAGATTTCCTTTTTTGGGTGTATCTTTTTTATGGTTTGTCAAACTAGACGCTGCAGATCTGGAAGAGGCTGGTAAGTAGGTTTGCTCTCACTTCCCTTGAGTGACATCAATGAGTCTCATGTCAAGGATATCTGACTTGTGTGTTACTTAGTTGCATTCGAAGCTGTGATTAGAAACCATGTCAGTGTTGCAAATTGAGTTTTTTTTGCTTATCATCTTTTATTACAGAATGAGTTCAGTGACATTGTTAGCTGGCTCAAAGCAAATACAGCTAAAGCAAATACAGCTAAAGCAGGAACATTGACTGCATCTGAATCTCTTATTAGTGGAAAAAAGCTTGTGGCTGAAACTACAAATAAGGAAACGACCATAGTTAAGGAGAAAAGTGGGTATACTCCAGTGAGTAGCAATGCAAGCTTTACAGCTTCATGGAGCTCTGGAGTGTTCTCCAGCAGCCAAAGTTCTGGAACATCCTCAAACAGTCAGAGTGCCGGATCGTTTTCCTACAGTCAAAGCTCTGGATTGTTCTCCAACAGTAAAAGTTCTGGCTTGTTTCCTAACAGTCAAAGCTTCGGGTTGTTCTCAAACAATCAAACCTCTGAAGGGTTCTCAAACGGTCTAAGTTCAGGATTGCTCTCCAATGGTCAAAGCTCAGGGGGGTTGTCCTATACTCAAAGCACTGGATTATTCTCGAACAGTCAAAGCTCGGAGTTGTTCTCCAACAATCAGAGCTTTGGATTTTCCTCCAGTAACAACAATCAAAGCTCTGAAACATTCCCCAGTACTCAAAGCTCTGGATTATTCTCTTTTAGTCAGAGCTCTGGAGTATTCTCCAACAATGGTAAGCTCCGCCACATTATTTAATAGTCAAATACCTGTCTTATTCAGTAGATATTATTTTTTCTTAATTCAATAGTTTATTAAAGTCTCAAACAAATGGAACTTGTATATTTTTACTTGAAGATAGTAACCCTGTAACATAGGGTAGGGAGAATGAAGTAAATTTATCTAAATGCTGAAATTGCGTGCCAAGCTCATGTAGGAATATGTGTTTATGTCATCAAGTTCTCAACTTTATAGAATAATAATGGACTGTTTTGTTGGTAGATTTTTAGAGGAAATTCAACATCCACACCATATTTGCCTTTGAATACTAGGGTAAAGCTATGGAATTGTTCATGATCAGAAATTTTGAATCTGAAGGTTTGTAAGTATTAAATATCAGTGATGAGCTTCCTTGCGCGTGCTGCTAATCGAATCCATCTCACTGTACATATGTTCATTGGGTAGTTTGTATTCCATGTGCATCTTGATGCCTGAAGTGGAAAAAAATTGAGCAAAAGAAATAGGTTAAGAAGGTTGCATAGAAACCCGTAAAGCTCTATCAACGCTTGGTTTTTGAGCATTATAATGTTATTCAGTTTGTCTGCTTTCTGACGTCCTACTTTTGCTTTTTGCATTGCAGGAGGTACAAGCTCTGTTCCTGTAAACACTAATGCATCAATTGATGGCGAGGATGGTAAGATAGTGGAATATGCTTTCTATTCTTAGTATTGAAATCCTTCTGTCATTAGTTGTTTGAAAACAAGTATGTAGCTTGTTTTCTATGTTCAGTGTGTTTGTGATTAGCCCAAATGTGCACAAGCTTGCTACTATTTGCTGATGAAGCATATGGGCTACTCTTCACAGCTGGTTTCTTTTTATTTAGTCAAACGATAGTAGTCATACGAAGGGATAAGCTTGTTGTTAAGTCATAAGTGACTTACGCAGCTCCTTCTTGACTTTCAGACTTATGCGTTCCCTGAATCACCAAACATTTGGTTTTATTATTTTTGTTTCTTCGCAACTTGAAGGTCTCTTAGATGCTCTTAGAAATTGATTGCTCCTTCGTCTCTTTTCTCGTGAAAAAGGGAAAAAACAACTTTTGTTGTTTTCAGTATGTGTACCACTTGTCGAACTACTATTATCGACATCTACAGAACTGTATTTCTACTGACTGTGTATTCTTCAAATAGCTCTTCATGGCATGCTTTAGTCCCATGTAGGTATATGATGACATTACACTTTTATTTTGATAATTATAAGTTATTACACTTTTCTTCATCAGAAAATGATTTGCAGCGGCCAAGCAGCCCATCTGTAAAGAAGGCTGAAGAAAAGGGCATTATTGTTGTCCATGAAGTTAAATGCAAGCTCTATGTCAAGGTATTTGTTTCTGAAAAATGAAAACTTTATATGTAAGTAGCTCATACAGATATATTAATTATTGCTTTTTATGGCTGTAAGTGGCACCTTTTACTCAAACATTAATATATCTGATTGCTATACCACACACTTGGAGTTGAGTTACTTATACTTACACAATTCTAGTGTGACTTGGTGTTGCGTGCTTGTTGTTTATTGCATTACGTGTATTTTACCTGCATTGAAGAATCATTAAATTATGCTTTAGATTTTGCATAAACATTACATTGAAGTGAAAATTAGTTTTTCTTTTGTCCATCCCCATCTCTATGTGATACATTTCATGAGATTGTTCTGAAGGTTAATGTTGTTTCTTTCGTATCCTTAAATCTGTTTGTCAGTACTGAATAATAAGCACTGCATTTGTTGTCTTTGGGTTAATTGGGGATGATTAATGGAATAATGGGTAGGGTGCCCCTCAACCATCCCCCATCATGCGTGGGCATGGAAGAGTTTCTCCATACCCACACCTATTGCCACTGGGTTTAAGGAATACCCATATTCCCGAAATATTTTTTTTGTGGTGGGCTATTCGTATTCCCCATCCTAAACAGCCAATTTTGCTAGTGAGCCGGTGAAGAAATGAATTGTTCTGCTCACACCTGAGATCAATTTTACTTATCGATTTATGTTGTTGACTGCAAATTGTTTGGCTTAGATTTTGGGGATGATGATATAGGGCCCATGAACTCAAGGTGAGTTCCGTTTCAACTTAAAGGGCTTGCTGTTGCTGTGCTATTGTGACTTGAATTCCAATTTTCTTTCACCTAATCCACTTATACTTTTGCATCCTTCTTTTATTTAGTAATAATTAGATGTATCTGCCAAGTGCTGAGCTGTAATACTTTGTTTGTTCCCACTTATGTAATGGTCACTTCTGTGTTTTCTTTTTACTCTTGATATGTCCAGTCGAGTGACCCAACGGATAAAGACACATGGAAAGATAAAGGCACAGGTCAGCTTTCCATAAAATGCAAGGAGGGAGTTAGCAAGGGCACAAAAGAATCCAACCCGACCATTCTGGTTCGAAATGATGTAAGTTCCATGTAAACCTTTGCCAACAGCATAGAATTTAATCATGCAAAAACTTGATATGGTAAAAAGTTAATATTTATTTTATGCCTTTTGGAGTGTTGGTGTTAGGTTTTAGAGTGTGAAGCATATTTATATTTTTCGTCAATTGTTGTTTGGCTTTTACGAGACCAATTAGTTAGGCCTCAAATGTCCATGGAGTCCTAACAATTTTCCCGATGAGTGAACTGATATGGCATTTTCACTTTTCTTGTAACTTGATGTATTTTCCATCAAAGAACAATAAGTAATTAACATGTGGTAAAACAAGGAGCTTGTCCTAGTGGTTGCAGACTCCTTGAGATTTCAATCAAGGCAAGGTTCAAGTCCCCTCCCGCGCTACTAATAATAATAATGAATAGGACATAAAAAAAAGATTAGTTTATGATGCTGTGTGGTGAAAATGGTGTCAATGGTAAAATTTCCCTTAGTGGATGGAGATCATAATGTTTCTATTAGGAATTTAAAATGAATATTCGAATATGAACTGTTGCTGGTGAGTGGTGACAAGTTTCCTGATTCTTTCCTCTGGTAATCTAGATTTCTTCTTTAGCGAAAATAGTTATAGGTGACTTGTATTTCCTGTTAGAATCCCACATTCATAGAATCATTTATCTGGTCAGTCAAAGCCTTTTTAGGGTAACTTTTACTGGAGTTGTTACTCATGTAATCTTTTAATCTTTTACTCATGACAGGTGGGAAAGTTGTTGCTTAATGCTTTGCTGTATTCAGGAATAAAGACAAGATTACAGAAGAATTCCCTCGTGGCCATATTTCATACTTTGGTAAAGGGCTGAATTTTTCAGTCTTATAATTTTGGTTGTTTGGCAATGACAGGAAATATGTTTTTTGATACATAGCAATGCATCCTTGGTTAAAAACCCGATATTAGAAATCATCAAAATTTCTCACTTTTTAAAATTGATACAAGGTGCTTTAGACTGTACTTTTAGGCATTGGGGATTTCCTTTCAAATTTCTTGGATCATTTTTTGTCTCATTGAGTTTTATGAGCTTCTAAAATGACATATTATGTATGTGTGTCAGTGTATGTTTGTCTCTGTGTACACATATTTTTACTTCAGATTAGGAATCTGATGATCTGAATTGTTGAAATGATGGATCAAAATGAGTCATTTATGCTGAAATTGTTCATTAGGAATCATGTGAGTTATGATGATAATTGTCTGTTGCAGGATGATAATGGTGGCAATGACAATGTTGTGGCACGTACTTTCTTGATTAGGACAAAAACTGAGGAGGATACAAATAAGCTTGCAACTGCCATCCAAGAATATGCACCTGCATCATGATAAGTATCTATCAGTGCAACATCATGTAACATTGAAATCGGACAAATGTTAATTACTCTTGGATGAAAGCCATTTTTTTCCATATAATTTATTCACTGAGATATCTCCATGCCATGTCTTTGATATGAAGCTAGACAGAAAAGTTTCATTAGGTGGGGTGGGGACCGAAAATAATCGGAGGGAAATTTTCTGGATGTTAGGCTGCATGAAATTATGGTCCAGGAGGCAGCAGTACTTGTACCATATGAGAGGAGTGAAATTTTTTTATGAAGCTATCAAAAGTATAAACTAGAATCCCTTTATGAGTTGGATGATCATTCAGAGTTGGTTGCGTGATTGGCTCCATTATTGAACACGAATTGTACCATCCTTGTTATTGCATTCGGGGTTTTATAGGCTTGTTTTGTTAGTACCTTGCATGAGATGAGAGTTACTGTTGCATTGATCATCGTTTAAGCTTAGGTCCGAGTCGTTGATTTGTGAAAAACATGTCTGATTTGTCGGAATCTCAGAGATGCTCATCGGAGAATAATTTACATAACCTTTGCTGTACCTCGTTGAGGGTGTTGAAAGCAAATTTCATTTTTGATTTAGTGCAAGAAATGCTCCTCTACGTTTGTTAATATTCAGCTTCCCTCTGAGAAAGTTTAATTTGATACAAGAAAATGGCCTTTTTCAGGTATTGATTGAGTTGGTTTTTGTAGTTCTCAGAGCAGGCTAGATAAATGTTTTCTTATGCCATATGAAAATGAAAAATGTGATGTACATCTATGATTTTGATGAACCGTATTTGCATCCCACCTTTTATTGAGTACATTCCAAAAAACATTAAAAACTTGATCTATATACACCCCCTTCGGACTTTACTGTTTTCCTCCTCTTTCTGTCATTCTCTTTCCTTTCCCTCTTCACTCTCATCCACAGAGCTTCTCTTCCAAATCAATGGACGATTCTTCCACGGTTTCTTGGTTGGAAACTTCGACGGAGTCATGGGCATAGGCGATGAAAGATGAGGAACACTCATGGTCGTTGATTTGGTTGTTGAGAGGGTTGGCAGCAACTTGTGTTGATGTAGAGGTAGCTTTTCCAGCAGCAAATGTACTCAAGCATGGATGTTACTAGAAAATATGATGAATGTTACTGCTCCAAGACTCCAACCAGCAGCTAAGCCCTCTTGAACACTGGATCTGTAAGCCTTCATCAATGACTCGTTGTATTTATCTATGGCTTGCTTCTCCCCAGTAAATGATACAACATGTATTGTGTTATCAGGAGTGACAAATGAAGTGATTCTGCAATGAAGAAGGAAAAAGAGAGAGGTTAAAAGCAAAGCAACATTCTTGGGATGATTGGGGAATACCGTTCTAATTGTGTCGATTGACTGCTCCACAACATTTGCTACAAACGAATAAGCAATTTGTCCTCGGGATGCCAGCCTCGCTATAACGACGCTCATCACAGTACCAGACATGATAACTGGTGACATTTCTTGAGTTTCATGGTTGCCTGCTTCAGATTACACAGGTGAATTGCTGGCAAGAAGAGGACCAAATCTAGGGTTACAATGAAGAGATTATTTTTTTTGTTTTGTTTTTTAATTTTTTTTAATCTCAGCCGTTTATGAGATCCAACAGTTAAAATTATGAGATACACAGTTTGCAAAATTTGATAAAAGTATAAAAATGAGGTGAACTCATAATTGTTATAATTTTAACTGAAATTTATTTAGAATAAGATGTAGTCAATAAATAATGGGATGCAAATAAGTTTCATCATAATTTTTAGAGGTCGTACAACGTTTCGTACGAAAAGGATGTCGAAATACTGCAATAAAATATCAAACAAAACTACAATAGCTAATCCATGGTCAGACGCCATGCCATGAAGCACAAAGAGATACAATATGCCAGGTTACAATAAGGACGTTAACTAATTTTCACACATGAAAGTGTACAGTCAACTGCCTTGGTCTGCACTTACAATCCTCAATTGTCAATCAAAATAGCACAATCCATCCGTATCTGGCCAAATACCGACAATGTCTACGGTTAGAAGACGAGTGATAATCTAAGCGATGGGGCAGTCGGGATATGTGTGCACGATGCCCAGCGGATAATTGATTCTGTCACTATTATATCCAGGTGATCGCGTTCACCAAGTCCAATGGTGTGATTTCTCTTGCCATGGATTCCTGATACCCGAGACCCATTATTCCCTCCCCTACGAGCTGCTGTCCCGTGATCCATCTCTCCTGTCTCACCTTTTAAAGGAGGTGCAAAATCTTGCAGAATTAATAGCTTTTCCAGGCTTGATTCTGCATTGGGCAACAAGAAAGAGCTACGTTAGGTTTTTTTTTTCAATAGATATTCTGGTACATTATTCGCCTTTTATTCTTACAAGGAACATAAGGAAAAAAATATACCTCCAGGGATTGTTTCCACTGCTGATAAGTTGGCATTATATCTTAAGGAAATACTTTCTTGATCAGCTGCAGAGCATGGGCTGAAGAAGTTGAAGCTAGGCATCGAGGGAATTGGGTATGAGAATTTTGTTGTGTCTGAGCTGCCACAATTGCTAAAAGAAAAACCTCCAGGTGATGGGCAAGGAGTGCTGTTGTCAACTAGGAAAGAAGAAGAAAATGACGACTTGCACGTAAATGTAGGATATTGCCCCTGCTGACTTTCACCAGTTGCCGGTGATCCATAACTGAAGCTATAGTCCCGATTCCTAGAAATAAGTGGGGTAGAGAAAGAACCTCCACCAACTTCTAGCTGTCTGCACTCAAGTATGTCCTGCCTGTATGGTTCTTGAGCTGCTTGTTTACAATCCACCATCCAGGAGTGAGCTGTAAAAGACAGCAGCCAAGTCATTTAACTTGGAAAAAGGATCAAAGTATCAAACTAGGGGGCCAAAAGCGAAACCGCTCCCGTAAAAGTACATTCACCATAAAAGAAAGTTTGGATGAAGTCCAACCCTCAGCCATTTTGCTTTGAGGAGGACTCTTCAGTCGCAGAACTCACATTCTGAACATAGCTGCCCAATACTCAAGCCGAACGTGAACACTACTCTGTGATTTTCAAAGGGTGGGACCAGAGGAACAAAATCCATCTTTGGACTGATGAACTATTTGCAACTAAATGCTTAACCCTGTTGTCAATCAAAGCTGGTGTGACTTATGAAGTCTTATAGATGAGTCCAAAAATGGCTGATTACAAATAAATGAGAATTCTTATCTTTTGCAAATTAGAGGAACTTTTCATAAACCTTCTTCCTGTGCATGTGAGGTAGGGTTGGGAGGGGAGAAGGTGTGGATGAGGCACCACTCTGTATATAATAACATACAAGAGATGAATCTAAGTATCAAAGTGCTAGGCAGTAGGCATGAAGGCCTCACTTAGCAACTACTTCTTTACCAATCTAATGGCCTTGATGAACCTAGCAAAGATAAACCTTGTTTGTTCTAGCTATCGCTGCTTCTATCCTGGACTCACCAAGTATTCTGCTCATTGTATGATCACCAGTGTACTCTTTATATTTAGAAACAGTTTTTGAATCTTCTAGGATGAAATATCTATGGTACAAATGCATGTGGCATTGACATACCTAGAACCTGAGCAGCGGTAAGTCTCTTTGAAGGATCCACACAAAGCATTCCGGTGATCAAGTCTTTGGCGGATGCTGATATTTTATCCCAAGGATCAGAAGGAAACTGCAGGTCTGCAGCCCTGACAGAATCAAAGATCCTTGACTTAGTCTTCCCCCAGAATGGAGGCATCCCACTGAGAAGAATGTAAAGAATAACACCAGCACTCCACACATCAGCAGCCTGATTGTAATCTCCTGCCAGTACTTCAGGAGCTATATAAAATGGACTTCCAACAGTTCCATGTAAATTTCCCCCTGCCAGTGCCAAGACCATGTGCCAACAACTTTAGTCAAAACTCGAATTATTGGCCACAAAAAACTTTACAAACCTCAACCGAAAGAAATGTAAAACATTTACCTGGTTTGATGTAAGTTGCAAGACCGAAATCTGCCAACTTGATTGGTGATAACAAAGATTTGTTAGCTAAGAGAATGTTTTCCGGCTTCAAATCTCTATGAACAATGCCTTTCTCATGACAATACAGAACAACTTGCATTAGTTGCCTAAAGATAACCCCAGCATCATATTCCGAGAACCTTCCATGCTTTTCAAGACGGTGAAAAAGCTCCCCACCAGCACACAACTCCATTAATAGATGCACATAATCATCATCCTCATAAACTGCCTTGAGATTCACAACATTTGGGTGTCCAGACAACCTAATCATTATCTCAATCTCAAGCTTAACACTGCGCACATCTTCTGGCGTGACCAGCCTGTCTTTTGTAATTGATTTGCAAGCCAGAATCTCACCGGTGAACTTATCAGAGCATGTTCTTATCACACCAAATTGGCCCCATCCCAACTGCTCTCCAAGAACATACTGATCTCTCAGATCTGCAATATGGGTGCAGTCCAATAGTGTGTCCTTGAGGATTGAAACTTTGTAACAATTGCAAACTCTCGTCCAAGGATGACTATTGTTGTCACTGCCAGCTACATCCATGCTAGCAGACTGAAACACTTGTAAGGAAAACCACCAATGCAACCTTCAGCCACGAGTTTCAGCATCATTGGATACCATATATTGGGTGATTATAGCAATCCACTAGAGTAAGCTCAATCCGTAGGCCAAAGGCCTTTCTTTCTAAGAAATTTAGACTTTAGTCGAGATAAATTTGAAGAAGCCGGTTTATCCAATTCTGTTATTGAAATCAAACATCGAGAATCAGCTTTTGACATACAATGCCCTAAACAACATCTTCAATTCACAGTCTTTCTAATAGCATAAATGATAAAACTATGGAATTCTAGAGTAACTTTTTTAGGTGCATAGAATTTTAAAATCAGAGAAAATCCTACAAAGTTCCCTCGTATACCCAGTTGGTCAATTTCTTCTGATTGAATCCAAGAAACAAATTACAAGCTCACCCACACATGGATCCACTCTACCTCTTAAAAACCTCGAAAAACTAAGTGTAACTCCTCAAACAAGCACGAACATAAAACAAAAGTCAGAAACCCAAGAGATAAACCTAGAATTTTAATCATAATTCAACTCCAAATTGAAACCCAGAAGACCTACAAAGTTTTCATCTTGTTGTTAACTAAGAAAATTAAATTACGCATCAAAGAGCTTACATTTTTGCACAACTACACAATAGAGCGAGAGAGAGAGAGAGGGGGGCTGACCTGCTGATACTAGGAACCATTAAAAGAACAAAGAAGAAGTCCGTTAAAGCGTGTATGAAGAGTCCAAAACCAGCCATTGGCTCCTTTATGTTTGTTGTTTCTTCACTAGTTCAAACTTTCTCTCCGCGCTACCGGCGACCGTGAGAACCTGTTTTTTGCGGCTACATTGGAAAGTCACGTGCCCCATAAGTCATCCTACTTTGGTAATCACGTGCACTTGACACCTGTCATTTACTGACAATTTGGCAAATACACAATTACTTATATGCCCTCACAATGCATGATGAGCTGGCATTCACTTCCAGGTGGAGATACGATTACCTCTCTTAATTAGATCCATTCAGATAGAGTAGTATATAATTATAATCACGATTTTTGGGTTAGTGTGGGGCCCACTCCCACGTGGGTATTATATATAAACGGATGATGACATTGTACTAGAATGCATGTACAGTCAGCCACAAACAAAAACAAGAAGGCAGTGCATGATGTTTTGTTTCCCAGCGGGGATTAGCTGGACACTCAAAGTCGTACCTGACATTATAAAATTAACGGAGATTGACTAATCGATCGATTTGACGGTTGATTCGAATTGATTCAATTTTTTTTAGACATCCCTACAGATCAATAGGGCATTTCAATATGTAAAATTATACCATGAGACTCCCAACTTATTTGGTAAATTTGGAGTAGATGTGAACCAACACATATTTCAAACTAGCTATGATTTTAGGACAAGATTATAATTTGTATGCTAACTACACTTGACAATTGAGGGTGCCCGGGGTCTGCTGTAAAAATTTTACAGCAGACCACACCGTAATTACAATCAATGGACAGATTTGATCTCATTCAATCTAATGGCTGAAATTATAAAAGTCCAAAAATTCTTTATTTTATTCCTCTCACTATAACTCAGATTTGCAGTTGGAGTTCAAGGGGCATGGATCGTTGAAACATTTCATCGAACACCTATCCAACAACTCATATTTGCGCCAAATTAGCCACACCCAATAACTTTAAACCAAGCTCCTCACAATATCATTGCAACCAAATCCCAAATCAGTTCCATTAGTGCACAAATTTACAAAGAAATGGCCATTGATACTAATAAACTAAAAAAAAAAAAACCAGAACTAGAAAGAAATGGTCATTAATGTTGCTGCTTGTTGGAGTGGAGCAATCGGAGCTGATGTGGTGACTACTTCCATTGGATTGAATTGCAGATCTCAATTTTTTACCACTAAAGAAGCATAATTCTCAAACCGAAAATCATAGATGATTTCGCGAGTCGTTCAGGAAGTTCGAAAAAAATTTTGTTGAAGAAAATAAAATAGGGAGAAGGCGAGGCCTAGGTGTTTCCTTGTCGATTTCTTGGCTCCCTTCACTTGTTCTATTTAAGCAATTTGGCATCACTCTCATGGAAGTCCCTCCACTGCTGCCACTGGTGGTGGTTGGCTTGGTTTCCTTGTCGATTTCTTGGCTACGAGTCATTTGATGAGAGAGAAGGCGTTGATCATCGGACCGGATAGAGAGCAATGGGAAAGGAAAGCTTCTCTCTGTGTGGGAATAGAAAGAGAAAATTAAATAGAGTATTTTTAGGCATTTAAACTATCAGCCATTAGATTGAATCAAATTAAATCTGATCGTTGGTTTCAACTGCAGTGTGATCTGTCGTAAAACTTTTACAGCAGATGCTGGGAACCGACAATTGACAACCCAACAAGGTCATCTTCTATAATTTAATACAAAATGATGGTGATCACTAGTTGATTCCCAATGAAATTAAGTTTAATTGGTTTGAAGTCTTCATAAGACCATAATTATCAAAATGAAAAAGAAAAGAAAAGAAGAAGGTCTTCGTAGTTCGTACAATGAAGCCTAACAAAGAATATACACACTCCATCAATGTAAAGAAAGAAAGTCCCATGGAAGACTAGAGTCAAGCCTTTTTGTAAAAGATTAGATAGTTTCCATTCAGGGTGGTTGGCTTTATACCAACAAATAATGGCTCGGTTGACAATAGCTGAGTTCCAGCCCAGCACACATTCTCGTGCTAGACCCAAGATGGCAGATAGTGGAAACTGCCAATTTATTACCTTGGTTGATGTTGTGTCTGTTGCAGCAGTAACAACGTCCTGCGAGCCACACAGTATAGGAGGAGGTACCATCAATATACACTTATACTACCAAATGGACCATGATCACAAACAATATTTGCAAACAATTATAAATTCAAAGAACCTCACTGATCAAACGATTGTGAGAAGAACAAACTCTGCTTGGAGATAATAAGTTGACCTACTACTAAAAAATGATATGATAAAGGAATTCAACGTACCAAGAGCAAGCCCTTAGCTTGGTTCATGGTAATTGATGTAGCAGGATCGTCACGTTCTTGAAGCTCTAGCACAATTTGCAAGAAATCCCTCCCTTTCTTATTTCCTACTCCATCTTCTTTCACAGCAATATTGGAGCTCCTATGTTGCTTGATTATAGAATTAACAATTTCTTCCATGCAAACCCCTATTTTTCTGGCTCTCCTCTCTACACCCTGCAAATCCAATCCTGCAAGAACGGGAAAATAATCCGAAACATTTGGCTCCCCCGTTATCACCATGATTTCCGCCACAGCCTTCCGAAACTCCTCTCTGAGTTTAGTCCCCTGCTCTCCTTGTAATGTTCCTCCCCACAGCATCTTCATGATAGTATTAATTAAAGTCACAAAAGCCAATTCACCAAAATCCAGACACTCACCTGCTTTGTCATGAACATTCTTTATACTCTTCTCCACCTCTTGTTTTCTTAAACTGTAACAAGCGTCAAGACTTGTATTGCTCAACATCTCTCTCACAAACACCTTGCGCATCTTTATCCAATCTGGACCGTAAGGTGACCAGGCAACGTCGTTTCCACCAAAGACAGCAACTTTGACTGAGATTGGTGGATCTCGATTCGCAAAGATTGAGTCTTTGGCACGAACCACTTCTTTTGCAAGTGATGGAGAGCTAATCACAACGCCTAGTTTGTTCCCGAGCTTGAGCTTGTAGATGGGGCCATAAGTTTGTGCCAATTTTGTGAATGTGTGATGGAGATGGCTACCCAGAAAAGGAATTTACCCGATTATTGGGAATCCTCGAGGACCTGGTGGTAAAGGAGCGATTTTGGATCCTGGTCTCTTGATCAAGAATATCCATAACAGTGAAAAAATCAGGACTGGAATGGCTAAAATTGTTCCGGGAATTTGATATTTCTCATAGTTTAGTTGGCTCAACATGTTTGGACTTCGTTGCATGTGTGAAGGGTAGGAGATTGTATCAGAAAATATATATAGTAACCTCCCCTCCCACTTGAGCCGTACGTGTACCCATCATCTTTGAAGATAAGAGGCATTCCTTGAAACTAAGGATTTACATAGAAAAGTATACAATTATGACTATTTTTTTAGAAAATAATAAAAAGAAAAACACTAAGAAATTGACTGGCTTATTGCAATGATAATGTGAGCATGACACTCGTGGAGCGTGAAGTTGCATGGTCGATACGCAATTGCGTGTGAAGGGAGTTACTTGATAAATTGATATATGTAATTAGAACCACAAGAACAAATATTGATAGGTCAGCGCATGTTTGTTTTTCAATATTTTCCCGTCTAGGAGATTTGTCTCTTCTAACTTCCTCCCTAGTTCTCTGCGTGTGATCCACCCTGTGGAAATTGGCTCCTTCTTTGGTGTTTTTTTGGTGGGTGGTGTCCGGCCACCTATGGGTGCCGTCCGGACACCTATGTCTAGATTTTTTTTTAATACCAGTAGCAATTCCCGATTGATCGAGACCCAATTCGATCGATCGGGATCTGACGTGGCCAATTTCTATAAATTGTAATTTTACAAGGGTTTTCGGCCGAACTTCGTTCAACATGGTTTTGGGGCGCCGTCTTGAGAGAAAAATAGAGAGAGAACACTTACAAATGGAAAACACTTGAGAAAGAGTGGTGGGATCCAAGAGATCTTCTTTTGGGGTTCCGATTGTCTTGTGAGTAAGTGGGTTTCTTGTAGAGAGTTTGTAGGAACAAGATAGCATCTAAAGTGCGCTTTTTCTACTTGTATTGAGTAGTCTTTTTTGGTTTGTAATATTCTCCATCTAGTGAAATTTAATTCTCTGCTGCCCGAGGAGTAGGCAAGATTGTGTTGAACCTCGTATATCGCTTGTCTCGTATCTTTACTACTTTGATTTACTTGGATATTGTTGATTGATTGATTCTCTGCATACTTGGGATGGATTAATTGATTTAGTCAATCAAATTTGGTGCTATTGAATTGTGGGTATTGGTGATTCTAGCACAACATGCCTAGTAGTGACAATATCACCATAACCTTTGTAATTCTCCATTTCCTCCATTGATAACCTCTGCTAAGCCTCTGACATCCTTGACCTAGCACAGAGGTTATAAATGGAGGAAATGGAGAATTACAGAGGAAGTTGGAAGAAGGTTTTCGTATTCAATTCATTCGTACCTCATACAACACTGTAGCCAATATTTATAGTAACTGATTAAGCGATCTCATGATAGCTTGGCCAATACAAACGTTACACGTGTAAAACCACAAACTAATTACTAACCTCAAAACGCATCGTTTCAAAGTTTACAATTTAGGATCATAACTAGATAAACACTATATGCACCCCATTTTTAACTTAGTACATCTCATTCTAATGTATTTTTAAAAGGTTAATGAGATGTCCTTAGTAAAAAATAGAGTGCACTATAACAACTATCCTTAACAACTTTTTGGTCCTCAAGAAATATATTATTGAAGAATTCTACGGTTTGTATGAAATCTTGTGTAATAGTATTGACTATATGAATCAATCATATATACATGCACGTGTGACGAGTTTCTTAACAAACATGGAAAATGAATCACGGTAATAATGGGATAATTACAAATGAATATTACATAGAATAAATCAAAATATAACCATATCATGTTGTGATTGTTGCACCGGAATTAGCTCCTCTTTCAGTACCAGAATTATCTCTATCATTCTCCCGCAAGCGTAGGTGTCTAGGTAAGACTCAAAGCTTGAACCGATGATCAATGAAGAGCTTGCGAGCAAGTGGCTTGGTGAGGGAGTCAGCAAGTTGATCCACATAATGCACATGAGAAACCCGAAGAGTACGTTCGGCCACTTGGTCACATACGAAATGGAAATCAAGTGCTATGTGCTTCATACGAGAGTGAAACACAAGATTGGAGCACATATAAGTAGCACCAACATTTTCACAATAAACTATAGGTGGCTTGAGCAAGGTGAGGCCAAGTTCAGTGAGCAAATGAGTGAGCTAGTTTAACTCAGCTTTGGCAGAGGCTATGGCCCGATATTCAGCTTCCGTGGAGGATCGAGCAACAGTAGTTTTTTTTTTGAGCTCCAACTGATCGGGTGAGTACCAAAGTAAACAACATTGGCGGAAGTAGATGCATAGGACTCAACATCGCTGGCCCAATCGACATCCGCAAATGCTTGAAAAGCAATGGAATTGACTTTGGAGATAAACAGGCCATAATGAGACGTACCTTTCAAGTAGCGAAGGACTCGTTTGACAGCAAGCCAATGCTGAGTAGTAGGTTAATGCATGAACCGTGCCAATTTATTAACTGCAAATGAGATATCTAGGCGAGTAAGGAATAGATACTAAAGGGAACCAAGAACTCGATAGTATTGCGTAAGGTCATGAGAAGGAGACCCATTAATCAAGAGTAATGACTCAGATGATGACATAGGAGTAGATACCTCTTTAGCTTGGTGCATGTTAGCTTTAACAAGAAGATTCAAGTGTACTTTTGTTGAGTAAGGAGCAAATCGTGAGGAGTTCATTGTGCTTCAATGCCCAAGAAATAATGAAGGTCTCCAAGGTCTTTGAGAGAAAACCGATTGGAAAGGAGCTGAATAACAACCTAAATTGCTTATGGACTAGTGCCTATGAGGATGATATCATCCACATAAACCAGTACATATAGAATATAGGTGGACGCACGGCAAATGAAGAGGGATGCATCACACTTCGAATTTGTGAACCCATTGGCAAGCAAGAATGTTTGTAGTTCAGTATACCAAGGATGGGGTGCCTGTTTGAGGCCATAGATAGCCTTGTGCAATTTACAAACATGATGACGAAACTAAGAACTAATAAAGCCTTGTAGTTGCTGCATATAAACATCATCAGTAAGAGTTCCCTGCAAAAATGCATTGTTAACATCTAATTGCTTCAAATCCCAACCATGAGAGACCGCTATACTGAGAACCAAACGTTTGGTGGTAGGTTTAACAACTGGACTAAATGTTTCATGGAAATCAATGCCCGAACGTTGATGAAAGCCCTTGGTCACAAGACTAGCCTTGTAACGAGCAATTGATCCATCGGGATTCTTCTCGATTTTGTAAACCCATTTACAGCCAACAATATTTTTTGTGTGTGTAGATGGAACGACAGACCAAGTCTTATTTCGGATAAGGGCTTGAAATTCATCGGACATGGCATGGCGCCAACATTGGGATTTGACAACTTGGTTGAAAGTGGAAGGTTCGGACTCAGTGACTCTAGTGGGGGCAGTGAGGGCAGTGAGTGAAGTTTGGAGAGAGAGGCCTTTTTGGTTTGTAAATATTGTTCTGGGCTCGAGTGACCATGCGTGGCGGAGAAGGATGGTGGGTAAGGGAGATGAGTTCAAGATGGGTTGAGGAGATGAGTTCAGGATGCTTTGGTTTGTGTGTGGGTGAAGTGTTAAAAGGTTGGAGAAGGACTTACCTGTGGAGGTGCCAAGCTGGGAGCATCTTGACGCTGGTGATGAGTAGTATGATCTGTAGAAAGTGACGAATCACGAGATAGAGAAGCTAGAGGGGGATTGGGCAGTGGCTGACCAGAATTAGAGGAGGAGATGATGTTGGGAGTAACTAGAACAGGAGAGGCATCATGGGACACATTGGTGATAGGTGTGATGGGATTTGACTCATGATAGTGTGAAAAGAATTTATGGAGATGGGGAGATGACTTAGTGAGTACGGTAGATGAATTGTGTTGAAAGGGAAAGATGCTTTCTGCAAAGACAACATGCCGAGAAACAAAGACTTGACTATTGGATGGATCATAACAGCAGTAAACATGATTGGGAAGAGAGTACCCAAGAAATATACACGGCCGTGAACGAGGTTCAAGTTTGTGTTTGGTGTAGGGTAGTAGCCAAGGATAGCATAAGCAATCAAAGATTTTTAAATTGCCATAGCTCGGATGATGATGGAAAAGTTTGTGATAAGGTGTATCAAAATGAAGAACAAAGTTGGGCATCCTATTTATGAGATAGGTGGCGGTTTGAAAGGCATAAGACCAGAAATGCTAGGGCAAGGGTGCTTGGTGGAGAAGACAAAGGCCCGTTTCAACAATATGACGATGTTTCATTTCCGCAGAACCCACATGCTCAGATGTATATGAGGGTGATATGAGGTGTTGAATCCCATATTTACTGAGAATGCGAGTGAGCCCTATTATTCTCCACCACCATCTGTATAAACTGTTTTAATTGGAGTTGAGAAAAAAATTGCAAATTAAAATTTTGAGTTTTCCGAAAAGGGTTTTTTGGAAAACTAACACCCTTGAAAAACGAATTTGGAAAACTAACCCACTTTTTTAAAAACATGAAATCTAACACTTTTTTGAAAGGAATTGTCACAAATACCCTTATTCCCTTAAAACCCAAACCCTTCTTGCGACATCTCCTTTCACATTGTTCTTCTTTTCACTTTCGTTATGTTTCCTCGACACCATTTTCCATCGTATTCAACGCTACGCTTCGCTCCGATAGTTTTCATCCTCAAAGATGCTGTTAATCTACGATTTTTGCCTCATTCAATCGCCCCTCTGCACCTAATATTTCATGGTATGTATTAATTAATGTTATATTTGTGGTTCGAGTTAGCAATGGTTAGGGTTTGAGTTTTTCAATCTAGTAGTGCCTAGGATTTCGAGTATTCATTCAAGCAGTTTAAGGCTTCTTTCGAATAGGTTATTTAGGGTTTGAGCCTCTGAGGAGGTTATGTCGAGTTCCAACTTTATACAAAAGTTCGAGTAAATTGTTTATCTGTTCGAGTATTTACATATATTTGTTCAAATAGTTGCTTGCCTCTCTCACGTGCTCTCACCTTCCCCAGATGGCTATCGGTTTGTCACTCATTCGTGGAAGGTCTCTTTGGCTTTGTACTTCTTTGATCATGTGAGTGGCAAGTCAAAGGAGTTTGGATTTGTGAAGTTCACTACTGAAAAGTGCAGCATGTAAGTACTCGAACATACAAAGGCAAACACTCGAACAAATATATGTAATTACTTGAACAAATACATGTAATTCTTGTTCGAGTATTTAAAATTCTTGTTCGAGTATTTAAAAGTCAACGGGGATAAACCCGGTTGAGATTGGGAAAGAGAATAAAAAGACATCGTTTTGTAGTCCAACTGAGTTATTAAGTTTCTGCACGTTTTATGTTTCCAATTTTTTAATTCTAGTTTAAGTAGGAGTCCAATTTCGAGTATTTTGTTGTATCTGTTCGAGTATTTCGTTTTATTGTTCGAGTATTTCAGATTTGTTGTTCGAGTATTTTGTTTTATATGTTCGAGTATTTCAGTTTTCCAACTTTGACCGTTCGTAACTTTTGATCCGCTCTTGTGTTTCCTTATTATAATATGTTTCTGAAGACTGATTTTGAAGACCTAAAAGTCAATCTATGGTTTACCCCAGTTGAAATTCGAAAGGAGATCGAAAAGGAGTCGTTTTGAAGTCTAACGAAGTTAATAAGAAAGAACATTTTTTTTGTTATACATTTTCTTGTTCGAGTAAATGGTGTATATGTTCGAGTATTACAAATATTTGTTCAAGTAAATAGTTTATATGTTCGAGTATATAGTTTATCTGTTCAAGTAATTGATGATATGTATTCGAATATTTTGTTGTATCTGTTCGAGTATTTCAGATTTATTGTTCGAGTGTTTCAGTTTTTCAGTTTTGACCGTCCGTAACTTTTGATCCGCTCGTGTGTTTTCTTATTATAATATGTTTCCGAGGACTGATTTTGAAGACCTGCAAGACTTCGGGAAGAAGATCGAAAAGATGTCGTTTTGAAGTCTAACTGAGTTAATAAGAGATGTGAAGAATATTTTTTTTTATACATTTTCTTGTTCGAGTAAATGGTGTATATGTTCAAGTATTATAAATATTTGTTCGAGTAAATAGTTTTTATGTTCGAGTAATACTATATTTGGTTCGAGTAAATATCTCTGACTGTTCGAGTAAATAGTTATCATCATTGCTAACAACCAACCGTTCCAAATGGAAATGTGTGTTATAGACACATTTCATGACCACCTCATTCGAAGTTCGATCAATTCCCGTAATCTTGTATATCTTCTCCAAAAAATCTTCATAGGAAATTGACTCATTCACTACTAAACATTTCCCAGTACCACCAATGAATTTGTAAATTCCTCCTGAAAATTTCCAGTCTCCTCCGTATATAACAACAATGTCAACATCACCCATTTCTGTAAAAGAAAAGTGTAAAATTCATTCAGAAACACTTTATAAATCCAAATACTCGAACAGATAATTACAATTACTCGAATACATATCATCAATTACTCGAATAGATAAACTATATACTCGAACATATAAACTATTTACTCGAACAAATATTTATAATACTTGAACATATACACCATTTACTCGAACAAGAAAATGTATAACAAAAAAATGATTTTCACATCTCTTATTAACTCCGTTAGACTTCAAAATGACGTCTTTTCGATCTCCTTCCCTAATTGACTTATAGGTCTTCAAAATCAGTCCTCGGAAATATATTATAATAAGGAAACACACGAGTGGATCAAAAGTTACGGACGGTCAAAGTTGAAAAACTGAAATACTCGAACAACAAATCTGAAATACTCGAACAGATACAACCAAATACTCGAACAACAAATATGAAATACTCGAACAGATACAACAAAATACTCGAACAACAAATATGAAATACTCGAACAAATAAAATAAAAGACTCGAAACAACAAATATGAAATACTCGAACATAGCACACAAAGTACCCTAAACTGCTCGAATGAATGAATACTCGAAACCCTAAGCACTACTAGATTGAAAAACTCATACTCGAATCACAAATACAAAATTAAATAAAACATACCCATGAATAACCATGTGCAGAGGGGCGGTCGAATGAGGCAAAAATCGTAGATTAACAGCGTCAAAGTGAAAGAAGAACGAAGAGAAAAAAGAATGCAGAGAAAAAAGAATGAAGAGTGATGTCGTAGGAAGGGAAAATGATTTTTGAGTGAAACAATGTGAAATAAGGGTATTTGGGACAATTCCTTTCAAAAAAGTGTTAGATTTCATGTTTCTAAAAAAGTGGGTTAGATTTCAAAAATGAGTTTTGAAAAGTGCTACTTTTCCAAAAAACCCTTCCGAAAATATTGGAGACATCAGATTTTACCTTGGGTGGGTAAATCCACTAGAGTAAGCTCAATCCGTAGGCCAAAGGCCTTTCTTTCTAACAAACTTAGACTTTAGTCGAGATAAATTTGAAGAAGCCGGTTTATCCAATTCTGTAATCGAAATCAAACATCGAGAATCAGCTTTTAACATACTATGCCTTAAAACAACATCTTCAATTTCAAAGTTTTTCAAATGCCATAAAACTAAGGAAATTCAGATAACTGTGGAATTCTAGAATTGCAAAATCAGAACAAAGTCCTACTAAGTTCCCTCAGATACCCAGTTGGTCAATTTCTTCTGATTGAATCCAAGAAGCAAATTACAAGCTGACCCACACATGGATCCACTCTACCTCTTAAAAACCAAGTGTAACTCCTCAAACAAGCATCAACATAAAACAAAAATCAGAAACCCAAGAGACAAACATAGAATTTTAATCATAATTCAACTCGATTGGCCCAAATTGATGTTAACTAAGAAAATTGAATTACGCATCAAAGAGCTTACATTTTGCACAAATACACAAGAGAGAGAGAGAGAGAGAGAGAGAGAGAGAGAGAGAGAGAGAGGGAGGGAGGGAGGGAGGGGCTGACCTGCTGATACTAGGAACCATTAAAAGAACAAAGAAGAAGTCCGTTAAAGCGTGTCTGAAGAGTCCAAAACCAGCCATTGGCTCCTTTACGTTTGTTGTTTCTTTCACTAGTTCAAACTCTCTCTCCGCGCTACCGGCGACCGTGAGAAACTTTGTTGCGGCTACATTGGAAAGTCACGTGCCCGATAAATCATCCTACTTTGGTAATCACGTGCACTTGACACCTGTCCTTTGCTGACAATTTGAAAAATACACAATTACTTATATGCCCTCACAATGATGATGAGCTGGCATTCACTTTTGCAGAGGGAGATACGATTAACTCTCTTAATTACATCCCCATTTAGGGAGTAAGTATATAATTATAATCATGAATTTGGGTTAGGATGGGGCCCACTCCCACGTGGGTATTAATGTACGGCCACAAACAAATAAACAGAAGGCAGTGCATGATGTTTTGTTTCCCAGCCGGGATTAGCTGGACACTTCAAGTCGTACGTGACATTATAAAATGAATAATGTTTGAGACCCTCAAAATATGATCCTCAAAAGTCCCCTATTTAATGTGGAGTATTGGATGTGAAGTGGGCCCTATATGTGTGTTTTTAATCAATGGTTATTTTAATGGCACATAGATTTGGGGACTTTTGAGGGTTAAATTTTGGGGGGTCTCTAGCATTGTCCTTATAAAATTACGTCACTTTTTTAATTAATTTTTATTTATTTGTTTGTACTCTCTTTTTCTTTTTTCTTTTTTTAAAGGCCCACATGCCACACACGTTAAGCCATGCCCGAGGAGCATAAAAATCATCACAACGGATGAAAAACTACTCAAATCCCAAATCTCCTTGATGAGAATGGAACCCTGGACCTCAAGGTTCTGTTGTTAATACAAGTTCTTTCCGTACGAGTAATATTTCTTAAATATCAAAATCATTCTTATTTTATCAATATGACATAATTTGGCTTTCGACTACTACCAGATCAGGAAAGTCCACAGTCAGTTTCGATGGTTTTTTTTTTCCCGAATTTTTGACATAAATTTAACCAAACGATCGATTGATTTTTTCGATTATTTGATTGATTTTTCGATCGATTCTCACTAACATATGTTTAAGAATAACCAATTAATCGATCGATTTAGTTTTTTAAGGCAGCCCTACAGACCAGTATTGCATTTCAATCTGTAAAATGACATCATGAGACTCCCAACTTATTTGGTAAATTTGGATGAGTAGATGTGAACCAACACATTTCAAATTAACTATGATTTTTGGATAAGATTATAATTTGTATGCTAACTACACTCGTCAATTGACAACCCAACAAGGTCATCTTCAATAATTTAATACAAAATGATGGTGATCACTTGTTGATTCCGAATGAAATTAAGTTTAATTGGTTTGAAGTCTTCATAAGACTTTAATTATCAAAATGAAAAAGAAAAGAAAAAAAGGTGGTCTTCGTACAATGAAGCCTAACAAAGAATCTACACACACTCCATCAATGTAAAGAAAGTAAGTCCCATGGAAGACTAGAGTCGAGCCTTTTTATAAAAGATTAGATAGTTCCCATTCAAGGTGATTGGCTTCATACCGACGAATGGTGGCTCGGTTGACAATTGTCGAGTTGTAGCCTAGCACACAATCTCGTGCTAGACCCAAGATGGCAGATGGTGGAAACTGCCAATTTATTACCTTGTTTAGGTCCTTCTATTGTAATTGCTAACATTTTTTTAGTCTGATAAGCTGAATTTATAGCACCACAAAGAAGAGCAGAATTACATAACAGGAGATCATATCCTTTTATACCAAGAATGAATACAAATGCTAACCTTATTTCGAGACAACAAGTCTTGGAACCTTAATGCTCCAGCCGCGGTGTTGGAATAACAATCAAAGGCTTCGCCTTCTTGACAACAATCCCAGATTTTTCTGATAATTCTAGCTCTTCGCCTGCCGATAATTTCCAGTCAAAAGAATGCAACAATGAAGCCAGCAAATACACCAACATCTTCTCTGCTAAAGGAATCCCCGCACAAATCCTCCTACCAGAACCGAACGGAAGATACTTAAAATTATTACCAGAGAAATCTAATTTGCAATCTTCTCCATTCAGAAACCTCTCAGGCCTAACTCTAAGGAGTTGTCCCAAAGTTCAGGGTCTCTGTGGATAGCCCAAATGTTCAAGAAAACTTGAGTACCCCTTGGAATGGTGAATCCACCAATTGTGGCAGTCGAGCTTGGACAATGTGGTATTAGCATTGGTACTGCAGGGTGCAAGCGACTTGTTTCCTTCACTACAGCATCCAAATAGGGTAGTTTGGGCAAGTGGAACTCTTCGACAGAGTTGTTCACACCAACGACTTGATCCAATTCCTGCTGGACTTTTTTCATTATCTCTGGATTCATCATGATCTCTGCCATTGCCCACTCAACCATGGTTGATGTTGTGTCTGTTCCACCAGTAACAACGTCCTGCGAGCCACACAATATAGGAGGAGGTACCATCAGTATACACTTATACTACCAAATGGACCATGATCACAAACAATATTTGCAAACAATTATAAATTCAAAGAACCTCACTGATCAAACGATTGTGAGAAGAACAAACTCTGCTCAATTAATGGAGATAATAAGTTGACCGACTACTAAAAAATGATATGATAAAGGAATTCAACGTACCAAGAGCAAGCCCTTAGCTTGGTTCATGGTAATTGATGTAGCAGGATCGTCACGTTCTTGAAGCTCTAGCACAATTTGCAAGAAATCCCTCCCTTTCTTATTTCCTACTCCATCTTCTTTCACGACAATATTGGAGCTCCTGTGTTGCTTGATTATAGAATTAACAATTTCTTCCATGCAAACCCCTATTTTTCTGGCTCTCCTCTCTACACCCTGCAAATCAAATCTTGCAAGAACCGGAAAATAATCCGAAACATTTGGCTCCCCCATTATCACCATGAATTCCGCCACAGCCTTCCGAAACTCCTCTGTGAGTTTAGTCCCCTCCTCTCCTTGTAATGTTCCTCCCCACAGTATCTTCATCAGAGTATTAATTAAAGTCACAAAAGCCAATTCACCAAAATCCAGACACTCACCTGCTTTGTCATGAACATTCTTTATACTCTTCTCAACCTCTTGTTTTCTCAAACTGTAACAAGCGTCAAGATTTGTATTGCTCAACATCTCTCTCACAAACACCTTGCGCATCTTTATCCAATCTGGACCGTAAGGTGACCAGGCAACGTCATTTCCACCAAAGACAGCAACTTTTGCTGAGATTGGTGGGTCTCGATTCGCAAAGATTGAGTCTTTGGCACGAACCGCTTCTTTTGCAAGTGATGGAGAGCTAATCACAACGCCTAGTTTGTTCCCGAGCTTGAGCTTGTAGATGGGGCCATAAGTTTGTGCCAATTTTGTGAATGTGTGATGGAGATGGCTACCCAGGAAAGGAAGGTACCCGATTATTGGGAATCCTCGAGGACCTGGTGGTAGAGGAGCGATTTTGGATCCTGGTCTCTTGATCAAGAATATCCATAACAGTGAAAAAATCAGGACTGGAATGGCTAAAATTGCTCCGGGAATTTGATATTTCTCATAGTTTAGTTGGCTCAACATGTTTGGACTTCGTTGCATGTGTGAAGGGGGAGGGGATTGTATTAGAAAATATATACATAGTAATTAGTAACCTCCCCTCCCACTTGAGCTGCACGAGTACCCATCATCTTTGAAGATAAGAGGCATTCCTTGAAACTAAGGATTTACATAGAAAAGTATACAATCAGGACTATTTCTATAGAAAATAATAAAAAGAAAAACACTAAGCTATTGACTGGCTTATCTTCCCGTCTAGGAGATTTGTGATGTAGCCCACAGCCAACCAAGCCTTGGCATTAATGACGTGGACAACACTTAACCAAGGGATGACCCTGGTAATATGGGAAGGACGACGTGACCATCAAAGACTTATGTCCTCCTTTTTGTCCTTTGCGTGAAGGTTGCTTCTGTTTTAGCTTTCCTCCTTTTGTTCTCTGACAATTGGTGTTTATAGCCGTTACTTTACCTTCTTATCTATTTAAGGGTTTCTCTTCTAGCCGTCCAGGCAGTTGATGAATTTGTAACAAATCTCGCGAGAGATCTTAGTAGTAGAATCAATTTACATTTATTTTACAACTCACTATTATCCTCTGATGATCTTCTAGCCTGCTATTTAGTTGTTCTTCTCTCTTCACTCAACTGTTCTGAGTTGTCCAATTCCTATGGGACTGCACCAATTTCTCTTTTCTAACTTCCTCCCTAGCTCTCTGCCTGTGATCCACCCAGTAGTGATGGTACCACCATAACCTCTGTAATTCTCCATTTCCTCCTTTAATAACCTCTATTAAGCCTCTGACGTCCTTGATCTAGCACAGAGGTTATCAATGGAGGAAATGGAGAATTACAATGGAAGTTGGAAGAAGGTTTTCGTATTCAATTCATTCGTACCTCATACAACACTGTAACCAATATTTATAGTAACTGATTAACCGACCTAATGATAGCTAGGCCAATACAAACGATACACATGTAAAACTACAAACTAATGACTAACCTCAAAACGCACCGTTTCAAAGTTTACAATTCAGGATCATAACAACTAGAGAATCATTATATGCAACTCATTTTTAACTAAGTACACCCCATTCTAATGTATTTTTAAAGGGTTAATGAGATATATTTAGTAAAAAATAGAGTGCATATAGTGCTCATCTAACAAGTACCCTTCCCTTAACAACTTTTTTTCCTCAAGAAACATGTTATGAACCAAGACAGCTACAATTCGATTTAAATTCCAATACAGAATTTTAAAATTGGAAAGCGGGATATTTGGCTACAAAGTCTGCATTGGTCTTCCCATGTAGCCTCTTCCACTGCATGATCTTTCTACTGTACCAACAGCTGGGTACCTGCAACATCACCCTTTGCAGCACAGCATGAGGAGTTGGATCCTGCATCAAACCTTTATCAGAAACTGAAGGCAAGGATACATTAGGTATAATATCAGGACCTATATGTCGCTTAAGACAACTGATATGGAAGACAGGATGCACTGTGAGATGCTAATGAAAGCAACTGATAAGGATCAGTTAGCTATGTTTATAATTAGATGAAGTAATTATCTGTGTTTAGTTGCTCCAATTTGGATAAGCAAACTGCAAACCCTACTACTGGTAGTCTGGTAGTATATAAAATTAGTAGCCAATGATTACATCGCCATTCATTCACAAACTTTCCTTATTTGCTCCAAACCCTCCATACTCTTTCTACCGACAGCAGCAACAAGAAGCTTGAAAAATAAAGCAAAACCCAATACTGCCTTGAAATCAACCTAATCTCAGCCCATTGTTTGAAACGTGTCTGCTCCACCATGAAATTGTCTATTCATGGTCGATAAATTCTTCTCTTATTTCTTCTTTTCTTGATTCCAATAAAGCAAGATATTGCGTATCAAGAAACGAAGCAATAACTACTGCCTGTTTGGTAGAGCATTGGACACAACGTTTCCGCTTAGCGAAACGCTGGCGTTAGATGCTTTGCCAAACGGCAGAGAGATGGCAGCGGATCCGTTAGCATCAAATAAGCTCCAAATAGGAGCTTATTTTATGCTAACGCCATCGTATTTTTTTTAAAAAAAAAAATTAACATGGGGCCCACGCTCCCCACACTGGCCCCACATGTTCGTACTTAATAATTAAAATATATTTTATTAATTTAATAATTAAATATATTATTATTAAATTTTAAGATATTTTATACTTAGGATTAATTTTAATAAAAAATAATATTTATTAGATTAAATTTAATAACAAAATTTAATATAAAAATAATAATATCTAATATTTTAATTCAACGATATTTCCTTGAGCGTCAGCTTTTGGTTAACCAAACACCTCATAGTATTTTTCACAGCTTTAAACTCAATTTTTTTTTCCACAGCTTTTTCACTAACATTGAAAATTAATCTTTCCACTCTACCAAATTTACGTAAAAATATCCACTGCTACTGCCACGGCACATATGTCAAAAAAAGAAACACCCAAGAACAAGCACAGACTAATTTCTTCTAGTGGTTGCTCTCTCTCTCTCTGTGCTCTATTTTATCTTATTCTACCTTCTACTTCAAGTCTCTTTTTGTTTAATAAGTTTCCAAGAAGAAAAAAAAACATAGGACTTCCTAACTCCACATCACCCTTTAATCTTTGTCAACTTGAAATACCTATAAATTATATTATATGGCTATATTTATTGGTCCGAATTGTTTGATGCTTTTGGATCAAACCTGTCACCTTCAGCGTCAAGCCCGGCCCAAATTGTTGTATTGTTTCCCCTTCGAAGATCAGGCCCAAAGCTATACATTTTCTTGGCCCAAATAAAATAATTAACCCAAGGTGAATAGGAAAATTTGAGATCCGCTACATGAGTTTATGATAACATCAATCGGAATCTACCTTGCGTATTTGCTTTCTCCATTCATTTCTATAATGGATCATACATTCATCCACTTCTATTAACTTTATATTATTTCTTATTACTTCAGGCCATGTCTTTTTAAATATTCATTCTCGCCTCTTTCTATCTCCTATACAAATTCTATCATTCCTACTCGCTGCCACACCGTGCTTACGTTCTCGGGGTTTGCGGCTGTTATCAATATAGGAAATTCCTTAGTACATTCGTCTAGGGTTTCCATTAGTACTCGATTGATGCGCTACGCTCCCCTCTCGCACAACTTCCCCTTTCATCATAGGTTTTAGGTACTAGATAATGCTTCTAATATGAGACATTATTTAACATATATAGGGGTGCTCTCTTTCGTCATTAGCTGCGTTGGTGCGGCAGAGGAACTAGCCGTTCGATTCGTCTTCTGGAGATATATGCTAGAGAATTCATGTTTGATTTATATTTTTTGGTGTTGTGTTTTCCTTTGGGCTTTGTTGGTTGTCTGCTATTTGGTTCTTTTGGTTAGAGTTTATGAAATTAGGTCTCTTTATGATTTAATTAGAGATCGTGGATTTGTTTTTTGGTTATTGCTGTTTGTGTGTATTTTCGTTTGATTGGATGTATAGTTTGAGACTATGTGGTTCTCTTCTCAATGATATGTATTGGATATGGGTTTTGCATTGAATTTTCCCTTGCTGTTTTTTTTTTTTTAATCTTTCTATAATATAAGAACAGACAGATCAATGCATTCAACTTCCCCACATACAACAAAAGAAAGTCATTATTTTACAGTTGAGAAATTCCATGAATTGCCTTACCAGCAAAGGCAAAAGAGTACCCAATGAAACACACGACGAGGCAGCAGCAAGTATGGTGTAGGGACCCCTTGTGCCCGGACAAATCACTGCAAAATTTTGAATTCAATAGCAAGGCCCACAGGGGTTGTTGCGTGTCATGATTTGTTAAATAATGACTCATATTAGTTTTAATTAATACCTAAAAACTTTAGGAAAAGGGAAGTTGTGCGAGAAGGGAGCGTAACGTACCAGTCGAGCACAACTTCTTATGGGGGTATAGTTGTAATTTCGGGTGTCTAGGTAGCTGGTATATAAGGGTTAAAATCCTAACCGAATGTACTACTGAAATTCCTATATTGAAAACAACCACAAACACCGAGGACGTAAGCAAATTGTCAAACCTCGTAAATTATGTGTTCTTCTCTTCTCTCTCTTTTGTCGATTGCTTCTCTATATTGTTCTACAATCTATGATTACCTGTGAGGAACATGTTTTACAACGTGATTGTTCCCTTTAGTTTAGCTTGAGATTTTGTGATCTTCTTTTCCATCCTATGTATATTTGCATATGTGTTTTTTATTGGATTTCTTCTTGCTGTTTTTATGCTTTATAGTATAAGATACTCTTCTTTTTTTTTAAATGTATTGTCCTCTTCTAAGGTATGTATTGTTATTTCTTTGAGTTTCAATTGACAAGTTTTGTACTTTGTTTGTTTTTAGGATGGAAAAATGGAAGTCAAGTAAGCCACATAGAGATAGAAGTGGACAGCTTATAAGGAATCGAAGGAACCCATGTCATGGACAGGGTTCTTCCCAAGCTTTTTTATCGTATGTCATGCGGGGATAGATGATGCCGAGCATGGCTTATTTTACATTGAGGAAATTGTTCCCAAAACAAAAAGGACATATCCGTAGTAACGCGTGGGTTATAAACTAGTATATATTATAAAACATATCCCTCTTATGATGATGAATGAGGATGATGATGATGATATCTTGTATTATTGCGAGGGACCAAACTTTTTGAACGTACAACAATGACTTTTGTCTATTTAATTATCATCTGCTTGGATTCTTATTTCCTAATGATTGTGACAAGTTATATGTGATGCATTGAATCATGTGATTCCGTGAGGCATGTGTTAAAAAGACCATTTCTTTTCTTTTGGACCTCAATTTTTTTTAAAAAAAAAAATCTTATTTGTATTTTTAATCAATTTTAAGAATTTAATGAACGTTTTTTTTTCAAAAAAAAAGATCAAAGTCAAGACAAATTTTGGACGATTTAATATAAATTCAAAACATTTTACGCAATTTTCGTGTTGAATTTTATTTTTTATTTCGAACAAAAATTATATGATTGTAAAATCGATCAAATTATATTTATTATTTTTTTATAAAAAAAACTTGGGCTCCAAAATGGGGCTCCTACAATCGAACTGTTATAATTTATTTACTACAGAGCTGGAGCAGTCGCTATTTTAGTGAAGCTCGTCTAGCCGTGGGGTAAGATTTTGGTTTTGTAATCAAGTCTGGTGAAAGATTTACTGTAGGTAGTAGTTAGCTTGTTGTTCTTGTGTCCTTCTAAACTATCAAGCAGATCCATGGAATGACTTATATATATATATCTCAATTTGTTTGTGAGTTGTCCCGTTTCTATTGGGGATGAAGTTGGTAAATTATTTGTTTGAAAATTGTAGCAGACATTGAAATAATGTGTGCTGGAAGCTAGCCCCACAGTAATATAATGCTGTTGGCTTATCATTAATGTTTGATTTTTATCATTCTCAATTCTCAAATAGCCAAGTCAAGTGCATTATTATTAATTTACTCGTGATTTATGGGCCTTTTATATTATTTTTTTTAAAAATATCATGGATCGGATTGTATTCAGTTACCCGGCCAAAGGATAAGAGAATTTGAGACGTTAAAACACTCGAGTCACCATATAAATGGATTATAAGAGAACTAAAAAAATAAAAATAAAAACAATGACCATTGCCGGAATTAAGTGGAGAACTCCCAATCTTCCCACAACGCTGAATCAAACCTTAAAAAGTTAAAGATAATTATGAGATGCTCTGTTCAGTTAAATTTATTTTTCACCAGAAAAATTATTTGAAATCAAAGGTAGGCCGTAGGTGTTTATATATAAATATATTTATTTATTTATTTAAATAAAATAAAATAAAATAAAAAAAGAACTCTAAATGGATGCCCGTTTTGCCTTTGTTTCTTCCTTTCCCTACCACTTTTGATGTTTATAGAAAGTACATTTTTAAAAAAATATTGTAAAACATATCCCTGTTGTGATGACGAGGACGATGAATGGTATTATTGGCAGGGCCAAACTTTATTGACGTAGTACAACATTGGCTTTTGTCTATTTTAATTATCGTCTGCTTGGAATTTGGATTCCCAATGATTGAGACAAGTTAATAAAGTTATGTTGATGCAGTGAATCACGTGTTGAGAACATTGCTTTTATGTCTCTTTTTTTTCTTTTTTTTTTTGATATTTCTATCCGTGGCTTCTGTTTTTGCTTGGCTATCTAGGATGCTCAGGCTGTCTTCTGTTGTAAAAACGGAGCCAGAATCTGAATTTACGGGGCACAATTAAGTAGCGGAGGTTTGGAGTAGTGTTTATGAAAAATGTCCTATTATAAAATATTCGAGACAATCATTTAAAAATTAACCACTTATCCGATTGGATAAATTCTTCTTCAGAATGTTCATTTCTAAAAGCATCTTTTTATACTTGTCGTTGCTATAAACAAAATTAATGTTAACTTTTTTTAAAAAAAAAATAATACCCCAAGTAAAAGACAAATGTACGTTTGTTTGTTTGCAGTAGTAATTTAAAAAGATAACCAAACCCTTTTAGCTAATTAAATATGTCATCTATTCGTTCATCTACAATTCATATCTATAGTTGATGCTCAAGAGTTATGCACATTTCTTCGGATAGATAATATTGTCTACCATGCATGTGCGTGTTATTTTATTGTAGGTAGTAGTTAGCTTGTTGTTCTGATGTACTTAACTGTTAAAGATATCAAGTAGCAACAATCAGTTCGCAGATCCATTTAATGACTTCTCTCTCTCTCTGTGTATATATATATATATATATATATATATTGACTGTGCTTAATATCTCTATCATATTTGTCTCAATTTGTTTGTAAGTTGTCCCGTTCCCAGGGGGGGCTGCGCCAAAAGGCGTATGAGAGGCTTGACTGTTCTGAGTCTTAAGTTAGCTGAAGTTTGATTAAATGTGGACTTTTAGATATTGAAAATTGTAGCAGCCATTGATATGATGTGTACTGGAAGCTAGACCCCACCAAGTATAATAATGTTGTTGGCTTATCATTAATTTTTTTATTTTTGTCATTGTCAAATCTCAAATAGCCAAGTCAAATGAATGCAATTAAGTAATTAACTCGTGATTTATGGGGGCCTTTATATTATTGAATAAGCAAGTGTTGGTCAATCATAACATGAAAAACGTCGTATATTTGATTGTATTAAGTTATCCAATAAATTGAGTAATTAAGCCCCGTAGACACTCGGGCTTATCATTAATATTTGATTTATATTATTCTCAATTCTCAAATGGCCAAGTCAATTGCATGCTTATTATTATTATTATTAATTCGTGATTTATGAATTATGAGGCCTTTATATTATTATTATTATTATTAGGTCGTGATTTATGGGGCCTTTATATTATTGATTAAGCAAGTGGTACTCCTACCAAATTAATTAATTAGCAACTGTATCGTTTTTTTAATATTATTTTTATATGTTGCCTGTGGGTAATAACTTTTTAATGAAAGGAACTCCCCTCAGACACTAGTGATATCTATCTATATATATATAACTGAGGATCCACAAGGCTTCTCCTCAATTCATGGTGCCACGTGGACGCCTTTACAAAAAAGCTTACATAGACAAAAGAAAATTTTAAAATATATTAGAAAACTTTAAGACCCACAACCACACACATAAATATATTGCAAAACTTTAATACCCACAATCACACTCATACACTTTAAGACCCACAACCACACTTATACAATTAATAGTATTCAAATAATTTTAAAATCATATTGAATTGTATGAGAATTTAATGTTTCATAGGAGTGGTTTGATGTTGTTTTGGTTTCTCAAAAGCCATGTATTGCTAATTATGAGAGTCTTTTGATATGACTCAATTAATGAAATTCATTTGTAGTATTTAGTTTGAAAACATTTTGTGTGTTTTGGGCATTAATTATCACCATTTAACAATATGAATTACCCATTAAGATGATTAAGGTTACTTTTGGAACCCTCCATGTTATAAAAGGTGGCATCTTACCATTGAAACACAACCTTAAAACCATCATCCATACAACTCACAAAAAAATTATTTGGTAAAAATGGCAGAGGGTTTGCTTAAAGGTTTAAACCCCGATCAAATGGATTCGCATGTTGTGGTAAGACTCCCTCAACTTTAGGAATCACGGAATACCAAGACGGACGAAACAATAAGTATTGACATGATTTTGCTTGACCGCGAGGTGAGATTTTTGTGATGTTTTCTTCTATTCCGCTATACATCCACATATTAACATTATCTTAGACACTTCTAATGTATTTTTCCCTCAATAGTTTACAAGTTTAAAAAAAATGACAACCTACCTTAAATTTTTTAGATTTGCTTTCATACATGATTTACACCATCTTCACTTAATTTGATGTATTCTTATTTTGTTTTATTTATTCTATAATATCTCTACTGTTTATTACATAATTTTATGGTCCACAAAATTTATTTGATTTGTATTATGAGTGTAATTTGTAGTTCTTTCCCTTTCTTAGCATATTTGATAAAATGTATTGTAGTTATTTGCTATTTATTTGATGTTGTTCATCATGCTAACAAAGTATTGATTAATTTTAAAAGGGAACACAAATACATGCTATTATATGGAAACGTCAAGCGAAACGCTTCCGGGAGAAACTACATGAGGGGAAACTATACAAAATCAAGAATTTTAGGGTCGTTGTTAGCAAAGTTAATTACAAGCCGTGGATGGAAAAAATTTTCTTAGCAAATTAAAAAAAGGTATTGTATATATTTTACCTCCATCTCACAATCATTTTTATTTTCTACAATTAAAGCTCTACTGCTCTTCATGTTAACAAAGTATCGAAAAAATTTCACATCTCTATTTTCCAATCAAAATATGTGCCGCGCGAAGCGCGAGCATGCAACTAGTTTCATATATAAAACAGGGACTCCCATTGATTGTTCTTTTGTTTTGTATGGCAAGACAAAGACTTGTATTAATTAAAGTTATTGTGATTAATTAATCATTTTTCTTTGGGATACAATATTAAATTTGACTCCGTACAGCATAATCAATCTTCTAGTCTTATTTTGACTAATCTACTAGGTAGCCCACATAGTGATAGCTCATGGTAACCAAGTCTCTTAAACGAAATTTTAAAACATTTTAACTATCAAAATACATGTTAGATTTTTAAAAAAATACATATTTGGAATCAGTGCATAAAATTCTTTCTAATAAGATTCATTGTCGAAGAGTTTTATCGAGTAAATCTTAATTCCATTATTTTTTTCAATGAAATTTCAAAAACAATGGACTCAGAATTAAAACAATGAATTATATACTGTGCTTTGAAAAAACAATTGAATCTATATTAAAACAATAAATTCTGGGATAAAAGAGTGGAATAAACCTGTTGGGTTCCCTTGGGCTACATGTCATTTTCGAGTTATTATTGTCGATAAGATCAAGTGTTAAGCAATGAAAACTATCTTATATTAATTACTCTTTGATCTTTGCCCTAACATATCATGACTTACATCACTAACTGAGCTGATATTAATAAATCATGTTGGTACATAAAATAGCCAAACTTTACAGGGAAAACTATGTAGCTTATTTTATTTATTTTACCATGCAAGAATGATTGGAAACATAATTTTTTATTTGCGAGCAATTTGTTGGGATCGAAGGAGGTAGAAAAGCTAGCTAGCTACAACCATCGGTTGTTGGATATCTTATGAGCAATTAATGTGAGACGCACATGTTTGTTGGAACTAGTTAGTGTGGGAAAAATGTTCATCTCCGAAAATAGATTAACATAGTATATTTGTATTGCGGAAATCGATATCGAGTGAATGAGGAATTTTCTCTAAAGTATCTACATGAAGTTAGGATGAATGTTAGTGCAAGAGTCCAACCCCACATTGGAAAATTGAATTTTCAAGTGAGTTTATAAGCTCTCTCATTGATGATACTAACTTGGGTCCAAGAACACCCAAATTTTTGGATAGGAGAAGACGTAAGGGAACTTTGAGTTGGGTCAAAACCACATGCGTATGTATCATACCTAACTGGGTCGGATCAGTTGACTTTTTGGACCATCCAGATTGACCATTGGTTGTGTCTGTTCAATTTTAAATTGTTTCTTTCCAATGGAAAGACAGTAAACTTTCTCGAAAAAGAGAGGTTTTGGTTGGGAACGGTATCAACACACAGAGAATAAACGAAAATAGAAATCAAAAGAACAAGACACCAAGATTTACAAGGTTCGACCAGTTATGCCTACATCCTTGGAGTTGCAGAGAGTTTTCGCTATTTCAGAGAAAGAATATAAGCTTCACGGTTGTAGGGTTACAATCACAATTATATACTCTAACCCTACTTTATCAACTTGGCCGAAAATTACAATAAATGCTCTAAAAAATTTATGCTCAACAGTTGCTTGACCCCAACTGCCCAACAGTTGTTCAACAGACGCTCAAGCATAGGTAAGTCTAGATTGGACAGCAGCTAGCGCTCAACAGATGCTCAACAGGTGTTCAACACCTGCTCGACAGGATTCACAACAATCTTGGTTGGATCATCAAGCCAAGTCACCGTGCACAAAAAGGGGCTCCGTACTAAAATCCCAACAATTTTTTACCTGTCTCTGTCTTAATCTTGCTTTCTCTTGTCCGAAAAACATTTTACATATTTGTTCTTCTGCGTCGTCATCGACAGAGTTCGATTACAAATTTGGTTCGTCGGATTTCTTGGAGCCCATGTCGTGAAACCTGTCACTAAGTCAAAGGGGTTGCACTCCACATAAAATGCATATTCTCCATGTGTTGAAAAAATTAGTGAAAACGAATTTGTTGGGGAACAGATTGCCCTTTCTCGAGAAAGTTCTGGACCCTTCCTCGAGGAAGCAACGAGCCTCATGAATTTTATTTAGGTTTTTTAAGGGTTTCAGTTAACTGAAACTCCTTATATAGTATAAATAGGTTATATGTTGTAACCCTAGAGAGAGACAAAAGTCAGATATTTTCTTCTTCTTTGTGGCAACCCTTCGGCATTTTTGGAGTTTTGTTGATCCGCTTTGGTTGGAAAGAGTGTGAGAGAGTTGTTGTTCCAAGTGAGATTTTGGGTAGTTCTTGGCATAGAGAGTTTTTCTCATTGGAATTCTATATAACCTTCGTTCATATTAGTGAAACTTTCATTATTTTCGCCCGAGGAATAAGCAGTTTGCCGAACCTCCTTAAACTTGTGTATTTGTATGATATTGATTATTCTCTATTTATTTCCGTATTATTTGTTACATCGAATTGAGCCGGTATTATTCACAACACCATGTATATGCGTTGATAAACTTGGGTTTATTAGGGGCAGCAAAACTTTGTCCGGTCCAAATGACCGAATTTGTCTGATCCATATTAAACCAAGTTTGAACATAAGTTATAGGTCCGAAATCTGGGTCCAAACACAAAATTTTTGTTCAGTCTAAAACCTGGTCTGAGTCCAAATACATAAATCTTATCTGGTTTACTTGTCCGAATCCTAACCCAGATTAGGTTATTTTCTGCTTTACTTATCCGAATTTAAACCAATCTAGGTTTTGTCAATTAAGTACGTCCGAAATTCAATCTGGGTTAGGATCTGGACAACTAAATATTTCATAAATACGTGATGTTATCCGACCTGGGATAGTGTTGTTTTTCCACCCCTAGGGTTTGATTCGAGTATGCAGGTATATATCTCAAATCTAAAGTATGTTTCAGTTGAAACCTTTTTTTTCTTGAAACATGAATTTGGGGAGGGGGTAGGATTCGAACCCACGAACTAATGGGTGGGTGATCCCTTACATGCAATATGATTGTCGTTCAACCAACAGCTCACTTGCGTTTCGGTTGAAACTTTGAACCTCTTTATAATCAATAAAATACTTGCCTTAAAAATAATAACAATATGCACATGACATGATGTTCACAAGACGCAAATAATCACTACACATCTTAGGTTTGTGCGCAGTCCATTTCATGTATTAATATCACTACAGAGACATGCATGCTGTTCACTAGTGTTCAGTCCATTTCTTATTTTAATACCTCTACTGGGACATTCTCTTCGCCATTCAGTGAAAACTTTATTTTATGTATATCATAGACATTCATTCCATGTACAAGAAGCAAATTATATAATAATTTTTTAAATTATTATTAACTACGCTTCCTCTTACGACGTATTTTTGATTCGATGTCGATTTTTGTTGAGGCGGTGGACTCGATTTACATCATACGCTTTAAACTTTGATTTAAAAAAAAGAAAAGAAAAGTTCCAACATATTGTTCACGTGCATTTGGTGCGCTGGCACAAAATATTACTAGGTATTGGATTTTCTCTAATGATTCTTTCATTGTTTGTTTTATGTTATTTGGACTTTCTGTTTGGCCTAAATATTATCTCTCACCTATTGCAATTATTTAGTTGCATAAAAGAATTGTCATTTCAGTAGTGATAGAGATAATAATAGTAAATGAGATTCTAGTCATCCTAGTGATTGATATATCACTCTCTGATTCGATCATCAAATTTTGTGGACCTCTATACTTATATCAATCAAGGGATAAAATGAATTACTGAATGATTGAGATCTCATTTATTTATTGAAATCTTTAATATTTTTGATGTCATTTCAATGTTAGGTCTTGAGATCTGATTGATAGATCTAATTTTTTGGAAATATTATACTATAAAGTAGTGGGTAGCAGGTACTGGCAGTCTGGTCTTGCTGTGTAATAATTGAGCTTCTCATGTGATGTGAATGTGATTAATCAATCTATGCCTTTAAATTCCTAGAGAAGTTGGTGCAGAGAGAGAGATGAGGGTGGGACTAGACACCACACAATGTGACAAACATTCTTTTTGAGTCCATGAAAAGTATGTCCACTCATCAGCCCACCTCAACTTTACAGCATTATCACACATTATACTTTTTTTTTTTTATATTTTACAGCATTATTATTCAGTTGATTGTTCGTGCAAGTTTAAAGACATTATTAAAAGTAATATAAGTCATTAAGTTAATTATTGATGCTCCATTAAATACAAATTTATTTAAAATAAAATTAAAAGGTAATTGTAACCTTACATGTACGACGAGGCGTGCGTTCTCTTTGTTTTATTTTGTGATGTCATGCTTACATCATCAGTTTTTTTTTTAAAATAAAATTCAAAACTTTTTCTCTCAAATTACATGTCGGATGAAAAAGAGTTATGTATATAATCAGAATCAACACGGGAAAGCTATTTCAAAAGGGATCAATTGTCGGATATCTTTTGGAATTGAAAAAATGATCAAGAAAGTGTTGATTTAAACAAGATAGCTTCATACTTTTGTGCATTGGTTAATCCTATGAATATCATAACTGAAAAATTCAATTTTACTCATGATAAATCATATTTTAAGCAAGTAAGAATGTTCATAACAAATTTCATAATGAACTGAGTATATATGATCACTAATCAAATAAGAAGCTTCACTCTTTTCAGAACTTTGAATTTTCACTGTTGTTTTTTCTACAATTTTTGGTTAGTATCTTCGATTTTCGTCGAAAATATATCGACTTCATAGGATTTTTAATTATGTACGAGGCTCTTACCTTAATATTTTTAACCCAAAAAATGACTAATTCCCTTTCAAATCTGACAAAAATCGAGATTTCAATTTCACACACCTGTAACAACATCTCAAATAATACATCCAAATATTTTATAATATATCTACATTCATCTAGAAGTGCAGATCTAGAAAAAAATAAACTGAATAACTCAAATAAAATAAAAAATAATGATATTACTTGTTTTGAAAATGATAAAATTTCATAATTAAAAATTCAATTTCAATCATGATAAATGAGTGAGATTTTCAATCATTTCTTAAGTTTCAATCATGATAAATCATATTAAAACAAGTAAGAATGTTCATATGAAATTTCATAACAAACGGAGTATGTATGATCGCTCAAACAAGATATTTCAATATTCTCATAAGAATGAAATTTCCCTGTTGGTCTAATTTTCACAAAATTTTTTTTGGAATTTTCTGTTATTGTCTCCAATTTTGTCCAAAAAATTACTCATTCCCCTTCAAATTGGACAAAAACAAAATTTTAGAAAAAATGAATTATCTTATACTAGCCACACAATGATAACACATTCAAACCTTCTAGAGTGAACATGAAAACAAAAAAACGAAGAGAAGATTCATGATTTCAAAATAAAATAAAGATTGAAGAGAGAATGGAAGCGTCGAATCTTTGAAGAAGATAGAGAGCGAGATGCATAAGTAGAGAGAAGATACAGGCGTGAGATAGATTGTATTAGAGTTATGTTATATAACGGCACTGTTGTCCAACAAAAAATAATGACCTATTGGTATAATATGTTTGGTCTTAAACTTAATGGTGCATTGTTTTTATTTCAGAAACCTCTAAGTAAATTTCCCTTCAATTTATTGTTATAATATCATTAAATTGACAAATCAAGCAAAATGTTTTTTTGGAGCCTACAAATATGCTCAAAAAAATAAAGTAAAAATTAGGTATTATAACTATTTTAAATATTTACCTTTTAACATAGATTATATTTCCCATTATATAGAAATCCCAACCATATTTTATAATGATTAAGATAGATGGCTCGTTTTGTTCACGAATTTGGAGATGAAAATCGAAAGACGATGTTAGGAAAGTTATTTTCATGGCATCCTCATTCCTTGCTAATGTTTCGATCACACTCTTATACTACTTTCCTGATATCATTGGTTTTCTTGACCATGTTTGGTTCGAGTAAAAATTACACTTATTTCATATTTTATGATAGATTTGAATTAAAAAATAACACCTTAATTTTAATATCTAAATTTAAAAATGTAAAAATAGAAAAATAATAAAAATATAAATAATTTTATTTTTTATGTGATCAAATTCAATCAATAAAAAAATAATATAATATAAAAAGGGTCATATTTAAAATACTTAATCATGAGATATGGTCGAAATTATGTTTTTACAAAATGACATCACAGATTCACAGGTACAGAACAGAATCCGGATAAAAACCTTTATTTTAAAATTTTATTATATATAGACCTCTTTTTCTAGTCTCTCTCAAACTTGTAATGATAAAGAATAAATACACACACTCGCGCATCATTGTTTGCTCTAAGATTGCAAGTCGGTCCCTCCGTCTTTAAGAGAGATCCGCTTTTGCTCAATCAAGAGAATTAGATAATCCAATCCCTGCTTCCCTTGTCGATCCCATTTTTAAGGTAACTTTCATGGAAAAGCGATTTTCCTGCTTTACTACTACATCAACAGCGTCTTCTTAGAACTTTGTTTCCACGTCTTTGTAGGCGTTTGTCCGTTCATCTGAGATTTCCTTCACCGGCGTTTCGAGGTTCAGTACCGGTAATGGTTGTTCTCTGTTTTTTTTTTTTGAATCCATTCATTATGTTCTGTTTGGATGCTGAGAAACCTCAAGATTGCGAAATGAAGATGAATCTCTCTGTTTATTCATGTTTACTTGAATCGAAGGAAGCGAGTGAACTTCGAATTTCGTCCGTTCATCTCTTTTCTTTATTTGGATTCATTGATTATTTCTTGGTGGCGCCAAACAGAGGTTTTTTTTTCTTCTTTGAATTATCGCTCTTTTTGCCTGTCTGGAGGAAAGAAATGGAACATTTACTCAATTTGAAGTCACGCAATTGTTTTTTTCCGCTACATGTTTCTTTTCTCTTCTCGAGTTTTCCCTGGAACCAACATAGCAGCTTAGTTTTTACTGTTTAGGTGATTAATTACTGAATGGTATTTAACCTTCGGTGTATATAAGTTGATGTTCTGATACACAAGATTGACTAACTCAGCTGACTTGGTTACGTAATCTGACCTATACATTTGATATACCTTTGAAACAAATAATACTAGTTAATTATATGCACTATCATAGCTATGTGAAGTGGTAAGGTAAATTGATGCCTACAACATTTATATTTAAATTTAAATTCCATTAAAAAAAACATTTAATTGAAATTTCAAAGCATTTCTTTTACTCTCTCTTACTTTTTTTCTCTTTGCTAATTTTTTGATGTATTTGTCAAAACTTGCTGAATGTTTTTGCAAATGACGACTATGTGTTCTTCTGGCTTTCAGTTATTGGGATATGTTGTCGGTCATTCTGTCTTAAAATGAGGCCACATTCTCAGTGTGTTTATATTAAACGCCATAAGTGTTTGTATACTTATTACCATGGATGTTCATTAAAATGATTTTGGTTTGCGATGACTTCATCTGGCAAACTGAAGTTTTGCACTACCCTGCTTGTCCTTAATGAAAACTTCGTTCATCTTGAATTTGATTTTAGGCAGTGTGTTTTTGAATCTGTTTCTTGTCTGGTAATACATGCCCCGTACACGTTATAACCTTATCCCAATAATTGCATGTCACATTTGTATTTATTTATCATTGAAAGAGCACAAATCGTGGAGGTTATCCATGCAGTTAAAAAGTTTTTAATGTCATTGAAACTAGCGCATGGAAACATTTTTGTAGGTACATTCTTTAGGCTTGCAGAGACAACATTGATTCTATCACAAGTAGTATGGGAGATGATGTGTGACTAAGTTTTGTCATTTATTCCTCTTCTTTCTTTTTCTTTTTTTTTTCTTTTTTCTTTTCCTGTTTTTAGACAATTCAACAACTAGTTGTATGTCATTGATTTCCATTACTTCACATTATTACAGTGGCTTCCTTGACACTTTATATTAAGTTTTGATACTTTATTGTAGTGAGATATGGTTGCCTTCGGGAAGAAGTTGAAGGAGAGACAAATCCAAGAATGGCAAGGGTATGTGAAATATATGGTTGCCTTCCTTGACACTTTACATATGCTTGGTATTGAATGTGATATCCATCATGTAAGTAGTCTTCTCTGTCCATATAGGGGAGGGATATGGTGTCACTTGTCTGTTTGGTTGTAATATGCATATGCTTTCCCAGTTGTGTTACCTTTTTAGTTTGAATGTTAAATTATGGCACTGAGAAGGAGCTACCCAAAGTAAATCTCTATTACACTCCCACTAAGATGTGTTAGTCCCGTACACTATAAGCTAGGATTCTTTACCTAACTATCTAAAATTGATCTCTGTAACTTCATACACTCTTATTTATCTTCCTCTTTAAATATAAAGGTTATATGTATCTTGTTCAATTGAAGGAAATCTTACTAATGGTGCACATTGATGATTGAACTAATCCAATATGGCTGTGAGTAAATTTATTTTTTGTTTAACAACCTATAGAAAGTGAAGGTTCTGTCCAATTTAGCATAACCAGCCGGTTGTGAAGATAATGAATTCCATAATTTCTACAAATGATGAATAGTTAGATGCAAGAAGAAAAGGGAGTGGGTAGGCCGTGGGCAAATTATTGTTCTTGATTAAACGATGATCCATCATTTTTTGTTATGCTTCGTTTGGGTTGCTAATATTTTCTACTCGTGAATTTGAATTGTTTTTCAGATATTATATTAACTATAAATTAATGAAGAAGAAAGTAAGACAATATGCTCAACAAATTGAAGTTGGAGCTCTAGATCGCCGTCATGTTCTCAAGGATTTTTCTAGAATGCTTGATAATCAGGTATGAAAGAAGTATATATCAGAGTATGCCAGAATTATATATCAGAACTTTTTCCTCATTTTTTTGGGTGGGTGGCGGTTTAAAGAAAGGAAAAAACAGAATCTAGATGAGATATTTGTGTTGCATGCATGCTAGTCTATCCCAATGCATGTTTACTAAACTCCTTAACTGGGAAATTGGCAACTGGTGTTTATCAAACTGAGTCAAGTATGCATTTTGACTGCATTCTCCCTACGCATTGATCAGTTTTAGGCAGTTCATCTTGAATAACACATTCCTGATTCATCATTTCGTTCTGTTATTTCAAAATATCTATTGAAAGTTCACATTGGGGCGGTGTGGTTGACAATATTGGAATTTATATATAGTAGGTTCTATATCAGTGTGGTTCCTTTTTGAGTTTGTTTCAAAACCATGCCTTAACTTTACGATAATTTATATTTGAAGAATTCGCAGAACTACTTCGTGAAAGTGCTCAAATAGGTATGGTATGTCTGTGGATGTAATAGCATACAGCCTCAGATTGTGTCAATTCTTTAAAAATTCTGCTGAATCTGTTGAACCTTAAACTTTGATGTCTTTTTATATTGGTTATAAGAGGTCTGAAACCTCCAAGGTGAGCAATGAACTAGGTGATGACCTATGGAAGCTAAATGCTTGAAGATGGGACCTATCTAGGGAAAAAAAATCTTGAACATGGGGGGTTCAATTTATCCCTTAAATATTGATATTTACATTTCTAATGGTTACAAGAGGTATCAGGCCTCTTAGCAAAGCACTGAACTAGGCAATGAAGCTAGGGGGAGGAGATAAAATAAAATCTTGATGGAAGGCAAATGATGGAGTCAATTATGATTGCATATAGCAATTTACACATGAAACCATCACAAATAAGTGTACAAATATGCAGCCAGGTTTAATGGCATGCTCTTTTTTTTTTTCCCTTCTTTTTACGAGAATTTAAGTTCTGCTTTTTTAATCACTTAAGAACATTATATGCTTGTTATTACATTTGTAGATTGAGAAGATTGTCCTTTTTCTATTGGAACAACAAGGACTACTGGCAAGCAGACTAGTGAAGCTTGGAGAACAGCAAGATGCTCTTCAGCAGCAGCAGGAAATTTCCAAAATATCAGAGCTACGGGAAGCTTATAGAGCAGTTGGCAGAGATCTTTTAAAGCTTCTCTTTTTTGTTGAAATTAATGCTATTGGCTTGCGCAAGATACTGAAGAAATTTGATAAACGTTTCGGCTATAGGTTCACTGATTATTATGTCAAAACTCGTGCTAATCATCCTTACTCTCAGCTGCAGCAGGTGTTCAAGCATGTGGTAAAGTGTCAAGAACAGATTCTTTAACTTTTTATTGTTGCTATGCATAGTGCACTCCAACAAACTTGTGACAGATCTGCCATTCAATTCTTGTGGTTTCCTACATTCACTTATTGCTTAGTGCTATCAAAAACATTAAAAACACTTTAGCCTTTTCAAACGTATAGTTTCAGCATGGATGAAATTTCACTGACTGGTAGTACAAATTTCAGGGACTTGGGGCTGTTGTGGGAGCCATATCTCGTAATTTGCATGAACTTCAAGACCGTCAGGGAAGCTACCTATCAATTTATGATCAGCCAGCTCTCCCCCTCCAGGTTCTTTTTCTTTTTCCTTTTCCTTTCCCCCTTACTTTTATCCCGCCTCAATGTAATGCTTTGGATTTAAGGATTGCTATGGTATTTAGTAAAGTTTTGTTGGCAGGATTCTGTCGTTGAATCACTAAAAGCAGCTGCAGACAGGTTGACCCACTCTACAAACTTTCTAAACTTCTTGGCACAACATGCGCTCATTATGCAAGAAGAGCTACCTACTCCTGTTGAGGAACCAATTGCTGATCGAGGATACCATTTTATGTCACTGCTTCTGAACTTAGCAAACACATTTCTTTATATGGTTAATACGTATATTATTGTCCCAACAGCAGATGACTACTCCATGAGCCTTGGAGCTGCTGCAACTGTTTGTGGCATTGTGATTGGGGCAATGGCTGTTGCACAGGTGTTTTCTTCAGTGTATTTCAGTGCGTGGTCAAATAGATCATACTTCAGACCTCTTGTATTTAGCAGTATTGTTCTTTTTGTGGGGAATGCCATGTATGCATTAGCCTATGATCTTAATTCCATAACAGTTCTTTTGGTTGGCCGTCTTTTGTGTGGGTGAGTATTTCTTGTCCTTCATCTTCTTTCACTTTACTAATCTCATGCTAAAGGTGCACAAGTTCGCCATTGAAAGATTAATTGTATATGCCCTGTCATAGGTGTTGACAAAGTTATGCTTTCTCATTGCAGATTCGGTTCTGCTAGAGCTGTTAACAGGCGTTACATCAGTGATTGTGTACCTCTGAAAATTCGCATGCAGGCATCAGCTGGTTTTGTTAGTGCTAGTGCTCTTGGAATGGCTTGTGGTCCGGCACTCGCTGGCTTACTTCAAACAAATTTTAAGATTTACAAGTTCACATTCAATCAAGATACATTGCCTGGTTGGGTTATGGCTTTTGCTTGGCTTATATATTTAGTATGGTGTTGGATTTCATTTCGAGAGCCTTTACATGAGGTGGAAGAGATGCATACAGCGCAGGAATCTAGTACTGGTATGTCAACTTTTGCCACTATTTTAATTGCTTCGTATTCTGCATCTGCACCTAGTTTTGTCAAACAAAATTGGCGGCCTGCTAGTTTCCACATTCTGCATCTTGTTGCCGAAGGGCCAATGAAGGGCCGATCTAACTAGTTGTCTTCATGTTTATCGCTGTCTAAATTGACCTGAATCTCCTCAATTGTTACCGTAACTGTAACTGTAACTGATGATTAGATTTACAAACATCAATTTCCCCATCTTTCATTTCATGACTTTTGGTGATGCCATTTATAAATGTATTCCTTTTGGTTCAAGTCCATGAACCACTGAAACATTTCAAAGCCTGTTTGGAAGGAAAAAAAGAGAGATAACAAACTGTTGTTGTGGGCTTAACTGATGTGGAAAGGTTACTAAATGAAGTAAAATGGGACTAACTTTACAATGAGGGCTCCTTCATCTTCTATAAAGAAGTTAAAAAAAACTCCTATACGTAAGACTTCCATAGTGGGTTGAGTCGAGGACATGCAGGATGTACGCAAACGTTATCCTTGTTTCCAGGATTGAACCTGTGACCTCTAGGTTGCACCCCTCCACAGAATATTAGACAGATGTTGAATACGGATGCTATGATTAAGTTTATGTGATTGCAGTTTCCATGCATCCAGGAATATTAGACCTAGATCTCCCTCGATTATAACTCAAACCCTATTTTTTTGCTTGTTTGTGAAGAGCCCTTCAGCTATTAGATCCTTGCTGCTATCATCAAGAAGACAAGAACCCATTAAGATGTAGGTCAGAGTTGGTCTAAGCATCCGTAATGGCAAACCAGTATTTGTATGATGAATTTGTTGTCTTGGTTTGTTATTGAGTTCGACTTTTTTTCTTTGTGACTACTGATTCCCATATGCTAGCCTTGCTCTGAGAGTGACATTTTGTTGACACCTAACTCACAGGCCACTTTGGCGAGCCAGATGGAAAAATGCTATCACATTTCTTGAATCTCAAAACTTCGTAAATTGTGTCAAAGGGAAATCTTGTGATGGTTAACTAAAGAAACATTACACCGTAAGCATGAATAATGTTAGGCAGTCAAAAAGCCAGTGCGGCAAAAAAAAAAAGGTTATCATCTGAAAGTACATCTGGAAACCATTTGAGTGATCCATTTCTCCCACACTAGTATTTCTTGTCATTTTTCTGAATATTTTTATCATGATTGAAGAAATGTTTGATTCATTTGTTGGATCTTGGTAATGACAGAAACAGTGCAAAATAATGCTCTAGAGGAAGGTCTTAAACAACCATTGCTCTTGAATTCTGAAGACAATCACAAAGATGAAAATGATGACCAAGAATTTGATGGAAGTGATGAAGCTGCTGAAGACTCTCGCCTGGCAGCTACCTCTATTAGATCAGCATATAGACTACTTACCCCTTCTGTAAAGGTATTTAATTGAATTTCGTCTTTCAAGTTTCAAAAACTTCTGAAGTGAAGGAGCAAGAGTTGGCCTCCTAGTGGCTTGCTCCTTATAGCTTGCATGAGGTGCAAGGTTTGGTCCCCCATTTCATTGAAAAATTAATATCAATAACCCACAATATAATAAATAAAAAGGGGGTATCTTGTGTATTGATTTCCATGGGGAGTATGCTGTTAGCTGTGCAAAGTGTTAATAGATTTAGTTATTTACGCTTATATTGATCTTCGTCATGAAATATATAGTTGCCATTTTCATTTATCATCTCTAACCTACATTGATGTAAATATCAGGTTCAATTGTTGATATATTTCATGCTCAAATACGCCATGGAGATTCTACTCTCGGAATCTAGTGTTATTACCACGTACTATTTTCAGTGGTCTACAAGCACTGTCTCAGTTTTTCTTGCATGTCTTGGCCTAACAGTGCTTCCCGTAAACATTGTTGTTGGAAGCTATATTAGCAATATGTTTGAAGACAGGTATAGTTTAACAAGAATGTGCTTCTGATCTCTACATTTGTATCACAGTTCTTTATACTTTGGAATTGATCAGCATTTCTTACTGATACCGCACTTCGATATGTATGCAGGCAAATCTTGTTGGCATCTGAAATTATGGTTTTTGTTGGCATACTCCTGAGCTTCCACATAATAATTCCATATTCAGTACCGCAATATGTATGCTCAGGACTCATCATGTTTGTTTCTGCTGAAGTTCTTGAAGGTGAGAAGGATAATATCCAGTAAAATTATTTCTCATTACTGATCATTATTGAACTTATCACTGATTTCTTACTTTTATGATCATGATCGTATGGCTTTGTTTAAATAACCACAACTAGCAAACATGATAAAAATAAAATTTTGAAAACGTGATATGGAGTGAGCAATTTTGAAAACAGTTGATGCACGTTGTCAAGAATAAATTTATGCAATGAAGGACATGGTACGACCCTGAACCTAAACAGATCCATTTCCTATCATTTCCTATGCTAGTTCCCGGGCCTGTTAATTTTGTTCTCTGTTTCCTTTGTGTGAGTTAAACACTGTATAATTTCCTCTCTCGATAATTTGTCGATCCATTATTGATTAATGTCATTTTGATCATCCTTTATCTCTCGACTGTATTTGGTCCAGGTGTGAACTTGTCGCTCCTGTCTCGAGTCATGTCATCAAGGCTTTCCCGTGGAACCTACAACGGTGGGCTACTCTCGACAGAAGCTGGAACAATAGCTCGTGTGATTGCCGATGCCACAATAACCGTGGCCGGATACTTGGGCCAGAGTAGGCTCTTGAACATCACCCTACTTCCTTCACTCTTAATTTGCATGGCATCCATTGTTGCTACCTGTTATACCTACAACTCTCTCTATTGATTCATATTTGCATGGAAATATGTCTATAATTCTTTTGTTCATTTGATCAATGACGTATATCATTGTTATATATTGCATGAGACTAGTCCATTGATTCTGCTCTTCAATTGGTCTTTCATATACTTTAAGGGTTAAGCTAATATAGAATTTGATACAATCATCTATGGAGCTGCAAAGTTTAAAGCGTGAATGTAATTGATGAGAAGCTGAAAGTGAAAGTAGGTGTGGACTTGTTAAGAGTATTTTATTAATTCAATCGAAAATATGTTGAGCTGAGCATCCCATGTCTTTAAGCTGCATTAAGTGATGCCAGCGACTTCTTCAATTTGGTAGTTGTATCCCTCGATCGTCTAGAAGAATCAATTATCAGTTTTAGGTAAGTGGATTTCTTTATACTCTGATACACTTCTAACTGATAAATAAATTTGTGCCCCCACTAATATGTAAGCTACTTCCTTGTACTTTATTATACTCTTCAGAAGGGAAAAGTTGGTAGTGACAAAAGGACAATAGATTAGGATTTTTTTAAATATAAATAGGAATGTTATATTCAATTCACAATGAATGTGCGGAATTTATTGAAAAGGTTATAGGAAAAGAATAATATGAAGCAAGCTAATGAAAATTGACCAAAATTATTTTAAAAAAAGACTAGAAAAATTGATAGGAATATATATGCGCATCGTGCTGGACCTTGACTAGTTTAATATATGATATGGATCTTAGAATTTAAAGAATTAATTTACTTGGAATTTTTTTTTGAGTGCTGAATATTGTATAATATTCCTCCTTTCAGTTTTATAAATGTGATCCTAACTTTCAACACTTGAGGTGACTTTTGAATGATAAAATCATGCGAGCCTTAAATCCATAACATGAACAAACTTCAAGTGAATTGGGCCCTGAACTTCTTTCGCATCCTTCTTCTACTTCTCACCTACTTCTACTTATCAGTATCAATTTCTTCAAATTATAACAAGGATTAGATTTAAAATTTTAACCATTCATTCATGCTATCTATTTAGCATATATCTATTATTTTTCACTATTAGACTCTTGTCAAGAACTTAAGACACAATAATGTCTTAATGGGTCTATCTGTTGGGAAATTAACAAAGTATCCTCCTTAACAAAAATATCAAGCGAACAATAGAGACATTGAACTAGAGAATAAAACCAATCTCAACACAAGAATATACAAAAAATTAACAACGATTTTTGGTCGATACACCAACAACAGAATTAACCTCCACACTCAATTCGAACCGATTGCAATTTATTGATCAATCCTAACACTATCCAGAGGTTTGTAGAATCTGTAGAGAGGCTTTTCAATAGATAAAAAGAGAGACTTTGCATGGAATGCGTAGAAAGCAGGCACGCACCAAATGGATATCCAGTGGCATATGCCATTTCTTCAACCGTTTATTCCTTCCATTTCTAGCCATCTACTTATACCTATATCCTCCATCAGCATACACTATATATATAAATTAAGCTCACTCTAGCTATGCCTATACATCAATCTCTGTACAGCACAAGCCAGAGGCACTGAATGAATTAAGAGAAGTAGTTGTAGGGCTTCTCTCCATTGATAGGTAATTAATTAATTCATATATCTCTCCCACCTTTCAATGATTATCCACCAAAGGAGAGTTGCCCTTTAATTGCTACACCTTATTTTGATGATGGAATGGGCCTAACTAAGCATTGGAAAACCGACTTACCAATGTTAGTTTTGCCCACATTTATAAAACACATTACTCAACCACATCCTTGCGATGTGGGATACTTGTACTAGATGCTTCGTCAATCTGTTATGGCCTTTTACGCTTCTACTTAGTTTATGTTTCCGTTGGTTGAGATGTGTTTGGAGGAGCACCCGTGATGGATCAATGACATTTCTTCCATTTGAAAGTAATCATATCTCTTTCTTTCTTTTTTTTCTGAAATCATATCTCTTTCAACCTTGCCCTAATACCTTCAAATTAAGCAGCATCATCTCAATCTTTGCTATATATATCGGCCGGGACAGCATCACTCGTTAGCAGAGAATTCAATCAGTTTGTAATTTTAAAAACTCAATTCATTCACAATTTGCAATAACTCTCATTACAATTCCCAAACAGAACTAATCATAGAAACTACGACACTGTTTTTAGAATCAACCCCAAAAACAACCACTTAGGGTGGCAAAAAATCGGTTCCAGGTAAGATAACATCACTTATTTATAAAATATTTACTTGTCCGGACCCTAACCTGGATTGGATTTTGGACGTACCTGATTGACCAAACTCAGATTGCTTTAAATCTGGACAAGAAAATCGAACACTAAACTAATTCGGGCTAGGATCCAGACAAGTAAATCAGAGTATTTGGACCTTGACCCAGTTTTAAACCGGACAAAATTTTTTGTTTGGTTTCAAATTTCAGATATGTAATTTATATCCAAAGTTGATTTAATCCAAGTCAAACAAATTCGATTGTTCAGACTAGACAGAGTTTTGCCACTCTTACAACTACCTACAGTTAGACAATGCAAACCTTGGACAAGTATAGGAAGGGACGTGCTTGGGAACTTTTTTTTATTCCTTACATGTTTTACGCAATAAACTTAACATATGAAATATTGGAATATAAACTAAATATATATTACGGTTAACTTTAGAACTTTCAAAGTTTAATTCATCAAATGTTGAGATGGCCGAGTTGGTCTAAGGCGCCAGATTAAGGTTCTGGTCCGAAAGGGCGTGGGTTCAAATCCCACTCTCAACATCTATTTTTTTTTCTTTTTTTTTCTCTCTTCCGGGCTAGGCGGCTTGTTAGGGTCTTCAGCTATTCTAATAAACAGGCAAAACTCGAACGTATTTCCAAACCTGTTTTGCTTGAGGTTTAATATTTTTGAACAAACCAAACTCGAGAAAAAAAAAATAATGAGCCGAGCCTTTTTTCTTCCTCTTCTGGGTTGGAAGGCTTATTAGGGGCTTCGGCTGTTCTAATAAACGAGCCAAACTCGATTTTTTTTCTTTTTTTTTTTCTCTCTTTAGGGCCAGGCAGCTTGTTAGGGGCTTCGACTCTTTTAATAAATAGGTCAAACTCGAACGTATTTCCAAACCTATTTTGCTGGGGGTTTAATATTTCTGAACAAACCAAACTCGAGAAAAAAAATAATGAGCCGAGCTTTTTTTTCTTCCTCTTCCGGGTCGGACGACTTGCTAGGGGCTTCGGCTCTTCTAATAAACGAGCCAAACTCGAACGTATTTCCAAACCTGTTTTGCTTGGGTTTTAATATTTCTGAACAAACGAAACTCCATGAAAAAAAATAATGAGTCGAGCTTGATCCCACATCGTTTTGGCATAACCCAGTGAGTAATTTATAAACAAAGTTTGATTGCTCTCATACTGAAGACACGTTTGGGCCTAAGAACCAAAAGTGACGACCCATTAAGAATAAATTCGTGCGAGCTTATGGCCCAAAACATACAATATCTTCAATGTGTGTTTAGAATATGAATTTCTCTCTTTCGGGCCATGCAGCTTGTTAGGAGCTTCGACTCTTCTAATAAACAGGCCAAACTAGAACATTTTTTTTCTTTTTTTTTTCTCTCTTCCGGGCCGGGCGGCTTGTTGGGGTGTTCGGCTATTCTAATAAACAGGCCGAACTCTAATGTATTTCCAACCTGTTTTGCTTGAGGTTTAATATTTTTGAACAAACCAAACTCGAGAAAAAAAAAAAACGAGCTGAGCTTTTTTTTCTTCCTCTTCCGGGTCGGAAGGCTTGTTAGGGGCTTCGACTCTTCTAATAAACAGGTCGAACTCGAACGTATTTCCAAACCTATTTTGCTTGGGGTTTAATATTTCTGAACAAACCAAACTCGAGAAAAAAAAATAATGAGCCGAGCTTTTTTTTGCTTCCTCTTCCGGGTCGGACGGCTTGTTAGGGGCTTCGGCTCTTCTAATAAACGAGCCAAACTCGAACACATTACCAAACTTGTTTTGCTTGGGTTTTAATATTTCTGAACAAACCAAACTCGAGGAAGAAAAAAAAAAAGAGTCGAGTTTGATCCCACATCGTTTTGGCATAACCCAATGAGTAATTTATAAACAAAGTTTGACTGCTCTCATACTGAAGACAAACATATGTAAATTTGAGCCGTTGATCTGATTCCAAATAGACTTGCTATGTGAACACAAGCCGATTCCACATCATGTCATGTGTATAAGGTAATTAATTCACGAGTCTATGAATTTTAACTTCAAATCCTTTTCATGGTTTATCAGCAAATATAAAAGTGCCCTCTATACAATGCAACTAATTAAAACATCACCTACCCCTACCCCTTTGAATCTCCTCTACCATCTGTTATTGCACACTGTATGTCTTCCAAACATATTCATTAATGAGGCTATCTAACTCTCTTTCTTGACCAATACCTTTGACTGCACCCAGAATACTACTACATTCACAATCAACATCTTAAAATCTCCAACCACCTTCACCTTGCCAATTAAAACAATGAAGCCAACATATCAAAAAGATCGTGCCCAGCATTCAACTAAAACGTTCAAGGAATCAGGCCCGATCGATCGATGTTCGGACAAATGTCGTGGAGATTTCTCATGTTATGCTGGAAGACTGGTCGTTTTACAGAGTCTACATCCTTGTACCGCGTGAGATGGCCCAGAAGAAGCAGTTGACATTGACTTGTCTTAGCACAGTTTTTGGAAACTTGAAGCTCATCAAGATGTGTCAATAACACCATGGAATGATAAGTGAAGGTCCTTCCAAAGAATTTTCTGGCCTCTAGTGACAATGCCGTCCACTACAATCCCTTCCCTCGCACTTTTCTTTTTGTTGCTTTCCGTTCTTTGCATCTGCAAGATAATAAAAGGAATTTCAAAACTACCAAAGTTATTTATCTCTTCAAGAAGCACCACAACCATTTCATTTCTCAGTAAGGACGAGACTTGGCTTTCAAAGTCAAAAAGGTGCTACAAAATAATGCATAAGAGTTAAGGCCATGAGACTTGCTAATCATCGAGTCCAAAAGCAAACAATTGTAGGACAAAAGCAATAGAATTTGATGTGTTATTTTTTTTGTTAGTACAGAACAAGTAACAAGAAAATCAGCTTTGACAACGGGTAGCTGGCTGAGATGGTGAATTTAACCACGATAATTTCTAGTGCAAGTGGGAGGTCATGGGTTTAAGTTTCATTGGTGTTTCCATTATCTCAAGTTACAAGATGAGCCTTGCTCATGTTAAAAAAAAATAACCAGCTTTGTAATTTTGAACTCTTGAAAGAAAGGGTCAACCAAGTATAATGAACTTTCATGGGAGGCCCGAGTGTCCAATTGTCACAAGCAATCAAGTATGACTTTTGACATTTATGTATGAACTTAAAATGTCCAACAAAGATGCAATAAGAGATATAGAGACATATGAGGGTGAGGGAGAAAAGGAGAGGGAATGCATTCAGTTTTTGCAAGAGAGGCTTCACAAGCCAGCTCCTTTCTTGGTTGTTGTACATCTACTAATCTTCTAGACTTCAATTCCCTAAAGTCTGCAGGTGCTATGACTTCTCAATATGAGTTTGTTGTTGCTTCAGCTTCTTCTCTCTATCCGCACACCAGATTCACCAACCATGAGTCCCTCCCTTCACTACAAGAATCATTTTCTAATTTCAGAACAGCCTTCCCGCAGTATTCCCAGACCGATGAGGCCGATAGAATTCGAGCGCAAGAGTATTACCATCTCTCCTTCTCCAAACATGTCTGTCTAGACTATATTGGCCATGGTTTGTTCTCCTACTCCCAATTACAAATTCATAATAATTCAGCTCCTATTGCCTCCTCTTCAACTTCTCCTCCATCATTGCATTCTACTACGTTAGGATCTCCTTTCTTTGATATATCCTACAAGTCTGTGAACTTGAATGCTCAGTTAAAGAATGGTGGTCAAGAAACAGAGCTAGAATCCAAGATCCACAGAAGAATTATGGCTTTTATGAATATCTCTAAAGATGATTACACCATGGTTTTCACGGCCAACCATTCATCTGCTTTTAAACTCTTGGCTGATTTTTATCCTTTTGAATCAAATAGAAATCTTCTGACTGTCTATGACTATGAGAATGACGCAGTGGAAACGATGATCAAAAGCTCTAAGAAGAGAGGAGCTCGAGTTATGTCAGCTGAGTTCTCGTGGCCTAATCTGGGAATCCAATCAGAAAAGCTAAGAAGGAAACTAGAGAGTAAGACGAAGAGATGGAAGAAAGGGCTCTTTGTTTTTCCACTTCAGTCGAGGATGACCGGAGCCCGGTACTCGTATCAGTGGCTGAGCATGGCTCAAGAGAATGGATGGCACGTCTTGCTTGATGCAAGTGCATTGGGACCTAAGGACATGGACACTTTGGGGCTCTCTCTTTTTCAGCCTGACTTTCTCATTTGCTCATTTTACAAGGTTTTTGGTGATAATCCATCTGGGCTTGGGTGTCTGTTTGTCAAGAAATCAAGTGCTTCAGTTTTAATGGATTCAACTGTTGCTACAAGTGTAGGACTTGTGACTCTTCTTCCAGTCTCAAAGCCATCTCAATACCCAGAAGAATCGGTCAGTTCTGATATTAAGACTACAGAAAAATCAGAACTGGATAAGGACACCATGTTTCAACCTGAAGTGCCTGAAAATGAAGAGAGAAATGCAAAAAAGACGGGACTTGCTTCATCAGAAATTGAGGAATTAGAAGACACACCCTTGGAATCAGTCTGCTCCAAAACCATTGAAACCACCATTGGTGATACAGAAATAGAATGCAGGGGCATGGATCATGCAGATTCACTGGGGCTGATACTTATCAGTAGCAGAACAAGGTGCCTGATAAACTGGTTGATAAACGCATTGATGAATCTCCAGCACCCAAATTCAGAGAATGGACCCACTCCAGTCAGGATATATGGACCAAAGGTGAAGTTTGACAGAGGACCATCCCTAGCATTCAACATATATGATTGGAAAGGAGAAAAAATTGATCCTGCACTTTTGCAGAAACTTGCCGATCGAAACAACATTTCTTTAAGCTGTGGGTTTCTATGCCACATCTGGTTCTCAGACAAATATCTAGAAGAGAAAGAGCAGATTCTTGAGACAAAAACAGCTGAAAGTGCCGTAGCAGTTCTAAACAAGAAAAGAAACAAATCCTACTCTGGGATATCCGTAGTCACAGCTGCAGTGGGGTTGTTAACAAATTTTGAAGACACTTATAGGCTTTGGCAATTTGTTTCCAGATTTTTGGATGCAGACTTTGTAGAAAAAGAGAGATGGAGATACATGGCTCTTAATCAGAAGACAATTGAAGTTTAAACTAAACCTATTCCTTCATTCATTCACATTTTGAGAATTGAGTACCCATATATATTTTATTTTAGCATCATTATATCCTGCTAGTTTATTAACACATAACCAAGTGTCGCTAGAAGTCAAAATACAGCACAGATTCTTTACACTGGATATTCAGTTACAGTTCTTCATTTTTGTTTTGCTTAAGTAGCTTGCATCATTTTATTTACCCCCTAGGTGAGTACAGTAACCAAGAATAGATGGCACAAAAGCATATCAGATTTTATGCAGGAACAACTATAACACTAACCGACCAATGTTACTATTTTAAAACAGGCATATCCTGTGGTCATTTTGGGCCGTATCTGACTGGGCATTGTGGGTCTTAGTGAAGGGATTCTAATGGTAGTGGTGGTATGGCGAACCGCAGCTAAAATCGACCGAATCTAAAGTTTTTTCCAAATAGCAACACTGACCGATAATATTACTGTTTTGAAATAGTAACATTGATAACATTGGGCGATCAATGTTATCATTTGAAATAGTAACACTAACCAATGTTACTGTTTTAAAACTGTTATATCCGGTGGTCATTTTGGACTGTACCTGGCTAGGCATTGTGTGCTTCAATGAGGGGAGTCCAACTGTGATGGTCGTATGACGAACCGCCACCAAAATCGATCACATCTGAAGTTTTTTTCAAATAACAATACTGACCGACCAATGTTACTGTTTTGAAACAGTAACATTGGCCGAGATGGATTTGAGGAAGAGAGATGAGAGACCTAGACTAGTGAGAGGAAGAGATCCTAGGCTCGTGAGAGAGGAAAATCAGTGTTGCTTCGTCGAAAACCTTTCCCCCACAACCATCACGACCACCACCCTGACAACCACCCCACCATCATCATTACCTACAATATCTATCCAAAACCAATCCCTTTCCTGCCTTTTTAACGAACAAAAGCAACAGCCAAAAAAAAGATTTTGTTGTTGTCGTCTCCTTTCCTCACCAACTCTGTTGTTGTCGTCTCCTCTCCTCTCCTCACCAACAAACAAAAAACAAAAAAAGTATATGTAGGACTCTTTTCGTGAATTGAGATAGAGATGGAGAACAATTGCAGCTTCATGTCTTGTGAGAAGCTGGATCGGGTTGCGAGTTGGGTGGGCACGAACGTAGCTTCCGCTTTCATCGCATCTCTCCAGCGTTGCTCTTGCATCATCCTCTCCACTACCGACCTTGACGACGACGATGACGATACCAAGGATTCCGTCCTCTGATGCTTTTCAGGACAGTTTCTGTCAAAGACAAATTGATAGATAAAACAAGGGTAAGAAAGTAATTAGAATACTATTGATTCCTTAAAGAGATAAAGTTTTTTTTAAATTGGATTTAAGTGTCAAAAAGTTTTACAAGTGGTACCGGCCTGGAATTTTCCCATCAAACAATTCAAACCAATGTAAAGTAAAACTTTGTTTGACATGAGTTGGGTTTCCACTTTCCAGCCCAAGAACATCGGCATTTCGTTGAGGTTTTTTCTTGGGCCAACCTAGAGGCCCATCATCGAGTCACTGCTCTGACTCTGAGGGATGGGTTGTCTCATGTCTGGGACCTCACACACGTAGAAAACGTGCAAGCCGGTAAAACAAAAGGTACACAAATGAGATACACATGACAATACAGTCCGAACTAAAGGCACTGGTTCTTAATTTTTGATCAGACTAATCGGACACTAGCTTTTCCAGGACAGTAAATTTGTGGGTCTAGAGTCTGTCTGGACCCATTAGAGCACATTGGTTCAAGTGCAGTTGGGCCAATAACAATCATTTTTCAGTCTCACCTCTATTATATAAAAAAAAATCAAGCCAAACACATATTCTAATACAGTTACATCAATAAAATACAAATTTCTATACATTATTCCTTCTAATCCAACATGGAAGCCAACAATATCTTATACCTCCATATTGTCCACGGAAAAATTACACCAAAACATCATCTCTCAATATAACCACATCAACAAAACACAAAATCTCATACAATTTTGTTGGCTCAGCAAAACTTGGACCATTGCAAGTGATCTTATTGATTCCATTGAACCTCGTAGCACTCATTTATTGTGTGTAGTTTTCAATGGTCCATTCTTATTATGTCACCTCACCTAATGAATGAGTGTCACACATTATTGAGATATTTTTGAGATGATTATTACTGAGATCCCTAACATTGTTGATTTTTTTATGATCAGATTCAGATCCACTTGCTTTATCCCACGTAGGAAAGATGTGTGGATTATTTATTCTTTATAACGATAAGTCTACCTCTTTACAATGAGTTAGTCCTTTTTCCTAGCTTGATGAGCTAGGCTTAGCTCACTTATTATGCTTGAGAGAAACAAGGCCGTACAGACCTAAAATATTTATGGGAATTGATAAATTTAAAACGGACAATATAGTTGATTGCATGAGATGTGACCTTTAACAATAACGTCAATCTATTAACCATTTAATTATTGAATATTTATTAAATTGGATGGACCATTAAATAATAATTACAACTTGAAAGTGTCGAATTTATTGGGGAATGGGGATTAAATATCATTTTAGTTGGTAGGTTTTAGCGTTTAGGTTCAAACGAAAACTAATATTTTCTATTGTTTAGTCAATGGTACGACATTCAAAAAAATTTTAATAATTCACGTCGCTTGAGAGCATTATTTGTTAGTGAGGATATTTTGGTTATTATCTGTAAAAATTATATTTTTATTGAATTTTTGTACAAAACTTGTGGAAATCATCAAATCAACAAGATTTTATATATATGTGTGTGTGGATGGTAGGTAGACAACTCACATGTTCTGAATTTACCATATAAGAAAAAAAATTGTTGACTAAACAAATACTAAATGAGAATTTATAGGATTTAAAGAAAAATCCACTAATTTCATGGCCTCTTTAGATGGAACTTGGAAGCTTTCCTCTTTACAGATCGTGAATTAAATTCCTACCAAGTTACAACATGAAATTATCTTGTATTTACATGACGAGTAGTTTGTGGATTATTACGCTCATGGCCTAACTGATTAGCATGGAGTATAGAATTATCTCTCTTTTTTTTCTCTGGAGAATTATCATATAGTCGCAAACCCTGCACACCCAAAAGATAGTATCTTATTACTTATATACACTATATAATCAAAAGATCCTTGCACACCCAAAAAATAGTATCTTATTACTTATATATATACACTATATACTCAAAAGATAGTGATTGCGGATTCCAATATCATTTTAAAAAAATTTCGCTAGTTTCCCGAATTTGACTTGTTATATAAATGTGTGTGTGTGTCTATATATATATATATATTCCGCTGGCTCGTGTTAATCATGGCAGACAAAATTTGACTCGATTCATGTTACTTATAAGAATACTTAAAAACATGGCGTACGTAACCCTTCATGACGGATGAATAATTAAGACAAAGGCATACGTGGGCCATCAGGACGGACCGGTGGGTGAGTCTCATCGTATAAAACTATGAATATATATAGAGAGGAATTCTCTTATGAGTTTATAAAATGACGCCGTAAAATGAGGTTCTAACGTTTAGGATTAAAAAAAAAATTTAAAAAAATTTGAGAAAAATATATTTGTATTTTGATCGATCGTACAAATCTAATGATATATTTTTTTGTTCGAAACAAAAATCAAATGCAACATGAAATGTATATGAAATGTCTTTTTTTATATCCAATGATCCATAATTATCATGTACTTTTCATATTGAATTTGATTTTTATTTCGTACAAAAAAATATATCATTCGGTTCGTAAGACCAATCGAAATACAAATATATTTTTTTCTAAATTTTTTAAAAATTATTTTAAACCCTAAAAATTAGGATCTCATTTTACAATCTCATTTTTTAAAAATAATTTTTAGGGTTTAAAAATTATTTTAAACCCTAAAATTATTTTAAAACCATATATATATATATGGTTTTTAATCAGGAGTTCCAAACAGGCTGCTTGAAAAAATCAAGGTTGTTCATTTTAAATAAAATTATATAAAAAAAAAGGAGACTAAGTCGAGGTGCGTCCAAATTCCAATATATTGTCCCATTAACTTAATACACATGGTCAAACCCTTGAAAATAGAGATGTGTCAATTTTCCTTTATATATATGGTTGATAAATAAATGATGGCAAATGCTTGAAGTGTCAATATGGACTGATTAATTTAAGCAGTTTTTCAAGATTTGATAGGATATGTGACTTTGATTTTTGGTGATATGAACTAGAGCACTTCAAAAGCATTAATTGTTTTTCACCTAAAGTCAAGTAAGAATTCTATACAAGCAACAATATTTTTAGCTTTCAAACCACTATTGAATAATCGAGAAAAATACCATATAAATTTATCATTCGAATATTTGATATGGGTCTAAATTAAGTCCGTAAAATTCTTCGCACATAAGTTTGTCACCTAATGACAAAAATTTTTGACAAAAACCCAAAACGTGATTACAAAGATATTGTTCCGAGACATTTTGTCACACCGATCCCCAAGCCAAAGTCATGTGCATGTTGCCATCGATCAAATTTTCATGTCTATCTCACTAACAAGTATGAATTTAATACTTGATTAAAATTGGTCTTAGTTGATTAGTGTTTGCAAACCAAAATCTACCCTCTTAAGTCATTACCAAACTTGAAAGTCACTGGGACCACTTGGTTGGTAGGTATTCTCTTACTGATAAAAAGTGGGTTCAACTATAGAGACAACTAGATTTTTCATAATCAGAATCGTGCGGGAAAAATCCAAAATATGAGTAATGCTATAGAGTTCCAAAATAAAATCTTTATTTTACTCCAAAATCGAGTAATGCAAAATCATCATATCCGTTGCTGGAGGTTCGCACGAAGGGGAAGAGAGGAAAGAGAAGATGAGGGTAGAGAGGAAAGAGAAAACAATAAAATAATGATTTGAGGGAGGTTGGAGTCTCCCCAACTTTTGACAGAAGTTTGGGATTTTTTTAATTTGAGGGATTATGCAGGGACTGGTTGGAATGAGTGTTTTCATAAAGTGGTCTCTCAAAATAATTTTTCCTCTATTTTGATGGATTAGTTGGAGATGCTTTTATAAACACGAGTAATGCTACATACCCCAAAATGTGACCTCATTTTACCAAGGTTTTTAAAACCGGACCGGTCATCAAACCGGAAAAGTCTTCGGTTCACGGTTCAAAGGTTCAACCGGGGTTCAAACCGGGTTCGAATCGGTTTTAATGTAATGAATTATTTATATATATATTTATATTATATGCATATAATATGTAAGAAAACTTCATAAAAATACAATATATTCAAATAAAGTACCATTTTAAACAAAGAAAATCCCATAGCCTAGTGGTTAAAGCCTTTTTTAATGAACAAAAGGTCATGAGTTCAAACCCTACAAATAACAAAATTTCAAAAATATTTTATTAATTTTAATAAATGACCGAACCGGTCAAAACCGGTCCGATTCTGACCGGTTCAACCGAAGAACCGGCCGGTTCAACAGGAAATATCCCGGTTCATCAATTACCGGTTCTGGCACCTCAACCGGACCGGACAAGTGGCCGGTCACCGGTTGGACCGGTCCGACCGGCCGGTACGGTCCGGTTTTCAAAACCTTGCATTTTACCCCTAAATCTATGTGGCGTATAAAAGAAGATTGACAGAAATTATTCCACCAATTTCACCAAATCTGCACCATTGAATGGTGGGGTGTGGTGTTGTCAAATCCAATGCAATCATGCATTGAATGGTGAAGATTTGATGAAATTGGCTGGACTAATTCCGGCCCCCTATCCCGTGACATATGAGATCCACTTAATATTCAACATTTCGTATTAATTGAGAGTCAAATGAAGGTCATATTTTAGGATCTCAAGCATTGTTCTTATAAACACATATCTATGACCCAATTAATGTTCAACCCTCCACATTGATTGGGGTCATATTTGAGGATCTCAAACATTATGCAATTAATAATACCTCAAGCATAGTCTTAAAAGTCATATCGGGCCGGCAAATCCTACCGGTTGAACCAGGAATCATACATGGTCCGGTCTAGATACTCATAAAAATAATAATTTTCCAGTTGAACAAAATTTGTAAATATATTGTGAATTTTGACTTAAGTAGTCAATGAAAGGACCAATTAAACGGGTTGATCCATTACATATCAACATGATGTACTAAAATTTGTACATAAATATATTTATATACATACACATGCTTGTAAATTTGGACTTGAAAAGAATTTCGTAAGTCTGCCTGCCGGCTGCCGCCTCTGATTTGCTTCCATGTCATTTACTGCTATTTAAAAGTCCAAATTGGCTTCGCCGACTTTGTGTTCACAAAGACAACATGGATTTTATCCTCACTCCATCGGACAATTTCGGAGACAATTTTTTACATACGTATGTCTAATTTAATCGATTATCAATCGAATCATAACCCAATCGACTATCAATCGATCCACCTTCGGATAGTTTTATAATTTAAGTCTTAAAAGTTTACTGCTTTTGAAGCAAAATGAATTATTAATGACACGGTTAAAATTGGTCGTCAAAGTCAAACATTACGAATTTAATCACTCGGGTAAATTTCTCAATTCGGTGAAGTGACATTACAAGTCAAATGATTATTTTGTTTACTGCTCTATTGATGTGGGATTTTTTATGGTGCTATCAATTATCCCTCACATCCTGTTCAGAGAAGTACTCCTTTAATTTTGTGGGCTAGTGTCATAGATCTCATCACACTCAAACAAATAATATTGTCAGTCTTGAGTTTATCAATTCACTATATATACATCGGATCTACACGATTTTATTTCTCTATGAGGCGTCTCACTTAGTGATACTAGATTTTGCTTTCTCACTCACATAATAATATTGTCCGCTATGAATTTCGGTTCACTATGTATACATCAGATTACTCTCATGGTTTTGTCCTTTATAAGACCTTATTGGTAGAGCGGAGGAGGATTTGTCCTGATAAACCATATTGGATCCTCACATATTTTCGATATGGGATTCGTAACAGCCAGTTCATCCACTTGAGCTTGCAGGGAGAGTATTGCCTGTGGTGGATTGATTGCCTGAATAGTTGAGAAATATGCTTGAATAACTTATTTAAACAATTTTAATTTTTTTTTAAAACACCATTGGAAAATATGTTTATATCATTGGAATTGAACCTTGGGTACACATATACCTAACCCAGTCGATTGTTGCAAAACAGGTTCCTCATAGACAATCACAGATTATAAAACAATATAGAGAAGTAATCGAAAATAGAGAGAGTGAAGAAGAACATAAGATTTACGAGGTTAGACAATGTGCCTACGTCCTTGGGATTTGCAACTGTTTTCAATAGATGACATTTCTGAGTATATTGGGCTAGGGTTTTCAACCCTTATATACCTAGCTATCTAGGTACGCTATGCTCCCTTCTTGTATAATCTCTCCTTTCCTCAGAGTTTTTAGGTACTAGATAACACTTCTAATATGAGTCATTATTTAACACCGATTGTCAACCAAGTCAATTCTCGTTTCTAAAAAAATTTAAAGGTTGAGTGATTAGATTATAACGTTTAATCTTTCGGAATATAAAGTACATTAAACAAAAATGTGGGTTCTTGGGTCAGATGATTAAATAATAAAAAGGATTTAATGTTATTTATTTGATATGTAATTGTACAATCACGTGCTTGAGACATAACCCGGCATCCCCTCCACGTGCCCCTGAACCGAGCCACCTACACATACGATTAATTATAAGGAATTGGACATCATATTACATTAGCTGTGATTATCATACGATTTATTGGTCATTAGTAATAGTTGTTAAAGTATCGCATCATGAATGTGTGGGCCATAATCCAACGGTGCTGGAGATTTCGATATTTTGAGTAAGTAGGGGAATTAAATCAATTAATGCCTTTTCTCAGTTTCTATTCATAAAGGGCTTAGCTTCGGGATGTGATTTTTTTTTCGATTTTTTAGTATGGAAAATGTGTATTGAAATCTGAATATATATATATATATATGTATTTTTTTTCTGAAAAGATCATGGAGACCGAGAATGAATTCATTAAACAATTATGAAAAAGAGGAGGCCAATAAGGCACTCAAAGCCACCACTAAAAATAAAATTACAACTAATAAGACAATAAAGAAAAACATAAAAATGGTGGTAGCCGGACATTCCCGGATGACACTGTATTCCATTGAATATTGTCGAAAATCGAACGATATTATATTATATCGGACTTCGTCGGATTAGACAAACAATAAAAATAAACTAAACAAAGCAGATCTGATCGTTTGAGAACTCCTCCAAACAAATCCAAAAGTAGATGAAAATCTAGATCCAAATCTAACTCCACCAAAATTATGATTATCCATACTTGATCTTGGAGTTTGGAACTCAGAACGTGATAAAGGATCTCCTTTTATACATCGTTGTTGTAGCAATACCATATCCCATACGGAATTCTGGGGAGAAAACCATAATCTATCCGTAGTCTTTATTCAACAGAATAGTAATAAACTACAAGAAAAACAAACTGAAAGAAGGAAAGAATGGAGAAGATGGATCCTTCAGATCTGTACAAAAAAGAGGGAGTTGTAGTTGAGAGAGAACTTTTTGAGATATGGGAAACAAAAAGTTTAGAAGGAGAGAAAATTATTAAAAAAATATTTTAAGTTTAAAAAATTAAATGTAAGATTATTCATAAGCCATGACAGACTGTGATATGCTGCGGTCGACAAGTGTAATATTAATGGATGAATAAGGAGGTTTGAATAATTTGGTTTTCAAGTCAAAGCCACCTAACAAAATACATATAATATTTTATTTCCCTAATAAATTCAAAATCTTATATATTATAATTTAAAAAATCTTCGAATCCATTCAAAGTTGACGATAATGACAACAAGATCCATCCCTGTCAGGTTAGCAAGGTCCCATTAATGATACCAAATATTGGTGTATTACTGGTTAGCACATTAAAAAAGAGGGAAAAAAGTAAAATACCTCTTTACATCTGAAATTGGGTAGGTTGTTATTATAAAAAAAATGGATTAATATCACTTTTGATCATTGAATGTTCAAAATTTTCAATTTGGTAACTAAAAATTGAAATTTGTTCCAATATAGTCACTCGGTAAGATTTTTTAACTTTTGGGCAGTCAAAATGCTTATATGACATATAAAAGTCAATCTTTGGCTTATGTGGACTGACATGGTCCGACAATTGCCAACCTAAAAATTAAAATTAATTTTCTATCAAAAGTTTACAGCAATTTGTAGGTAATATGAACAAAAAAAGTAAATAGAATCGAAGAAAACCGATAATTACCACTTTGTAGTTATCGTCAAAGGTTGCTCCTAGTTATCAACAGCTTCTCCTCTCTCTCTCTTGTTTTCAGTTCGTCCAGACTCAGCGGACTAGCGTAAATCTTGATCTTGAATTCGTCGTTTGAGGGGAGAAACTCTCGATTTCGAACAAATCAGAACTGACTCAGTATGGGAAGGTGAAACTCCGACGCATATCGGAACCAGAATCGATAAATATTTCTTGTTTAATTTTATATAAGTTTTTCTCATTTATTTTTAGACTAATTCTATATATAAAATTTTCTTATTTATTTTTTTCCACATTAGCTATAAAAATTGATTTTATTAATTTTATATGCCATGTAAGCAGTTTTACTGTCCAAAAGTTGAGAAATATGTCCGAGTGACTATATTGGAACAAATTTTAATTTTTGACTACGAAGTTGAAATGTTTGAACATTCAGTGATCAAATTGGAATTTTGTTAATCTTTTAGTAATTAAAAGTTATATTAACTCTATAAAAAATGGTATCCCTCTTCTTTTTTATTTTTTAATAATATATGTAATTTTTTAAAAATTATAAATTTTAAAAAAATGATAATTTAGAAAATTAAAAAAATAATAAATGATAAATATCAGTGATTTTAAATCTAAAAATAATGTATTTTTTGTTGAATAAAAAAATTGAATCAATAAGAAAAATTTAATTGTTGAATACATGGTGCAATGGTCAAAATCTTCAGTAATTTCTATTTATTATTTTTTAGAAAATTTTGTAAAAATTATTGAAAAATAAGGAAGAGGCAGCCTACCATTACATAATGGCAGAATTAGTAAAAAAGTGGAAAATAGTGGGTGAAAGTCCGGCAACACAACTGTACACTCGGTGATACTCACGAATCCTGCATTGGAGGAGCGGAGATGGACCTTTCTTGTTTCCTCTATATAAACCCAAGACCCGCCTGTGAGTTCCCCATCTCTCCATTATCGACCAAACAGGAGCTTCCAACTCTCTTGTTAAACAAACTACGGTAACGTTCTCTGCAAAGGGAGAGAAGAAATATCGAGGAATCTCAATTCGGTTTTGAGAATTTGAAGAAATGGCAAAGAATGTCGGGATTCTCGCTATGGACATCTACTTCCCTCCTACCTGTATTCCACAGGTGATCCTCCTCTCTCAATCTCTCTCTGTCTGGAATTGTGTTTTGTTTCTGCTGTTTTTTTTTTTTTTGAAAAATCTGTTTGGTTGTTGAGAAAAATTAGGCCACGGAAAGAAAATTGGTTTTCGTGGTTCTTTTTCTTCGGAGAAGAGGAAGAAAGAATTAGCTTACTAAGCTCTGCTCAAAATAAGAGCATGGATCGAAATTTTCATCTAATATTGCTGTTGATTTTTCTTTTCTCGAGATTATTTTTGTTGAATCGTCATGCATGCTTTTCTTGTTCTCATTTTTGCCGATTTGATTGTCTTTCTACTTGTAATTTGTTATATTAACTTTGAAATCGTTACTGGAAGGTAACCATTGAAGTAAATTTGTTTGGTGGACTGTAAATGTTGGTTTTTTTCTCTCCAATAAATCAGATTTCAGTTTGCACCACTCTTTTCTGTGTTTGTTTCCGTCTTCTTTTCCATTTTTTTTTGCTTGATTTGAACGATTCCTGGTTAATAGACAGTGACTGCTTGTGAAAAAGAAAAAGAAAAAAACCAATAACAGGAAGACTACAGTGTAACAGTTTTGTTCATTAACTGAAAATTAATGGTCTTCCTTTAGTTGCTTGACAAATATAAGCCTTTTATTGCAAAGTTTTATAGAAAAAAAATTTAGACAAACTTTTGGCTAATGAGTTGTCAGGGAGTTAACCTCTTTGTACCAGTGTCCCTTCCTCATACCAAGCAATTTGTTTTACCCCTGTTTACAAGAGATCTCAATTCAAGAGAGAGGAGCAAATTTTTTCTAGAAATGGTCTCCTGTGAAGGAGAAGTCTTGTTTTTTGTTTTGATCTCTGATTCATGTACGTTAATAGCTACTTTAGATATGGGATTGATGTAGTACCTGATTTTTTTAGTAAACCCAGCCATTGACATTTTCTTGTAACATTTCTTTAACAGGAAGTGCTGGAGGCTCATGATGGTGCAAGCAAAGGGAAGTACACTATTGGACTTGGACAAGATTGCATGGGATTTTGTACAGAGGTGGAAGATGTCATCTCAATGAGGTTCATATTCCATGCTCACTTCTTGCAGCAACTTATTGTCTGCTAGCAAAAATATTGCCATTGTTAGCATCTTATGAGTTTTCATCTTAATAAGATTGCCATTGACACTTGAATTTACAGTTTGACAGTTGTTAGTTCACTCCTGAATAATTATAATGTTGATCCTAAACAAATTGGTCGACTGGAGGTAGGGAGCGAGACTGTGCTTGACAAGAGCAAATCCATTAAGACCTTCTTGATGCAAATTTTTGAGGTATATATCCAAGATGTAACAAATGAAAAATATGTAAATTCCTCTGGGGAATTTTCAATAGGATTGTTTCAGGGGAATTTTTCCATTTTCATTAAACAAGAGTCTTCTTCTTCTTCTTCTCATGTTACTTGTTTTCCATGTAAAAAAATAGAAATGCGGAAACACAGACATTGAGGGTGTTGACTCAACCAATGCCTGCTATGGGGGGACTGCAGCTTTATTCAACTGTGTCAATTGGATTGAGAGCAGCTCGTGGGATGGGCGCTATGGGCTTGTTGTGTGTACTGACAGTGCGGTATGATCTTTTTTAACCTTTTCCATTGATTGCTGAAAACTTTCATTTCTTTCCTCTTAAAACAATATATCAAATATTCCTACTTGGTGAATGAGAATTGATTTTGTATCGGTGCAATTGCTCAATGCTTCGGAGATGGATGTCATATTTTCCATTTTGCTTCCTTGGAAATGATAATTTTTGGCAACCATTGGTATTTTGGATCTAGAAAGTAATAGAACCTGCTAGATTCGCTGCATGTTTAAGTTTTACTTACAGATGTCATTTTCATCAGGTGTATGCTGAAGGACCAGCACGACCAACCGGAGGAGCAGGTGCAGTTGCCATGCTAGTAGGGCCTGATGCTCCTATTGCATTTGAAAGCAAACTCAGGGGTAGTCATATGGCACATGCCTACGACTTTTACAAGCCCAATCTTGCTAGTGAATATCCAGTAATGCTTCCTGATACCCTCTAGATTTGTTATGCTCTTACATCGTTTTCATGTCATCCTTGCTAGAGATATTGGTTTGATTTTAACTTCTATCCTGATTTGGTCCCTCGATCTGCCATTTCTTGGTTCTGAAGTACACGATGAATAATGGCATTTCACATATTAAATTTTGATGCTATGATTGTTTCCTTTTCATTTAATCATTTTACATATTCTTCACTACTCGAGCAACAGCACTTTTGCTCATAACCTGATTCATAGGTTTTAATAGTAGTCTAGGACAAACTTCTTCCAGTTTCCAAATTTGATGAAAAAATCATTGTATTTACCAAACAAACAATCTCAAGGAGTTCCATTTGTCGTGTCTTCGTTTTTTAATTGCTCATCCACAATGTTTTGTGCATCAATGGATATCATCAATGTAATTTCAGGAAAATGCTTATGTACTGAAGTACGCAGAAAAGCAAGCTGTGGACTCCTAAGGGGCCATTTTGTATTGTAACTTTGAAGTTTCACTGGAAAGGTTTTATGTGAAGAAAGTAGCTGATTTTATGCGGGAATAATTGAAAAGGGGAAAAAATAGACAATGGAGATTGATATTGAAATTTAGAACTAAATTTGGGCAAATATTCCTTAGTACTCCAATACGGTTTGGAAATACCTTAATGATGGCCCTTTTAGTCATTATACAACTTCTTATGTGAATATTTGATTAAGCTGTTGTTTTCTTTCCATATATCATACTAGATTTTGGGAAATATTCCATGGTACTCCAATATGGTTTGTAAATACCTTAACGATGGCCCTTTTAGTCATTACACAAGTTCTTATGTGAATAATTTTGATTACTGTTGTAGGTTGTTGATGGGAAGCTTTCTCAAACATGCTATCTCATCGCTCTGGATTCTTGCTATAAACAATTATGCCACAAGTAAGACTGCCGAATTCTAATGTTTTTTAATTTGCTAATGCAGGCTTCTTGCCATTAGATGATTAGATCCATTATGTCATTACTAATTATCTTTTTTAAATAGGTATGAGAAGCTGGATGGCAAACAATTTTCTCTTTCTGATGCCGAGTATTTTGTTTTTCATTCTCCATACAACAAGGTAGGTCATTTTTAGCAGAGGTGTTATAAAATATTAAAGCCTCTGTTCTTGTTCGGCATTGTTTTATCACATTACTTAACATTTGCTTGTACTTTGAACTACCGCAGCTTGTACAGAAAAGCTTTGCTCGTCTGTTGTACAATGATTTTTTGAGAAATGCCAGGTTCTTGTCTTTTCTGCTTCCGAGAATTTTTACTCATACTTTCAGAATTAGAAGTTCTGTTGCCTCTCCGCTTAATTTTATTAATTAAGTTTGTCTTGCTTTTGCAGCTCTGTTGATGAGTCTGCTAAAGAAAAGCTGGCACCATTTTCTGCATTATCCGGTGATGAAAGCTACCAAAGTCGAGATCTTGAAAAGGTCTGTTTGCTAAGCGTTTCCGGAGGATTTCTCTCTGAGTTTATTAGTGATTGCAAGTGCCTTGTAATTTTTACCTTGTGAATTGTTTAATCATCGTGCATGTATAGGTATCCCAACAACTTGCAAAGTCCTTATATGATGCCAAGGTGCAACCAACCACACTGATTCCGAAGCAAGTGGGAAATATGTACACAGCATCACTCTATGCAGCATTAGCATCGGTCATACACAACAAGCACACCTCATTGGTAATCTTTGTTAATACTTATTTTCCCTTCCTATTTCTTCATTCTCCTTTTTTTCCTCTTAATTTTTTGAATGTAATTTCAACCACTTATACTACAGTTTCCATGCTACTCGTTAGTTCTTACAGATATTATTGCTTTTGGAATTTTGCTTTTGCAGGCGGGGCAACGGGTTATATTATTCTCATACGGGAGTGGTTCGACTGCCACAATGTTCTCATTGCAATTTCAGGAAGGTCAACATCCATTTAGCTTGTCAAACATTGCAAACGTGATGAATGTTGCTGGCAAGTTGAAGTCAAGGCATGAGGTATTTCTCATATATTCCAAAAATTACTACACTTAAATGGAATATGTTATTGTTGCATTTTTGTTGCTGTCAACAAAATTGTATGCAAGAAATCTTCGACTAAGATCTTCAAGCACACGTCTGGCGTAGGAATGAAGCTTCTTGTACGCCCCAGCAAACAAGGAATGCTCCTTCCCATTTTTGTAGAGTGTTTTCACTTTCAGCTTGTGCTCTTTGCTTGAACTGACCTAATTAAATCAATCTTCTCCCACATTCCAAAATGGTATGGAGTCATTAAAATGGTAGCGACACAGAGATGCTGATCTTAAATGTGATAAAATGATGTATGTCATTAAATAGATAGTAACAAAGGGTGTTCTTCATGCAGCTTATCCCGGAGAAGTTTGTTGAGTTAATGAAGCTAATGGAACACAGATATGGGGCTAAGGACTTCGTGACAAGCAAGGACACCAGTCTTTTGGCTCCGGGAACATACTATCTCACAGAAGTTGACTCCATGTACAGGAGATTTTACGCGAAGAAGGATGGTGACAGCACCGCCTGTGAGAATGGCGCAGTTGCCAATGGTCACTGAGAGAATGAACAAAAGGTTGCAAACACTGCCACGAAGGTTGTATTAGTTGTTATTTGACGTCAGTGACTGTTGAATTTTCATGCTTCCATAAGTTAATTGTATGCTAAAGCAAATAGTTCCTTTAGCAGCAGGTGTTTTCAGTGTTTTTTTCGCTTCTCTGGTTAATAAAAAGCATCTAAGTATCTGATTCCATATTTCCATTACAAAAGCATTTCATTTTTCGTTGATGATTTTGTGTACCCATTGACATTTGACACCCATACCAGGCCCAATAGGTCATATGGTACTGGTTAAGCCCAACAGTTTGGCACCCAAAATTAAGAGAAATATTCAGTGATTGTTACGCATCATGCCATCACGTTGTCAACGGTGTGCATGCTCTATTGAATGTTTGACACGTGGAGAGATGAATCATTTGGGTGATAATCTAGCGGTGAGTCTTTTTCTAGGGCAAAATTGTATAGACACGAAGAAAGTCCCGAGTTTGATTCCCACTGAGAGCACTATCGTTGCGGTCACGAGCTTGACTTTGACCCCATTTATCCTATGATGAATTTCTATGTGTATGGTCCTTTCAATCTTAGTTTAAACTCACATTGAATGTTTAAAGCACAAATTTGTATAATATCGTTATTAGGAAAAAAAACACACGCTAGGCCCAATTGTTCATGTTAGGCATTGTGTCAAGTTGGGTGAGGGAGTAGATGTGGAGAACCTTTTCTTTTTCTTTTTATTTCTTCTCTATAGTCTAGAGTGTATGTCCACACCACAAAAGCAGTGGACAACTTAACCATTGAAATTCATTGGCAAAGACTGGAGCCACCTGCTCTCCCCCTTCCCCTACCCCACATAGTGAGGGTCACCAAGTAGGTCCCAACACGTGTCGTCTTCCCATCCTCATACATCTTGCGTGATCATATCCAGCCGTTAGTTTCATGTCCCTACATCCACACAAATCTTCGCTCCACGAAAACAATATGATGATGATCTAGTTTTAAAACCCATTTCTATCCCCCCACCCCTCTAAAATGACGTCGTTTCAGGAAGCGAACGACGACGGAGGAACCTCTGGTATTAGCACCAGCGCCGGTGAACCTGAAGACCACGAAGCCCGTCACATCAATGGAGTCTTGAAGATATCAACGATAGAAGAAACGGGGGCGTTTCAGGTTACCCCGTTGAAAGAGGAGCCGGAGGACTCCGACCCCGAGCAGGAACCCCACCCGCCAGGTCCGGCTCGGTCTATTGGTGTTATACCGGTCGTGATGCAAGCTAAACGTTCATCAACCAAGGACCGCCACACGAAGGTAGAGGGCCGTGGCCGGAGAATCCGAATACCTGCCACATGCGCCGCCCGTATTTTCCAGCTGACCCGAGAGTTAGGCCACAAGTCCGACGGAGAAACTGTCTGGTGGCTCCTCGAGCATGCGGAGCACGCAATAATTGAAGCCACCGGCACCGGGACTGTCCCTGCAATTGCAGTATCGGTGAGTGGGACTCTCAAGATTCCCACCACTCCAAGTCTCGCAACTTCGACAACAAACGAGACAGTTAGGAAACGAAAACGTCCTTCAACCAGCGAATTCTGTGATATAAACGACACGCCAGTCTCGATCACGCAGTCTTCTGGGCTGACCCCAGTAACCCCCACAGCCCAAATCGCCGCTGCGACACCTCAGGCTCTGGTCCCAGTGTGGGCTGTGGGTAATACAGGAATGGTGGTTCCCGCCAACGCATTCTGGATGATCCCACAACCCGCTGCCGGAGCAGCTGCTGTAACTCCAACATTTGTGGCTGCTTCGAACCAGCAGCAGCCGCAGATGTGGGCTTTGTCGCCATCTATAACTCCTGTGTTCAACTTGGCATCTGCAACGCCCATATCTTCCTTTATTGCGTCAACAAATCAACCGAGTAATGTACAGGGTACGGTGGAAGTTGAGCCTGCAATGAGTAGCGGATTGTCGAATTTGGCTGTGATTACGAGTACAGTTGGAGCTACAGCGGCAAAGAAGTCGACCATGGCACCAAGCTTGAGTTCTAGTGGAACTGGTGGTAGTGGTAAGGCGCAAATGTTGAGAGATTTTTCATTGGAGATATATGACAAGCAGGAGTTGCAGTTCATGGGTCGCTCTGTAACTCAACAAACACAAGCTTCCAAGCCATGAATTTTAATTTAGAGGAGGTGATAGAATCTGTACTTGATAATCTAATCCATTAGAAACTGTTCAATATTTCTGACTTTTTTTTAAAAAAAAAAATTCCATCAGAGGAGAATTTTCATTTTCATGTCAAAAGCCAAGGGATTATAGCTCGTTTGACTTTGATAATCTGCGTTAATTTTTTAGTAAGCTATGAAGGTTTGGCAATGGAGATGAACCCATTTCCATCAAAGTAGTGTTGAAATGTACGCAGACTATGACAATTATTTTGGCACGTGCAACAATTGGGTTATTGAAGTGGTGGTGGTGGGCCTAGAACCCCTTGCCCAGGCCCACGCTCCATAGAATATTCGCACAAAGAGTATAAAGTATAAACTATAAATTAGGGTATAAATGGTCATTTTTTCTCCATTTTTTGATATCAATTTAACTGTTTATCGGCGGTTATTTTGATTTTTTTTGTCGGTTACCGATTGGTTAAATTTTTTAAAAAATAACAAACGAATTGATCGATTTTACGATTTTTTTTCACCACCCCTACTATAAATTGCTTTGTTGTACGGATTTTCACTAAACTAAAAACGTAATAAACTATTTGAAAATTATTGGATGAAAACATTTCAAAATTTTTTTTTTGTTTTAATTCTCCAATTTATTTGTTGTTTTTTAAGAGCTCATAGGCCCATAGGTCGGCTAACGAAGGTTATGACTTATGAGTGGTCCATCATCTATGGAAAGTGTAGGGGCTACATTCCGTGCAATCAAGACGTGGGCCCCCAAAAAGAGGGAAATGTGGGCCCTAGAAAGACGGTCCTCCTTGTCCCTGTTGATATTCTTGGGCCCAACATTCGCAGGCCCGATAAGTAGAAAAAGAAAAGGAGGCTCCACCTTTGGCTTGACGGATTTTTTTTTTTTTTTGAAAGGCTCACAGGTCACACACACGTTAAGCCATGTCCGAACCTGACCAACCAGGCTATCTCCCATTCTCTGGCTTGACGGATCTGAGAAGTCTACAATTCGTTTAAAATTATGTAACCTACCATTTAAATCCAATGGTTTGACATATCACATCACATTTTATTTTTTTCATTTTTAAAATTTATGTAAACATTTTTTTGCCACCATTAAATGTGAATTGTAAACTTTAAAGAATTGCGGAGCTCCCAACCACAATTTGTTGCCCAAACCAACCCTACATTCATTGTTGGCTCACCTCATCTTGTGAGTAGGGACATTTCCTTGCCCCTTTATCGTGTTGCATTAAAATATTTTTTTTTTTAAATTTACATTTAACTTGGAATGTAATATGTCTCTTATGGTTATTAATTACGTTCATTTTGAGTTTGTAAATTGTAAATTTTCTTCCCCTTTTCACTTATTTATATAAAAAAAAATGAGGCTCAGATACAAATTGACCTACTACCCACCTTGTGTCTGTATCAAATAAGCCAACAAAAAGTGTTTAATTAACAATAGTGCTATGTAGCTGATAGCGTGATATTTTACGTATTTTTATACGTCATTTTACACTTATTTTTGTCTCTATTTATTAGAATGAGGATGGATATTGCATAATTTATTTTTGGTTTGGGTTTTGCAGGTTTTAATGCAAAAGATGGAGTAAAATGCCTAATTTAATCATTAGAGCCCATAAGTCAAAGCCTTACTTAGCCCATCAATTGAAATCCAACAAGAAAAGGAGCTTAGCTATTGACTTGGAGACGGCCGAATCTATGGGAGGACATTGAACTCTTGATTGTGTGAAGGAAATAAACAAAGGGCCAGTTTGGCAAAGCTTTTTTACCAGTTTTTATACTAACATCTAGCCCAAATGCTTTTCACCTGCCAAACAACAATTTCTCAGCATCAATTCCTAGACACTTTTGCTTAATTTGCTAGCATTTTATTGTCAAATAAAAAAGCTACTTTGAAGGACCATTTTGTTAGCATTTTGATTTATTTTCTCATATTATCCCCATTATTTTAGTATTATCTCCATATTACCCCTAAAAAGTCATTCTCTCCACCTCTATCTTCCTTTTCTCCCCCGACATTTGGTCCTTAATATTTTAATAAAGATAATTAATTAAAATGTTTATAAAACATTAATTTATAAAATATTAATTAATTATCTTTATTTTAGAAATTATTAATTATTAATTTTTACATTTATATACATTTGTTACAATTTAAATGTATAATACCCCTATACGTAATTTGTCACAAAATGTTACACAATACAAATGTTAACAGTAAAAATATAACCAAACACCTACCTAGCATTCACAGCATATCTGCTACTAAAATTGTCCAACATTTCTGTTACCATCATTTTTACTGATATATCTATTACTTTACAAATGCTCTACCAAACTAGCCCAAAGAAGAGAAGTGACAATCAATAAGGGAATGAAAAGGATCCAAAAGGTCAAACAAAACTATGCATACAAAGGAAGTTACTTGACATACAAGGGAGACGGGGAAATCAAGTAAGAAAAGAAAGTTTAGTTTGACTAGAATTGGAAAAGAACAAATCATTGGAAAGAAAACTAGTCAAAAAAGGAGAACGACCTGAAAGGAGATACATACGTGAAGAAAAGTAGGAACTCGAAAAAGGGTCAGAATTGGAATATGCGTAGGAAGTCCTGGTCGCTATATAAAGAGAAGCCCGTGCAACACAATGGGGGGAATTGGAGAGCCACATTCTCTAACTTTTGTTCTTGTTCTTGTCTCTAGCTTTTCTCTTGTTCTTGATTCGTGGCGTTCCCATATTTAGTTTCCTTATGTTCTTATAACATGAGTAGCTAAACCTCTTTGCTAGGGATTGATGTAACCTAGTATGATTATTGCAAGTATTTCAATTAATTGAATGCATAATTTTGGTTCATAATTCTTGTCTTTAATTTCTGTGCTTATAATCTATTGTTTGTTTGGTTGATTGATTACCAATTGAATGTTCAATTAGATTCATCTAGCTAGGACTAAGGAATGAACCGAATTCACGTATCTTAGTGGAACTAGAATTAAGGAAATCAATTGTCGACTGGCATGAATAAGGTTTAGGGGATTGATTGGTTGTTATAATTCTTTAGATCGTAATGAGTTATTAGACTTGAGTTAAAAACTGTAAACCGAACAGGATTAATCCAGTGTTAATAATATTTGTTGGCATTGCGAACGAACGAACGAACATATTTAAGAAAGAATCAACCCTTGAATTGGAACCATAATTGTGTGTTTGTTAATTGAATGCTTGTGGTAGGATTACTAGGTGAAATCATTGCCCTAGTGTTCGTCTTATATTGATATCACAAAAATCTGAATTTTAATTCCTTTGTTAGTTAAGTGTACTTACAACATACGTATTCTCATTCATTACCAAATCTCAATCATTCATCAAGTTAGGTACATTAATTAGATTAAGTAGTCTCCATGGGATCGACCTCGTACTTGCATACATTGTATTATTTGTAGACTCTTGTGCACTTGCGAGAATTATTACATCAGTAGCCCATATAGTGGTAGCCCATAGGAGTTAACTCTCAAAATACATGTGAGATTTTTTTAAAAAAATTATATATTCAAAATCAGCACATAAAACTCTTTCTAATAATATCTATTATTAATGAGTTTTATCGAATAAATCTTAATTCCATTGTTTTTTTTAATAGAATTTCAAAAACAAATGAATTCATAACTAAAACAATGAATTATAGACTGTGCTTTAAAAAACAATAGAATCTATATTAAAACAATAAATTTTAGTATAAAAGAGTGGAAATAAAACTATTCTATTGATTAAATCAATGGAATAAACCTATTGAGCTCTCATGGGCTACCAAACTGACGGGTTACATATCATTTTTGTTTAACTAATGTGGCTTTTGGTTTAATTTCACGTCTCTAATTTGGAGTTCAAAAATGTTATGGGATAAAAGTCATCCTCGTAATGCATCTTATCTCTTGATTGATATAAGTATAAGGGCCCACAAAGCTCACAAAACTTAATGATTGAATCAGGGAGTGACATATATGTTTGAAGTTTGACGTATATTGAAAGACAAATTTATTGAAAATATTGGTAATAATGACAATTTCTGCCACAATTTATCTCATATGACATAATCTCATGCTCTTAAAACACTCCATGCACTAGCAAGTTAGGGACAAAAACTCCTAGAAACTCTAGTAAAATCCATGTCCATGTCCATATCCTTGTGCATCGTATGAAGGAGGAGGAGGCATCATATTTGGTCCAAACATGGCTGTATTCATACTGTATGGATTAGCCATATTGCTTTCGCTTGGACCTGAGAGAACAACATTTCCATCTGGAAGAGTTCTCTGGCCAAGAAAATTAGGACCAGCGGCTGCTGTACTGGGAAGCATAAGTCCAGCATCAAAGCCATCGTTCGCAGTAGTCAAGAACTGTCGAGAATTTTGAAACATCAAATTCTCTGCTTGGTCTGCAACCTTCTTCTTCAGTTCCTCCAAAGCAAGCTTCAATTGCTGAAGCTGTGTCAAGCTTTGCTCCTGAATTGGCTTCTCCCACCAGCACTCACCCTCTCTAGCCCTCCTCATCCTTTTCAGCTCCTCACCACGCTCTCTCTCCCCTTCTAACTCGTTAAGCACCTGTATTAATTATTTTCAAACAATAATCTTAGCTATATATATATATATAATCAATCTATCATAATAATTTCAATCAATTTCCATAGTTAACCTAGCTATTATAATGTGGAGTCAGAGGCGGAGCTAGGAAGTGATAATGAGGTGGGTTACTGCATTTTGATTTGGTTAAAAAAAATTTAACAGGGGTTCGGGGGCAACGCTTGGAATTTTTTTTTTTTATAAAAAAAACCATTTTACAACAATACAATTTATTGAAATAATATCATCGATGAACATTAATCTTATGTTTGGTCTCATAAAATAACCCAAAATGTTGACATAAATACATATTAAAATTCACGAAAACTAACTAAAGAACATGTAAAAGATGTAAATAATAAACAATATAACTAGAAGACATAAGTATTGTTGCTCAAAGTTAGTGTATTGTCTGAACACATCTGTAGGATCTGTCTGGACAGCAGGCGTGCTGCCTCAAGTCAGTGGTAAAGTGATAAGAATCAATTAATACCTGAATGAGTCTGGAATTAATGTTGCGAATGTTCTCGCTGCGATGCGCCTCAACGAGTTGCGCTGCCCCTAACGCAGGGGGATGGTTTCCCGTGAGGAAACGATCAACAACAGCCTCAACGCTAGGGTTACCAAAGGAGAAGGCCTTTTTCCCAGGAGAGAACACTATGATTGCAGCTTCAACACCGCAAAGAGTTGAAAGTTCACAAGCCTTTTTGAAGACACCATTTCGACGCTTGGAAAATGTCACTTGGAGATTGTTTTCATTAGTCATCTTCTTCATCTCTATCTTTTGACGACCCTTAGTGTGTCTCACCATAGCTAGCTATCTATGAAAAAAGAAGAAGAAGAAGAAGAAGCAGAATATTGAACCTTACAGTTATAGCTAGGTGCATGGAGTCCATGGATATGAGGAGAGATTTAATTTATAGAAGGGTTTGATATAACGCATGACAATTGTCGCCAGGCTTTCCTATATTTAGATGGCTACCATGTTTAGAGGCTATTGGTATATGTCTCATATTGTAATATATGGTATGGAAATAATGAAAATCTAAATATTGGAAATATTCGCTCCAATGTGGTACATTAAGGAAATTTTTTGGAAATTATCCATAATACATAACATTGCATTTTATTCTAAAAATGAAAATGGTATATTTATACTGTGGTAATGCTACGTATCCATAATGATACATAATCTATGTGACAGCATGTATACTAGGACGGGATGATATATTAAGTGTATCAATATTGGTTATTTTTTGTACAAAAAAATATCAATTTATTCAAAAAAACCAATTGTCTTATTTTTTGTTTTTGCCTTTTCTTTTCTTAAACTATACTTCAAAACATTTTATCTCTCAAAGTACAAGTTAGATTTTAAAAAAAATAACATATTTGGATTCAGTATGTAAGAGTCCATTCAGAACTCAGTATAAGATAGTATAATGTTGTTATCTAATATATAAATTAATGTGTAATTTAATCACATCTAGTGTTTGGAAAGCATATTGTATTAGGCTTGTATAATATATTTCTTATACAATACATTGTTTGGTTTGTTATTAGACAAAATTATAGTATAAGATTTGTGGTAAGGGATCCGTTTGGTAGTGCGGAAAGATTGATTTTCAATGCTAACGGAAAACCTGTGAAAAAAAGGCTAAGTTTAAAGCTGTGAAATATGCTGTGAGGTGTTTGGCGAAGTAAAAGTTGATGTTAGCGGAAAAACTGTTGAAATAAAGTATTGAATATTAGTTTTTTATTTTTATATTAAATTAAATCTAATAAATATAATTCTTATTAAAATTAATTTTAAGTATTAATTAATAAATATTTTTAATTATTAATTAATAAAATTTTAATATTTTTTTTATTTTAACTAAAAATATATAATTAATAGAATTTGAGCATGGGCCCCACATTATTAACAAAATTTATAATTTAACTAAAAATATATAATTTACATTTAAATGTATTAAATAATGTATTATTAAATCTATGGGGCCCACATTAATTTATGTATAAATTAAAAGACATAATGATGACTATGGGACCCATAATAAAAAATCGAAAAAAAAAAATGCAGAGCATTAACTGACAGTGTCTCGCTTAACGGAAACGCTGTGGCAAACGCTCTGCCAAACAAGCAAAAGATGTCCTAATTTCTCCCACCTCGTCTCACTAGTTTTCCTTGAGTTTCGAGACTTCTCCAAGCTCCGAGACCTGGACCTGCGCCACTTACATGATCTTTCATCACCCTCTTGATATTAGGGGAACGCCCCCGCCTTCTCTTTAGGGTGAGGCTCCTCCCTTTACGGGATCTCCCCGTCCTGTGCCATTGCTCTCATGGTCCTAGAGCCGCTCTGGGCCTTGATGCTCAACTCTCATTGAGCTCTTCTTTTCTTGTGGATGTAATAATTCTCACAAGTGCACGATTGAATGCGAATAGTATAATGGATGTAAGTACGAGGGAGGTCAGTTCAATAATTATTGTTTCTAATTTCTGCACTTAAAAGTTTAATCTTTGTTTGATTGATTAGTCACCAATTGAATATGCATATAGACTCATATAGTTAAGACTAAGGAACGAACATAATTAACATGTTTTAATGGACCTGAAATTAGGGAGATCAATTGTCGAATGCTGAGAACACGGTTTAGGAGATTGATCGGTTGCATAGTTATTTAGATCATAATGAATCATTAGCTTTGGATTAACAACTGCAAACAAATAGGATTAATCCGTTGCTTAATGATATTTGTTGGTATTGTGAACGAACCAACCAACATAATTGAGAAAGAATCAACCCTAAACTTGAAATTGTACTTGTTTGTTTGTTAATTGAATTTTTGTGATAGGATTACTAGCTGAAATCGTTGTCTTAGCCCTTTTCTCATATTGTTACAAAAATCTAAATTTTATTTCTTTCCTTGTCTGCTTTTATTGCATCAATGATTCTTTCACCTTTTCTCAATCGCTTCTTATCAAGTTAAGAACAACATTTAAATTATATTTGTCTCTGTGAGATCACCCTATTAGCCCAAGATTATGAAAATTTTGAAAACCACTCTCCCAATCATAAAATTAAAACTAATACAAACGGTCCTTATGAGGAAAATCGTCCACAAATGACAAGCAAAGGAAGTTAAAGCCAAACAGAGAACTTTAAATTTTATGGTATTGGAATTGGCCTGCTAACAAATCCAAAATATGGAAAAATCCACAATAAAAGTTGGAAGACATGCGAGTCAAAGAATGGTGAAGAAGAACTCAAAACAAAGCATGGTTGAAGAAGGGGGGCCAAGCACATATAGCTTATGTTATAAAATACCACACATTATTTATGATAATCCCCACAAGATCACCTTTTGTATTAGTTTTAATATCTAACACCAGTTTTATTGATCTCAGTGTTTTTTGTCTCAATTATCACACGATTTCATATAAATCATGTAGGGTCTACAATTTCACATGGATTATGTGCATCCATCTCAATATATGGAATAACTGGGACAAAAAACACTGGGATCCATAGATACCATAGCTAAGGCAGTATTCTACACATTTTGAACTATTTTTGACTGATTTGGGGAGGAGATGCAGCAAACTACTCTGCAAGCGCATATCCAATGATTTCCAAATTTTGCGTAGCTGGAGCAATGAATTCATACAAACTCCAGGGAAGAATTGTTTTTTGTGAAACCTTAACAGATGGTTCCGCAGTTTTAATGGCTAATGGATTGGGCATCATCATGGCCGACTCAACTATAGCTGACAGTGCTTACAATTTCCCCTTGCCGGCATCAGTAATCAGTAGAGAAGAAGGTCATGCAATATTAGACTACATCAGATCAACAGAGTAAAGAACCCTCCATAGCTTTCTTTCCAAATATACAGCCAGCTTGTTCTGTCATTAACTAAAAAATGTGAACTTCTTCAGTAACCCGATCGCGACAATTCTAACTGGTGAGACCTGGAGGGATGCAATGGCACCTTATGTTGCATCAGTTTCATCGAGAGGTCCTAACCTTATCTCCCCAGATATCCTCAAGGTAATAAAGCATTCAAAGAGTTCAACTGACTTCATTGTTCATCAGTAATCTTTTTTTGATCAAATATCATTAAATGATGTACAGCCTTATCTCACTGCCCCTGGTGTGGACATTCTTGTGGCGTGGTCTCCTGTTGCACCACCTTCTATCTATCATGAGGATACCAGAAGCATCGAATTCAAAGTAATCTCCGGCACATCCATGTCTTGTCCTCACGCCGGTGGCGCTGCCTCCTATGTCAAGGCCACCCACCCTGACTGGTCTCCCGCTGCCATTAAATCTGCCCTCATGACCACAGGTAGGACATACATCCTTGCATAATGTGAGTAATAAAAGGGTCAAGTTCAATTCTCTTACGAACTATTAATCCCATGATCAACAAGAGCTTATGTCATGGATCCAAGGAAGCATGAAAACCTTGAATTTGCTTATGGGTCCGGTCATATTAATCCATCGAAAGCAGTAGATTCTGGTCTTGTGTACGATGCAAATGAGACAGACAACATAAACTTCCTTTGCAAGCAGGGTTACAACACCCCGACGCTAAGACTCATCACTGGCGACAAAAGCAGTTGCAGCAGCCCAATGCCAGGAAAAGCTCAGGATCTTAACTATCCTTCCTAGCTCCTTCTCCCTGGCCATAGAAGATGGTGGGGTAATATATGGTATGGTGTCTTCAGGACAGTCACCAATGTAGGCTCACCATCAGTTTACATGGTCACCAGTTACTTACCTCATGCTATTAGAGTTACCGGAGCCGCCTGTCTTGTCATTCTCCTCCATTGGAGAGAAGAAATCATTCACAGTGAAAGTGTCTGGTCCAAAGATAATGCAGCAACCGATCATATCTGGTGCTATCTTGTGGAAAGATGGGGTTCACGTGGTGACAAGTCCACTAGTGGTCTATAACATTCTGCCTAGTAAACGTTATCATTCATTCTCTATGCAGCAGTTGAAAACAACCATCGTAGGTTCTTCTGTGTACAACAAGAACGGAATTCTTGGACGCAACTGAATCTGATCCAAGAAACTTTATTGGACTTTCAATGAGTATTTGCAGAGTTGAAATAAAACAATATCACAGGCAAAATTTATTCTTCAAAGTTAAAAAAAAATAAAAAATAAATGCTGTCCTTCTAATTTTTAGATTTCTTAGGGTGAAGTAAAATAGAGGATGAGATCAGATGTGTTCTTGATAGCAAGTTAGAAAACACCACTCAGTTTCTAATTTATTCCTTTTCAAAGTATTTCTTCACCAACTTAATACAATTTCTCTATGTCTGCATGTATGAATATACTTTTCCGCAAACATTTATTACTTTACCAACTTACTTGTCCAACTAGGCTCGAAAGAAAACCAGCCCAAGGGAGGCAACACCAAGAAATTTTGACAACTCTACTTATATTAGGTTGATAAATCACATCAACGATTTATTTGTGATCAAGTTATGAATACAACACCCGAATACAAAATAGAAACAGCAATCGTATGGAAAGAGGAACTCGTATGCTAAAGACACCACAAAAACCCATAAGAATAAAATTAATAGATAGTATTAAGATATATTTATGGAGAAGACTACACTCTCACTCTGTGAGAATCCCTGCTTCATTTGTGTGATTTCATGCTTTGGCGGTCTTTTGATTTGGCTTGAAGACATACTTGATGAGGGACTCCTTGATAGGCAACATTTCAGGGAATTCCTGCTTTAATTTATTAACGTCAAGCTCATTGTTGCTCCTTGGGGCGACAATCACCTTCGCCTGCTCTTCCAGGTTGAAGTTCTTCCATGTGAAGTTGGGATCGATATAGTCCCGGTACATCTCTAGAATCTCATTGTGACTCACCACACCAGGATTTGTGAAGTTCCAGATACCAGTGAGATTCCTCTTTGCCATCTCAATGGAAATGGGAAGGAGTTCATCCAAGATAGTCATTGAGTTTGGAATGTTGACTACCTTCTCGTATCGAGTAATCTTGGTGATGAAGTTGCGAGGGTTCGATAAATCAGATGAGATGGGCATTCTCACACGCAAGGTGCAAACATTCTCATAGTTCTTCAACAATTCCTCAACCTTTCAAGTCCCCAAAACAAAACAGAAAAATGTTTAGCAGATGCACTGGATCGACAAAATCTTACTTTATATTAACAATAGAACCAGAGATTCCGGTACTAATCAGTGCAATTGTTCATGCTATTAATTTCAGAGAAAAAATTGGAAAAAAGAGCACCCATCAAACACAAAGTATATGCATATCAAATTCCAAAAGAATCAACAAGATGCTCTCAGATTCGACTACTTGGATTATTCGAGAGATTCCTTGTATCAAATCAAGTTCATTGTCATGTGAAAATTACGATTCAAGAAGGTCCCCACAGTTAATCACGCCCATAAAAAAACAAAAAACTGAATCTTTTGATGCCTAGAAACATAAACGACATCGCCAATTTAAACAAATGCAGTTTCCCCAATCTAGAGCTCCTACACAAACTAGCAGGACCATACAGACTTGATCAAAAATTCAAAACTAAGCAAGCTCAAGTGAGGTAAATCAGTTTCAATGGTTAATCGGATCGAAAGAAACAAATTCTACAATCTAACACATTACATGATCAGATCTCAAAAAAATCTGAAAAGAATTAGTAAACGACAGTTACCATAGCTTTAGTCTTTGAATAGAAAGATCCAATGAAATTCGGTGTGTCCTCTTCCTTGAACCCGATACCCGACCCGAGTGGATGATCTGCATCATACTCAAAGATACAACCAGTGGCGTAGTTAATCAAGACCAAACCCTTCCCTCTGCAGACGTCAGCGAGGGTAAGAGTGCCGACAACATTGGTACGGATGGTCTCGACCTTGTGAGACTCGCACCAGTCAACATTAGGACGGCCAGTGACACCGGCGGCATTGAAGACGTGAGTGGGATTGATAGATGCAATATCTGCCTCGAGGGAGGAGCGGTTCTCGAGGCGGCCGGAGCCGTAGGCGTACTGAATGCCTTGTGAGTCGCAGAGCTTACCGAGCAAGCCACCGATCCAGCCTGTTCGACCGTAGATGAGGAACTTGTGTGGCTTGTCCGATGCAGCTCCGTTAGCTGGGAATCCCATTTCTCAGAGAAGCAGAGAGGAACGGTGATTTGAATTGGATCTAGTGGAAGAGGTGTGTGTATACATACAGATGTGTATGTATAGACTGAGAGAGGAAGTGTGCCGATTTTTGTCTGAGAGTTAAAAATTCATTAAATGTTTTTTCTATTTACTGTGAAATTGAGATGAGATCTGATCTGCGAATTATTCTGTAAATTATTTATGACGTATTTTTTTATTTTCTGATAAAAATTAATAATTGGTTAGAATGAATGATGTTTGTCTGTGATAGGTGGCTCCGACACGTTCCCTAAAAATGGGTGGTGTGTAGTGACACACCTTAAACCATGATAAGTCAATGGAAAATGACTTATATACATAATATATCGGGTACATAAGATACACAATCTATGTGACATGTCAACTAGGTATGTCACATGGATTATTTTTTAAAAACCCCCTTACATTCAATTTTCCGCTTCTCTCATCAAGCTAACTTTTTGCTCTTTTTTTCTTTTTTGTTTTTAACTTTTTGTACTTCTTTCTTTTTCTCTCCAACTTTCTTATTCTCTCTCCTCACTTCTTTTACTTCTTCATTTTTTTCTCCCGAGTTTGTGATTGGCAGAATACACTGTCAATTGCATAGTGTAATAACATATTGGGCTAAATACATTACCAATTACAGTATAATAAGCCACTGTAGAGCTAAATACACTATCAATTACACAGTGTAATACGCCACTAAAAAGCTAAATAAGCAAGTAACGACAAGTTTAATCACCAGTGATTTATTGCTAGTAAAGAACTTGTCAAACTCATTTATAATTGTAAATAAAAACCCAATTACCTTGTCTGGTAGCAACAATGTAAATCAAAATGAATTTACACTAAAATCCTAATTACACCAAAATATCCCAATACAAGCATATCAAACTAGATAAGAGAACATCAAAAAGAAATCCAAACCCCCCCCCCCAAAAACCAGAATCTACGTAGTCCTTCCCATGGTTCTGCCCTTCTTCACTGACTTCGTTCTACATCTCTCTCTCTAACGAGCTTGCTCTCTCAATAGGCTCTGTTTGTGAAGAGTACACAACATGTTATGTGGGTCTCTATCACACCAAATAAACTTGAACTCAACTCCCTATCTTGATAATTAAGATTTTTTTGAACTAAATACACTGTCAATTGCACAGTGTAATAATGGACTGGGCTAAATAAACTGTCGATTTTAGTGTAATAAACCACCAGAGAGCTAAATACACTGTCAATTGCATAGTGTAATAAGCCATTGGAAAGCTAAATAAATAAGCAATGACAAGTTTAATCACCAATGACTCATTGCTACTAAAGAACTTGACAAACTCATTTATAATTGTAAATAACAACACAATTACCTTGTATGGCAACAACAATATAAATCAAAATGAATTTACACCAAAATCATAATTACATTTCGCATTGAAAGTGTATTTAACTCTGTATATATGCCCATGACCTGAACCAACACCTTCAAACTAATCAAGCCCTTCAAACAACTTCGAAAGGGTATGAATGAGCAAACCAGGAGAAATTGCAACCTAAGGGAATAAAAAATCAAATCAAAAAATATCCCAATACAAGCATATCAAACTAGATAAGAGGACATCAAAAAGTTCTATCAGTGTTCATAACTACAAATTTTACTAGCTTTGTCCATAATTAAAATTACTCACAACAAATACATTAGGCAATATGGAAGTGTAGTTCTAGCATTGTTCATACATACAAAAATTTACGAACAGAGTATACCCAAACAAGACAACATTGAACATATGTTAAAAACATTATGCACACTGACAGTGAACCAATCGAACCCATCAAGCAAGGAAACTAACATATTCAATGCAACTACATTATGGGAACTTCCGGTGTATGTAATATTTTGATTTTGTATAAAACAAATGCATTACTAAAATGAAAGTGTAATCAAATATTTTGTGGAACCAAGAAATCACCAATCCAGGGCACCATGAAGAGGAGCAGCCCAGCAATATACACTATATGCTAAATACACTATGTTCTAAATACATTAAATGCTAAATACACTATTTACAAAATACAGTATCTGGTAAGCTAGGCAAGAAACAAACCATGAAACAAAATAATTACACTTTTCATTATGACAGTGCAATAACCCACTATCAAGCTTCACATGTAATCCATAAGATGTTCAATCAACAAAAAATGCTAAATACACTGCAAATGTATAGTGTAATAACGCACTGGAGAATACATTCGACGTGGGTCTCCAATTTCGGTGGCCGTTTCGGTCGACGAAGGGCTGGGCTAAGTACTCCTCACGTAGGGGAGTCCATTGGTGGTGTCGGGCTGCCAAACCGACATCGAAATCAATCGGATCTGTGAATTTTGTTTGGTGGATACCCATGGCTTCATGGTAGATTTCTTACAAAATCAACAACCGGTGACGTCAAGTGGTGGCTGGGCGTTGCTCCTGATGGCTGGATGCTTCTTTTGGCCGCAGCGGCGTTCATATCAGTGTCCGGACGGTAGAGGTCCGTTATTGGCCGTGAGAGAAACGAGAGAATCGCGTGAGAGAGGAGAGGAGAGAGAAAAGTGAGATATGAGGAGAGAGAAAAGTGATTTGTAGTGTTTATTTTTGATTTTTGAATTTTGAATTTGTCCAGTCAGCTGCCACATTATTATGTATGTTTTATGTATGCAAATCCTATGTATATGTAGCACTACCGTAAGGCAATAGAAGTATGGAAGGTTCAATGGTACATACCTTTTTTTCCTTTTTCTGTTTCTTTTTCTCGGTTTTTGCATATAACTTGAAAATCTTTCTTAATAATATTAATGGATTTCCCAAGTGAATTCGTGTAATATAATGGTGTAATTCAACTAATTTAAGATTTTAAGTTTAGGGTTTATGACTAACAAGAGGTTAGTCGGTTGGTAATCAAGTGAGTTTGGTATATGTGTATTCAATGCTCGTTTTTAGTGGAAGCATATTTCTCAATGATATTTTAATAAGTTTAGGGTTTAAGATTTTAGGTTTAAGGGTTAGATATCTATTGATCACTAGAGTGATAGCTTAGTTGATCAATCTCTTTGGGGCGAAATCATATGAACTCGGGAGATTCTGAATTCGATTCCCACTTGGAGCAATACCCTTATGACCATGCTTTAGGTGTCGTTTTCGATTATAAAAAAAATTAGATATCTATTTGTTTAGAATTGTAATTCAAGGGTGATTTAGAAAATAAATATAAGAATTTGACATATGAAAAAAAGTACTTCGAAAATTAATTTTTAATACAAACATTGTTCTCTTAGTTATTATATTCAAAAAATTGTTATACCATGAGATACTTGGATGTCTTAAATAACAACACTAATAAATGGTGCAGAAACGAAAAGAAAAGAAAAATACTTGCTAAATATGTTAAAAGAAGAAAATTGTCCTCTACATGATGTGAGGGTTTGAGACACTTGCCGTTTTCCAACAAACATAAATTCCCAAACTGGGATGTATATAATTGCTAACTTTGGCATCATCAAGTAGTGACCAAAAGCACCAACGAGGGGTGATTCGGTTGGCAATCGATTGGATTAGGCATATGTATGCCCAATGTTTAATTCCAATGAGAAACATATTTTTCAACACTATTTCAAAAAAAGTAGTGACCAAAAGCATACTTCTCAATGAGAAGTGAACAAGTACAAGTATGCACAACAAAACACAACACGCACGAGATGGGGAGGATGAGTAGCTCAGATGGTGAGATTTTCTTGAATGGCTATGAAAGACCCCAATATGTTCCCACCTACATCTGGAAATGTTTCATGGCCTGGGAGTGCTTTTACCTTGCCAGTTCTATCAACTTGGACTGGATACTTCAGTAGGTGACCCTTCATTTTGGTTACTTCATCGGCTACATACTGCTTCCAGTTATTCTCACTCAGGGACCTCACTCGTCTCACGCATTCAAGACTCTCTGGTTGCTCAAAACATTTTTCAATCGTTCCCAAGTGCTCTGCCCACAATGACATCCTATATCCAAAAACCTGCATTTGCAAGCAAATTATGGCCAGTCAAGCTTACAAATTTAGCAGTCAGTCATAATAGTTAGAAAAGAAATCTTAACTCAGTTGCACGAGAAAGCTAAGTTTTGATTTTGACATCAACACAGTATAAGAATTATATGGCTTCATCACATTGAGCGTAAAAGATGATTTAGCGTTTAAGAAATTATCCTTACTCCAGTTATTGTGGCCTTAAAGCTATGGGACACAACAAAGAACATGTGGTGCGTGTGTGTTAATATAGACCGGACACAGAGATACACAAGTATTGCAGCAAGATTAAGCATGCATGGATGTTTATCTGATCTTTGATTACCTGCCCATGTGGATGTGAACGTTTTCTTGCCCAGGTATAGTAAGGCTGGTATGCACCCATTGCTATTTCGGTGTCTCTTGTACCTTCCATTGAGCGCTGATTGATATTTGCAGATCCCAGTATCACATACTCATCATCCACCATCATTCCTTTAGAATGGATATAAATCATGAAGCGCCGACTTTTCTGAGCACGTGCCTGCAGTGCTCATTTACAATACTTTCAATTAACTGACGAAGAATGATTTAAACTACAAATTGCGTAGTGTGACATGCATGAAAGAAAAGCTGAAATGGTGACAGGATGGATACCTGAGGCGTATTTGCTGCTGCAGAGCTTTTGGTGTCTAAGCTTTCTTCCTCACATACTTCACGATTGCCAAGACAGAAAAAATTCAAAAAATCCTGAGGCTCATATTCATTCTCGAGTCCAACCTCCACCAAAGCCATGTATATTGTTTCATACATCATTTGCATCGTCTTTCGCTGCAGCAAATAATGCAACTTATGATAAGAAAATGCAGCTTTGAGCTAGTGCTCAATAGAAATGCATGATTCAAGTAATTTGGGATGAGGAGCTCTTGTGGTCTAGTGATGGCTTGTTCTTCATCACTTGCACAAGGTCCAAGGTTCGATTCACCCCTTCCTCAGAAAATTAACAAAACCACTTCTATATGAAAAAAAAATCTAATTGGGAATTGTATCTCCAAATTTCTCGTAAGTTCAAATTTCTCTTTCCCATCATTCTTCAGCTGGTTAAGAAGTAGATAACAACTACTTAGAGTTGAGTTCATGAAATTCTCAAGTAACAATGTCATGTAATTACATATGGCAGAATGTCTTGTGATGGATGTGTCAAAAATTTTATACAATATCTAAAATAAGGCCAAGATAAGGTGTTACTCAACTTTCTTCCAAAGAGATGATGCTGCTTTGCTAAAAGCATATGCATCTCCTGTGTGTTTCTAGCAAGATATGTGTGCAGCGCCAAATGACATTGTAAGCACCGCAAAGTAACTTAATACATACATTAGAAGTAGGGAGAGAAGGGAATAGGAATGCCAAAACAGAATTGGCACCTACCTGCCAAAATAAAATCCTCTGAATTGGAGTACTTGTTGGAGCGCCTTCTGGCCACATCGGAATAGCAATATATGCAGAAAACCTCTCATTTGCTTTGATCTTACTGGCAATTTTAAGAGCAATTTCCATCGGTATTAAATTGTTGGCACCTGCAGATAAAAAAATGCTTATGATGAATTATCTACTAATGTCCTTTGGAAGAGAAATCTGTAAGAACAGAAAACTATGGGACACCAAGGCAGTCCTAACTCATATCTGACATGTGGTAGTACTGCGATAAATTCCTTCTCTCCTTAATAGTCTATCAACACAACTTTCCAACAAATTACAATACTTTCATCAAATTTGGAAATGGTAAACAACAAACTTTCTAGTACCAGCAAATTAAGTACACTTGACGTAATCATCGAAATCAGTAGGGCACAGTGTTTATTAGATATAGTCACTTTTCGGCTCAGAGCTTAGAATTCCTCACCCAAGTCTTTCTGAGAATCCCAATTGTAAGACGACCCCAAAAAGTACTGGTTCTCAATATAGATGAAGTGCTGGGCAGCACGGATTGCCTTTACATACGCTGTGTGTATACTCATGTCAATGAGTAAGTTCTTCCCGCATACCAGGTTCTGTTTCAATGTAATCATTGTATTGAGTAAGAAACTGTCATCGACTTCTAACCACAGTTTAATGAAATTCATAAAACAAGAAGCTAACAACAAAGTTTCTGCATTCTCACCCTGCTTGTAGCATCTTTTGGGTCATCTGGAAAACCTTTGACAGAACCGGAATCAATAGAACGGAAAACCTTCAATTTTTGGGAAAATTAGTCAGAAATCTGCCAATTCAAAAATGTGTGTGTAGGACAGATTAATAACAGCTTACTTACATCCAGTATACCTGAATATGCCAAGACTCGGGATGATTGTCATTCACGCTAGGAACTTCTACTATTCCAAGAATTTCAGGAATTCTATCAATCCTGAGCAACGCATCTTCATGTGATGTCTTTAATTTTTGAAGCCCACGAGGTTTTGAAGCCTTTTGCCAACGCTCCTCAAAATTGGTGAGGATGTCATATGCTGCAGGACCGTCAATTTGGCAGTGCAAATCATGCCATGGTTGTCTTGGGCCACCAGCAATAATAGGCTCCTTTTGTTTACAACAGAAAATGTTAAGAGCTACTACGATTGCAATAATACTAGTAGTTGATTCTAATATGCAGTCTTTCTCTCTAATTTTCATGGGAATTACTAAACACCATTTCACATGAATTAAACAGGATAGCATCAGTAATTTCCAAAACAAGAAAAGTCCAGGCAGAGTACTGGTGAAGAAAAAAAAGAGAGGCATCCATTGGAGCTAATTCTGTTAAAGAAAGACGACTTCCACACTTTAAACAGCACAAATTAGTGTTTGTTAGTGAAACCACCTGATGATATGAATAGATTCATTTTTACATTACTCTCCGGTCAATTGAAGAATCATTATGCTATTCGTTACACATATTTTGTGCTATGGTTGAAAACATCAAGCAGCCACCTAAATTCCTAAAAGATTCCATTACTATGGTATTTGCACCATCTTGCAATTATTCACAGCATCATTTAAAAAGAAAAAAGTAGTGAAAATAGTGCCAAATCATTTGAATAGTGACTTAAGGAGAAGAGGAGGTCACTAGTCCAAAGAAGCTATATATTTTATATTGGACAGCAAAAAGAAAACACTAGATAAGTACTCACTGTGAAATTAGGATTGTGGAAGTCATCTTTGTGAACTGAGTTCAAGGTCCTAAAAATAGGATGTTGTGGAGTATCATATCGGCCCAAGCATAAATCAAGACCTCCAACAAATGCTATTATCTTTCTTTTGTAGTGACCTGCATCAGCATCTACTATTACCGTCTTCTGGTGATGGGTATAGATTGCTCCAACTTCCTGAAACCCAAAGAATCAAAAATCAGGAAGTTCAACAATTACTTGTTTAACAATACACCCAGTCAATGACAAATAACCATAAATAGAAATATTACATAACATATATATCTGTGCATTAAGATTTAAAAGAACAACAAAAATGATATTGATACACCTTAATGGCTACCGATAAAAGGGAAAAGCGAAAGCCTCTCCAATAGTTCAAATGCCAACCAGTGTGACCTTTGCATTGCATGAAGTAATTTAGCATTTAACATGAATCCTTTTCAACTCTGGCGAAGATTACAATTAATCAGCAACTAAAATTCCCCATAGTTTCCAAGTTCGAGAAAAAGGAAAAAAAAAAGATTAAATATAATTCCCAGTCAAGTTTTAACTAGAAATAGGATATTAAAGCCTGGTAGAACAAGACACGCTATGCTGATATTAACTAAACAACAGTTAGCAGCTTTGTGTCGCATTTCACTGGCTTACAGACATTGAATCAAGCTATAGCCAATTTTATCTGAGTTCACAAACACGCCATGGTGTTTCAAAGTATAATTCCAAACTTTCTAACTATCCACAATATTCCAGGGTATAAAGGATTATTCAGCAAAACCATAACCAAGTCCCTTGTGGCTTACGAGTTTTTCAAAATCCACATAACTCATTTCAAACATAATTTATACTATAATATAGGTGCAATATAAGTGAGTAAGAGGGACGTATGTAGTGCGGATGACAAATCATCAGATATTTTATTTTAACTTCAAGCCTTTATTTTGTTCCTGGTTTGGATGAAATGATGGAGAAATCTAGGAATCCCAAAACCACACAAACAGAAGAGACAGCCTTCCATTCAGATTTTGCACTACTTGACTCCATCGATTCACACTATAAAGCAGCCAAAGTGAGAGGCATGAGATACAGAATCTTAGTTGTGGCTTACGTAAAGATAGCAATTCTATATGTACAAACATTAAACATATACAAATATAATCATAGCAAACCTGCTTTTTCACCCAGCTATGTCCTTCTCCAGCAGATCGAGGACAAAGCAGCACTTGTACTGAAGAGTGCTTGAAGAAACGATGAGTCTCCTCGTCACTTGTATTCATGACCCCATTCTACAGAGCAAAAGAACTCATTCAATTTCTTGGGAAAAGTGAGGAAAGATTTGTTATTGATTTAAAAATGCTGGAATGACATTTCAATAAATGAGCAAAGCAGTGCATAATCGGGGGAAATCCATAAATCATATCAGCAGTTCTCCTACAAAATCATATCCTATCTACTTGAGCAGGTACATCAGTACTTTGGCTTGCTACTTACTATGCAGACAATACACACTTGGTGAAAAGCAAAAAAAAATCTAAAACGTAAAACACAAAAAATAATCCTAAATCTCAATTCTCAAATATTTAAGGTCTGATATTTGAATCCTTCATATCCCTCAACAGACTAATACATAGGCATGCACAAAGCAAAACTAAAGTTCAAGCTGACATGAATCATGTCCAAGTGTCTATTATGACATTGTCACACTGACTTTATCCATTGCATCTTTAGCAAGCTACAATAACATAACTGCTGGAAAGATCTTGCAGTGAGGGTTATTTAGGAAGCACAATAAGAGAAAAGTAACCCTTTAAAGGACTTGTTCTCTCATCACATTTTTTTGCAAATTTAATCAAAACAAAACAAGCAAAAGGGAAAGTCTATGGAACAAAAAGAAACAAGATATGAGAAGGGATCTTCACCGTTTTATATCCCAGAATGCTATTAGAGGTTGCGTCATCCCATACAAGAAGCAACACTCTCACACCTTCTTGTGACTTGATTTTAAGAAGATCCCCTAAAGTAGAATCCTTTCCCTCCTTATGGCCACGAACCAGTCTAACTGTATGGTAAATGGACCATCCTGTAATGTAAATCAAATGACGAGCCTGACTTATTGCATCAAAAATGTCCTGCCAACAACTTCCATGTGCATACTGGACACCACCACTGACCTTAATACTGGGAAGGCAGCCATCAGGAACATGGGCATCTTGGTATAGAGTCACTTTACCACCTCTCCTAAGGGGGAAATATGTGGCAGGAACCCCTTGGTAATCGAGTCCTGCTCCTACTCCGTGATGATAAAGTGTCATTGCCTCAATTGGGGTGTACTGAATTGACAGACTCAATACAGCTCCAGCCTTACAGGGCCTCCCTGCTGCATTGAGTATAGGGAACTTTCCCTCCACTATCATGCCTGAGCATAATTGCTCTACCGGGATCCCCACAGCACCTATCATCTGTGACCCTAACGCATCACTGTCTTTAACAACAAACTGCACTTCTGCTGCATAATGAGCAACAGGAACATTGAAATGCTGCATCCAAACAGGGTTCTCGGTATTAGGTATCACAAAAGTTCTCCCAATGACCGCTCCTGATACTGAAAACACGACATATGGATCGCTAGTTATCTTGGTACTGGAATGCCCTTCAATTTTGTTGCTAACCTTGACAGATAATTTTGAGAACATATCCCCTAAAGACTTATGAACCATATCCATATTAGGGAGGTTATTAGCCCCCTTTACCCAAACATCTAAATTGCCATGCAACAGCAAAACCTTCAAAGACCCTTTATTGGTAGGGATTGGCACAACCTGCTGGCTCTGAGTATGGTGTGAGCCTTCAAACGAGTGCAAGTGAAAAAATCCAGACTTAGCCATTCAGTAAGACTCCTCTCAGCTAGTAGGCTGAACTAAATTTGTCGATCTCTAAACAGAGGTAGAACAACAGCAGCTAAAATCTTATTCCTGGCAAAGACGAAGCTCAGCTAGGCAATGAATCAGTAACCTTGTGGTCGAAATTTGGCACTATACGATTGAGAGAAACAAGAAGAAGGAACTGGGTTTTGAAAGAATGATTGTTGACATGTAGTGAGGGAGCAAATACAATTATACAAACCGATAAATATCAAAGGATAGTGAAGAGTTGACTGGGTAAAATAATGGAGACTTATGGCTCTGAAGTTTAATGCGAAAATACAGTACACCGACAAATTGAATAACATTGTTGACTGGATCCAATGGAAGAAGATGAAATAGCGACTTGCATTAAAATAACGCGATATAGCCAAGGGAGAGAGATCGTTGAAAACCCTGTACTGGCGGACGACGAAGACTGGTGGTCTCATTTCTCGGAAAGTTACGATTCGTTTACAATGTGTCGTGAATGCGATTCCTTTTCCAATTATTTTTCATTTGTGTTCTTCGTGGAAGCAACGAATGAACTAAAGCCACCAGTGGTAACAAAACCGACGGCGACCCACGAACTCCTTGTCTCACAGCCACCATGCCATTATGGAATGGGATTACGATCATTCGGGGTTGTAAGAGAAAGACAACAATTTTTTCTCCCATTAATTATATTTTTCAGCATCTAAAGATAGATAAGATAAGATTTTCCGCCATGCACTAGGGAGGCACATTAGACCACTCAATCGGGTAGATTTCTCACAAAGTCGGGCAGGGCTTCCACTGACGTGACAGTAAATCAACACGAGTTACTCCATTGTTGCTTATTTTAGCTACGGAAAGATATGGTTTGTTTTCAAATTAGTCACGGAAAATTATGATGTTGCACTATTTTATCTTTGTACCAAATGCTTCTCCACCTCCAAAAATTCTCCATCACTTCTTCTAAAAATTCATTACCCATCTATTAAACTTTAAGCAACTATAATAAATACATCAAAAATAAACTCATTTCTAATTAATGCAAATCTATGAATCTCTATTCACTTCCAAATTAACATGGAAGGATTGCAAGATCACGGAAACAGTGATTCTAAAAGATTTATTTAAATGAGTTTAATGGTTAGTAGTTTGAGTCTTGGAAAAAAAATGACACAAGATTTGTCTAATCTTGCTCGTATGTAATTTAGAACTCCTTGTTTGGAAGGTAATGTAACTTTTTATCACTGCAAAAATTATCAATTTCCAACTTGATGACCTAATGCTCACAAGTACTTTTTGCATCCTCAGCATGAACCGTGCCCAAATTCCCAAATTCTCCATAAATCAGCCATAGTGTTAGTTTTGTCTCATTCTCATTCCAATAAAAACATAAACTTTAAAACACTATTTCATAAATGACAAAAAATTAAAATAACTTGTTTTATTGTCTAAAATATCCTCATCTTCCCCAAAGGACTTGTAGAGATCTAACGAAACATGGTTTGATCTATGAATTTTCGTTTTTCATTTGTTGTTCTACTTTGTTTGTGATCACATAAGTATTTTCGACAATTTCTATGGTGTTTTTGTGATTTTTTTATTCCGATTATGTTGTATTTGAATATAGATATGCTCATCTTCACCACGAGGCTTGTAGATCTTGTTATTCTCCTTCAATTGTCATCACAAAAGTATTTCGGCAATTTTGCGGTGATTTTTGTGTTTTTTTTATTTGTTTGTGATATATTTGAATCTTGAATATACTGATATGTTATCCTATTTAGACTTGCTAATATGCTATTTGTTTTATTATATCTGTTTGAAGACTAGAACACAAAATTTTCATTTAGTAATATCGCTACAATGGAGCAATGAAGATTAATAACTTGAACAAAAATACAAAATATTAAACATATACAATATCAATAGATCCAAAATAGACAAAAATATTAATAGATCACAAAATATTAATAGATCCATCCATTATAACCAGAACCATAAGAAAAAGGCAAAAAAAGAAGTGATGCGTCTTAGTCCTAGGAGTTGATTGTTGGTGTTGTTGGTCGTCGGTGTTGGTTGGATCGAAGTATTTTTCAAATAGTGGTCCATGATTTCACCAAGCTTTGTCGGTGACTCAAGTGATCATCGACGGTCAATGATGATAGGGCGTTCATGAAGCTTCATTTTGATGGTTCGTTCCTCTGGAACCATAACAACCTTCCTCTATGGAGGCGCAAAGAATAAGAAGGAAGAAGACAAAGGAAGCACATTTTAGTAAGTTTGTAACTTTAATACATATTTCTAAATTTCTTTTGACATGTTCTTATTAAAACAAACCTCTCTCATTTTGTCTTTTGTATAAAGTCCCCATAAAAAAAAATAATTAACGCATCAATAAAACATACACCCCCGGCTGTTTTTTATTTCTACTACACACTTTTCAATTGCATCACAAGTAAGACCCTTCATTCATGGAAAATACACAATGCACCCTCTCTTTCATTTAATTTCATGCTTTGCAACCAACACCTACAAAAATTGCTCTAATTCTATTAATAATCACATTTGCTTGAATCTACTTCTCAGGTGATAAATGATGCGTAACTTATCATGAGCCTAATACATCTCGAACTTGTAAGTTGTAAAAAGGCAGCCCAAATACATTTAATTATACCCCGTTCAAACTCGTTCTCTCTCAAAGGCTCAATCAAACTCAAGCCTGATCCAAACCCGTCTAAGTAAGGAATGTTCTCTGGCCCATTTGTTATGACTTGTTTGTCCCACACTGGTTGGTTAAGCCAAGTGATGTGGGTCTATAAGAGAAAGCTCATCATCCCCTCTCATTTGCATCATGTCTTTTTTCTAGGCTCAAGTATCAGTTAATGAGACGGTCCAGAGAGAAATAAAATCGCGCGGTCCGATGTATTTACAGAAAAAATATAAAAGCATATTGAGTTATCAAAAGGAGGGAGGATGATAATTGGTGTATCATTACTCTGTTAAGGACATGAATATTCTACAAATTCTAACTACACATTGGACATTATGTTACATTATAATTCTGTAAAAGGGGTGTTAGCTATCACTCACTCACTTACACTATCTTTATATCCCACGATGTCTCATAAAATGCTACCATATCAACTCAAATACTAATTAGGCTTCTCTTCTCCATCCATGTCTTTCCATATATATAAAAGAATTTTCTAATGCGGACCATTTTTTTTAGAGTGAAATGACAAGTAAAACCCATTGGTTTATAATAAAACATTAATTCATCTGCATTTTAAGTGCTTATTTTTAACTCCGCACTAGAGAATTCCTTTATATATATTCATCTGTAGCTACCTTTTGCGCTTGGACTTTAAAGATGTGACGGATTGGGAGGTGCTGTGCCAATTTCGCTTCCTTTGGTTGATGAACCAGTTGTTGATTTGCTTTAGCTGCAACCCTGTCTCCTCCACCAGCTTTGCCTTGTCATCCTCCTGAAAAAAAAACAAACATGTCATATACATAACTACGCATTTTCATTGACCCAAAAATTTATACAACATTCATATATTTGGACAAGTTAGGAGTTAGTTTATTTACAGTCGGGTATGGCCACTTTGAGTGCTCCTGCCACCAGTTTTTGAGGACAGTAGTGGTGTCACCAGGTAGTTTACCAGCCCTTCTTTTCCTCAATATCTCCTCCCTCACATCTTCAATTCTTGATTTGAATCCCTGATCAAAATCAATCATAGTTAATGTTGCAAATTTCATCCCACTCATATCAACAATATTGTTCGTTTTTCATCCCACTCATATCAACAATATTGTTCGTTTTGGGTTGTTTGTTTCCTGTGGATATAGATATATCGAGCCTGCACGACTTTGTCTCTCCTTAGACCCAAACAAGTTGACTAAGTGGAGGGCTTGCCCTTATAAAAGGGTATTATATACCCACATCTTTCGATGTGGTATATTAACAATTAATTAAGCCAATGACATTCTAGACACAAAATTCGAAAGTTCTAATATTTGATTTTTTTTTTTGCAACCGAGAATTCCCCAATTTAACAAGTCCACCGAACAATTGGCCCAACTCTAAACTGGATCCCCAACCCAACCCACTCCATGTTGGCATCGATTGAGACCGGACGAAAGCTCATGCGAGGAGAATTACACCATCCCAACCAAAACTTCTTTGTTTCTAATATTGGATAACGTATATATGTACCTGCTTGAGTTCGATCTTGAGTTCATGGCGAACCCTCTCCATCAGGGACCTTTCGGATTCAGTTGGAATGAGCGGACCGAAGGATCCCATCATGTCATGGCCATCAACACCTGTAGATTGATCTAAAGACAAGTCCATTTGCAGGTCATCCTCATCATCCGACATTGTTGCACCACTACCTTCACCTAGACTTGCCCCTGAAAACATAATTAGACGGCCAATTAATTTAGAAATTATTGGAAGACCCAAAACTTTGAAAGATATAGGCCCATGACTGTTTAGGTTGGGCTTATATCAAGTTAGAAACTTGGCCCACAAATATGAGATTGGAGAATGTTGTTGGGCTAAATGTGTCCAACACATGTAGTGACAAATATATATATATATTATCATCATCATTCAAGAGTTACATGAGTATATGAGAAAATTAACAGGAATCTATTATGTGTATTTATTTTCGCAATCTATTTTTATCTAGAATCATACTTTTATTATCTCCAAGTAAATGCATTTCCTTTTTTACTACTTCAAAAGCCATATCTTTTTATGGTTTACTCTTCGCTTCCTAATCTCTCATATACAAATTCTTTTCATTCTCCTCACCACTGCACTGCTATCTCGTGTTATCTTTTAATATCTCAACACTCAGAATCATACATCATCACGAGTCGTATAATTGACCTATAAAATTTTTGCTTTAACCTTAAATGAATCATTTGGTCACATAAAACGTTGGATGCACTTCTCCACTTCATCCACTCATTTTCATATTAACTACATTTACACTAATGTGTTTGTAATCTTAGAAATCGAGCTAAGATATTTAAAACTTTATTTTTTTGTTACTTTTCTTACTAAAGTTACATTTCATAAATTATTTTTAGTCCTAATTAATTTAAATCCTTTAAATACACTATAAGACTTACCTCCAATTCTCAAGTTTTAAGTTAATTCCTAATATTGTTTCATCTACAGAAGCTATATATCCACAAACAACATGCACCACGACACCTCACCTTGAATATATCGTGTGAGTTCATCAATCATTATAACAAATAGGAACAAGTTTAGTCTCAACTCTTGGTGTAAACCTATTGTGATGTGAAACTTTATTGTAACTTCTTCATTAGTCCTAATAGTATCTAAAACTCCTTCGTAGATATCTTTGATTATAATAATATAACGAATTTAGATTTCTCTTTTCTCTAAAATCCACCACATTACTTCCATTGACACCCAATCATATGCCTTTTCAAAGTTTATAAATATTAAATGAATGTCTTTTGCTTTTATCTATATTTTTCTACAAATCGGCTAAACAAAAATATGGCTTTAATTTCATTGTGGATTTTCCCGGCATAAAATCAAATTAGTTTATGAACATGGTAGATCTCCGCTCCATAACTCTTTCGCTCATAAACTTGATGCCCCTATAATTATATACTTTGAATATCACATTTTTTCTTGTATATAGGTACTATAATACTTCTCCTCCTTACATCAGACATCATACGAGTCTTAATAATTTGACTAAATAGTTTAGTTATCTGTACTATACCTACATTTCTTACGCATTTTCATACTTCAATTGGAATTCTATTAGGTCCCATGACTTTACTCCCTTTCATTCGCCTTAAGGCTTCCTTCACTTTAATCACCCTAATACATCTTATATATCAATGATCCCTAAAACATGAATTATAATTAAAACGAGTGGTGGAAAAACAAAGTTCATTTTCTTTGTTTAAAGAACAAATTTTATTCAACTGTAAGCCTGTAATATATATGGGTGAATTGCTTATGAGAGATTCATAAGTGCTATTTGTCCCAATAATTCCAATTGTTGAGGTGTATGATCAAAAATTAAAGAGCATGTGGAGCCCATCGCATACTCTTTAAATGTGATGCATACACCTCAGCAACTGGGATCACTGGAATCCCAATTGCTAAGACAAATATCATTTTCGATTGCTTATCAGTATAATGTTATTTTCAAGACTTCAATTTCTAGACACTACGAGTTAATGAATCAATTAACTAACTCTTCAATCTCTTTCAATTAGTTAGGCAGGACTACTAAATATATAAATATATCCCTACATCTATACAATGACAAAGATGTAATCAATTACTTATTAACACGACTACTCCTCTCTAAATTTGTGAGATCTATGTGTGTGTATATATATAAAGTTTTTCTCTCCTAAGGGTGTAATTGCGGGTTTCTATTTGAGCCATTGGATCAATCCAATGGCTGAGATCTAAAATTCTAACATACACCCTCCCTCACCCCAGTTAGATACTTCAAATAACTTAAATTATTATGATAGTCAAAGGTTTAACCCAATGTATTTATTATTATATATCTTCACAAAGCTACAAATAATATTCACAAAAGAAATAAAAAAAAGTGTCATCTAGTGTAATTTAATCATGATATTTTGCAGTGCAACCTTATAGGTTGTTGTGCTTGGTATACCCTCCACACCAAAACCCACCCACCCCTCACACCAACTAATATATATATATATATATATATGTTTGTTGGTGTTGTATTGGTATATTACAACAAACCCAAATTGGTCATGTTTTCAATATTGAAAATACTTGACACTCCCAATTCATGTTAAGGGGACTTATATGTGTATATAATCAACGACTATTTCACATGTCACATGAGATTGAGGGTAAAATGTAAGTCATAAATTGAGAATACGTAGCATTGCTCGTCTTCATTATCCCAAATAAACATAAACAAAAATAAAAACAAGCAAACAAATAATTATTTTGTTTGTATTGATTAGTTCATAATTTCTCACATATATAAACATCAACAATATATTATAGTTAATTTTTAAATATTGAAGCATTTTCATATTGAGACAAGCTAATTAGAGAGTGGGAAATAAAACCTGAGAGGGCATGTAAAGTGTTCTCTATTTCCCGGCAGGCCATGACGGCTTCAACGGCATGAACGCTGACATGTTGTTGCAGCTGTTCTTTAAAACTACACAAGACTACATAGTACTGTGACTGCCCAACACCCACATAAATCAATCAATCAAACCCCAAATCTAATTCAACCAAACAAATCCCAAATCCCAAACTCAAATTTAATTTCAATTTTTTCATAAAAAAAAAAGGTAGAGAAAAGAAAAGAAAAGGGTCATCACATACCAAGAAGTTGTCAAGGTCTTGCCTTTCATGTGGGGGGAGAGAGTGGTCATGGTGTGAAGAAGCATAAGATCTAAATATGTGGTGAGACTGGGCTAATTGGGCGTCAATAAGCGGCAACTGATCGATCGGAGTCGCGACGCGGAGACACGACACGTGGGCGGCGAGGAGCTGCTCGTATAGTGGGTGTGCGGCTATCTCCGCCTTCATATGGTGGTTCTGCTCATCTGAGACGTCACCACCACTACCCATGATACCCAACCCTGCCGCTTCTTGCATTTGAGGCGAGAGAAACCCCTTCACCCCCTTCCCTTGTCTGTTTAATTGAGAGAGAACAGAGAGAAAGTTAGAGAGAGCGAGGGAGGTGTTTATATTGGGATCTGAGAAACAAAACTTTCTGCATCACTTGCAGGGATATGGAGAGGTCTTACATGAATATGTAAAAGAGAGAAAGTTAGAGAGAGAGATATTTCAAAGTTTCTCTTGCTTTGTCTTTTGAGAGACTTCTCGAGAGGAGTAATCTTTGGAGAAAAATGATTTGTTCCTGAATTTCTTACCTCAATTTTAAAGCCCCCTTCAGCTGGGTGGTTGGATGTTTAGGGGTCTTACATTGCTGTTTATGATCAATGAGTATATGATATAGGACTAGTTTTGTTATATTGTAGGATTGAAAACGGTCACGTTATCATAATTGCACGAAATTCTATCGGGTGACTTAGATTGATATGGTGATCCAAACTAGGTGTGATGTCCCAAGCCCTGCCCTATTTTTACAAAAGTACATCGTTTAGTCTCTTAAATGGAACATTTTATGTTCCAAGGGTATTGTAATAATTTTATACTTTCATATTTTTCATTTTGTTAGGGTTGTAATTGACCCTAGTGATCATTGACTATTGAATTTGAGAAATATATTGAAAAACCTAGAGAATTTTCTCTCAAATCTGATGGATTTCAATGCTTTTTGCTGATTAAACATTTGTTTGATCTTCTTTGTTGTTTTCGTCATGCGTTGGTATCGCACGTGCCACTTGAATGGAGAGAACATTTTGGGTTGTAGTACTACTCGTCTGAACAAAAAGATGGAGGGGGCTGGTATAAATTAGGGGCTATTGGAGATGAAAGAAATAGAGAAAAATAAAAAAAAAATAATAATAAAGTTGATTATTTATTGGGATCTTAATATAATATGAATTAATTAAATAGGTAAGTTGGCTCAAATAAGTTTGTTAACTTTGGGTTATCAGAAGAGAGTGGCTAGAGAATTGTTTGGTAGGGAGAAGGAATTAATATATATTATACATTTCCGTTTGGTATAGTTTATTTTGGAGCTTATAAGCTAGCTTATGAGCTTCAAAATAAGCTCTGTCAAACAACCCACATAAGCTAAGCTATAAGCTAGCTTATAATTAAGCTCTAATAAGCTTCAAAAAAAATAAGCTTTAAATTGAAGCTTATTTTAGAGCTTATGTTTGTTTTTTTCATTTTTTTTTCTTCTTTTTTATTAAGATAACATTATATATAATATTATAAAAAATTTTATTTTATCTTTTAAATTAAATAGACTTTTTTAGAGTTTATAAGCTAGCTAATGTTATAAATTTTGCCAAACACCTGACAGCTTATCTCACAACCTATAAGTTAGTTTATTTTTCACAGCTTATAAGCTAACTTATTTTGACAGCAAATAAGCTCCGCCATATGTTTGGTTCTTGTAGTAGCTAGAATATCTTTTGTTATAACTATATATAATTTATATTGAACCAATTCTGTTTGTGGTTATCTAGTTAGGCTTGGTCATTAGTTAATTAAATTAAACTCTTAGTTAATTATGTGGTAAAATTTATCAAACTAGCTAACTGATGTAGGCACAGATTGGGACATTGACAAAAGCAACTCTTCATAGGATATATAATTTGTCCACATCCTCACCATGTCTACCTAGTTTTTCATAAAAAATTGTCATGATCAAGTAGGAATTATAAATTAAGAGAGAGGACCTTCCTTCTCTTCTCTTTGTGGGTTTGCTCCCTATTTTTGTAGTGCTTTTTTTTCTTGTAACATGAAAATTTCTCTGCATTGAGTGTTAATAACATATAATACAACATCGGTAAGACACATGTTTTCAATGGGTATCTATAACTAAATCCACCTTTGAACAATCAGGTCTTTTCATAGGCTTAGTAACTTGGGTTTTAGCTTAGTTGTTGGGTCCATAAGAAATAAACCCGTGCAGATAATTCGATGTATCCACAGGGAATCGAAACCCTAAAGCTGACAATATAATTGATAGTTTTTGGAATGTGGATTTCTGATATGGTATTGGAGTAATTCGGTGATATAGCCTCTACTCCACGAGATGGGGTAAGACACAAGTCTTCTGATGAGTATATATGACTAAACTCATCTTTAAACAATTAGTTAGGTCTTTTCCTGGACTTGGGAGGAACAAACCATTGAGGGTAATCCGATGTATTTACGAGAACTGGAATCTCAAAATGGACAATATCATTGATTATTTAGGGTGTAGATTTCTGATATTGCATAAATTTATAGGCCAATGCCCTCGCATAATAACCCGCAAATCACGCATGCACCAAAAAAAATTTAATAAAATAGAAAAAGGCACAAGCATACCAACCTCTATTAATTTACAATATAATTAAATCAAGAAAGTCGGCTGATGGAGGGTTGAGATTTCAATTTCTGTGCCTCCATTGTTGGTGCATGCTTGCTTTTCACTTTTGTTGTTTGTTTGTTTTGTTTTTCTTTTACGTTTTATTATTTTTGATTTTTCAATGTCGGCAATCGGCATACGTGAAATTAATAAAGGAAAATATTAAAGATACCCTTACAAATATGTTAAAGACACACAAGTCACCAACCACCAAAATAATATTTTGTATTACTTTAATTTGATGATTTATTTCATATATTGTTTGACCGGAATAGAGAATACATCTTACACCACGATTATGAATCAAAAGATATATTTTAAGAAGGATTGTGGGGAGATCCAGTGTCAAAAAATACTTGACTCCTCCGATAGACACCCCTAACCATCAGATTAATCTTATGGATATGAAAAATAATTCTTTTTGTTTCATTTTAATTGCAATATGTGCTGAAATTTATTATTTTTTTTAAAAAAGAATAATTTTCTAATTGTCATATTAATATGATGTTTAAGGGTGTCCACTGAAGAAGTCTAGTTTTTTTTTTTTTACACTAAACCTCTCCTCAATCCTTTAAGGAAATGATGAACGTATTCACTTTATCAATAACCGAGTCGAGCCGAATATGATGTATCACAAGGGATTTGCCTTTTCTAACAATTCCTACAGATTGGATTGTAGTAGTGGGTCTCCTGGTTTAGATCTTGATAGGACAGCATTCACCCGTATGATAAGTCACCTTCACATTCAATCAATAGACCCAAAATTATATGGCATTATTGCTTTCTTTAATTATGCAATGAAGAGCACCTTTTGTGGGACGGAATATTTGACTTCTAAAAGCTTAAAAAAAGAAGAAGACATATTATATCCTAAAAGACCTAAAATAATAAACAAAAATGTATAGATCAAATCTCAGTCATCCCAACAACCAATCTTGACCATTGATTGATGTAAGTATAGGGGGCCTACAAAACCTGATGCACATCAATCAAGGGACATAATTGATTACTGGGATCTTATTTACTGGGATCCATATCACTTTTGAATAATAAATATTTAAAAAAAACTAGGATATTATTAGTATATTATTTGTTTGAGGGATATTTTTGATATATAAAAATCATTATCTTGTAAGAGCAAGTCCAACCCACTTACTCATTTTGAGTAACACAACTTCCTTATTTTAAGTAAAAAGCAGTTATAGGTTATCAATTTTCTAACACCCTTCCAATCATATACCCCATTTTAACATCACATCAAATATTTTAATATTTTTTAACATAACTAACTTTAACCACCTCCAATTTTTTAATATTATCTAATTAATTATTTTAAATATTTTTCATCAAAATATTTTATAACTTATAGTGTAATTAATTTTCAAATATTTATATATTATCTAATTAATTTTTTAAAATATTTTTCATCAAAATATTTTATAACTTATACTGTAATTAATTTTCAAATATTTATATTAATTAAAAATAACATGGCCACGTGTATGAGATAAGGACATGCGTCCTAACATTTGATGAAAAGAAAATTGATCAAATGTGTGAGATAAGGCCACGTGTCTATTGAGATATTAGCAAAGTTGTGCCCTTATCTTCTTCAATGGAAGCAGCGCAACCATCTAGCTCATGTCCGACTCATCCTTCGGCTCATCACCTGATGAATCTGCAGAGAAATCATCTTTCGAAGAAGAAGAAGCGTCTAATTGAAGCTCTCAAAGAAGGAGATTGATGGTGCCAATTGGGTGAGTTGCGCCGGTGGATAGAATGATGATTTTCTACGGCAAGCGGGTGGTTCCGGCCGGTGGACTGCGAGGCTGCTGTGGTTCTACAGGACGAATCAGCGACTTCAGTATGACGAGTTCAAGACAGGAGTTTATCGACTCTCGCAATCGGGAGCAACTCTCGTGAACAAAGGGGATTCGCGCGAAGAGTCTGGTGTGGAGGAACCAGAGACAATAAAAAATTAATTTTGAGATATAGGTAATGCTTTTTGGCACCGAGATTTGAGTTAGCAAAAATGAAAAGCTGAAAATGAGTAAGCTTTTAAGTTACTGGTTGGAAGCCATTAAAATGAAAAAGCATTACCAAAAACTGGTTTTTACCTATTTTGAGTCATGCGTTGGACATGCTCTAATGTGTTCACTAGGAGAGGACAATGCATTACACAATAGAATGAAAAGAATAATGTGGATCCTACAAAAAGAACAAAGTTTTTTTTGTTAGATTTGAATTCTTAAGAGAGAGAGAGAAAGATCTAGAGATACATTTCCCACGTGTTTCTTTTTGATTGTAGTGGGAATGTTGCTTAGCAAGAAAGCTTTTTCTTTTTTTCCATTTTTGTGTCACAAATAATTGTGCAAGTAATTTGCCCTTTTTTTGTAACAAACAAATAGTTTTCCTCTCTTTCTTTCTTTCTTTTTTTAACTTTTGGGCAAGGTTATCAAAATCTCGATCTAGATCGTATGATCTTACGATCCTAAATAAGTAAAAGATCTTAATGTTTCAAAAATCATATTTTGATAAGATCGTATGAATTTACTGTCCGATTTTACAAAATGGGTTTTTTGATATATTTTTCAATTTAGATGGTGATGATTTTGAGATATGGAGGAGAAGACAATAAAATTATTAAAGGTAGTGTTAAGGATAATGGGGGTAGCGATTGGAGAGCATCCTACGGCTCGAGAAATTTGGATTTTAGTGATTGTTTTTTTTTTATGATATTGATTTTAATCACAATGTTAATAAAGACACTGATGAAAACAATGAAAAAGATAATACTGAAAATGAGGACATTCTTGCTATAAAAGGTTTCATTGGGTGGATGTGGGAACATATGCAAATGATTTTTTTATCTTCATTTATCTTGGACATTTGATAATCTATATAATATAAGTTCCAACTTGCAATATAATTATTGTAGTTTAGATTGTGTATCTTGCTTTTCATAATTTTTTGGAGGTGTTAGAAAATTACAGTTTTGTGCCATACTAACATGTCTATATGTAAATAATAATGATATTTTAATTTTTTAGTACATATAGAATGTTATATTGTGTTAGTTATTTATATAAAAATAATTTATTGTATTATTTTATATTTATTTTTCAAATTTTTGTTAAATCTTACGAGTTTATTATTCGATCTTGCCTGCCTTCCATCGATCTTATGTAAGATCCCGATTTGATAATCTTGCTTTTAGGCTTTAGCCTTCATGGGCCACGTCAGGGTACCAAAAATCAGCAACAGATAGACGATAAATTAATGATGATTAAGCTATACCTGATGTTAATTTGTGATCAGTGGCGGTTAAGATGGATGACAATTTCACAACCTTACTTTAGGCTTCATGAGCCACGTCAGGGTTACCGAAAATCAACAACAAATAGAAGATAAATTAATGATGATTAAGCTATACCTAATGTTAATTTGTGATCAGTGATGGTTAAAATGGATGACGATTTTTTTTTTTTGAGTACAAGTACAAACACAATATACGACACACCACCAGATCAAGCCTATGAAAGTACAGGTGTCAATAGGCCCCACGCAGGAGGCACAAATCAAGCCCACGCAGGGGCAAACTATCAAGCCCACGTAGGGGCAGACGAAGCCCACACACCTCCTTGTAAATATTCGGAGGAGGTGAGACTAGAACCCATGACCTCAGTCAGGGACACGCAAAGTCATTGCCACTCAACCAATGGATGACGATTTTTCGTCATAACAATATATAATAATGATAATAAACTCAAGAAATAAGAATGTTATTACAAATTAGTAAATTACACATTTGTTATGTTAATTAAAATAAACATATTCCAGTTAAAACTTAGAGAGAGAGAAGTATACGTTACGTCGTCGGCGCGGAAAGTGGTGGAGGGTGGGGACAGTAGAGCGGGAACCACAGTCCCAGCCGTAGCTTTGTCGTCTATTTTAGACCTTGGCCGCTACAAGACAAACCTATCCTTGCTTTAGAGTTTAGAGTGGTCCATTTAGACTTTTTTGTTTTCTAAGATAAATGATTTCATCATAAAACGAAAATAAATAAAAGTAAAATATAACACTTCCAGGAAAACACAGTGGCTCCACAACCAAAAAGTAGTTCGTGCAGACAGAGGGATTGCAAGAGAGATGATACGTCGTTGTTAAACTTTGTGGGTTCCACTGTATATATGTCCTGTCACCCTTTCGCCTTCTGTTAATTATATAATTTCCCACTAAAATTTCTTCATCTGTTTCTTCCCCCATCATTCATGAATCCTCTATGGAGTCATGGACCGACACAAAAGTACACTAAGAGCCAATTAGTGAGACATTTTGGGTGGTAATCAGGATTAAAGTCATTGATTACAGGAAAAATAGTAAAATACTAGGACCGAGTCAATGCAAATATTTGCATGCTTTTGGAAGAAATTATTTTTGTACATAAATTCAGGAGACGAAGGTTCGAACCCGAGTCCACTGAGCTACATGGGATGTAGAGAGAGGCTTCCCAATCCTGGCCTGGGAGGGGTTAAAGATGCAAACCATTTTACTCCCCAATCCCCACCTGCATGTAGGATGCAGCGTTCACATCACAATACACTTGTCTTTTGACTTGCTATCGGGCTTGGGGGATGAGGATGAGCTTCTGCCAGTACTGCTAGTTCTTGGTGCCTGCAAAAAGTTCCCTTTGTCAAAATCTAAACCTTTTGCTTGCCAGCAGAAAACTAAAGCAGAGCTGCTGCTGCTGCAACCAATTAATTAAAGGAATACAAGACAAAATTTTACATTCTACAAAACACTGCCACAAGTAAGATGCTGAAAATTGCAGAGCATTATTATCAACAGTGCAGGTGCTGCCACAAGGAGACTGATATTTATGTCAAAAGGATCCATCATGGAAGCTATACTTTGAATAAGTTGATTTATGAAACATTAGGACGAAATAAAACGACCTCCATTTTGAAACAGAAACTAGGCAAGGATGTAGTGGAGTTTTAAGAAGGAAATACATCTAATTATCTGTATTAAGAAGACCAAGTACGTGTGAGGCGCCATGACCAATGTAAAAACATGTGAAAATATGAAAAATATTTTCGAACACCAATTTATTTAAATAAAGGGAGACTAAGTAAGGGAGTCTTTCCCTTCGACGGTCCAGAAAGGAACATGTCGGCCTAACCTAGAAGTAGGAGTGGAAGGCTCAAGGTAAGCGAGGAGGAGAGATTGGCTTTAAGACCTCTTATTCGTCACAATGAAAGATGAGCCTATAAAATCTGCTCAGGACGAAGTCAATGATGTCTGTTTTATACATATGAGATTGTCTTAGTAATGATATTGCATTAAAATTTAAAACATGGGCAGCCTAAATTCTAAAATGTACATTAGTAGAACAAAGAAAGTATGTATGAAGTCAAAATTTAACAAAGGTAGGAGAGAATATGCGCTTATAAAAGTAAGGCAAGTGATACTAAAGAGTGAGAGTATTAAGTATATTGGATGACAGGAATACCGGAGCATGTATCTCATAGAAATAGAGCTAATTGAAATCTAGCTATAGTATCGAAAGTGATACTAAAGAGTGGGAGTATTAAGTATATTGGATGACAGGAATACCAGAGCATGTATCTCATAGAAATAGAGCTAATTGAAATCTAGCTATAGTATACTATGGTATTTATCTTTAACCGAACAGGTAAATTCTAATCACCATCAATTATTCTAGCATGCTTTTATAACACTGAATGTTGGGCCGGCAGAAGAAAAAAGCATCACAAATAAATGCAGAAAAGAAATCCTTCTGTGAATGTGACGCAACAAAAGGAAATATACGATACAAAACCAAAGATGCATGATCTAAGATAAAGCTAGTTCTAGTTGAAGCAAAAGTGAAAAACTCATGTAGGATGTATAGCCACCATATAGGTAAAATGCAGGAGTTGTATTTTCATAGAAACACGGAAACGTGGAATTTCTGTTTCCAACTTTTCTAAAAAGAAGCACGGGGGGGCCTCTCACGCTTGACATCACCTACTTTGACTTCGACTTGGGTATCAGGTGTAGGTTCTCTCCTCTCTGACTTCATCTTTCTTAGCCTTCTTTGATCAAGTGAGAGTCATCTTCAGTATAGGTCTTTGCCATCTCTTTCACTGCTCTCTTCCTCTCTCTATTACCTTGCAATCCTATCTCTCCTCCCTTTTTTTCTTCCTTGGTTTAAACTGTTAGACAAATATTCAGATCCATACATTTTCTGTAGCTCAGTCTTCATATTGTCCTCGAAAAGGAATCAAAATCAGCCATTTGATCTGTGTAGTGACTTTCCACTATAAACCCACATGTTACTCCCTCCAAACAATGAAAAACAACTGAAATAAAATGTTAAGAGGTAAATGTCCCACATCATCTAATTTGGGCGAATTGTATGTGTGTATATGTGGTACCCTCACCTCTCTAGTAAGTCCTTTTAGGGAGTGTATGAGCCACTATAAGCCAAATTTAACATGGTATCAGAGCGAGCCCCCTAGCGATGTGTTCTTGGACAGCCTTACCTCCACCTGTTTTTTGGGTCATGATTTTCCTGTTTGTTGCATTTGTTGGGCTAAAAGATCGTCCGGCCCACAAGTGAAGAGGGTGTTAAGAAATAAATGTCTCATATCGTCTAGTTTGGGTGAATTGTATGTGCATATATGTGGAACCCGCTCCTCTCTCTAAAAGGAACTTTAAGGGAGTGTGTGAATCACTATAAGCCAAATTTAACATAGAAAAATTATAAAGACCCACATGCTATGCAGGCATGCAGATTGGTAGAAAATTAGTTTTTTTTTTTTGGCAAACTTGATATTCAGTACTAAGAAAATAGATAAATCAAATGGAAGAGTACAACCAAACCATCAACCACATCTTTATATACTGATCGAGTCACCAGATCTAATCCAACACAACCTGGAATGCAACTCCGAAGAGTGCCACCCATTTGACATTTGGACCTACCACTAGTTGGCACCCAATTGAGTTTGATGGTCCTAGGTCAAACCATTTGGATGACATAGCACATCATTTAGTTAATTCAAGCATATAGTTTATTCTTTGCTTATCCATGGACCAATGTTTGGAGGTTTTTTCATTAGTCTGATGTTACATACGCACTTTTAAATACATGTATCTCAATATAGAAGGTAGATGCTAAACTGGTTACTAAAAGTTCAAGGCATCAAGACTAGCGACGTACCAAAAGTATTTAAATATCAACCACTAAAAGAACATGGACACAAGAAAACATGGTTCAAATTTTTTTGGTGGAAAATGAAAGAATAAGACAGATAAACCTACCTGGGGGCCTGTGACAAGTCTTGAACTATCATTAATGCTTTGTTGCTGCAAATTCTGTTGTTGTGGCTGTTGCTCAAACTCTTGTTGTTGCAGAGCTATTGCCAGCTGCAGATCAGAACTGCCATGACAATATATTCACTGTTAAGTACAAAGTTTATCCAAGGCAATGAATGGCCAATTTGCCTGATAATTCCCTTAAATGAATTACAAAAGCTTTGTCTATATATGCAAGAACAGAATATATCATGAGAAAAGGCAAAAACCAAAAGAATTTGGGCAGGAGTGAAAGAACCAAAAGGTTGAAGTGAGATTAATCTGAAAATCAGCTATTAGACTATTAGTATCTGTACATTCTTCTACCTCTTTCTTCTTTTGGAGTATTAGATAAATTATTGCTGCATTTCACATCTAAAAATCATTAAAAAAATGAAGTTCGAATATTTACTTTATGCCCAAATCCGCATGTGCTGCACCACCTACAGAGGCAAGATAGTCCTGAAGCATGCAAAATGAAGATCAGTTTAACAAAAGGCAAACAATGAGAAAGTCTGAATATATTTAAAAATGAAAGAGGATACTGGATACATACAGCAGTATTGGCAATAGCATTTCGTTCATCCCAGGTATCATTTCCATGATTGTCCACCTTGAATTCCTTAAAGTTACCCATCATGAACAAAGTGTCTCCATTGACCTGGAAAGCATGAGAAGCAAAAAAGTTAGCATCTCATACTTCAAGAAACAACATGTTCAAGAAGTAGAAAAAGAAGGCAGATAAAAAAGCATTCAATCATTTGCTTACATAAAGCAAAAGCATACAAGCAACTTCGGGGGGGAAAACTCCTCTGGAAGAATGAAATCAATTGCTTTAGGAAGCATATATTCTAAAATTTTCTTATCCAAAATATTCTATCAAGAAATCTCAGCAATGAACAACATGAAGTTTTAAATAAACCATCTTCAAGTAAGGTCGTGTCTACGTAGACCAACTACTTTCCTCACACAAACGGCAGTGTAGAAAACGTTGAAAAGAAAAGAAAAAAAACCAAAAGTTCAACTTCCAGAATACAGTGCATACAATTCATTCTAATTTAAACTCAATACTAAAATTAGTAAGAGAATCTCAAATACAAAGCCTCTTCTACCAACCCAGGCATAGAAGAAAAGTAAAGGAAACATGTACCTCATTTAGCTTCTCCCACACCAAATCAGGCTGATTTATGTATCCTTGGTCAGTGGCTAAGAGATATAGGTCACTTTCATACTGCAAATTGAATGGAGATTAGAACATGCAGGAAATTCCATAGATGAAGACTGAAGCTCAAAAAAATGAACACATTTCCTTTGAATTCTTCAGTGCGTCTAACGGATAGCTAATAAGTGGCAACATAAATAGTTAGATGGTTGGGATGCAGTTCGGCTTGTTGTTGACCTTAAACATGGTACTGAAGTGATTGTTACGGAAGAACACACAGAGTTCACGTTCTTTGAGACCATCTTGCAAGCAGAAAAGCCTGCAAAGGGGGGAAAATAAGCTACAGCCTGCAGAAGCAGCAACAAATACATTCCAGAAGTAATATCTACAGTCAGAGATGAGTCAACATACCCATAAAAGGTCAATTGACTAGCATTGTTTCTAAGAAAGTTCCTCATAAGCTCTCCTGAATCAAAAAATATGTAAAGTTTTTAGCTCAAGCAACTTTAGAAACATACTAAATATGATTGACAAACACATGATCTACAGCAGATAGTGGTCCCACTACTGCGTCATGAAACAACACTTACCTTGTTGTGCAGTGATTTCATCCTTAGATATCACTCTCGAGGCAGCCGAAGTGCTTTCATCAGCTTGTTCCGCAAGAACCATCTCACCTTCATACACAGGTTCTCGGTCTTCATAAACAGCAGCGGCCGAATCCAATATGCATTCTTCTCCTTCATACATAGGTTCACTGTCATCAACACTTGAAGTAATAGTTTCAGATACATCCGCGCATGATTTTCGGTCATTTGATGAGTCTGAATCTGCATTTTGTGCAGATAAATGAGATGCTTCTACTATGTCACATCCACTTAGGTCATCTGCCACTAGAACACTGATGTTTTCAACCCTTTCACCCCCTTGTGTAATTTCCATTGAGCTTTCGTCCACATGTGCATTATCTTTTCCAGGAAGGACCACTTTCTCAGTACCACTATTCTCAACTGCGTTGTTAGAAGGGACAAATCCTATAGGTTCTGCATCACTTGATACACCAAGTTCAATTAAATTCACTTTTGAAGGCAGAGATGCTCTTTCAGCCGACATAGTCTCAAAACATGCTGCATTATTAATACCATTGCTTGAAATTGTGTGATTGTCTGGTATGAATGGGTCAGGCAGACAAAAGCTTTGATTTTCGCTGCCAACATGCTGCTCTAATGAATCTAAAGGCGTGAACTCCTTGGAACAAGTACTTTCTCCCGACCTGACAGACATGGTCCCTTCACCAGCGTTGATCAAAAAAGAATCGACATCTGAAGCAGGCGGTTCAGCCTCTGACATTTTCAAAGCTCTCTGAAGCTCTGCCTCTTCTTCGAGGTCTTCTTTACTTGTGTTTTTACGATCAGAAACAGAATGAGGAGATTCATCAAATGATCCAACTTTTGAAAGGCACGGAGAAGGAACCCCAAGAGTTGCAGTAGTTGCAGCAGCAAAATCAATGGAATCTTCTTCAGGATTATTGCTACATTTCTGGTCTGCATTTCGTGTTTCCAGGGCAACAAGTTCACCTGTAAGTGCATTATACGATTTTGACCCAATGGCATTCGTAGTTTCATAATCCTGGCAAGCACCAGAAGAAAATTAATTATCCAACAAGGACAATATATTTAATGAAAGTTGACAATAAATTCAACTGGAGAGTTCCAATACTAGTTATATTTTAATATTAATAGTAACAAATTGTAATACATATAGAGATAAGTTGACTATTATACTCAGCTAGGCGTAATTATCGATGCTTCAACAGATCTCTGGATTCTAATGTCAGAACAGATGAATATTCAAGAAAGTGGAAAACTATACTACTAAAGCCGATTGCAAGTTCCCAAAACCGGACAACTAGATGTAAGCATTTTTTTTCCCTAAAAACCAATTTGGTTTTATGCCAGGAAGATCCACAATGGAGGCGATTTTTTTATTAGGGGGACTTGTAGAAAAATATAGACAAAGGGAAAAATACCTCTATTTAGTATTTATAGACTTAGAGAAGACATATCATTGGGCGCTTAGGGAAGTAATATGGTGGATTTTAGAGAAGAGACTATGATCAAGGATATGTTTGAAGGAGCCATAGGTAGTATTAGGACTAACAGAGAAGTTATAGGGGAATTTCCCATCACAATAGGTTTGCACCAGCGGTCGGTACTAAACTCGTTCATATTTGTTATAGTGATGGATGAAATCAGAAGACATATCCAATATGAGGTACCTTGATGCATATTGTTTCCAGATGAAATAGTTCTAGTGGATGAGACAATATTGGGAATTACTTCAAAACTCGAGTTGTGGAGGCATTGCCTTAGAGTCTAAAGGATTTAAATTAAGTAGGACTAAAAATAAAATATATGAAATGCAAGTTTAGTACAAGCAAACAAGGGAATGAATAAACAATTGAATTAGATGGGAGAGAACTAACAAAAAGTAAAGGTTTTTAAATATCTTGGCTCGAGTTTCCAAGATGATGGGGACATTAGTAAAGATGTGGCTAATAGGATTAAAACGGGTGGATGAAGTGGAGGAGTACATTCGGAGTTTTATCCGCCTGAAGGACTCCGAAAAGGCTGAAGGACTCCGAAAAGGTTGAAGGCATACTAAAAGATAACATATCCAAAAAATACATATAACAGAAATGCGAATGTTTCGTTGTATGTGTGACCACGTGAGGGAAGATGGTATACGAAATGAGATTGTTAGATCTAAGGTAGGAATGACACTAATTGAAGATAAGTTGTGGGAAAATCGTTTAAAATTGTACAGGCATGTACAACGAAGAGATAGCGGTGCAACGGTGAAAAGAATCGCGAGAATTTGTATAGGAGAGAGTAGGAAGCTAATAGGAAGACTTAAAAAGACATGGCTTGAAGTAATATGAAAGAATATAGATTTAATAGGAGTTGATGAAAGTATGATCCTAAATAGAAATAAATGGCGAAAACGAATACACTATATTCCCTTTGATTTTCTCATAGATTCATATTCCTGGTATTATGCGCATCAAGTCTTTAAGCAATCGACAAGTTCTATGGATATCCTTAAAACAAAAATATGTGATAGGAGAATTAAATTAATCCATGCTTTTGACTTAACTATTAAGTCACCGAATTTACAGGGTTTTAGAGGAACTTCGACAAGGGGAGAGGAAAATTGGAAGGGTGCGGTAGATGCTACTAAAAAACTTCTAAGTCCCAGGCATGCCATTCAACTGTCTCTCCCTCACCCATACATATGTGTTTAATATGCAAATTATATTTAGGTATCAGTAGGACTATTTTGTGGATTTGCTGAATTCATGTTGTTGTTTACACATTAAAAAAAAAACTTCAATGCTGCAGATAATTAAAAGCTCATGAACTTACACATGGAGTATTAAAAGACGGACTTGAAGAAAATTATTATTCCTACAATTGGAAAAGCGAAGGAAAATAAACCTAAAATTGTTGATAGATAATGATAGTGCCTTATGGTAGCTAAATTCCTAAACAACACATAGTTCACAAGAACCTTATAAAGTCAAAAACCACCAGCATTGGAAAAAATGCAAGGAGCTACGTAGGTCATGTCAGGTTTACAATTCAAATTCGACTTCATCATTCAAAACATCATATCATCATCATCGTCCTAGCCTTTACCCCAAAAGTTTGGGGTCGGCTACATGAGTGTATGAGAAAATCAATAGAAATCCACTACATATATTCGTTTCCGCCATTCATTTCTAACTAGTGTCATATTTTCTTCAACTTCTATTGAACGAGTCCTATAATTTGCGTTTAAAGGAGAAAATAACTCAGCACAAAATTGTAAGACTCATTCATTATTCTGTCATTTCAACAATCATGGAAACTTTACCAATTATCACAGCCTTCACCGTTAATAATTAAAGATTAATCATTTCGGATCTTCTCTATCTTAGTAGTGAATTTAGTACGGTAAACAATTATCCTTAACTGATTTTACACAAACTTCTATCTTTTTGCTAGATTGATAAACATAACCACGCAATCAAGTGGTATGATAAACGGAGTCTCACCCACCTCCCATTATATTGGGAGAGTCCGAAAGCCATTGCCACAAGCTTTTGAGTTAGAAAGAAGCCTTTCTCCTTACTATTATTTGAATTAGTAAGTCTATATTTTCCAAAACTTGATCAGAAATTCACCGTATCATTGAAAGGAAAGTTTTGTGACAGTAAATTTCTCCCCAAGATTCCGAATTGTTTTGTCATGAGACTACTATCAAATTATTATCTAGGAGAAAATACTAATAAGTATATTTGACCCCAGCCTCATCGATATTTTTCTTCAATTTTTGTTATTGATACAATTTATTATCCATATTTTCACCGGCTCTAGAAACTCTGTCATGGTTAGCTACCTTTTGAAACCATCTTGGATTACAATGAAAGGTAAACCTATTACCATTTCAAAGGAGGCCACTGCAGAAAAATCCTGGGTTTTCAAATTATGGCCAAGACCATCCCTAAATCCTGTAAATTTTCATTCAAAAATTTTTAGAACAACCTCAAATCTTATACTGTCCTACATCATGAAGTCTTAATAATTAAATTGAAACCTATAATTTAAGGCCTGAAAGAACATACCTGCGGATCCACTATCCAACCATGATATAGGGGAATGTCAAGTAGGTCAAATATGGCACATTCTCGGGTGAATTCAAAATCATCTATCCTGCAAAATTCATATGTACTCTAATTAGATCAATAGATAAATCCTCATCATTTCTTAACACAAAGAAACAAATGGAGAGAGAAAGAGAGAGAGATATAACTTCCTAAATTTTATATTTACATCAATCCCGGTAGCCAGTCGTGGAAGCAAATCAATTGCATCTGCAATGTTCTGTTGCTGATTTTCAACATACCCAGCATCTTTATTCTGCATAACAATAGAAACTAATCAATCAACTAAAAGGAGCAAAAGAGAGAAATTTTACAGGGAACCAATTTGGAAAGTTTTACATGAACATCGCTGTTGGAGTCGATTAATCGCTCAGCAACCAGAGAAAGCAACTTCTCCTGAGACACTTCGGCTATATCTGGACTCAAATTCAAATTATTCCTCAACAGAAGAACATTACCTATTCAAAAACCCGAAACTTCAGATAATGTTGCACGAGTCCATAATGACTGTCAACATAAATAGTTATGCACACTCCAAATTATTTCTAAAATCTTTAGACACATATTTCTGAGCAAGCAATGGACTCGGTAACATCAATAAACAATGGGGGGTTTCGAGACATGTGACACAAGTGTAGAGGCTCTAGTGTGAAAAGAGTTATTCCTTAACATTTATTCATAAAAAAAACGTTATTCCAACTGCTAAACCAGATCGAAGATTTATTTTAATAAGATAATCCTAGAAGTTTTTGGATGAGAAGCAACATACATCAGACACTCTAATCATGGTATCATACAGATCAAGTCAAAAAAAAGGTATAGAAACACAATCATTTGCTGGTGGAATCTTACATTCTCCACAACTTGAAATACATTAAACTATCAACGAAGAAGTCATCTATTTCCAAGACAGAATAAGACCTAATGGCTTACTTAAACTGAGATAGTGCTTTAAATATCGTCAAAAATGTTACCATCCACTTATTTCTCATAAGGTAACCACTTATCTCTCATAACAATCAAAGAGATTTAAGAGACAATGAACTAAGACCGCGGACCATGGGGACAAATCCATAATCCAAAGAAACAAATAAAGTCCAACACAGCAATTCAAATGTCAATAATTTAGCACAGAAAGGAAAAAAAAAAAGTAAAACATGCTGGAAAAGTGCTATTTCTTTGCAATCCTAAGACTTCTTAGGATCTAATAAAAAAATTAATAGACATAACACAATCTAAAAATACTGCAAGCAAAAAGTACAAAAAAGCTTAAAAAATCCAACAAAAGAGTGTCTACTCAACCATACCTATCATACTTTTCACATCCACGAAATGCAATCCCAATTTCTTTGACCAAACAACAATCAGCAATGGAATTTACTTTCTAATTTCCAACAAATGGATCCTTATCCGTGCTTAATATAATTGTTAGGCTATATATCTCCCAGTTTTGAGGGAAAAAAGGTTACAAATGTTATCGTACTAACCAAAATCTTGACTTAATATAATGTAGCCTAAGTCGGAAAGGAGTAATAATCCAAGTGTTAGGGTTCACCATACATATCACAGGGGATTGTTCACAAAATTCAAAAGAATGTAATCTACGATGGTAGATTGTCTTTTTCAACAAAGAAAAAAATTAAAGATGCACAAAGGAAGAAAGGGGCAGAGGGAAATGATTAAAAGACTTACTCACACGCCATGTCCAAAAGAAACTCAAAGTTTTGAAACCACCAACAGATGCTTATAAATTCGACTCATTATCACATCCTTAATAGGCATACGAAACCCTAGAAACAAACAAAAACATTGTGGATTGACAGCAATTCAGTTCCAACAGAAAACAATTGTAAAGCAATCGTTACTGATCAACATAATTGAACTTCCAAAAATCTCAAACCCTAGCAATGGATACACTAAATTAAGTAGAGCAGAAAAAGAAACTGACACAGAAATTCATCAACCGCGGCAAACTCTCAACTGCCTCAAGAAACAAAAAAAAAAAATTAACACAAACCTAATATCCTAAACATGATATATATATATATATATATATAATCAATTAATTTATTTTCATTTCGCCGCAATTTCTAATCATCCAAACAGATAAACAACAAGAATCCGAAAGCGCGCGAGAGAGAGAAAGGGAGGAGAATTGTTACAAATGGCGAGGAGAGGGCAGGGTCCATTGTCGTTTTGAAGAACGATAGGAGTGGTGCGGCCGAGGAACTGTATCGTCTTAGTCTTGTGTATGCACTCCTTCACTCCTTCTTCCTCTTGTTGTTGTGGCGGCGGTGGTGGTGGTGGTGGTTCTTGTCTCGGTTCTTCGCTCGTCGATGGAGAAGACGCCATTTCTCGATCTTCTTTCTCAACGACGACTCGTATCTACGGAGGGAAACAGAAAGAGCGTGTGTGGAGCCAATCAATATATATTTGGAAATCGTTGCGCGTAAGTAACGAGATTATAAATATAAAAGCAGTCACGGATCATACTTCATAGTTCTTTTTTTTTAAAAAAAAACAGGGTTTGGAGAGGATCCAAGAGGGTATGATTCGAATCTACGATTTAATGAGCGGATGATATCTCTTATATGTGGTGTGATTACCGTTGAACTAATGGCTCACTTGCACTTCATGGTTTATTTGGACAGCAACATCAAACTTCATTTTATTTTTTAAAAAAGGTGAATTTATAATATTTATTTAATTATTTTTTATTGTAAAGAAAAAATACTAACATTATTTTCAGCCAATAATCCACAAAACCGTTTGGTAAAACATTATTTCATTTCGAAAACTAGTTTGCTGCGGAAAATAAGTTGAGGCATAAATTGTCAAGTGTTTAGTGTTGATGCTAGTTGTGGAAATTTTATTTTGCTCGTAATTTTTAATTTTTTATAAGTATAAATTATTATAAATTTAATTTAATATAAAATTTGAAATTTAATATAAATTACAACTATATTTTTATAAAATACAAGTTAAAATTATTATATACAAATTTTATAATATTATATAATATGTTAATAAATCTAACTAAATAAAAAAAGTGCAACCACTTAACCATATGCTAACAATACATCAACTTATAAGTTAGTGGTACCATTATCTTGAGCCCGTTTGGTGAGGCGGCTAAAGCGGCGCCGCTCCACCAAACAAGTTGAATAAAGTAATGGTACCATTGGCAAATTACAAACTCCAATCTGGAGCTTGTAGTGTTTGACCGCCACATAGTTTAGCAATTTAATTTTTTTGTTTTTTTAAAATTTTTTATTTTTAATTATATTATGATTAAATTGAAATTCATTTTATACAAATTAATTTTCATAACTTATGAGCTATCATTATCTAAAAGTTTCGTCAAACACCTCTCAACTTATGAGCCAACTTCTTTTCTACAATATTTAAGCTAGCGTTCAAAATAAATACAACCGCTCTACCAAACGGAGCAATATATAAACCTATTTGACAGCGAGCTTATAAGCTAACATAACCTCTTATGCCAAACGGCGACCCATTTAATTTTGGTTGGGCAATAGTCTTTCAACTAACAAAATATGGCCACAAAATAATTTTGGTTGGGTAGTAGTCTTTCAACTAATAAAGTTGCACTCATTTTCAAAAATTGGCAAGTGGCAACCCATTTAAGAAGTTCAAAGATCCAGAAAAGTAGGCAGAGAGGTGAAAAAGCGAGTAGTGTGCGTGCTAGGGTTTTTTTCTAAACGAGAAATTTATCCAAGAGACGATCATATTGGACTCCGTCTTACATGATAAATCCTTATTACAAGACTTTCGGCACATAGAGGTGACTCTAAAGAAATTCTCTGAAGACTTTCCTCCTATGATCCTACTTTCTTTCTTGGAATATTATAATGAAAGGAAAAGAGAAAAGGAAGCTCAGGTCAGGTCATAAGTTTTGGGCCCATAATGGATAAGGGAGTCCAAAAAGGTATATTCCACCCACATTACAGGCTTGTCATTGAAGGAATCATGTCCCAAACATGTTATATGAATATGTATACGATGGGGGTGTTCCAACTATTGGAGTCGGGCTCGCCAGTATTAAGAATTTGAAACTTTAGAGTATGGGTCCTGGCCCATTAGCAATAATTGAAGACAGGGTCCAGGCTCTCCTCGAGTTGCATAATGTCATAAATCAAAGCCTGATAAGGTGAAAGCGGTCCGGCCTAGGACCCAACTTATTATTTTTTTCGGCTGATTAAGTAGGAGAGTTTCGGATGCGTCACTAAACCCAACTTATATGTTGGAACCCAATTCCTTTTTATTTTATTTTTTTTTTTTGAATACAGAGGATGGCAAGTTCGAACTCGAAACTTTTATGAGAAACCACACACAATTCTACATAATAATATGAAGAAAAGTGCTATCTATTACCGTCAAAAACATAACCAAAAATTTATAGGAGGCCAAAATTTGATGGGGGTTCAGGGGGAGATGCAACACTCATGAAATTTTTTTAAAGGGTTATTTTATTGACAAGTGGTGAGAAATAAACAAATATCTATATGTCAATGAATTAGACATCACAAATTAAAACAAAAATATTCAAGATAGCAAAAAAAAAATCATTTAAGTTGACTAGATGATCTTTCATTAAGTAGAAATCATCTATCATCATGTGTGAAAGTGTCTATCAATCACTAATTATAATTTCTATATTAATCAATAATCATACATATTATATATATAGTTATTAGAAAAACATAAGTATTTTTGGTAATATTTACATTATATTTATATAAAAAATGACATGTAGCCCATCTGTTTGGAAGCTCAACAGGTTTATAGTTTTATTTACATTCTTTTATATCATAATTCATTGTCCAAATTTTATTGTTTTAATATAGATTCTATTGTTTTTTAAAGCATAGTTTATAATTCATTGTGTTAGTTCTGAATTCATTTGTTTTCAAAATTTCATTTAAAAAAACAATGGAATTAAGATTTACCAGATAAAATTCATCGACAATGGATCTTGTTCGAAAGAGTTTTACGCGCTAATTCTAAATATGTAATTTTTTAAAAATTTAACATGTATTATGAGAGTTAAAACGTTTTAAAATTTCGTTTAAGACACTTGGGCTCCCATGGGCTATCAATTTATGGGCTGACTAGCACTATTGTATTTATATATAATGTGTAAAAGTAAATTTTCCAAAAATTTAAGGGCATACGGAGGGGAAATACATATATTTTTAAAAAGATGTATACATATACATACATATATATATCATATTAAAAAAATTAGGAGAGGCAAATACATGTAATTTTTTTGAAATACCACAGATAATTACGCTTGTGGTTGGAATCGAACTGTGGGCACACATGTACTTAACCCAACCAATGACCAACTAAGCAACTCTCGTTGGTTAAATACATGTAATTTTATAGAAAGGTATATTGTTTATATCACATGAAATATATATATGAGAAATTTTTAAAAATTTGGGGGCTTAGTTCTAACGTGGCTCTGTCACTTAGTGTCATTTTTTTTGAAATATCATTATTGAGAAATATGTTTCTCATCGGAATCGAACTTTGATCATACATATGCATAATCCAATCGATTGTCAACCGAGCCTGCTCTCGTTGGTCGTCACTGAATACCCTTAGCTAGGACATTGAATAAATGACATAAAGTAGATTTAAAATCTGAAAAAAGATATATTTTTAAATTTAAAAACTTAGGTCAGCTAGAGAGCGTTCTATCACAATATCAAAAACAGAATCCATGGATTTGGAATTTGAAATGTAGGAGAGTTACGCGTGGGATATGAAGTAGACAAAAGTGGTGGAGGTTACATGAACTCGTTGGTTGCCACAAGCTTTTGTCTGTGGTCCATCACTAAGCTAACATTATTAATTACTTCTTTAATTCCTATCTTATCATCTTTTCTATTTTTAGTAACTCATCTATCTTTATTACAATAAAAATTATGTAACTTTATATATATATACACCTAAAATAAGCAAATAGTAGGTAACTTTATTAGAATAAATATTGTCGATATACAATATGTTCTTAACTCCAATGTGGCTTTCACTTTCAGGACAACGAGTGGTTATAACTAATGCCGCATATGACTAAAAAAGTAGGGGTCATATTATACAAGGGTCTTCCGTCACAGACCAATTGGAGATCGTTTGGTGTGGCGATCTCTTATTATTTAGGGGCGGAGTCAGAATTTTAAACGAAAAGGGAGAAAAAAAATCTCGTGACTTTTATTTTGTAATCTCATGACCTTTACTTTGAAGTGCTGAAAATACTAATTTTATAGTCATTGTGAAAATATAAAGAATCAACATCAGACGAATCAATCTCTTGATGAGATAATAGGATTTTTTTTTACTTTCTCGATGTAATAAATATAGACATAATTCAAAAAATTTGATATACTTTTGCATAATTATGAGCTGGATTAATTGCACGGATTGGTCCCGTAAAAGTGTAGAGAATAATAGTGCCATTGTGATTGATTCATTGTTATTTACAACAGAAACAAATAATCATATCGAATCGAATTCTAGTACACTACAACATTTCAAAAAAATAATTTAAAGGGCAATTGATCCTTAGTACGACATTGCCTCCGCCCCTGCAATTAGGATTGTCCAAAATTATCGATCATAACTGAATTGATCGATAATTGACTTGATCGATCAATTATTTTCAAAAAAAAAAAATTTTTTTTTTAAAGAATCGATCGAAAAATCTTTTGATAACCAAAAACCAACAATAACTGATTAATCAATTAAATTTATTTTAAAAATCGAAAAAAATCAATCGTAACCAATTCTTTTCACCCATAGTTCACCTTGCAGTCACATCAAAGATAAGTTGACAATACAAAAAAAAAATATAAATATAAAAGAAGAAAAGGAGAGAGAATAATATAATATCGAAAAACTCTGCGTCTTTGTGACGCCTCCTCCATCTCACTGACAGTGACACAGCCTCCACAACCACCCGAAAGGCCGAAACTGGGAAAATAAAACAAAAAAACTCAGGCCAAACGCACCAAAAAAGGACAGCCACGTGACTCTGATGCGTTGTTATCACTTGATTGGTTCAGTTCCTGATATAATTGTACGGAAAAACATGGGCGTGTTTTCTAACCATCGTACGGACATAAGAAGATTTTTTCCTAGAATGTCCCGTGAGTGCTCTGTAATTTTTACATGCAAAGTTGCAACGCAACGTTTCGTTTTAGGGTTTGTGATTTTTTTCCCAACTGTCCGAGTGGAACTGGCAACCGACAGGAATGTTCGCTGTTTGGGCCCTCGCTCACTTCTCTGCTTCTCCATTGGATACCGGAGAGATGAGAGATGTCAGTCTAAAACACCACGTGTCAACATCTAATAGAGTTGCATATACCTTTTGTGCCTCCTCATCACATGGTAAAGTAATAATGGGAATCACTCACATTATGTATTCTCTGGGTTTTTTTTAAGGAGGTGCCTGTGGTTTTTTTTTTTCTTCCTCAAATTACCAAAAAAAGAAAGAGATTAGGTTCTTCACTTCTTCTATGTCACCTTTCTATTTTTTTTTAATTATTTATAAAGCTTTAATCCTCTAATCCTAGGGTTGTAGTCTCACTTTGTAGCTGCAAGTCTGCAACCTTTCTAGGGTTTCTATATCATCTCTTTTTTGGGTCTGATCTGAAATTGAAATCTACCCACTCTCATAGGCTTCTGTGCTCTACAAGACCCTTCATTTCCCTTCTCCATTTTCCAAATTTGTATACAAATAAGTCATTCTCTTTCTATTTTTGGAAACCCCAACTGGGTTCTTGTTACCATATTTATATATATATATATATCTGGAATAAACTAGGTTAGTACTATTAATCCCATATCATAAAATCTGTTGTTTAATTCGGTTTTGGTTTGTGGGTTTAGATTGATTGTGTTGTGGGTGTGGTTGTGTAGGTGGAAATATGGTTAGGGGGAAAACCCAGATGAAGAGAATAGAGAATGCAACAAGCAGGCAAGTGACTTTTTCAAAGAGAAGAAATGGACTGCTTAAGAAGGCATTTGAGCTATCTGTGCTGTGTGAGGCTGAAGTTGCACTTATCATCTTCTCTGCAAGAGGGAGGCTCTTTGAGTTCTCTAGCTCCAGGTGTGTTTTTTTTTCTTTTTTTTTTTTCATTCCCCAAAAATGTTTATTTTTTGTTTGTGATCACAGATCTTGATTAACTTGAGGCTTATATATATATATATATATTGCTAGCTAACTTGATATATATGTATGTGTTAAATCTATTCAAATATATATGAAGTACTAAGTACTGGTAACCAAAGTCAGCCTTTATGAGGTGTCTTAATAGGGTCTGATCCATCCTGTACATCTTGTTCTCTCTTTTTTGGGTAGAATCAAATCTTACTTGCTGATTTGGTGGCAGCGTTTTTGTTGCTGTTTTGTATCTTCAATTGCCTGGTCTTTCTTAGTAATTTTCACCTTCAAGTATATGTCCTTTGATTCCAAAAATGTTATGGTGAATGATCCTGATGTGAGAGAGAGTGAGACTCCATGAATCATATATCTTCACATGGCCATCTGAAAAGGTTTTATAATATCATGTACTAATTGTACTTCTAGGGTTTATGTGCCCCACCCACCTTCAATTTGGACAGAAAAATTGGGAACCCATAGAATGGTCTCTATACATCAAACATGCATGAATACTTTTAAGGTCAAGATTAATTGAGTGAACACACTCACATACACACACACACACATGTATATGAAGGAATGAAACAGATTATTTGGTTTATGTTCCTAAATATTGCTTGACAAAACTTTGATGAATGAAGAGAAAAAGAAAAGATGCTTGAGAAGTGAGGTGTGTTGGGGGAAGTGGAGCTAGGCCTTTGGTAAAGAGGACATTGTGCTTTGTACAATATTTAAGTTATGAAAAGAGCTGAACCTTGTTATGTCCAATGAAAGGATTCTGCTGCTAGTAAGTAAGTATTGGTGCAGCTAGTCTTGTTTGGTGAGCATATAAATGTAAGATAATGAGTCATTATTGTTGTTGGCTGAGATTGTGATCAACTTGACCTCGATTACTTTTAACCCAAGCGGGAGGTCGTGAGTTCAAGTCCCATGAATGTTTCTTTTATCGCAATTTACGGATTTCAGGGTCTTCTATATGATCCGGGATTTACTAGCCAGTTGTTCGATTGACAGCTGGGTGAGTTCCACTTTCTTATGACCCTTTTTTAGCCCTAGGAATATTCTTTGAGTCCTACTCTGCAGTAATAACTTCGGGAACCCTATATATATTAGAAATTGAATCATATCAAATTATTTTTTGAAAGTTTGAGGAGAGGGGAAAGAATATTGATGCAGCAACGTTGAAGTTTATAACAAAATCTTCATCATTATTAAAGCCTTTATCCCAAAAATTTAGAATTGTTTACATGAGTTTATGAGAACATCAACGAAAATCCACCATGTATATTCATTTTCTCCTTTCATAAGACAAAGTTATCTTCAACAAAAAAAAGAAAAACAACCCTTCCACAACCCCTTGGGTGTAGGCTACGCCATCCATTCCTTTCAAACGAAACTGGTGACTGAGAATGTGAGAGTACAGAAAGGAACATAAGGAAGGAGAAGATGCCGAGGAGCGGGGTTGCGGGTTCTTTCCCTTTTGCGAATCCTTTTGCATACTACCATTTGTTGGAAACCGATAGGGGAGTAGGACTGGATTCATACAATATGGACAATTTGATGTCCAACTCCAGTAGGGAAATCAGTATTGTACGGATCTTTGTCTTTCATCTTTTAACAAAGTTGTAAGTCTCGTGTTCGTCTTTCATGTTCATCTTTTAACCAAGTTTCGTCTTTGTCTTTCATCTTTTAACAAAGTTTCATCAATTTTATTGTTTTACCAAACTAAAAATATGTTTTAGTATCTCATTTCAATGAAATTGGATCTCAAAAGGGTCAATCCCATATTCTGTACCATTATTCCATTGTTTTCAAAAACAATAAAATTTCTTCATGAATGCATAAAACACTCTAATTCATAATATAAACTTCAATTTCATTGTTTTACCCAACTAGAAATTTGTTTTAATATCTCATTTCAATGAAATTGAACCTCAATCCATCATTTTTTTGAAATCATAGTCCAAAAGTCATTGTTTTTAATCCAGAATCCATTGTTTTTAATAACACAGTCCAGAATTCATTTTTTTTCATTCATATATTTTTTTTTTTTTGAAAACACAATTCAAAGTTCATTGCTTTTAGTTCAGGAGCTGTCATTTTTGTGAAAGCACATTGAGAATTCATCGTTTTTTGTCCCGAATCCATAATTTTTGAAATTGAAAACAATGGAATTAAGAAGACCAGGTAAAAGCTATCGACAATGAATCGTGTTGGAAATAACTTTATGCGCTGATTCTGAATATGTAATTAAGTTTTTCTAAATCATTCATGTATTTTGTGTAATATTTTTAATTTAATTTCTTTTTGTTTCTTTTTTTTGTGTGTATAGAAGTGGAGTTTAGATCATATTGAAGATGAATAATGAAGATTAGGAGTCAAAATTCTAAATACTTAATGAAGATCATGCTAGTCTTTACTCTTTTCTTCTTTTCTTTTTCATTTTTTTTAATTTTTTATAAAGAGGTGATGATTAGGTTAAAATGAAAGGTCACACTGTTTGGACATAAGTCATATATGTCCGTAGAATACGAGGAACCATACAATCTTTTGAGAAATCTATAGCCATGCATGCAATGAGGTCTAGAGACGTATTCACACCTGATTTGAATAATGAGTGGGTTACCCACTTACCCTCTCTTCTTTGTCTCTAACATCGGATATGCAGGTCTTATGACTATTAGGTTTCTTTTTATGTTTTGGCTGTCTCTATTTCACTATATACTATATAGTATATACAGGCTCCCTTTGTACTATGCCATTACTTCCCAATAGATCAATCAATATTATAATTTTCTATTTCAAAATATTTTGTAGGGGATTGAGACAATGCAATATGCCTTCTATCTAGCAAAGTTGGTGTCTAACGCATCCATTTGTACATCAAAAAGAATCTCATAAAGTCCTCCACAGATTGTTTAGCTATATATGGTCTTAAGTAACCTAATTTACGGGGCATTTCGTTGGCATTTAGGAGGTGAAATGAGAGTGGGATGAGGATGAGGGTGGAGAATCACTCATTATTTTGTTTGGTTGAATTTTGAGAGGGTGGAAACTCAAACTCATTCATCTTCTATTCTCCCTTGTGGAGAATGCGTTTTAATATGCAAAATACTATTCTGCCTTATTATACAAATTAATGACATCCCGAATAATATGAAAATTGTGCATTTAGAATTCTTATACTTACACTTACACTTTCACTTCTCCTCATACTCATTCTTTATATCCTACCAAACATGGTGATGCTTATCTCACGCTCACGCTCACGTTCACGTTCAGGTTCATACTCATTCCATTATGAACCAAATGGCAAATGCCCGGGTATGGCAAGAGTTTGAATCAAAATACAATAATAAGATGTTTTGTGTTTTATATAACAAATTAAACTTACATTTCTAATCTTTTGAACTTAATGTAGTTTTGCGCTCTTGTAACTTGGTTTCTTTTGATAGTGTTGATCAGGTAAATAGTTATTCCATTGTTCAGACTATATATATCTTGCTGAAAAATAAATTGTGTGTGCTCGTACCAACTGATCAGTTGCATTATTGAATGAGTACATATTTCTATATGCCCTTACGTTGTGGTGTTCGGAGATTTCTCAGTATGAACAAGACGATAGAACGTTATCAGAAGAGAGTCAAAGACACCGAAAACAGTAACAAACCACAAGGAGGACAAGAAAATAAGCAGGTAATAATGCATCAATCTGCAATCATTTTTCATTATAAACTAAGCATAATGAATAACTTGACTTGAACTCTTTTCCCTTTCCAGTTTGGCTGTTTAATTCAATGATGGGATGATTAATTAAGCATAATTTTATAGTTACTGTTTTGCTGCATGGAATTCTAAATTTCAATCAAATCTTTTGTTTTGTTTTTAGCCTTATTTTTTTAATAATTTGCTTTTCCATGCAGTTTGTGAAGGAAGATGAATTTAGCATGGGAAAGAAGATTGAGAATCTCGAAGCTTCTAAACGGTTTAAATATATATAGCTTATATATATACACACACTAATTCAAGTAAAAATCTTTCCCTTTTGTGTTGTGGATGTGGTAAATTCTAACATAGAATTTGAATGTTCGTAGAAAATTATTGGGAGATGGACTAGAACCATGCTCAATCCAGGAACTGCAACAGTTGGAGAACCAGTTGGACCGAAGCTTAACCAGAATTAGGGCAAGAAAGGTACTGTCTCCAAACATCCACATTTTTTTTTTTGTTTCTTAAAAGATTTAGAACCAGCTTTTTGCCCTTTTTTTTTGTTTATTTTTCACATGCTTATATTTTTATTAGAAAAGTGATAAAAACAAAGCAAAAATTGGCATTATTGATCATATGAAAAATATTATGACTTTTTAGTTAAATTATTTAGTTATTACTCTAACACACTTTATATTAATTTATATTTGCTCAGAATCAGTTGATAAGAGAGCATATCCAAAAGCTCAAGGAACAGGTATAAATTTCTGTCTATTGCACGATGAGTAGTGATAGGGATCCCAAAAATTAGTATCTCAAGTATCCTAAATATGTTGTGTCACACAATTTGTAAGGAGCTCACACAAATTCACTCATTACTTGACAATCATATTCGGGACATTTGGGATACCAAAACTTTAGGATTCCTATCATTTTTGTTGCATCATGATGATACCGTACTTGGTAGGAGGGTTTGCTGGAGTTAGGGAGGGGAGGGCTCGGGAAAGTTCAATCCTCTCCTCCTCAACTCCCACAATCCTCCTACCAAATTTCCGAGTCTTTAATTTATTGTGTTTGTTTTTTTTTTTCCTGATAATTTAGGCAAGAACCCTAGTAGAAGAAAATTTAAGATTGCGAAAGGAGGTACGTATAATTTTCCTTTCTTAATAGTCAAATTAATTTCGTCAAGATTAGCTTAATTATAAATGAGGTTAGTGAACAAATTAAGTGATTTGTGTGTACAGTATGGAATGCCAGCAGTGGATGTGTCAATAAGAGCAAGAGAGATAGCAGACAGAGAAAGCATGGAAGTGGAAACTGAGTTATTCATTGGACTACCAGAGACTCGATTTCTCCATTAACCCCATAAAATTAAGCTAATAAGCTTCCCTGTTGAATAACATATTTTGCTGCATTGCATTGCTTTGCTTTCAGACTTTTTAATTTTCTTTCTTGGTTTGTTTTTGGTCTTGTAATATAAATGTAAAGATGAGAGAGAATAAATCATGTGAAGGAACATATAATATATTAAATAAACAAGAATAACCAAATCAATTTATTGGCTTGATTTTTGTGTAATAGAAGTGAGACCCAATATTAATTTTAGTGTAAAATGTGTGCGCGCAAGCTCTGTGACCCACCTAAGAGCAAACATATGAGCATGACATTTGTCATGTCTACATTCATGCCACAACAAAAATGAGGCCGACATATTGACATCGTTGGAGCATATAAATTTTTAATGGCCCATTAGAATATCACTTTTTGAAACTCATTCCCCAACAAATAGCAACCACTGTGATTGCTACCAATACCATTGCATGTTCTACACAATTTCACTTAGGGTCCATGCCCCCAATGCTAACAAGCTAGGTCCGCCCTATGTCTACATCTGTGTTCATAATCAATTAGTATCTCACCTATCATATAAATTAATGGTTAATATGAGAATAAGAAATTGAGTACTGCAGCATTGCTCGCATAAATCAAAAGCAAGACCTCAAGTCTCCAACACTTGCTTCGCATAGTAATTTAATATGTAGCAGTACCCAACTCGAGTAGAGATGACGTAAGTCTATGCAATATCAAATTCAATGGTGTTAGACGAGCTATCGAGTGACGATGTGGCTAAGTCTCTTCTCTCACATTGTTCATGAAAAATATAAAATATAGAATATAATATACCAAAATAGTATCAACTATGAACTAGTGTTGAGTCTATAAGAGGATAAAAAATAGAAAAAAAAACATGCGAAATAGCATTGGTTTATCAAAAGCGGACAAAATGCTAGTAGTGCGAAAAGACATGCTCCTTTACGGTTATAAGGCGCTTGCCCTCTTTTGGGGGTCCACATGAGTTGGAGTTTCAAGCCTCTCAAGACAGCACAAACAGGGATGGGCACTCTCCCTTCTGCTGCTCCTTCAAAGCTTAAAACCTCTCTATTTCAACAACACAGGTCTTTCATTTCCTGTAGAAGGAAACCCTGGAAAAGAAACCAGTCTATTGTTCTTGTAAGAGTCCTAATCCTTTTTTTTTTTGGTTTTGAAAAAAAAATTTTTGGAAGAAACTAAGGAAATGATTTGTGGGTTTTGATGATGATCAGGTTGCGAGGCTGTTCGGGCCAGCCATATTAGAAGCATCAAAGTTGAAGGTTTTGTTTTTAGAAGCTCATGAGAAGCACCACCCAGGGAAACTGCAAAGGATATATACACTTACACATAGTGATATTACTGCTAAGCTCACTCTGGAAATCTCAGAGACCATCAACAATTCTCAGGTATTATTTGTACACAACACCCAGATGCCAGATCTTGTTCTTTAAGCATGTTTTCATATGGAAGCAGAGACGGGGAGAGGGAGAGAGAGAGAACAGAGGGAAACCAGAGGGAAACAGGGGTTACTTGGATCCACTTCAAAAATTAAAACATACATTTTATGGGTTATTATTCATTTGCAGTTGCAGGGGTGGTACAAAAAATTATACAGAGATGAAGTGGTGGCAGAGTGGAAGAAAGTGAAGGGAAAGATGTCTCTCCTTGTTCATTGCCACATACAGGGGTGGAGCCAGGAATTGATTATGGGGTGGGCTGACGCATTTTGGTTTGTTCAGAAAATTTTTGCGAGGGTTCGGGACAACGCCCCTGAAATTTTTTTTTTTAGGGTATTTTACAACAATACAACTTATTAAAATGATATTATGGATAAAATTCATCTCAATATTTGGTATCATAAAGTAACCCAATAGTTTAACATAAATACATATTAAAATTGATGAAAATTAATTAAAGGACACGTAAGATACAACTATAACACGTAAGTATTGTTATGTATTATTGTTTAATATAAATAATAATAGAATGACAGTTACTATTGTTATGTATCATTCATTATTATTAGGTAATAAAGCATCAGTCTAAAGATACAAACATATATATATATATATATACACTTACTAGAAAATACACATAAAAGATATATACAAACATATATGTATATATATATATAGTGTATATATAAGTATATATGTGTATATATATAGTAATGTATATATGTAGTATATATATGTATATATATGTTGTAGGATATATATATATATATATATATGGTATTGGAGTGTGGGGTTTGGGGTGTATTCCCCCCTCCCTCCGCCCCTGGCCACATAAGTGGAGATCATTTCTTGTTAGATCTCTGTGCTAGGCTTTTGTTCATGGAGATGGAAATTTGTTCAACAACTACCCAGAATTGGAGGAAGCTTCGGTTTGGGTTTATTTTCATTCCAACAGTCCAGAATTCAACAGAGTAGAGTGCTGGGGGTCTACTTAAGGATGCTGCATCCCCTTCTAGGTCTGGTGGGTCAGAGGAGGAGGAGGAGGAGAGGGAGTTAACTACATCAAGTCAGTCAGAATTGCCCGAACCATGTGGAGAGGATTGCCAGTGCTGTTTTCGTCCAATGAGCTTGATCCCACGGTCACAGAAGCCTCCCCTTGACAATGAAATTTAGTCGTGGGCCATAAGTGTACCTAAATGTATAAATAGCATTTTGTAAACGTGATTCTCTTTTTCTTTAGGACAAGCTATAAATTTGTCCCCACAAGTCAAATTCTATACTGATGAGAAATGAGCAAGACAAGATATCACCTCAAACCACAATAACAGACAATAATAACCAACCGGAAAAATTTAAGTGGCTCGGCCAAGACAAGCCTATGTTCACGGGGTTGCGAAAATATTTCTCTACTCACATAAAATCTCATTCTTGTTCACCCAAGAATTGACCTCACGACAGATATTAAAAGTACTGACCGCGTCACCTGTCGGGACAGCAGGGGAGCCTGTCCGGACAACTCCCGCAGTGGATCGATCGACTTGTCTAGTCGCTCGATCAACTCGCTGCAGTTCCACGAGCGGCAGCTTCAGGAAGGACAATCTGCGAGCTTCCAACAGTGGCTCTCCGGACAGGAACTCCAGGTGTCCAGACAGCAACTACTGGAATTAAAGTTATACCTAATGTGCCATGTGATTTGGGAGAAAGATACAGGTAAAAGAATTATAACTAGCATGGGAAATTGGTTAGGTGGAAAATAAGGATCACAGGACAACAAAACATTGGAGCAATTGACTTATTTACACAAATCCTCTTCACATAATAAGGAAATCTTGCTACAAAAATATTCTCTTAAATATACAACTTGGAGAAGCATTTGTGAAATACCTGACAACTAATCACTCCTCTTTATCGTTAAATGGAACCAAACTAGCATTAAAAAAATGGAGCCAAACTAGCTATATCACGGTGAAACTAACCAGTAAGGTAAAGATTGTCAGTTAATATCTTTCACCATTTAACAAATTGCTTACCGGAGATTTTGGGGAAGGGAATACATTCCAAAATCTAAGGGTTTCGTCTCCCGCTCCTGTTACAATAGTCTGAAAGAAATAATACAACATTAATTCATGAGGAGAACAATAGGTTGAACAAGTGTTATCACTTTAAAGTAGCATGAAATGATGATTTCTATGAATGGTTGATGAAATAGCTGTCCATCTGGTGAGATGGCCAGATAAATCACTCTGTATGTATGGCCTGTAAGAGTTGCGAGCTACATTAATAGAAAAGATATTAGTAAGAAAAGCTACTGAAAAGATAAATACCGAGTAACTCACAAAAAGAGAAAAATATTTAAAAAAAAAAAGTCACAAAAAATGACTTTTGTACCTTTGACATTGAAGGATATCTCTAAACAATAATCTGGTTCTGTGAGTATCCATGGGTGCTTATCAGTTCATTGACGTTCTTAGACCAGACAAGATTGCATACCTGCCAAATGAAAAGATGATATAATAGAACTTTTCTGATATATTTTAATATTTCTGGGGTTTTATCCAATAGGCAATAGAGTTGGGCATATTTAGTGTTTCTATTCCATATGACACCATCAACATGGGAAAATATATTATGCACGTAAACAGAATCTGTAAAAAAAAAAAAAAAAAAAAAAAAAAAAAAAAAACTGATGACAGAACTTGGGAGCCAACTTATTAATCACTTCAGTTTTATAAGGTGATGAAGGCTACAATGAGAAACATTTTATTGAATCAAAAACTTATTGTATCCAGGATCAATCATAAGATATTCAATACCAACTATAAATATCCTATTTAATGTCTCCAACTTCTTCCATCTCCTTCAAAGAGTGAAAAAGCCAATTCTTGTTCTCATTATCTTATATGACAGAATGAAAGTTCTCTCATCAGTAAGAAAAAGGAATTAAGAAGCAAGAAGATTACCTGACTACCAGTGTCCATGCAACTCAAGTGCCTGTCATCTGTCTGCAGTGCTTCCTCCAGATGTAAGAAGTCCGTGAAGATGGGGAGACCAGGGGCGGAGGTCGGGGGGGGGGGGGGGGGCTGCACTGGGCTGTAGCCCCCCCAGATTTAAAAAAAAAAAAATACACTTATTCACATATTAGTTATACTGATGTAATAATACACATACACTTTTACTTACTTGTATTAGTTATATTGAAGTTTCTACATATATATAATACTGAGAATTGAAGAAGCCCATCTTAGAGACCCATTCCTCTATTCAATAGCTCAAGGCCTAATCTTATTGTGGCCTAATACAAAGAATTGAACGAGAACTTGCGGAGAAAGTCAACTTAGATTCAGTAATAGATGATTTCTATTCCTTGAAGTCTCGTCGGGCACAACTTCAATAGATATTATGTTATATTGTTTATGCTCTTTTGTTTCATGAACTTCAATATGTATAATGAATTTATATTGACGTTTTGGGTTCTTTTATGCCATCAAAATATCAAGATAATGTATTTTAAATAGGTGTAATATTGTAAAGAATCCTCAAAAAAATTCCGGCCCCCTAACATGAATTCCTGGCTCCGCCCTTGGGGGAGACCATGCAATTTCTTTTACTGCTGCTGTGTGCTCATAGTATTTCAACAGAGGCTGGGTTGAATGCTGATTCCAAACAAAAAGCTACACAAGCAATACAGATATCATCACTTATCACCACAGGGATGAACAATTACGATAGAACAAACGAAAGTAAGAGACCAACAATAGGTATAAAAGGAAAATTTTAAATTACATACTCTGTTATCATTCCTGCCTGATGCTAACTCATGGTTATCGTAAGACCACTTCAGTCCACATACCTAGATCACATTCCACAACATGAATTAAGCCCAGAACAGTTGATAAACATAGTTTGTCGTGTAAATAAAAAAAGTAATGAATGCATGGGATAAATTGTAATGAATAGCAAAACACAACATACAATGGACAAACCAGAAAAGAATCTATCTCATTTCCATTTGTGTTGTGTGATAAAAACAGCATGTTTCACAACATAGGAAAAATACATTTAAAGAAACAAAATAAGGCTTCAAAGTTAAATATTGAAAATACTGATTTTGAGAAACCCAGCTGACTCGAAAAGATTCACAAGTTTCCAACCTCTGATTTGTGCCCAGAGAGTCTACTGACAAAATCATCCTGAGTACGTATATCTCGTTGAAGAATGCTTCTGTCTCGGCTTCCAGAAGACAACACAGTGGAACTCCAGGCCAAGGCTCCAACCTGTAATTGGTTCCCCTCCATGGTTCTTACTCTTGTACAGTGTGATGCATCCCATATCTACAAGGAAATAATCAAGAAGCAATAGAAAATGGGGATACTTCAGTAAATATTATCAATTCTTTATATTTTAGTGCATTGAAACTGTGGTTTTTTGGCAAGTGCATTATATTTCTCCAGTGGATCTTCTTGGTTCTTCATGAATTTCCCTTTCCATTCAAAAAAGAAATGTATATCATCTGCTACCTTATATTGCCTTTAATGATGCCACCAAGTGTCTACTAACAAATATAAATATAAGCATCAGGCGCATAGTTCAAATTAGATAATACCAAAGTAGAAAGCAAAGAAAAAAAAAAACTACAGCTGAAAAGACAGAATAAAATACAGATGCACATAAAATTTGGGAACAAAAAAATCATCTCCAACCTGAACTTTTCCATTGTTAGTTCCAATAGCAACATGAGTGAGCCCAACCCACTGAACACACACTATCATCGATTCCTAAATCACACAACTTTGTCACCTGCAATATTTGAAAATCAATACTCAGTCAGCAAAGACTCGATAAAGTTCAACTCCTATCGATGCGCAAATACAAAAATCCTGACGATTCCCACAACTTACCTTACTGCTGCAAGCATTCCACAAATGCACACAGTTTCCCAGCCCCACAGCCAACGCATTATGCAAGGACCAGTCTACTAGATTTAAATAGAAATCATCTTGCAATGCAAGAGCATCCAAGACCTAAGTTTCCAAAAACAAGTTATTACTGAAATTAAAAAAAACAATCACATTACCAAATAAACAAATTGAACCCAGATCACCCAGAAGCAAGACCAAACCTTGTAAGGTGACCTAGGGTCCTTCCTCGGAGCCTTAACCAGGCTATGGATGACCCCGGGCCCAACCTCCTCATTGAACACAAACGGATGGCCGCCCCATAAGCGCCAGAGGAGGGATCATCCTTCCCCTATTGCGGAGGATGATGATGAGACGGTGATATGTTAAATAGGGCAAAATTAGAGCCTGATCTAAACCTGTCAGAGTAGATTGAGCGGGACGGGGACACTTGGTGATTGGCATTGATCATGCGTTGGACGTGGCGGGAAGGTGTTAGTGTCTGGCGACCGAGTGTCTAATCTTTTACAGAAAGGCTCTACTCTTCCATGGGACTTTCTTTCTTACATTGATGGATCAACATTTTTTTGGGTTCGACACAATTCATTGGATCCGTGTGTGGCTGTTGGACTGAGACCTTCTCGGTTTCCATAACAAAAAATATAGTAAAAAAATGGGTCACTCCTAATTACTCACTGAGGTAATTATATAAGCCTCAGGCGCTCAGCTTTCTTTACATTAGAGCAACAAAAAAGTTAAATCTTTAGGGAAATAAGGACCACATGAAAACCAAGAAAAGTTCTTCCAAGAACAAAAGAAAAACATGGATAGGACCAAAAAAAAAAAACAGAAAAGAAGAAAATTATCGAGTACTGGTATACTTGATTTCTTCAACTGAAGTTGACATATGCTTTGTATGTCAATCCTACACCCCAATTTGCAGGGGCAACATTATAAGCAACAATAGTCTGCTTGGTTGTGTAAGAAGTCAGTTTGAAAGAAAGAGTTTGGCCTCCAAGACTAGCAAATGCCTGGTAAGAAGCTCCCCAATTATGGCTCATACTGATCCACCCTGTTTTGCTTCCTTTCACCCACATATTGGCTATGTCTCCACCACCTCCAACATTCATCACATACACCAACAACCAGTATCCATTTCCTTGGAATGAGAATTGTAGCCCGCCCAACGCTTTGCAGGGGACCCTGCGATACATGATGGGTACAATGCCAGCCTTCCATTGAGCAATCTTCATGAATGCAGGCTTGGACATGTCGAAATGGACTCGAGGCGGGTTGCACCAGCCACCTGCATTTGAGTCCTGTGACCAATTTGGTGGGCAAAGGTTGGTTGCAGTCACTGTGGTGAATGGCACTGTTGGGTAGCATGCTTCTGATTGCACACACTTTATCTGGTAACAAGTCCCACAAGCGTATCCATTGTTGAACAATGTTGTGCTCAAAGCAGCTGTGTCTGTGCCATAACCATTAGTAAACAAATTCCCATATCCACAAGCTCCTCCTGCAAAATAAAATCACCAAAAACAAGAACAAGGTTTACTTTAATACAAGGCCTTCATTTGGGGTAAGTTAATTTGTTGGGTTGGCATGCACAACAAAGGGGACTCAACACTCTACGGCTAGTCTAGTACAACTTTCATTTGGGGCAACAAATTGCGGAAGCTAATGTTAAGATTAGTTACTTTGTCGTTCAATCCAATAAAATGAACTGGGTTGAGACATTTCACATCATTTATACATATTCTAACTGGGTCTATTGGTTCCACATACCCATAGTTTCGGAGGCAGTCTCGTCGCCGTAAAATGTGGCGTGGGCCAGTTGCCATGGGCTTGGCCTGAATGCTGGAGGTCCATAAGATTGAGCCATTGATTTGCTGATAATGGTGAATGCTAATGCAATCAAGGGAAAGCTAGAACTCCATGAAGTATGAAAAGAAGGCATTTTGCTTTGATAGAAGAATATTGTAGGGATGGATGTCCATTGACTTGTACTTGTTGGGTTACATAGTGTCCAAAAAACAGAGCATACCCTCAAATAATACCTACGTGACCCTCACAATGATGGTGATGACTCAACTCTTCAAGTCAAGTTAGAAGTTAACGTGCCTGCAGGTTTTATTTGAGGCCTTCACAATTCCATATATAATTAAATAAACATTAGATTAGGAACCAAAGCAATACTTAGTATGGAAAAGTTAGTCGGTTTGTAATTTTGGGTTTTTTTTTTCTAAGGGTTGACTCAATGTATATTCCTTTTATGGTAGGTAGATCAATCAAAATACATTGTATAATCCAGAGAGCAAAAACAAGTAAGTCCACGAAGAGGATAATGTATTCCAACAAGACTCAAAATCATTTCCGCAACCTGAAAGGTGCCCTTCATTGTCTGTGTCAAGACTTAAGTCTCACATCGGTTTGACGTAACTTAGCTGAGTAGGTATAAGCAAATCTCAACTCCTCACACATTAACAAGGTAGTTTCTGGGCTCAAGTACCGTTAAGAGAAATATCTGCACAACTTACCAATCGTATATTTCTATCTCCACTTCAAGATTTTGGTGTTCAAGGAGACAACTAATGCAAACAATGATAAAAAGAAAGGCTATTTGATTCACTCGAGACCATAGTACAACACACGAAAATTAGGCGAAATTCTATATCATAAGGTTGGTTGTTTTGACAATTTTCGCAGCAGTTTTGTGCACTACTATTTGCTTTCTTGTGGACAGGCCTGTTACAGGCATTTACATACTTACAATATTGACAGAACAATGAGGCAAAACAGTGTACATCTCAAAAATGTCACTCCAATTCACAACCGATGATTCCGCGTTACATAAACATCCTTCACCACTGACTGCTAAGATTTAGCAACAATTGGAGCGCAGACCCCTTAAAATGAATGCATCCTGCATTTAGGAGAAATAGCTAAGTAAATCACTGCCTAATGATACTATCCAATCCAAGATTAGGTAGAAATGCAATCAAATGTTTCCTGAACTATTGTTAATTTTTGCGAAAATGTGACAAATGACAAGACTAGTGAGATTCTATCTTCAGATGATATGAGATTACTCTCAATGATATCAATTGTAAGCAGACGGGATCCAGTCATTACAATTTTTGGAATAGATCTTTTTTGTTTTCTTGATAAGTGATGGGGTTATATCCTTTACTTTTTGAAAGAGGGGGGAATTGAACCTTGCATCTTCGGCAATTGTAAGGAGAAATTTTCGGTATGGATATCAAAGAAAAAAGAGGATTTGTATGATAGGCAGAGTACCTCCAATCAAGCTTCACTTCCCTCTGGCAATGTAATCAACCTCGTTGATGAATCATACACCAACTCAGTTCCACAACTGAAACAAAATATAAACTACAATTAATATATATATATATATATATATATATATATATATAAAAGAAACAGGGCATAATCGAGGTGGGAGGCAAATGGCTTTGAACAAATTAACTTACTTTGAGCATTTAAGGTTATTGGTGGAGCCTCCATTGGAGACTGATAGTATGGTCCCGAAGAAGGAGACATTTTCAGTACCACAGTTTGGACAAGGGCCCTAGAAAAAACAGTTAAAAATATTACAGTTGTGGACAATTTTATGTGTTTGTTTTACATAATCTCATAAATAAGCACATCAGAGATACCTTCAAGATTAAAAACTCTTTCACGATTAATTTCGTAAGCAATTGAGCTAACCAAAATATGGCAGGCACAGCAGCAAACCACGTGAAAATGAAACTGAAAGGCTCTGGGAGCTGCATGTCAACAATTCATTGGAACAATGTAAAGATGAACTGAAGAAAATATAATTAAGAATTTCACAAACAAGGGAAATAGATTGTTTGAACAGTCCTATGTAAACTATCAATGTTTTCTTTTATGTCAAAATTTGAGATTTTTCTGAAATTGCTTAGCATGTGGCCTAGTGGTAGAGTTGCAAGAGTGTAACCTAGAGGTCACATGTTTAATTCCTAGAAACAGTCTTTACACATATTATGTGGGGCTAAGGTTTGCGTACATCCTACTTTTCCCCGACTCACCCATTGCAGAAGCCTTGTGCACGAGAGTTGTCTACCCTTTTTTTTTTTACTTAGAAATTAATTTAGGAAGTTATGTTTTTAGTCAGTTGAGTTTTCCAGAAATCGGTTTCCCATTTCACCAACCCAGAATGTTTCAGTCGTATGTTTCAAATTTTCAAGGAGAAATCGTCTAAACCTTTTGTAAGTTCTTATAAGCACTAAACATAGTTGTCATGCGTTCACTTTTTGCTGTTATACTTATTTAGCATAAGATAGACAAGCAAGGGCTAGAATAGAGAATAATGGATTCTCTATTGATCTAAGAATGACTTTACTTGGCGTGAGATGATCATACAATGGATCTCTCTCTCTCAACCTAGTTTTGAAAATACAAGAACAAAGAACTCAGTTCACAAAGCCTGTGTGATTCTGCACTAAGGGGGCGAGAAACTGTATCAGGACTAGAACCAAAAGAATCTTGGCATTACTAATTGGAAGTATGAATAAATACAGTCCCTAGACTGAAACCATTGAGGAAGGGCAAAAGAATTTGGGAAAGCCGTCGTTTATTAAGAAAACCATCCAATTATGTTATCATATGTAAAGCTAAAAACAAGACAAAGGACAACAATTAAAATTTACCTCCAAAAGATATGTGATCTCAAATCCAGTTAGATCATCCAGGAAGAAAAACCTGGAACGTACAAAGAAGTTAAAAATATAGCAATGAGCAAATGACTTGGCAAATTGGTGAAGATTTGAAGTAACAGCACCAAACAGTTCTCATATACAATAGACTGGTCGCATTGAACTTACAAAATATCACTTTATATAGCAGGAAATAACTTCTTTGAGGTAATGAGGTTTGAAGCAATATTAGCAGTTATTTACCTAATAATAGGGTTAACATGTTCCTTCTGTAGTTTTTAAAAACTAGTAACAGTAACCACAGCACAGAAAACAGTAGGTAATATAAAGGTAAAAATAAAACTACAAGAGAAAAAAGAATTTCAGTATTAGAAAATACTAGTTCCTGTAATAATGTTAAGATCAGATTTACGAAAATCTTCAATTATTATGTGTACGAGTAAAGTGAAGATAGTGCAGGGGCTCTAGCAACCCAAAACTCCATCGCTATCACAGAATATAGTGGGGCTGGTTAGCATTAAACAATATTTCCATTAATGGTCATTGTAAAGTGATTTATTTCATATCTATAGCCGTGCAACAAAGAAGGCAAAAAGAGGAAGAAAGCAAGAAAGGAAGTATAAACTTACAGTCCAAGAGCAACAACAGTTGCTGGAACATTCAACAGTAACATCTTAAAATAGTCAACATACAGGTCGCTGTACACCTATCAAGAGAAAATAATCATCACTGTTAATGAATGCGTTTCGGTGACCCCCCCGGGAAGAAAAAGAAATTGGTATCCAACCACGAATTAACGGTTGAATTTCTGTGCTAAATTCACAATGAATAAGATTGACAGTTTGAGAGGCAGCAAACACCTTTCTACTACGAAGACTGCACCGTGGACCCTCAGCGACAATTTCACTCCCTCCCGTCTGCAAAAAACAGCAAAAGAACAATTATCTTAATTAGCATTTAAAGGGATAATAAAAAAGGTAGAAAACACAACAACAGTTCAGTTTCTATTGATGCTGCCTAAACTTTGTAAAGAAAAAGAAAAGTACTGTTTAAAATGATTGATTATGCAATTTTTATTGTGTCAACCACTGCTAAACAAGCATTTATGCACTTGCTCAGGTTGGTCCATTTCTATTATTTCCCATACAGAAATACACACAATTCCAATTGCAATCCAGATCGTATTAAGCTACTGGTTCCCTATTATACAGGATAATATATTTTGGAATACTAATAGATGGACCATGTACATATGGCACACTACAACTATGCCTTTCTTGATCTAATTAACAACAGACACCTTGTATATCTTACATTGTTCGACTACAAATCAATTTTGCTTTCATTCATGTCAATGACCATCTGAACAACATATCAAGGTGGCCACACACTAATAGAAACTGCAGTCCAGATCATATCAGGCTATGCAGTTCCCTATTTGTTCATGAAAATATATAACATAAGTATTCACGTGGATCTGCATCTTTGCCCTTCCATGTTTACTAATAAGTAATTACCAATTGCTTACCATGTTTTCTTAATTGGCCTAATAGGAAATCAAGATTACTTTCATTGACAAGTGAGTAATAACCATACTCATGGAATATCATTGATAAGGAATACCAATATAGAAAAATAAGACGCATCCATGATATCAGTAAGAAATTAAGAAATAAATCAAAAATCTCTCTTGGTATTATGTCCAACACGTGAATTCCTTTGTCTAGCTGAGAGGTGAAAATTATTTGATCTAATTCTTTATCTTTTCAGAAGTAACCATCATAAAATAGGAAACAGAAGTAAAACCTTTAGCCTCATCTTCAACTTATCATAGTCTCCATCTGACATGATTGGGTTCCCTGCTACATAAGCCATTGAAGCCTCCAAAAACTTCTGTTCATCAGAACCTGCATCACAATGTAGAATAAGAAGTTTGTAAACAAGCTTAATAATCGGTCAAAGGCTGATGTCAATACTATATAGTTGACGGTTCGTACTTAGCATAACAACACTGCTTCCTTCCCACATTAGTTCTTCCTTAAGATTATCAAATTCTTCATTTGACATTATAGCTTTTCCCTCATAATAGAATGCCTGTAGAAGAAAACAGACTGAAGCTTCATATGTCATGCATAGGTAAATTTTAACACAGAATTTCTTTCTCAAGTCTAACAACAAGCATCATGTCCCACAGTTTCAAAAGACCAAAAGAAATGAAAAGAAAAAATAATTCATACTTGTAGTGCTTGAAGAAATTCTTGCTCCATTTCACCCAGTGATTTCTTATCTTTCTTGTCTATGCTACAATATGGTAGGATTTTGCTGTCAACATTCTCATCTTCTTCAACCTTCCCTGCAAAAAAGACTAGAGTCTGCTCAGGATTCCTTTTGGACAAAAATAAACCCAAGAATAATTGATGGTTAAAAAGAGAGGAAAACTTGAATCAATGTCCCCCGAACGAGCCTATAAGGTACAACTGCAATTAACATAAACAAATTTGCCAGTTTTTAAACGAATTCTACATTGATTCGCATTTCCCTTCCTCTAACTCTCACGACTTGAAGTCTAACAGCAAACACTAAAACAAATCCAGAGAACTACATCATAGCTGTTGATGGATTATCCCAACCTTGTTGATCAGCAGTAGCCTTGATGGGAAGTACAAACATTCTTCGACGAAGACAAAATTGTCTTCCATTCAAATGCCTCGCTTGAACCCTAGATGATGAAGAAGAAGACGAAGAAGAGACACAAAACAAGGGTTTTTGAATAGGAGCACTAAATAAACGAATAGATGACATAGCGAAGGCCAATTTGTGAGCCATTAAACTGACTCCTCTAGCTCAATTGATGATGATGTGAGAAATTCTGCTCAGTTTGGTTTCAGCATTGCAGGAGAAAATTCTGGGGCTTTATTTTCTTTTGTTTGTTTGGAGGGAAAGAAAGTTGTACACAGAACGGATAAGGTGATGAAAAAGTGTGTGGAGGGAGATGTTAACGGCATTTTGTGACAAGATATCAAAATGTTGGCTCTGTTAGTGTGTAAGCCTTAGGGTGCGTTTGGTATGAGGGTAAGAATTTGGGGGCATAATTTATTATCCATGTAAATGTTATAAGGGTAATAATAATTATGGAGAATAAGTGTTACCCTTATTTGGTAAAGAACGGTAAAATTTACCCAAGTATTCATTACTCTTGTTTGTTACGACTATACATTACTAGTGTAATACCATTAACCTTGTTTGTTATTATTGTAATGAACCAAACTAGAAAAAAGTGAGATTATGTTTTTTATTGTTACGACTATCATGTGCCAAAATTTTAAAAATATAGATACATATGCATATATATACACACAGCCAGACATATATATATATAATAACAATTGTTAACAATTTCAACAAAATAATCTGATAACATTCAAATCCATGACAAAGACGTAACACAAAAGTAGGGGTCATCATTTGGCCATCGGGCCTAGGTCCGAGCTCGGCCCTGCCCGACCCCTTGGGCGGGCATGGGCTCCATTTTTTGGGTCAGCCCAACCCGAAGCCAGACACCTCAGACCAATTTTGGCTCAGCCCGAGCCCGACCCAAGCCCGACATTATTTATTTTTATATATATATAATATGTATATATTTATATTTATATTTATATTTATATAAAATATGTATGTATATATATAATACACACATACACAGACAGTGCATGCACTGTCTGTGTATATGTATATATGTATGTGTATTATATATATATATATGTATATATATACACAGATAGTGCATATGTATATATATATATGTGTGTGTATATATGTGTGTGTCTGTGTATATGTGTATATATATATATATGTATATGTATATGTATATACATATATATAATATATAATATATATGTGTATATATATAATATATAATATATATGTGTATATATAACTTATAGGCTTTTATAATTTTTTATTTAAAGGGGTAATAGGTTGGAGTAAAACTTCTTATTACTTTTTATTACCCAGGTCCCCCACTACCACTAGTAAACTTTATGTGTAAAAAATAAGCTCAATTACTAAAATTTATTACAGGAGTAAAAGTTATACTGACATAACAAACACAAGTAAACTTAAAATTTAATTACCCTTGTAACCATTACACCCCATTACCCTTGTACCAAACGCACCATTAAGGTTAGGGGGGACAAAACTTTATGGGGTCTAGATGATTGAATTTATATGATCCGAATTAAATTAAGTTTGGATATAAGTTATATGTTAAAAATCAGGGACTAAACATGTTTTAAAATCGGATCCGAGTCCAAACACATAAATTTTGTCCGAGTTATTTGTCCAGACCCTAACTCGGATTAGGTTATTGTCCAGATTTAAATCAATTCGGGTTTGATCAAATAAGTACGTTCTAAATCTAATTCGGATTAGATTCCGGGCATATAAACATTTCGTAAACTCGTGATTTTGTCCGACTCGGAAGCAACTCTGAATTGATTTTTTCCACCCCTACTTAAGGTTATGAAATCTGCCATGTCATCAAACACGTGGATGGTGATAATATCGTTTTATTATTTTTATTGGTGAGAAAATCTTGGAAAGTCTTTATAAGTTGACACGTGCATGTCTCTGTTGATGACCTCGTGCTGCAGATGGCCTGTCACGTGGAGCTGTGGGTCCCCTAATACATTGAGGTTGACTCACACATGGCCGGGACATTTCATGGGCTTGCTAGAATAAATAATGGGTCACATATCAGGCCTAGGATCTGCATATCAAGTCCAATACATAACTGGGCCTAAACTAATGGGAAGAGGATTGGGCCAGGCCTTAGTGACACTATTTTCCTTTCATTTTGTCAAGTTTTTGGGGCAGAGGTTTTTTTTAGGTAAACATGAAAACTTTTTGCCACTACCTACCATTTCTGAGTGTAAATTGAATAAACTCATGAACCTACACAATAACCAGAAAACCACGCGCAAGTGAGACGTTGGTTGAATGGTAATCACATTGTATGTAAGGGATTACCCATTTATTAGGTCATGGATTCGAATCCTACCCCTTTCCCAAACCCATGTTTAGAAAAAGAAAAAAGAAAGAAAGAATACCACGCATGCTAGGTAGGTGCGTGGTTATTTTATGTACAAGTTCGGGGAGGAATCAAACCCGTCCAAACATAACAGACTCTCTTGGTCTCTCCTAACCGGTTAGATTAGGAGCAGATTTCTATTACCGTACTATGTAATGTAATTATGTTGATTATTTGATAAAAATTAGATCTATTACAATTATGATCTCATAATTTATAGGAAAAAAACAATTACAGATTTAATCAATAATATGAATCAATAATAATCTAATCTAATGCATAAATGTATTACTGAAGTTAAGAGAAATTTTAGAGGAATTCTATGATGCCACGTAATCATAATTATAGCCTTGTGAGAAGACGTGTAGGCATTTTTAGTTTTTGTGAAGTTAATAATATTAAATTTGTTTTTTTCTAGACTATGTAGTTGTCTAAAGTATTTGGACGATTTCGACTATTTGGATGGCGAGATTCGTTTGTTTTCTACGCTCTCTCCCGGCTGTTGTTTTTGGAGAAGAGGGAATGCCAATCGAGGGGAAGCCGGGGTCTGCTGTAAATGTATTTTCATCGCTTAATAATTTTTCATAAATTTTAAAAAAATCATAATTGTATTTTGATAGGGATGACGAGTTCAACGGTATATTTTTTGTTTCAAACAAAAATCAAATTCATGTCAAAACAGATATTGAATGTTTCATGTTTATGTTCAACGGTCTAAAATTTTAATTTCCTTTTGATGTTCAATTTGATTTTTTGTTTGAAACAAAAAAATATTATTAAACTCGTAATCACAATCAAAATATAATCGTTATTTTTTTGAAATTTATAAAAATTGTATCAATGTGTGATGCATTTATAGTGGGGTTTGTTGTAAAAAATTTACAACAGAACCCAGCCACTCGCCAATTGAGCGGCCTCGAGGTTGGTGTTGCCGAGGATGCATGTGGATGTGGATTTAGTTGTGCACACCTGCCTAGCTTAGCAATCGATTAGTGCTCTTTTCGTCGACGTGTTGCTTCGTAGACATCAATAATAGCATTGCCATTTCTCTCTCTTTGGTTGCTCCCTCTCCCCCATCACAGAGCCCGAAGAAACAATAAGGGAGAATGTCTCGGTTTGCATTCACAATTGTGACAGGGAATTGGGGATGTATTTTATCACATTCGTTTGATGTATTTTGCTACTTTTCCGATATGATGGCGCAAGGAAGGAGGAGGAAGAAGAAGAAGGAGGGAGGGTATTTTAATAAATTGATAGGCTTTATCATTTTTTTTTAAAATTTTTTTAGATTGCTTTTATTGAAATACAACTTTTAGCTATAGCACACATTTAATATTTTCTCAATGTCTACATTCCTCACGTTACGATACAGGTGAGATGGATGAGCAAAATATACTCTTCATTCTCAGCATGCAGATAGTTTAATAACTGTTTGAATTTTAAGACACTTCCATATATGGTATTAGAATGTGATATTGGTCCTAAAAAATTACATTTGAACTCTATAAGGATCATGTCTGGCTTCAACTTTGTCTAACTGAATTAAGCGTATTTTTCCTTCTTTCTATTTTTTTATGGATATATTCTATCTAATTCCTTTACAGCATTACTCAACAGGATTAAATGAAAATTTATGGGTGTTGCATATATTAAGTAGAGGATTTGATATTCATGATGTAAAAGTATATGGTCAGGTATAATCTCCTTTTGAAGTAATATCTTTTTTGTCAATAGTGTATTATTGAAAATCTTTCAAACTGGGTTTGTGTAATATTAATAAAAAAAATAACTCATGATTCTTCAATAAACAATGTTCTTCTATTCTCTTATGGAATGAAATTGCAATCTCAGCCTGGTTCTTTAGTTTTGGTGTTTTAGATGTTTGACTTTTTTTTTTTTTTTTTAAGAGTTGTGTTCTTATCCACTTTAACCTGGCACAATTACTAACAGTGTTTTCATTTTTTAATTTCGTTTTCTTTTTAGGTTGATAGCTATTTTGAGGATGCAATTTAAAAAGGTACCGTAGTTGTCGTGGTTTTAGGATGGTGTTGTCGTCGTTTCAGGGTGATGGTCATACAATTAGGTAATAAACAAACAATTACATACCACACGAAACGCGGGCATACAATTAGCTACTTGTAATTACTATGGTCCAAATTGCAATAAAATTACTAATACCAATGTAAAATTAATTACCTCCAATCATGGGCGCCGGAAGCACATAGTGACAAGGGTGGGTAATTTTTTATAAATCTAGTCTATAATCTCTGTTATGTTCAATAAGTAATACACAAAGTTTCTTCACAACACCGTCTCCTATGAAGATGAAATCTGGTTATGAAGACGAAATGTGGAGGAGAGAAGCACAATAGGAGGTGCTGCAAGTTTGTCCCTACTGGAGAGGTAAAAAATAGTGCTGAATAAAGTACATTATAGTGTACTTTGTTTACAACATACATACAATATTTTGCAGGAGCTTGGACATACAATATTTTGCAGGCTGGTCCAACCGTCCAAGCTCTGCACCAGCAGTTGGTAGCTTTTCTGGAGTGGAAAATGGGTCAAGGGACAAGGGAAAAGAGAGAGTCTCTGCAAGACAAAGAGACAAGGAAAAAAGGACTCTGCTAATTGGTGGACGTGCCAAGAGGACCAGATATGCAGCAATGTTGCATCAAAGTCAAGAGTCCAACAACAAAGGATGATCCATTGAAACATGAAGAATCAATTACTGCCATGAAAATACTGTTTAACAATGACTAGATTTGTACTTGCTCAAATGTAGGGTACATCTTGTGAACAAATTTGTTTCTTTCATGGCTTATTTTGGACCCGCTCAAATGTAGGGTGAATGGTTGTGAATAATATAATGTTATGGATCCTACGTTTGAGCAACGGATTAGGGTATCAACAATATATATTGCAAGATTGACCTAAAAAAATAAGAGTATCAAAGTTTGACAACCTTAATGATGATCATAGATATTTCAATAATGAAAAGCATTTTTCAACACCCCAACTCTTGTAGAACTTTCTGTGTGCTAGTAGCTCCTCATCAACCACAAACAATGCACATGCATGCAGCTCTGAATTAGCTGCAACGTGCGTATCTGCCATTTTGTTTGTTGGCTCTCCAACCTTCATTTGGCGAAGACTTTCTAGCATATCTATTCCCATATTTTCCTGTTTCTGTGGAAGTTAGTGCTCTACCTATGCAAATACTCACTAAGACTTTTAAGTGAAAAGTAACTAATTACGAAGAGTAAACGCAAATTTAGAGACTTCATGTGTTTCGGGGCGTAAAAGAATCGCGCTAAAAGTAGGGAGTTTTAATTCTAAATAGACATAGCTCTTTCTAAGTGGTTTACATTGAACTTCAGTCCAACTAATAACATGTAGTTTGTGCGTGCCTAACCCGGCTCGAGTTTGGATTTAATGGACTGTGCAAAAAGCACGCATGCTGAGTCGTTCTCGGTTATTAAAAAAAGGTGTTTCAGTTATCATTTCGTGATAAGAGAACAGTCATTCTGGGACTGTTGGCAATAGTAGGTCTTGTGCTTCAACTTTCCAGTCAACGCATCTCCCATGTTATACCAAATCGACTTTGACCTAGTTCGTCTGGTAACACGTGAACAAACAACCACCCAACTCTCTATTTCTTTCTTTTCCTCTACCACAACTAGAAGTCATAAACATTACATAAGCGTTCTTATCAAGGCCGATAATTCGTCCTATAAAAACCCAGGAAAACACTAGCATTGTAGTAAACGATTGAGACTGCCACACCAATACACAAACAAAAAACAGAAAACACTCATCATTACAAGCAAAGAAATTCAAAGAGAGACAAAGCTATAAGAATGGTGACTTCTGAAGTGACTCCAAGAGTTGAGAGTTTGGCAACCAGTGGGATTCAAGCGATCCCAAAAGAGTACATTAGGCCACAAGATGAGCTAACAAGCATTGGTAATATTTTTGAGGAAGAGAAGAAACATGAAGGACCTCAAATCCCAACAATCGATTTGAAGGAGATGGACTCTGAGGACAAAGTGGTTCGGGAGAAATGTCGAGAGGCATTGAAGAAAGCTTCTGTGGAGTGGGGGGTTATGCACCTTGTTAACCATGGCATCTCCGAAGAGCTCATGGAGCGTGTCAAGGTAGCTGGAAAGGCCTTCTTTGATCAACCTATTGAAGAGAAAGAGAAGTATGCCAATGACCAGGCTTCAGGGAAGATTCAAGGATATGGTAGCAAGCTTGCTAACAATGCTAGCGGGCAACTCGAGTGGGAGGACTACTTCTTCCACCTCATATTTCCCGAGGACAAGCGCAACTTGTCGATATGGCCTAAGACACCAAGTGACTACATGTAAGTTAGACTGATTCAGTACATAATTTGTTGAGTTCTTGATTGTTTGAACATCAATTTTGATTAAATGTTCAAGTTATGACCTTCTATGTGTTAATTAGTTTTTGTTACTAGTTTTTCACTGAATAATTCTCAAAAAAAAAAAATCTGTACATTTGAATTGCAGTAAGGCTACTAGTGAGTATGCAAAGGAATTGAGAGGCCTAGCAACCAAAATTCTGTCAGTTTTATCACTGGGTTTGGGATTGGAAGAAGGAAGGCTAGAGAAAGAAGTTGGAGGGTTGGAGGAGCTTCTTCTTCAAATGAAAATCAACTACTACCCCAAGTGCCCTCAACCAGAACTAGCTTTGGGTGTTGAAGCTCACACTGATGTAAGTGCACTCACTTTCATACTCCACAACATGGTCCCTGGTCTGCAACTCTTTTATGAAGGCAAGTGGGTGACTGCTAAATGTGTCCCCAACTCCATTATCATGCACATTGGTGACACCATTGAAATCTTGAGCAATGGCAAGTATAAGAGCATTCTTCACAGGGGACTTGTTAACAAAGAGAGAGTTAGGATTTCGTGGGCTGTTTTCTGTGAACCACCTAAAGAGAAGATCATACTCCAGCCATTGCCAGAGGTTGTGTCTGAGACAGAGCCAGCACTGTACCCACCTCGCACTTTTGCTCAGCATATTCATCACAAGCTATTCAAGAAAACCCAGGAGGCTCTCTCCAAAAAAGCCTAGATTTGGCCAAGCTTGATTAGTATATGTTGAATGTTCTTGTTGTGGCAGGTGTTGTTGAATTTGATATTGTGTATGTAAGTTTCGTAATTGAAGCTAATGTCGTGGCATCTACGTACTTGCTCTTTGAATAATAATTATTCTGCTTCTCTTTTATAATTTTAAGTTTTCTATTATTACTTTGCTTCTCTTTTGTAATTTTAAGTTTTTTTTTTTGTTTGTTTATTCCTATCTTGTCGCGAACGGCTAGTACACTATACAAAGTTCACACCTTTTTAGTCATTATTTGACAGAAATTTCCACAAGGAAGATTATGATCATGTGCTTATCAGTAACACTAGAGCAAAAAGTGAGTTCAGCCTGATATTTGCTGCTAATTTCAGCATATAACTACATCACATGCCGCTTAACAATAACAGAATATACTTGTGTATACTCAAGGTTAAATTCATTAATATCAGAGAAAAGGAGACGAAGTTCATACGCAAAATTAGCCTCAAGAGGCATAGGAGAAAACAGCCAAACATTTGCATTATCAGCCAAACAATTATTAAACACAGTTTTTACAAACCAGATCAATCGTTAAAAATTCAGAAGCAACCAAAAACTGTGTCAATTCATGGCAGTACACGAGAACAAATTGCAAAATCTTTGGTCCTTGTCTTAGTATAAAATAAAAAAAACATTGATTTTCAATGAGTTTTGCAATTTGATGAAACAATTACAGTGAAAGAAGCAATTATGCTCACCTCATTCAATGTTGACAAGTGAGCGCAAAGGTTTACTTGAAAAGAAAGCCTTCAGGTTGTATGCGACTCCTCCAATGCATCAAAATATTCAGGGGTGGCAATGGCGACGTGAGGAGAGAGCACATAATTATGCAAATAACTCTTTCGGCTCAACAGGTTCATGCTGATAAACATCAGATCCAGCATCACCAATCTCCCCTTGCATCATCAACTGCACCAGCTCCTTCTCATCAACAAGTGTCCCACGTCCAATGTTGATTATTTATCAATGTTTTCCCAATGCTGTCATGACATCGCAGTTGATTATGTGGCGAGTTTCATCTGTAAGTGTACAGCAAAGGGTTCTATGTTGGCTGCGAGGTCAATGGCATTAGAATAATACTTAAATATAACAGCAGGTTTCTTCTTCCTCGATGTGTATGCAATGCTTCAGCCAAAGGCCATAAGCCTCTTGCCAACTTCAGAGCCAATATTACCAAGCCCCAAAATCCCAATTCGCTTCCCCCTAACTGCAATCATATGTTTCATATCATTGACTCGGGGTGGACTATTTTGCTCGTTTATCCAGTCATGCCAGTTATACATAATTTGCATGTTCGCTATATCAAAGAATGAGCCAAAAGACAACTAAGATGCAGTAAATCCCCATAACCCTGTTGTCAAAAGATGAGATATGCATTTGAAACCAATGCCCAAGTCATTCCTACTCACATTGTCATGTTATGTCTATTGTCAAAATACACAGTAGTTTGTGACAAGAAAAACTTGTCCTTTCTCCTTTGGAGTCTTTCATTATATATGACTTTACAATGATGATTCTTAGAAATCAATTAGCTAATTTACAGGGCTATAATCAGCCTAATAAATAGCTGATTTACAGGGCTGGAATCTGCTTAATAAGGAAGGTATATATTCTCCATGATCTACCTAATAATTGTATATAATTACACAGCTAATATACATAACAATCAACCCTACTTTATTGTCATCAATATCCCTAAATCAATGCCATTAACATCTATAACATTCAAGGCTACATCAAGATGATGTCAAAGATCTCAGCGAGAACCAAAACCAAATCAGAAAAAAAAATTACAACAAAACTTGTTTATAATTAGGATCTTCAAGCAGTGGAACTGTCAGAATATAAAACAATTCTCTGTCAAAGTAATAGACATATATATTGATGTAGAAAACTTGACAAAATAATGGGAAAGTCAACAATCAACCACTTAACAGGAACACACAGCAAGACACATATCACCAGAGGATATTGTTGGAGAGTGTGCACTAAAGTCAATCATATGATGATTCTTTAGCACATTATATTATCATGGATATTTTATTAATAAAGTTATTTTTTGGTTATTGCAATTATTTATATCTGTGTAGTATGAATTATTGTAATAATGTCCCTAGAATATAATGTATATTCTTAAATGTCCTTAGCCAAATATTATTGTTAACAGGGACGACAATAATATGTAGAGGCTAATATGTGCTTGATTAATATATGATATTAAGTCAACACGTAGGTACATAAATTGGAGAATTTATGTACTGGATCGACCCACCATGAAATCATTACATGGATCGTGTTATGGATGTCATAAATAATTTCATAGTGATGATGGTGTTATGTAGTCCTTCGACCTGAGATCACCATTGTTCCCGACATAAGAAATTGTTCATTTTGACACTATCAAACGTTGCCCTTAACAAGGTGGCTATAAAGGTGGTGATCAGGTGTATAATAAATTATGTAGAGGGATGTGAGTGATCAAGATGGAATTTGTCCTTCTCATAACACGAGATTGATATCTAAGGCCTCTTGATTGAATAGAGCTGATAAATGCATGGCCATGCTCAAATGAGTTGATATAATGATATCAATGTCATTTGTTTCGATTAGCTTATTCGGGAATCAGGAAACATTGATTGAGCTATACGAGGGTGACATATCCATGTCTCGTGTTCAATCTAGATATCGAGGATAAAAGGAATTTACAACACGGTAACATTAGTCGCGGTAGAGGTTGAGTCGAAACATTGACTTTCTCGTAATTTGGGTAGCAGTGATATGTTGCTAGACATCACTCACTGCTTGTAATTCTAAAATAGGATTTTATAATTACTACCAACATTACGGGAACCTACAGGGTCGCACACTAAGAATGGTAAACAATACGGAACGTAAAATTCATGAGATGAATTTCATATTTAACGTGAGCATTTTTCGGTCCTAGTTGGACTAGGATATTTTGACTTTGGTATTAATAAATTTCTAGAAACCAAGATAAGTATTTGAGTAGGACTCAAACATTTTTTGGAATTCTATTTTATCTTATTTTCTTTATATATATAAAAAGATATATATAATACATATATATATAGTACGTTGTATATATATATATATATAAAAAACCACAAAAGTGTTGAACGTGTATATATATATATGTTTACAAAGAGATAGAATTCGAGGGTGAATGGTCATCCATTCTTAATTATTATTATATATAATAATTTTGTTATTAAAAGAATAAGTTTTTGTGAAAACATAGAAGTCATACGTGAGTTTTTCTGAGAAAAGGCTGAGAGTCTTTCGAAAGGTGTTCACCTATTTTGCTCACTAAACTGATTCAAGGTGTTGAATCGGATTTGAAGACGGCGGGTTCGTTTCGGTCTAGCAACCGCAGGGCTCGTGAGTTTCGTTCGTGGACGTGAGACGTACACGAAGATTGCATCGTTCGTGTGGATACCGTAGAGGCACGATCAGAAAGTTCGTGCTCGTTGTATGCTTCGACAGTACGAAAGGCGCGCTACAAGGGTAACTATTCTAAACCCATAATCGAATGTAGTTTTTAAACAGATCCTCGGATTAGGAATCGAAAATTTTTATTATTCCGCTGCGTGATCGTTGTTCGATTCCTTTCAGATATAACTGCTGATCCACATTACAGAAGGCCACTAACATGATATAAAACCAATGCTGTAAGGAACTATATTCAGAAAAGCTACTCTGTGCTTCAATTCGCTTCACAATGAAATTGTATACGACAATCGAATTGTCACTAAACTCTAAACTCAGTAAAATCACTGTAATCTCAAAATCATAACTTAGCAGAATCACTAAATTAACAATGCAAACCTCAAACTATATATATAAAAGATAAACTCAAAACACCACACCTTCACAGGCCAGAGGCCCAGAACCCGGTGCGAACATACCGGTCACCAGCAGACACTCTCCTCAAGACATAAATCAAGAGGTCGATCGCATAGTCGGGGACGTGTTTGGCCAATGCGACGCCGGAGTTGTTGATGGCTATGCCACAGCGGCGGTTCTCAGAGAGATCAACATGGTCAATTCCAACCCTGGAGCACACGATGAGTTCGGGGAATTTTGTAAAAATGAACTTCTCAAAAAGTCAAACCAGAGAAATGACCCATTTTTATATAAACCGCAAAAATGACCTACCTTGTATTTTTTTTGACCCAAATACCCCTAATGTTGAAATATCTTTTTTTCCACTCACAATATCAGAATACACATAACCCTCCTAACGGCTATTTCTCATCATCTTATCTGCCCTTGATCGGCTATTTCTCATCATCTTATTTGTTCTATAGAGCTCGAAAAAGCCAGATCCAGATCGGGTTCGGGTTTTGAGTTATTTGTGATCTTCGTTATCGCAAGTCTGAAGAGAGGTTCGTTGGTGAACATTTCATATCACTTTTGACAGGTGAGTACATCTATATTCCGAGTAATTTTGTTCCATATGTTTCTCAAGTGCATATGAAGTTCTGAACGAACTCATTATCTACTCATAGCATCTGTGTAGTCAAGCATATTGAGTTTGTAGTCGAACAAATATATATGTAGTCGAGCATTTGTGTTTTTATGGTCGAGCATTTATGTTTTCATGGTCGAGCAAAGTTGTATTATGGTCGAACATTTTTGTTTTTATGGTCGAGCAAAGTTATTTATGGTCGAGCATTTGCGTTTTTTGGTCGAGCAAAGTTGTTTATGGTCGAGCGAAGTTGTTTATGGTCGAGCGAGCATTTAAGTTTTTATGGTCGAGCAAATTATTATACTTTTTTTTTGTTGTTTTTATGGTTGAGCAAAGTTGTTTATGGTCGAGCAAATGCTTGACTAAAGAAAACAAATGTTTGACTAAGAAAATACATGCTCGACTAAAGAACATGAATGCTCAACTAAAGAAAACAGATGATCGACTATAGAAAACAAATGCTCGACTAAAGATCATAGATGCTTGACTACAGAACATATAAGCTCGACTACTTTAAAAAATGATCGACTAAAGAAAACAAATGCTCGACTAAGACAATACATGCTCGACTACAGAACATACATGCTCGACTAAGTAAATATAAGCTCGACTACATTAAAATCAAACTTTTTCATATACTATTCACAAAAACTGGCAAAATATACATGCTCGACTGACAAAAAAAGTTGCTCGACCATGAATATAAAGCATATTTACATTAAAAATTCTCCACCCCATGCCTCCATAGTGAACTTTTTCCTGTAGAATACCATGTCCTCTTGAGTTATCAGACTAACTGGCATGCTTGCAGTTAATACTTCAATGAACTTGATGGTGAACATGCCACAATCTCCTCTGTTATAAAAAAATATGTTAATGTCCTAACTAACTCATGTAACATGGACTACAATTACACACAGAATTTGAACTTAACTTACACATTATTTTGCTGAGGGCAGGACGATACCCTTTTAAGTTTCCAGGGAGAGAGATTTTCATCATTTAACGCAGCTGCTCTTAATATGTATGGCATCATCAACTTCAAGGGCTGCATTAATTCATTAAATTTTGGAATTTTTGTGCAGCTTGTAAGCAAGTCATAATCGTTAATCTGTCTTTCCCCCAAGATCATCTCTACAACCACCCAATGTGCATTGTTGAAGTTGGCAGGGAAGTAAACGTAGTCTACGTTAGACCAAGACACAGATTTCACTGGACTTTCTCCTATTACATTGTCCAAAATCAGATTATCATTGTCCCAAGAACAATCCTTGCTTTCATTGAAAAGTATGAAAGCTTGCGTAACCCGGACCCTGTTCAGTTTGTAATAGGTTAAAGTAGCTATTGATATACTTTACAAAAGTTATGGTCTAACTAGTTGGAAATATACTTACAAAGAAAAAACTGTCGAGCACTGCAGACTTCTTCTTAAAAACTTCAGGGTTATTGGCAATCCTTCTACGAATATGGTACATTGCCACATAAAGGTGCTACATAAAGATTATGAATATGTTAAAGAAATTTTCATCATATATCTTTTCAAAATAAAAATCTTCAGTACATAATAATTACCTTGTCCGATAACCAGGTTTCTGGTCTGATGGCATCCACAAACCAATTCTTGTCTACTTGACATGGCTCCCAACTTATCAACTTACTTTCAAGTGTATTGTCTTTCATGAAAGCAAGTAAATCGCGTGCCCATTCCTTTGGATACGCTCGCTTCAACTGTAATATTGGAGCGTCTGTCAATGGATTAACTGTCTCATTTTCCACCATAAGTTTCCTCCTCTTGAAGCTGGGGGAGGTAAATGGTGTTTTCGTTTGTGGTCCAGGCCTCTTCGCACGCTTATTCTTATTTCTGGTATACTTGCGTGTCCCACCTGGTGTAGCTGTGGGAAACTGAGACTCTCTAATCTCCTCCACTCCTTCAGAGTCCTTGTTTATCTTCTCTGGTGTAAACCGATGCTTTGAAAGCTCTAATAGTTCATCCACAGCTTCCAGCTCCATACTTGGCAACTCCGCATCATTTCTTCCAACTACGGCCTCCTCATTCTCATCCTTTTCCTTCTTCTCCTCATTCTCCTTTATTTGAACTCCAGCTTCTTCCTTCTCCACCTCCTCCTCCTCCTCATTCTCTTTTACTTGAACTCCAACTTCTTCCTTCTCCACCTTCTCCTCCTCCACCTCCTCCTGCTCCGGCTCCTTCTCCTCATTCTCTTTTACTTGAACTACATCATCCTCCTTCTCCTCATTTTCCACCTTTTCCTCATTTTCCTCCACCTTATCCTCCTCCTCCTTCGCATCATTCTCCTTATTCTCCAACCCCTTGTTTTGAGGTTCAATCTCATCACTTAGAACCTCATCATCCACCTCCATGTTAGTTCCTATTCTAAATTCCACTAGTGTCTTCATATTACCCTCCACAGATTGGAAAAATGCATCAAAATAAGTTGTAACCTCATTCCTCAACAACCTATTTATTTTTTTCTGCTCAATCAACACCTTCTCTATCCCAAGTAACTTCTCAATAACCTGCACAACGAAAAAAAAATGTGAACAAATGAATTAATCTAAGAACAAAACAAAGAATTAATGTCCGACCACAAAAAAAAATCAAAAACAAAGAATAAACTTACTCTTCCCATTGGATCATCCTCTCGCTCAATCTCAGGGTTGTGGCGATTATTGTCCTCATCTCCAAACAAATTCTCAAAAGCATCCACCGCAACATTGCTCTCATCCGCTACATTACTCTTCTTCTTTGAGCTCTTTTTCTTTGTCTTGGAGCTCCCCACAACATTGGTCGTCTCCTTTAACTTGGGGCTTCCAATACTACTCAAATATTCCTACCCTAACTCTAAATTAGTAGGGACAAGCGTATCATGCACTTCTAGCTGTAACAAATAAGCATGGAAAACATTAATATATATATATATATATATATATATATATATATATATCATGCAATATATACCATGCAATATATACCTTTCTCATATCAAAAATATTGGAGACAATAGCATTAGATTCTGGAGTGGCAGTGCTGCTCCAGTTCAATATTCGGGGAAACCGGTTTTCTTCCCTCACGTTTGCGTAAGACATACCGATGCGCGGCACCGCTTCATAAAGCCATATCTGCAAACAACATTATTTTTTAGAGATATATTCACAACAAACAAAGCATAAACTCATTTCAAAATAATTTAAGTACTACCTGAAGTACTAGCGGGAATCCATACATGCTGTACTTTTCCATCTTTGTAGACCTACCATGACAGATGCAAGAGACTTTGCGGTACGTGCATAGCTCATAGATCCCCATGGATACTTATTAAACACATTAACATTATCAACCAATTGCAACCACTGGATATCTATATTCCTACTACGCTCCCTAGGCAGTAAAACAGACTCCAAAAAATATACCAGATCTAGCTTCAACACATCTTCTTCCTTTCCAGGTTCAGGATCACAACTCATGAAAACTTCATCTAACTTATTTCTACCAATGCTCTTATTTCCACCAAAATACAAGTCCCTAATCCTATGCACAGAAGTGTCAATCAAGCTAGACAGGGGAGGGACATCACCACATAACAAACCAGTGATAAGAGCAAATTCAGCAACAGAAAATGTTGCCCTCTTTCCAGCAAATTTGAACCTGAATAATATCACACCAGATTCTTTTTTAGCAGAGGTTACAACTTGTCGTAGTAGAGCTTGATGTACCAACTGGCCAGAGAAATTCATGTGCCCCACATCCAGAAACATGCCAAAGCATGTTCTCCTAAACATCTCCAGTTGATCCTCACTAAGCTTCCTTTTGATTTTGCTTATGGATTCAGATATATTTGAAAAAACACTAACTTTACCTGGGCAATGATTTTTCATTTCAATCATGTAATCCATTTCTTTGAAAAATTGTCTATCTGAAAAAGAAACACAATAACCAAATTAATATTGACTTCAATCATAATACTCGACCAAAAAAACACATTTGCTCGACCACAAAAATAAAAATGCTCGACCACAGTTTCATAAAAATGCTCGACCACATAAAATTAACAACATCAAATGCTCGACTACAACAACAATGCTCGACTACAACAATTATGCTATGCTCGACTAATGCTCGACCTACACAACAATTATGCTCGACTACAACAATTATGCTATGCTCGACTACAAAGTTAAGAATACTGGAACACACATAATGCCCGACCTAAATAAAACTGCTCGACTAATGCTCGACCCACACAATAATTATGCTCGACTACAAAATTAAGAATACTGGAACACACATAATGTCTGACCACCTGCACCCAAGCACCACCAAAAACCCAAGACTTCACCCACAATGTCACCCAATTAAACAGAGTTTCACCAAAAACCCAAGCCGGCCACAGGTATGTACCAAAATGCAAAATTTTTCGTGTAATACCAAATTAAAATCGAGTATATGTTAGGCAGAAAACTAAGTCAGTAAGATACTAACCTCAGAGGGGGGAAAATCTCTTATCTGTTGCTGAAAACTGATGATCGGAAGTTGTACGGTAATCGTCGAGCAGCCCGTCGAGCAAAAGGAGTTTGAAAGAAGTGGGTTTTCGTGGGAAGGGGAAAAGCCAAATGGTGGGTTATGTTTTCTAAGGACAATTTGGTCTTTACAATATGAAACTAGGTCATTTTTACGGTTTATAAAAAAATGGGTCATTTCTCTGGTTTGACTTTTTGAGAAGGTCATTTTTACAAATTTCCCATGAGTTCGAGGAAATGGGAGAGAGAGGAGTTTGACTGATATAAATAATTTTAATAAAAAATTTATAAATATAATATTATAATACTTTATTTCAATAGTTTTTCCGCTAACGTCAGTATTTACTTCACCAAACACCTCACAACATATTTTACAGCCTTTAAACTCAGTTTTTTTTCACAACTTTTCCGTTAGTATTGAAAATCAATCTTTTCGCTCTATCAAACGAACCCTGTGCCTGAACGGGCAGTCATAGTATGTAGGGCAGTACAACGATACCATCGAATGGAATGACAATCACCTTATATGTAAGGACCGATCTATCCATTTGGACGTAGATTCGAATCTCATCCCCTCCCCAAATCCCTTATTGGAAAAATAAATAAATAAATACCATCGGATGGATCCATTTCACCCTCCGATGACAAATTTTATCATGAAAATCAGTGTGTTCCCTAATTAAATCTCTAATTTACGTAACTTTTAAGAAATGTTGGAAAATCGAAGTCCAAGTATATCAACTGATGTGTCTGCTATCAATCATGGGTTCACAATTTTTTCTCTTAGACCGTTGCCAATAATTCTTAATACTAAAAAAATACATCAATTGTTTGAGAGGAGTTGAACATTGTTAAAATAATAAAGAAATGATTACATACCAATGGACGCAACAACTGTCTTACAAATTCTTTTCAATTTCATTTAACTTCTCTTTGACACAATCCTTCACAAGATTGTACGTGTGTTTCTTTTTGTGCACAACCCTTCAGCAAAATGTGTGTTTCTTTTTGAACACAATCCTTCACCAAAATGTGTGTTATTCTCTATAAATAAGTCATTCTAAGAGATTCAATCATCATCTAAAAAACTCTTAAAACTTGGATTCTATCCTTACAAATAGGGATCGGCATCGGGCCGGGCTTGCCCAGCCTGACTTTTTTGGGCCCGGGCCCGGTTTAGATCTTCGGGCCTCGGGCCGGGCCAAACTGAGAATATAAGGCCTAGGCCCGGGCTCAGGCGTGCGACTTTTTTGGGCCCGGGTCCGGTTTAGATCTTCGGGCCTCGGGCCGGGCCAAACTGAGAATATGAGGCCTAGGCCCGGCCCGGGCTCGGGCTTCGGGCTCCCACGCCCCGTCACTATTCATCATCTTTGAAAATTATAAAATTAAATTCCTCTTTGAAAATTATAAAATTAAATTGTTCGAACTTGAGACTTTTAGATAGGAGAGTAATGAACTGACCAACAAGCTAAAGCTACTTTCATGTTGTATTTGCCAACTAATTAAATTATTATCTTTACATGCCACCTGTTATATTTTTAACACAATTAAATAATTTTAGTTTTACTTAATGAGTATTGATTTTAAATTTTATATTGTACACATCTATAGTTTTAAATAGTTTAATTTTATACTTATTTTATAAAATCTTAGGGTCTTAAGATTTTATCAACATTTATGAGTAGATGGTCATATTATGGCTTTAGGGTTAGTGCTTAGGTTTAGGGTTTAGGATTTAAGATCTTTAGGGTTTAGGGCCTTTAGGGTTTAGGAGTTTAGGGTCTTTAGGGTTTTGGGGTTAAGAATTTAGGGCCTTTAAGGTTTTGGAGAATAAATCCGCGCGGGGCGGGTCGGGGACAAATTGTCATCCTTGCTTACAATTGATTAATGCCATAATTGTACTTTAATTTTTATACAATTGAACAATATTTTATAGAGGGTGAAATATATACGTATTATGTGTATATATATATACACATACATTGCAATAATATATATACACACATATATTATATATATTATATATATATATATATATTACATATATATATATGTATGTATATATATATACAAATACACAGACAGTGTGCACTGTCTGTGTATGTGTGTGTGTATATATATATATATATGTAAATATATACAGATTATTTACATATAAAAATAAATAATTTCGAGCTTGGGTCAGGCTCGAGCCGGGCCAAAATTGGTCCGAGGTATCTGGCTTCGGGCAGGGCCCGGCCCCAAAAATGGAGCCCAGGCCCGCCCAAGGGGTCGGGCCGGGTTGCATCGACCCGGTCTACTTTCGGGCCGGGTCTAGGCCCGCGGGCTAAATGGTGAGCCCTACTTACAAAATAGAATTCAAAGCACTAGTTAAAGTTATGTTTGTCTTGGTCATTCTTGATTGTTCTTCCTTTGTGGATAAGGCCAAACATCAAACGTTAAATACGTGGTGTTTCATTGTATCTTGGAAGTGTATTTATTGTTATCCTGTGCACACCAATTGGTGGAGGGAAATAACACTTTAAGGAAAGCGTTTATCCGCGCTTTAAAGCAACATTTGCATTACCGAATTCTCAACAAATATTTGCTTATAAACCACATTGGTTTGTGTATACCAATGCAGTGTGAGATGTTAGTCTTGACACAACAAATGTGTCAGATGCCGATGCATAAACAAATATCCGAAGAAAATAAATTAACTCCATGTGGACAATTACCTAAATGTTTCATAAGATCCAAATCTAATAAATCAGTTAACTTCAAGTTGTCATACATTAACTTATTAGTGTATTTTGGTAAGATCCAAATCTAATAAACTTTGTAGGTGGATTTGGAGTGGATCAATTACCTCAAATTATGATATATTGTTCTTCACTAAACAAAACACAAAACGAGGATGAGGCATTGCATATTTTTCACTCATTTCTAGAGTGAATTTTGAACGCTTCTAATCAATTAATTGTTTTCTTGAACTTTAATGAATTTGTTTTTTAAAAAAAAATTATTAAAGAGGAAAACGTTTTGTTCATAGCTAAGAGCTTCAAAAATTATTAAAGTAAAAGGACAAGTTAAAGCCAGAAAATCAATTGCAAATGAAGACTGCTTGCCCCTTCATTCATTTGGGAAAGGCGATACCAGAGGTTTGTTTGAAAAGAATGCATTCAAGTTGGCTAAGACCGTATCATGCAATGCTTCAAATGATTCTGGGGTCAGGACAGAAGCATGAGGAGACAGCACCACGTTATCTAATTCACACAACTCTTTTGGCACATCAGGCTCATCCTCAAACACATCTAAACCAGCACCGCCAATCTCCCCACCAACCAAACTTCTCACCAGTTCCTTCTCATCGACAAGACCACCGCGTCCAACGTTAATCACCACCCCGTCCTTTCCCAATGCTTTCATTACGTCCGTGTTGATTATATGGTAAGTCTCATTTGTCAGTGAACAACAAAGAACCAGAACGTCGGAGTTAGCAGCAAGGTCGCGGACATTTGCATAGAAAGGGAATGGGACCGAAACCTTCTTCTTCCTTGAGTTGTAGGCAATGCTGCACCCAAATGCCAGTAGCCTTTTTGCAATTTCAGAACCAATATTTCCCAGTCCGATGATCCCAATACGTTTTCCTCCCAACTGAAACAAATAACATAAAGCTGATGTATATTTCTCAAAACGAGAAAGGATTACTAAATCAATCGAAAATGATAAAGATCCCAACAGTTTGTATCGCTGTTGAATTCGAAGCACAAGATTCAAGTGAATTCGTGAGTTCTATGTCCCACATGATGCACATAAAATCTTACATGTATGCATTTGGAATAACTAAGATATCAGTTGTTGAGATATTTATCATAACTATAAATCAATTGATGATTGCATATATATATATATATTCTACCTAAAAAAGTGAAAAGTTTCGTCTGCAACAGTTTGAATTGATAGAAAGAAGAACTGATCCAAATTAATCAACATACGAAAATGAAGTTCAAATTCAAGAGAAAAGTAAAGAAAATAATCAAACCTTAGAACCTAGAGCAATATGTCCACACTTAGGCCACAACCCAGAGCGAACATACCGATCACCGGAGGATACTCGGCGGAGAACGTCAATCAGCAAGGCGATAGCACAGTCAGCGACATCCTCTGAGAAGGCTGTGCCAGCGTTCGTGACGGCGATCCCTCTTCGGCGACACTCTGGGAGGTCAATGTGTTCAACTCCAGCGCTAGAGCCCACCACAAGCTCGAGGGAAGGTAGAAGCCCCAGAACGTCAGACTTGAGAGGCGTGTGGCCCACGCAGACAAGCGCACGCACTTTCTGAGCCTCGCGGGAGAGGTATGAGTGAACGGATTCCTCCGGCGAGTTATGGGGGTCGAGCAAACGGTAGTGTTCCCGCAGACTAGTACAAAAGAACAAGTTGAATGCGGGAAAGCGGTGGATTAGAATGGTGAACGGTTCTTGTTCTTGATGGCCTCCTTTTTGTTTGCCGACCATTGATGAGAATTTCTGGTTTTCTTGCCGACACTCTTGGAGCAATTTTATATCCTAGGTACTTGTCTCATTTCAAATACATCATTTTTTAAATTTTTTTTTAATTTATATAAATATCCTTGTATACAATGACATATTAACCCTTAAACTTAAAATAAATTATTTTTACATATTTTATTAGGGACTACTAAGTTTACACCAGAAATTTTTTTTTTAAAAAAAAAAGTTAATTTACTTTTTACGAAGAATTGTGGAGGAAATATCAAGCAGGGACTAATTGCCGAAGAGTCAGGGCCACATGTGCTTCGTGACCACGAAATCTGCCAAATTCACAAAATATGCAAACCAGAATTGAAGATAAATACATCAAAAGCTTCCAATCATCTCTTGTGATTGGATAAAAACCAGAATTGCAATAAATACATCAATAACGATTAACGAAGGTGTCATGTCTACTTCCAATCATCACCAGCATAAACTGCTTGATCCCTGTTGTAAATCCACACCCCCATACACACCAACAATATTATCCGCTTTGGGTTGTCCGGCTCCCGTGGATACATCGGGCCCGCACGGCTTTGTTTCTCCTTAGGCCCAAGCAAGTGGGCTAGGCCCAACCCACTCAAGCCTAGGAAAAGGCCTTGATAGTGGTAAGAGGTGGGTTTAGCCTTATAAACAAGGCATGAGTGCCCACATCTTTAGATGTGGGACTTTTACACTCCCCCGCACTTGTGGGCTGGGTTTTGTCAGACCCAACAAGTGGAGTAGAGGTCATGTCCAACAGGAACGAATTGCTCCGATACCATGTTGTAAATCCACACCCCCATAGATAGTGGTAAGAGGTGGGCTTAGCCTTATAAACAAGGCATGAGTGCCCACATCTTTAGATGTTGGACTTTTACAATCCCCAAGCTCTTCTTCAATTCGAAGTAACTGTAAGAAACTTTAAACCATTAGCTTCGTATCTTCCACTGAACTTCAACACAAATAGCCTTGCTCGAGTTTGTGATAACTTATGCAGTAAATGTGGTTGGATTCAATTCCTAGAATGACCACCCTTCAAAAAAAAATCTTTCTATGTCAGAAATTGACGTCGAATCCGGAATGTATAATCGGTAGGGGCAAACGTGAGGATGTGAAGAAACGGTAGAGGCAGGCTACTGTCTTATTGTAATAAGAATGGTAAAAAATGGGAGATTGAATTGTGAGTTAAATGTGTGTAAACTTAACACTAATATTCTTAATATTGTATAAAGCAAGGGTAATTTGGTATTTTTATTACAAATTTGTGTGTAGAATTATAATTATTTGGTGTAAACTTATCATGTTCAAAAAATGACGTAAAGATAGTAGATTAATGGTGTATAGATAAAATTTCCCAAGAAATATTTAGTTCACAATCTTTGAATGTCATATCATGTGGCGATGTAGATGAAAATCAAAACAATTTTAAATTTGACACCAACTATCTATGATTCAATATATGAATTGGCAATTTTTTTTTTATTCTGGTACACCACATCATATTGATGTCATGGCACTGGCCACCTATCGAACATCTTCTTATCTATTATATGCTTTTAACGAAAAGTCAACCTTAATCGTAAAATGAGGTCTTGACTTTTAGGGTTCAAAATATTTTTTTGTAAATTTAGAAAAAAAAATATATTTATATTTTGATTAATCTTATGAACCCAACGATTTAATATGAAATATGAAAAGTTCATGATAATTTTGGATCATTGGATATAAAATAAAATACATTTCTTAAACTTTTCAGGTTACATTTGAATTTTGTTTCAAACAAAAAATATCATTAGATTTATAAGATCGATTAAAATACAAATATATTTTTTTTCTAAATTTAAAAAATATATTTTTTGAACCTTAAAAGTGAACCCTAAGAGTTAGTACCTCATTTTAAGACCTCATTATAAGACCTCATAAGAGAATTTATATATATATATATATATATATATATATATATATATATATATATATATATATATATATCACATGCACACAAACCGTTAGAGATAAAGCTTCTGCTGATAAAGCTTCTATTGATAATGATAAGATTCCCAAAAGATAATGCTTGTTCTTAGTTGAGGATTAGTTACACATTTGTTATACGTACTTCATCATATGTATAGATATGTTTATCTCCTAGCCTGTAACTAGTCTAACAACGCACCATAAGAAGTGGAGAGTTTGGCTGTACCATCTATCTATATATATATATATATATAAAAAAGTAGAATACAACTTCACATTTTTTTCCCTCCTAAACTTCTAATTTTGTTTTACATTTTTTAATTCTTATTATGTTTTAATTATTTAGTTATAATCCTCTAACAACCATTTAAATTATCCTTTATCTAAACTCCAATTTAATAATTTAATGATTATCCTTTATCATTATTTAAATGATAATATAAGTATATTTATTACTAATTTTAAAAAATCTATATCTATAAATATATAAAAATAAAAGACACTTCATCTTTTTTTCCCTCCTAAAATTACAAATTTTTTATCTTATTAATTTATTCTCTCAACAAATATTTCAATTGAAATACTTAATTTATTCCCTTAAATATCATACTATACTATATATAAAAGTAGAAGACACTTCTCAATTTTTCTCTCTCAAACTTCCACAATTTTGTTAAATTTTTTAATTCTCATTATTCTTAGGTATTTTAGTTTCTTTGTTATATTTTAACTGCTTAATCAGCAAATATATTTGATTTTCTATTTGTAACAACCATTTAAAATTAATTATTTATCATTATCCGTTTAAAATTATTCTTTATCATTATATAAAATATTTATGATTTGGAATCCAAATCATAAATCCATAAAATTGCATAAGATCCCGACTAATCTGGCTCCATTGCTTTCTATAGCAACAGGAATGCACAACGCAAGCCCCGTTCCTTAACTCCAAATCAGGTGATCGGATGCGACAATTCCTCCATGGGTCGTGGAACTTCCTCCATGCCAAAATTTACCTCACCATCTCCACTGAATGGACAAGATAACCATGCGAAATGCCAAATATGCAAATGGTACAATCACAGTGTCTTGGATTGTTTCAAGAGAATGGATTTCTCATTTCAGGGTAGGCGTTCGCCGAGGGAACTTGTTGCCATGGTTGCTGAGACAAATGACAAACTACTAAACACGCAATGGTTTGCAGACAGTGGCGCAAATACCCATATCACTTCTGATGAAACCAATATTGACAATCCGCAACCATTTCATGGTAATGATGGTGTGAATGGTATAGGTACTGGTTCATCTCTTCCCATACTCAGTATTGGCTCTCATCATTTACATACACCACAAAAACCATTGCTTCTCACAGATATTGTTCATTGTCCACAAGCCTCATCAAACCTGTTTTCTATTAATAAACTATGTCTTGATAATAATGTGTATTTTGTACTCACTGGTTGTGGTTATGCTGTGAAGGACATGCAGACGGGGACAGTGCTACTCCAGGGGCAAAGTGAGAATTGTCTATATCCTTTGAATTTTCAGCAGCTTTCTAGGAATAAAATAAGGAGCCTCACTGGCTTTCTTGGTGTTAAAACAAATTCTTCAATCTGACATTCACGTCTTGGGCATCCATCATCCCAAATTCTCTATTATCTTTTTAAAAGTCGTCAAATTCCTGTCTCTGGTCCTGCTAGTCCTCACATGCTGTGTGAGCCACGTCAACTTGGGAAGAATAAACAATTACCTTTCTCTGATTCTACAAGTTGTTCATCTAAGCCATTAGAACTCATTTATTCTGATGTATGGACTTCTCCAATTATTTCATTAAGTGGATTCAAGTATTATGTTATTTTTGTTGATTCTTATAGTCGATTTTCCTTACTGTTTCCATTAGCAAATGAATCTGACGTATTCACAACTTTCACAAAGTTTAAATTGTTAGTGGAAAAACAATTTGATTGTTGCATTAAACAATTTCAAACTGACAATGGTGGAGAATATGTCTCAAATCAATTCAAAATTTTTTTAAGTGCAAATGGTATTCTTCATCATCTCACATGCCCTTACACATCTCAACAAAATGGTGTTGCTGAAAGAAAACACCGATATATTGTCAAAACAGGCCTAACCTTGCTTGGACAGTCTGGTTTGCCATCTCGATTTTAGGTTGATTCTTTTCTTACCTCAGTTTATCTAATAAATCGAATGCCAACTCTTGTTTTACAACACCAGACTCCATACTATATGCTTTATCATCGCGAACCTGATTACAAATTTTTGAAAACCTTTGGGTGCCAATTTTCTCCGCTATTCTGTGCTTATATTCCACACAAATTGTCTTTTCGTAGTACTCCTTGCATATTCGTGGGATATAGTTCTCAACAAAAAGGGTATCGATGCTTCAATCCCTCTTCTCAACGAGTGTTTATTTCATGAAGTGTGGTATTTGGTGAGACTAGGTTTCTTGCAAAGGAGTTAGCCATTCTCAATGCGTCTGGATCAAGCAAACAACCGTCAAGCATAGCTCCTCTCATGGCTCCTCCAGCGTTATTATCAGGTACTACTCTTTCCTCTCAATCTTGTAATTCTTTATCTCCCGCTCATATCTCACCTAGTCCCTTGTTGTCTCCTTTACCTGAAGCCATATCAAGCCCACCAACACCTTTGTCCACCACTGTTATTCAATCTGAAGCCACTGCACAATCATCCATAATGTCTCCTACCCCACAATCACTCGTACCCAACACCACTCACACAAATCATAGTCTTATCCCACAATCACCCGTACCCAACACCACTCACACAAATCATTTTGCCCTTGTACTCCCCCAGCTCTCTCGATCTTCGAGTCTTCTGTGATTCGGACTGGGCAGGAAACCCAGACGATCGTCGATCAACGTGTGGATATGGAGTTTTTCTTGGACAAAATCTGATTTCTTGGTCATCTAAAAAGCAAGCAGTGGTCTCCAAATCCAGCACTGAAGCTGAATATAGATCAATGGCTCTAGCCACGGCTGAGTTGTACTGGCTACGAATGCTGATCCGTGAACTACAAATAGGCCTATCTTCTTCGCCAACTTTGTGGTGTGACAATCTTAGTGCAATTGCTTTGGCTGCAAATCCAGTTTTTCATGCACGCACGAAACATATTGAAGTTGATTACCATTTTGTTCGGGAAAAAGTAATCAATCGGGATATTCAGATTAAACACATTTTCACTACAGATCAGGTTGCAGATATCTTTACAAAAGGTCACACTGCGTCTCGCTTTGTTTAGTTACGTGACAAACTGCTGTTTGTGTCCTCCCCAACAGTTTGCAGGGGTGTGTTAGAGATAAAGTTTCTGCTGATAAAGCTTCTACTGATAATGATAAGATTCCCAAAAGATCATGCTTGTTCTTAGTTTGTTCTTAGTTGAGGATTAGCTACACATTTGTTATACGTACTTCATCATATGTATAGATATGTTTATCTCTTGTAACTAGTCTAACAACTCACCATATAAGAAGGGGAGAGTTTGGCTGTACCATCTATCTATATAATGAGAATACAATGATGAGGCCTGGTAAGCTTGAATACCAGCTCTCTTTCACAGTCAGTTTTCAAACTCCAACTATGTGCACTTATTTTTCAATCATAGATGCTGTGGGTCCCACCGTAAATGTGTAGTCCCTACTTTTGTTGGGGTTTATTACATCCATTAGATTTGGAATGCATAAAGTCGGTGAGAATTCTCACATGTACACCAACTTTATGCATTTGTTTTTCAATCATAGACACGATGGGTCCCATAGAAAATGTGTGGCACCCACTTTTGTTGTGGTTTATTAGAGCCATTGGATTTCGAGTGCATAAAGTTGGTGCGTATGTGAAAATTCATATATATGTCTATAACAATATACTTCAAGGGATACAAATGACCATTATTGAGGAAATACTTATTCAACCAAATCTAAAATATTACCATTCATCTACACTATTTTGGGTTAACGCAACTTTTGTTGACTTAAAAAGTTGTTAGGTGCAAATCAAAGTCCTACAATTACTAGACATGAGAAAGATGATGGGTTTATAAGTATAGACAATATTTCTATTAGTATAAGACCTTTTGGATAAAAACCTAAGAGTAAATCTGTGCTGGTCAAGGTATAAAACGGACAATATCATACCAATATAGAGATATGTGAGGTCTATAGTCCTAACAAGAGGTTGCACGTTCCGTTATGGAATGTTGAAACGTTACAACTTACTAACTAAAAATGTAGTTTGCTGCACGCGTGAATGTGTGCACAATATTAGTCTCCAAATGTACAGTACATCGGATCAAAGACTAGCAATCATTGTCCCGTGAGGTTACTTAGAACATATACATAAATATATATATATATATATAGACACACACACATACACACAACAAAATCTTTGAACCCTAGGCCCATCGAGATACCCTGTTCATCTAAAAAAATATTTCCAATATTGTGAGAGATCTCCACTTATATGTATAACATATAGCTAGAGAGAGAGTGAGAGAGAGAGGAGATCTTATGGATCGTTTCTCAACAACTCCATATCTTCCAATATCTGACGAAAATATGTTTGATGAGTTGTTCCAAATCTCTTGTGATCCTCATCAACATCAACAACAACAACAACTTACAATACTTCAAAAAGATGGCGAAGTACCGGAATGCGGCCGGCGGCCGCCTGAATCAGCAGCTGCTTTTGGTGTCAAAGATGATGATCATATGAAGCCTAATGAGAGTAAGAGGCAGAAATTGATCATGCATAGAGACATTGAGCGCCAAAGAAGGCGAGAAATGGCTACCCTTTACAAATCGCTCAAGTCCTTACTCCCCCATGAAATTCTCAAGGCAAACTTCTTTATTCTTGATTACATTTCTTCTTGGTTTTTCGATTAATTAATGTAATTATATGATTAATTTAATTTAATGCAGGGGAAGCGATCGACGTCGGATCAAATTCAAGAGGCAGTGAATTATATAAAAAGATTAGAGATCAAGATTGAAGGGTTGGGTGACAAGAGAGATGGATTAAAGAGATCATTATTGTCCAATTCATCATCATCTTCTTCTAATTATGCATTTTTGGAAGAATGTTCAAGTGATCAATTATTCATAGTGATGGTTGAGCCTTGTTTGGTTGGAATAAGGGTTATTATAAACACAAAGCTGGGAGTTCCTTTTTCAAGATTTCTTCATCTTCTTGTTGGAGAAGAGCTTAGTGTAATTAGCTACACTTCAAGTAAAGTGAATCAAAGGATGCTCCACAGTGTAGACTGCCAGGTAATGTTAATTAATTACTCGATTATCGCGTTAATATTAAGTTTAATTAGGGTTTTTTTTCAAATTCATTCTTATGTGTGTATATAAACAGGTCAGTGATGGGAGAAGCATTGATGTGTCTGAACTGCAACAGAAGCTAACAAACTCATCAGTAATTCCAGGCAAAAACTTAATTTCAATTATAAATCCCCCTTTTGTTTTAGGGCAAGAGTTATGTTGTTAATTCTACTAATTAAGTGAACATGGGGTGTCTATTATATATGTTTATATTAACTGTAGAGTTTAGGTTTTGTTTAACTTCACACTCTCTCTCTTATTAATGAACTAAAGTAACTACTTCAATAAGTAACTCAAGAGTTGCTTAAAGATAATACAATAGTGAGATGAGTACCGAAATGGTCCATGTACTTTCAAAAAAGGATCGATCAATCTCTTCTACTTTGTTTCAGACTAAACAAGTCTCTATACTTTATAAATTGGTCTCCGTTAACCCTTCATCCAAACATACGCTAAATTTTGTTAATATGGACTATAATATGTTACATGGCTTTGATTTGGAAAAAAAGAAAATTATGTGTGTAAATGCCATGTCACTTAAATCAAAGCCAAAATGCATGTTAAGCACAAAAATACACGGTGCAAAACAAAACAAAATTTCTTTCTCCTACCCCTACAACCTAATTTACGAGAGTTAAACCTAATTTATTTCTCCTACGATCTGCAACCGTTTTCCTTTCTAATTTCTCATCGCCCTACTATTGCCTGTTCAAGATATGACATATGGTTTTATTGGTTTTCAACTTTGCATTTTCAGTTTTGGGTTTCATTTTGGTTTTCGTTTAGGATTTTTTTTAAGGTTTTCATTAAGGTTTTTTTTTTTTTGGGTTTCGGTTACGGGTTTCAATTTGGTTTTAGGATTTTGGATTTGGGTTTTGATAAAGGTTTTTTATTTTAGTTTTGGACTTAGGGTTTTGAATTAGAGCTTCAAGTTGGGGTTCCAACTTAGGGCTTCGGTTATGTTTAGGGATTGAATTTGGGTTTCAATTTGTGGTTGCAATTTAGGTCTCTTTGGTTTCAATTTGGGGTTTCATTTTGTGGTCTTTACTTGATATTTAATTTGTCCAGATTTTGTTCGATTACACTCCCAATGGTGAAAAATGATACCAGAGCAATTCGGATACCTCTTTTAGAGCTTGAAGTGAGTAATTTTCTTAATTTTCTGTTTGGACTGTGATTCTGAGTGATTGTGAGATTTAATTAGGACTATAATAGGGACTGTTTTGAACTGTGAATTTTAGTTGGGATTGTTTTCAACTTAAATTGGGACTGTTTTGAGCTTAAATTTGGTCTGTACATTTTGAATTGAAATTGATCTGATAATGAACTCTAATTGAGACTGTTTTGAATTGGGATGATTTGAGATTGTTTTGAACTTAAATTGGGACTAGTTTGAACTTAAAATTGGTCTGATATGAACTGTAATTGAGATTGTTTTGAATTGGGATTGATTTGAACTGTGATTCTTAATGTTGCAAATTCTGATTTAATTGTTACAGGGATGTACAAGTTTAGATAGTGGGCATAGCATTGACGTCAAAGAAGAAGAAAAATGAGAATTCCTCCCTGAAGACAATTCAAAGATGAAGAAATCATCTCATGATGAAGAATCTGTGGGCATATTTGCTGCTCATTAATGGAGCTGTTATGTAGCTTATTTGTTATGTTTCTGTACAATTGTTGTAGCTATTTATCTTGAATTGAACTTGCAGCTATTTTTCTTTCATATGTTTCTCCATCTTTTTTGGATATATTCTTTTAGGTTGTTGGGTTTGTGGATCTATTGTTGAGTTTTTTTGTTTTTTTTTTTTTTTGTGGGTCTATTTTCAAGTAATTTTAGGTGTTTCCTGTAGTTAATTTTGACTATTTCAAAGTAATAGGCTCAAATGACCCATTTGTTCAAAGGCTTAATTAATTGACCTATTATCAAAATAATTATACTTTTTAGCACCGAAAGATAGGGGTTGCTACATTTTAGTCACCCAAAAAAAATGACATGTTTCAAACAAATATAACGATATTATATTTTATAATTTTAAAAATCAAATATTAAAAATGATGCCACTAAAAACATTAAGCGGCAACAAATACATGTTGCTTAACATCGCCACAAAAGGTTGCGTCACAAAAAAACCTATGACGAAGCGAAAATGACGTCATATTAAGTATTATTTTACGGGTGACAATGATTAATTTTTTTTCTTAAAATAAAAGTAATGTACAGCATAGATGCCATAGATATATATATATCTTGTCCACATTGTTTAGTTGTACATGGGACTCATCGTGTTTTCTTTTTCTTAAATATGCCATGAGACTAATCATGTTAATTATTTCACAAAAGAAAAGGTATTTTTCTTCTATGGCAAGTTCTACTTATTCATACAGCATTATTTTAAAACCTTAATTAGCAAGAGGAATGCAATATAAAATGGATTAGTTTGATTTAAGCATCATTAACTATAATTACATATATAGTTTAAAACCATATACATAATAACAACCTTAAAGAATGATCGATGGGCAATATGTGGAAGAAAATGACATAATGTTCCATGAAGGATAGCCCTAATCTTACAAATTGTATAAGATTTAACATGACAAATAGTTTGGGTTACGTTGCAACTCAGGTTGTTCAACCTCTCCAAACTGGTAGCTCAGTGTTCGAAATTATTTCAATTTAGTCATTATTTCAATTTAGTTAATCGAACATATTTCTCCTCATTCAGGCACTCAACTCACTTATGTACGTAGTGTTATACTGGTGTGGACAAACCATTGCCGACATGAAAAATAATTTTTTCCAAAAGCTTACAAATGGAAATCTCGAAACCAGATCAAAACCCCCAAATCAAAACCTAAATCAGGACCCCCATCTTCCTCTTCTCTTATCTCTCTCCTTGTTTCACTTTGTCACAGAACCCTAGATTTTTCATTTGGCTAGCTCGTCTACAATAGCTTTGATCCTCTTCTCCTTAGGATGAGCTCTTCTTTTAATCGAAAGATCTCTCAATTCGATATTGATTTGCCAAATTCCTCGGGAGCCTAGTCCAAGCTTCACGAGCTGTCTTTGTGGCGGCTACTAGAGGAAAGAGTGCCGTTGATGTAACCAAGAAGATTGTACTTGGTAAGTGTTTTGATGTAAACTTTGGCTTGCCATGATGAGAAGTTGGTGGAGTCAAGTTTGAAAGGCAACGAAGCTGATTCATTAAGGAACACAAGAGGGGGCTCAATGGTTTTGTTGGTTGAAGACTTGAAGGAGTGAGGTTTGTTGGTAGCCATCATTGGGTGGGGTTTGTTTCTCGGGAAAATCTATTTAGGGTTTCGGTTTTCAGTTTTTCTTGTAGTGCAAATACCCAGTTGCCTGAAGCCACATCAACGATTTTCATTCGGTCAATGTCCAGTATAAGCATGTTGACTGTTCGAAACCTCAGAAGTTTGTCCAAATGACTAGATTTGAACAAATTTGAATTTGGTAGAATTTCTACTTCTAACTGTGCAATTAGTGAGGTGTACCATAGGTGTCTGGACTTGTGTCCTGGGGATGACAAGTTACAAAGCTTCTTTGCACCTACAAACATAAGGAGATGGCACATATCATCTCAAGGTGGTGACCTAGTTCGCGCCTCAACCTGGTCACCCTCTCTTGGGGTTCAAAAGCAACAATTATTGAAGATTATTCTCAGCCACATCTCAAACACTTATATTAATATATGAATTCGCTAAAAGGCCAGTGATTGGCCAAAATTAACATTAACAAGTATCGAAAATTCCTTAATTTTAAGCTAAAATTAAGCACAAACAATTTCATGATTTCATGCTCAATCGGTAGTACTTCAATGCCATTGATTTTCTATATAAATGGTCTTATTATTTTTTTCACAGATTCTGAAAAAGCACAGAAAGACATCCAGGCTCATATAAACATACATACTAGACAAAATAACTCTTGCCCTAAAACAAAAGGGGGCTTTGATTGAAATTAAGTTGTGGTTGGAATTACTGATGAGTTTGTTAGCTTCTGTTGCAGTTCAGACACATCAATGCTTCTCCCATCACTGACCTGTTTATATACACACATAAGAATGAATTAGAAGAACCCTAATTAAACTTAATATTAACACGATAATCGAGTAATTAATTAACATTACCTGGCAGTCTACACTGTGGAGCATCCTTTGATTCACTTTACTTGAAGTGTAGCTAATTACACTAAGCTCTTCTCCAACAAGAAGATGAAGAAATCTTGAAAGAGGAACTCCCAGTTCTGTGTTTATAATAACCCTTATTCCAACCAAACAAGGCTCAACCAGCACCATGAATAATTGATCACTTGAACAATATTCATCCAATAAGGAACAATTAGAAGAAGAAGACGATGATGATCTCTTAATTAATCCATCTCTCTTGTCACCCAACTCTTGAATCTTGGTCTCTAACTTTTTTATATAATTCATTGCCTCTTGAATTTGATCCGACGTCGATCGCTTCCCCTGCTAATCAAATCAATCATGTAATTACACTAATTAATCGAAAAACCAAGAAGAAATGTAATCAAGAGTAAAGGGATTGACCTTGAGAATTTCATGGGGGAGTAAGGACTTGAGGGAGTTGTAGAGGGTAGCCATCTCTTGCCTTCTTTGTCGCTCAATGTCTCTATGTGTGATTAATTTCTGCCTCTTATTCTGATCAGGCTTCATATGATCATGATCATCATCTTTGACTCCAAAAGCAGCTGGTGATTTACGCCGGCGCCGGCCGCAATCCGGCACTTCGCCATCTTTTTGAGGTACTGTAAGTAATTGTTGTGGATGGTGATGAGGATTACAAGAGATTTGGAATAACTCATCAAGATCAATACTTTCTTCAGATATTGGAAGATATGGAGTTGCTGAGATAATCTCCATTATCAAATAATCTCCTCCCACTATCAGTCTCTCTCTCTAGCTATATATTATGCTTATACATATAAGCTGTGGAGACTAATATTATACAATATTGGAGATATATTTATTTGGCGAGCAGGATATCTGTGATGGGGCCTAGGGTTTCAAGATTTTCTAGCAAATGACCTCACGTGACAATGATTGCAAGCTTTTGATCCCATGCACTGTACATTTGGAGACTAAATATTATACAATTGCATTCGCACGTGCAGCAAACTATACATATATGTTTATTCTGGTCTATGTTGCGCTGGACCTTAATTATCACTTATGATTTGATACATTTTTTCTTTTGCAAAGTGTCATAATTCTCCTTTACCACGAGATATATATATGTGTGTGTATGTATTAAACAAAGTGTTGTATTTTAAAAAATGAAACTTAACCATATGACTTTGTTCTTCTCGAACCGTAAATTAAACAAGTGTCATTATCCAATATCGGACTAGCTGAAACTTTGTGAAAGTGGGCATTTCTTTTGGGATATATTGAGTTATTTTTTAAGTCCGCACTTTAAGTCTATATAGGATAATAGAGGGAGAATAGGGAGATCTAGAAGATCCTTACACAGATAGGAATATTATATCCTCGAGGGCCTCTTCCAATTCAAAAAACCCCCTTTTTTAATAAATATCTATTAAATCCCAAAAAGATGATAATAATAACCCCTTTTTTATAAGAAAAAAATGGTCATTATTGAGAGAAGGTGGAACAATATGATCAATGAGATGCATGTAAGGGTCCACAAAAGATTTGCTTGTGCATGTCATTAATTTTCTTTTTGAGGGATAGAGCTTATGATTAAGTATTGTTGAGATTAATTAAGTTTAATTAGTCCAACTATCAGGGATGCTTATAATATTGTTCTAGTATTATGTCATGCTCTAATAGATCATATGACACCTATTAATCTCATATATTATTTTTTTGGTAAGAATATTTTTTTAAAATAAGTGGGGATGGGGGAGTTGAATTTACGTACCACGAAGTCGAGTATATGCGTTAATTACTTATTAATCTCATATATTAAGGGACGACATATATCATACCGCATTACGACATTACAGCCTTCTTCTAAATAAAAATCATTTTGGGAAATTTCAAATGTTTGAATGTGATACTTTGTAATTATATGTAGAATCAACAGACTGTATGTATACACTCATGTGGCATAAGGTCACATAAGATAATTATTTGAGATTCTTGGTAGTTATTGTAAGCTGTAGTTTTTTAAAACAAATAATGATGGATTACTCTAATTAGTTAACTAATATTATATAAAAGCACACTTTTAAAGAGGAAAATTTTGAAATTGCAAACAGAAAAATAGGAACAATTCAAAACTAATTATAAAAATAAATAAATAAATAATGTCATATTAAAAATAATTGCAAAAAATTCGTAGCGTTTAAGGATGTAATAATATGATCTGATCAATATTGTTCAGCAATTTTTTAAGTGTTGAGGGAGTAGGTTGAAATTTGAAAGAGTGGGTCAGTTGACCACATTCATGGGTCCACACCTTGCTAATTATATGTTTTAATTAATAAAACAATACTTTTTATAGGTGTTAAGTCATTGATGACCTCAAAATTTATGTTTGATTATATATCCCGGCAAGGCAGTCTATTCATACATGGAAAGCGTGAGAAAATTAGGTTTTCATACTTCCTCAAATTTCAGGTAATTAATTCCTCTAAGAAAATGTGCGGCCGAACCCAAAACTACAGGAGGGCAGCACGTTTTAATAAATTTAGAATAAATTATTACGTTTTTTATTTGATATTTTTATGCAAATAAAAGAGTGTAGGCTTCGCTTGTGCAATAATCCCTATCAGAATTCTCAGCCCAACATACAATAGTTGATAGTGTCAGCTTTGAGTTATTCGGTTCACTATAAATACATCGAGCCAGTAAGATTTTGTTCTTCTGGACCATCGATTAGGTGTTGTCCACATTTTGGACATTGAGGGAGTCCATGTTAAACATGGATCTAAAATAAGGCTCATCGCACAAGTGGTTGGAAGATCCATTATAGCTCACAAAACCATGACTTGTGAACTTGGGTCGAACCATTTGTTTATAAGCCACTAAAACTCTCCATTTTTTTTTCCCATGTGAAACTCTTGTGTGGGTTCCAAAATGAAAAAGTCTACCCCAAGTAATGTGGGATTATAAATCTTGACAACCCCTTGTGGATATAACTACGAGGGTACTCAGTGTCCATACTCAACCAACTGTGCTACCATTTTATGGTTTTCCCAGTTAGTTTGATATTGTTATTACATGCTATTCAGCATTTATTTTAAGATATTTTTGGTTTTTATGCGTTCTGTAGTGTCCCTAAAGCCCAAGTTTTCAGAAGCCCAAAGGTGATGAGCCCAAGTAACAAGAAGGCCCCAATTGTTTCCCTTCGGCTCTGGTGACGAATTTGTCAAAAGAATGGCTGGTAGATAGATTGGAGCAGCATGGATATTTTGCGAACTCTTGTTGTTAGTTCTTTCTCCTTACGTTTATCTGTCATCGTTTAGACAAGGGTCCCTAGTGATTTTTTTAAAAAATCACCAGCGCTACTCGCGAAATGCCGCACCTTCCTCAGGCTCCATCTCGCTAGGAGGGGGGCAACAATGGTCCCTCCTAACATGAAAAACCCACCACCACCATTCCCATTGGCATAGTGATCGGACCTTTATTTTGAGGTCATAATAACCCTTCATTAGGATGTTCTAGTGCTTAGATGATATATTTATATTTGTTTTAGTTTGATTTTACACTTACAAGTGTTTTCTTTTGATTTTGTAGGAATCGGACGTAAAATGAACAAATTAAAGTTGTTTTTGAAAAGAGTCAGATGCTAACCTGTCTGGACACCCACTTCAATTTCAGTGCATATTTACAAGACAGAAGACAATATGTTTGGACACTCTCCAGAGGTGTTCGGACACCTAAGGTAGATTTGCCTATTTTATGAAGAAGGGTGTCCGAACACCCTCTTGAGGTGTCCGAACACCCTCTTGAGGTGTCCGGACATCTGTCGCGGATCTACAACTTCCAGAGCAATTAATAGGGTAGTTCGAGCAAAGCTTGATTGCAACCAATGGGGGATAACTTTGTAAGGGTAGATAGGTATTTTTACATGTAAAAAGAGGACAAAAACCCTAAGATTTGGTTTTTCCCTCATTCATTCACTCTTGAACATATAGCCTCCATTGTAGTTTCTCTATTTCTTTCTCTAGATTTTGTCAAGCTTCTTGTGATTTTGATTGTAAACATTGATTTTCTTCTATAAAATTGGTTGTTTATCTTCATTATGATGAGTAACTAATTTTCCTTTCTAGTTTCTAGTCCCGACGATAGGTGCGATGTTTTGATTGCACAAGGTATGCTTTAAGAGTCGTAGCTTCGATCTCTCTCCTTTAATTTCGTGATAGTTGTGTGATTGAGTGTATGAGAATGACATGTTGATTGTGTTCTTGGATTGTCTAGTCTAGGGATTCAATTTAATATGTTTGATTAAGAATTGCGAAATCCAATGCATGATTTTCTTAATTAATTGAGTTTCCTATTGTATAACTATTAATTATGTGTATTGATGATGGGGTTTTAGGTTAATTACGGAATATGCATGAGGGAGAGATGGTTTATTGACATTTGAGTGCGAAACTTGGGTGTTAGCTAAGCCGAGCCCCAAGGGGGAACATTAATCCATAAAATTAGGTGTTTATCCCTTTGCATTCATAGTAAATCAAGAGGCCTGATGATCTCTATGTAGCAATCGAAGTCTTAACGCTTCAATTCCCTTTGCATATGCATGATTGATAGTATCGTACAATGCATTGTGTATGGTTGTGAGTGTTTCCAATGTTACCTTGAGTATGAGAACTGAGTAGCCACCAGGACAAATTAAGAACTAGGTTTTTAATTAATTGTTTCAAATCAAATCTTATTTACTTTTGGTTACAAATTGCATATGCTACCGAACCATTCAATCACCTTTCTTGCTTGTTTTTATTTTGATATTCATTGCGTTTATTATGTTTGCTAGTTGTTTTCATATCATTCACTACCAAATTTGTATTGCTTCCTTGTGGATACGATACCAGACTCATTGGATTAAAACTTGTCGATCCCTACACTTGGAGTAAGTACACACACTTTGGTGTCGGTCACCTAGCCGGCAGAGCTTGGTGTCGGTCACTTGACCGACAAAGCTTTCAAAAGGAGTTGTGTAGCTTATATAATTTGAAGAATGGGTAGATAAGAAAGGTTGACCCACAAACACTTGAGGTATTATCCCACATTGGGCCAATGACCCATGTGGATTTCGTCTCTAAAAGGGCCCTCAAGTGTTATGAGATTGGACACCTCTTATTAAGTGAATGGAACTCCCACATCTAATCGATGTGGGATTCCTAATACTCCCCCGCATTTGTTGGCTTATACGAGATCCAACAAGTGGACTAGATAGGTTAGGGTCCAGGTCCATCATGTGGTACCCCTCACCTTGGTCCATATCCGAAAGGCCCACGGATGATCCAAAAGCTATTGGGTGGAGGTTTTGAGGATCGAGCAAATGCTCCGATACCATGAAGAATTTGTATGCCCTAAATTCTCAAAATCTACCCAAGTGACCAAATGTAGCAAATTTTTTTTTGGGTGACTAACTTGGAACGTTTGATTTTTGGATGACAAAAATGAAATCTTTAATATCTTTCAGTGACCAAAAGTCTATATATATATATATATATATATATATATATATATATATATATATATATATATATGTCATAGTGAAAGCAAGTGCGAAAAAGAAAGAGTGAAGACTCATTGGGCCGAAGCCTGGCCAATTAGTCCGAAGTCTGACCTAAGACTTGACTTCATTTGGGCCCAAGCTGGGCTTGGACTTCTATCTTCCTCCCAAGTAAGGCCCAAAGCCCGAATAGTAAACCCGAGCTTGGGCCTTATATTTTTGGATCGGGCCAGGGCCTGGCCTGATATCAACCCCTAGGCAGGAGGCCCTCAGTCAAAATCTGGTGGGGCGGGGCATTTGGATATTTTCTTCGGGGGCGGGATGGGGTTTGGGTTTTTGTATAGAAGGGAAAAAAAAGGGACAAAATTTAGGGATAAAAAAAAAAAGAAAAGAAAAAGGACATTCCTGATTCCTCCCTTGGCATATGGCATACCTAAGTTTTGATTGATGAGTGCGCAGTAGAGACTTCTGAAAGTCTATGGAGACCAGTACGAGCAACAAATACAGGAGAGTAACTAAAGAAGAAGTTATAGCAAAGATCAAGGACGATGGTGACTTCGACAAACTCCGCCTTATGATCATCCGCAAGATCAAAGAGAATGTAAGACCAAGTATTCCTGACTTTCTCTGATTCTCAATTTTTAATGTTTGAGTGTTAGTACGAAAACAGTAATTTAAGGCTTAAATTGAATCGCAGCAAGAATTGCGCAACAACATTACTTCGATTGTGCGCCAATCGGTGGCTCTAAATCGTCCAGGTTCGGAAAATATGAAGCCCAGACAACTCTCCGATGCCATATTCGAGGAGGTTGGGTAAGTTCTACATTTGACATTGTCTGCCTTCTTTGCTGATGGATGCGATGTCTGTTTGTCCTGAATGTATTTCAAGTTTCATCCTTTTAATTTGGTGTTTGAGGGATTTGGATTTATGATATTTATGGCGTTGGGAATAAATATTTGTTCGAAATTGGTGGTGAAAGACCTGAGTTCATCTTTATGTGATTTCTTTGGAAGACAACTTAGTCATGTGGCGAATTGGACTATCGTCTGGAGTTTTACGAATTTTAATTGGGTTATTTTTTGTTAATTGCTAGGAATGGAGTGATGACCCAGATTTCGGATAATGTGTGGGAGATAATCCGATCGGATCATGGCATGAAAAATGAAATAAAGGAAACAGTGCAATCTGTGTATGATAAGTTAACGAACCCTGAAACAAAAGAGATGGGTGAGTTACCAACACATGATGTTGTGAAAGTCGATAAGGGAGTGGAAAACAATGGTTCTATTGTGGCCTCTGCTGCTGATTTTCATGGAACATTGGATGAAAGTGAGCTTCAAGAGCCACCGGGTTTTTCTCTGGCAAATAATCATCAGAACAACAACTGTGAAGAGAAACATGAAGAGGTTCAGCAGTTATCCAGACCACAAGCTGATGGATCTCTGGAAGAGCACAAGGATGAAGCCCACTACTCAAAGGATGTCTCCAAGCAGGATGATGTTCTTGGTGTGCCACCTGGATTTTCTGCAGGCAATGGGCAACAGCAGCTATGTGACAGTAGCGATGAGGACCCCGATGTGCCTCCTGGTTTTGGTTGATGAGGCAACTGACAATTCTGTTTGCAGCCTCACTTATGCAACTATAGTACTTGGTGGAGACAATTCAATGAATGATAGGATAGGCAGAGATTCCTTAATACCTCCAAAGTGTTTGAACTAAATGGGGGGACCTTGATAGATCAGTTTATAGGCCATGCATGAAGGTTTGATGCTTCAGTTCGTCTTTGTATCTTTCCATGTTATGGTTAAATGGGATTATCTGTTATGTGATTTTCAATTCAAATTAATGACCAAGCTTCTGGGAGATATTGATTATAAGTCTAACTAATTAGTGTTGAATTGGTTTCTATTAGTTTTTATGTGCATGGTAATAAAATGCATTGATTACAAGTGTGAAGCCTTCTGCTCGGTTCTCACATTTTCTGTTTCATCAATTCTAGGTTATATGGTTTCCATAATAAGTGTTAAATTGCATCTATCAAGGCATATATCTTGAGGATTTTAGGCTTTTTTGCATGATTAGTTTCTCACCGTACTTGTGAATGTTGATGTGTCTGATTCCATAAATTTTGTGTATGATGTTGGAATATTCTATTTGTTTTTTGTTACCGGCCAAGTTCTCAAAATTCCTTGTTAATTATCGTTTCCAATCTGAATTGGTTAATGCCATATGAATAGAGATTTTTTTTGTACATTTGCCCTGCTGTCAGATACGACACAATTTCTTGCAGTTGTCTATGTGAGGGGTAAGTCTGTTACTAAAGTTTTAAACTTTTAATTTTGTTTTGCTATTGCATATTTTAATCAATGCGACATCTTGTTATGGAAGAAAAACCTCATTATCGCTTCACATATCATGAAATACACCATCGCTGATTGAAAGTAGATAAATGAATCCATGATTGTGGAGTTCTCATTCTTGGATTGCCATTGTGATTTTTATCCTCTTTAGAAATTTGTTACAAGATTTTGTGCCATATTTTACCATATACTTTGTCTTCTTCTCGTAAATATTCTATTGCTCTTTGCTCCTGCTGGATGCTTGTAATCTTTGATTTGGATGTTCATATCCTTTGTAATCTTTTGAGTTTCTAGATCTGTAGTAAAAAACATTCTCTACTTCATCTGAAATCTTATCTTACTGTTATTCCTGCTTATTTAGGAATTTTTATTCTTCAGATTATCGTGTTCAGATGACAGTTGAAGGAAATATCTATTGTATTGTGAGGAACACTGTACACTTGTGTGATCAGGAGCGGTACCGGATATGCATCGTTCATGATTTTTTTTTTGGTATACACTGTTCATGATTTTATGATGACTAAGTTGAGTAGTAGGTCTATGCGCCCCGATTTTTTACTGTAACCTTACAGATACTGGGCTTCTAACAGAGTATTTCGCTCAAACAAACTCGATGAATCCTTGGGAAAATGCATTGGTTTTGGAAGTTGTATCATAACATCTGAATGTCACCGAGTATGTTGCATTCTGGTTCACCTCTGAAAAGTAGAGTCTATTGGCCTTGAGAATGACAGTAACCACCTCTGGTGCAGCAAGCATGAAAAAATAAGATGAATTTACTTCACCAACATTTGTCAGAGCCCTTGTGAATCTCTTTGCTGGCCCCAAGGTGACTGAAAATAAAGGAAAGTGTAGCTCTCTTCAGGCGTGCTTGGTTTTTTGAGCAATTAATTACTCTGTGCGCAAGTATCCCAACTTCCTCATCTGTATAGACCAGACCACACGGGTAAGGGATATAATCCTTTGGTTGGATGTCGTATACCAATCTTGGATCATTCGCCCTTGATGGATTAACATGACCTGCACCAGTGGCAAAGATATCTGCAGGCTGAATATTTTGATCTAGAATTGGTCTGGGTTATCAATAAATTTTGTGCTTATGGATGTTAGTAGGTTACGCCCTCCATTAAAAAAGAAAAAGAAAAAGGAAAAGGAAAAAGTAAGTATCTTTATAGTATTAACAGTGTCTATGAATCTGGGAATCAACTTAGATGGCTGGTGAGATTGTGAAGGGTTACAATTTTGGTACCTTTCTCTTTTGTCTTTGAGATTGGTCATGTTGTTATTTATGCTGCACAAGAATTTAAGAGAAGGAGTTTTTTGTCCCAGGACTTGAGGTAAAATCTCTTTATGTTTTCAGTAAAGAACAATGTGGTCCATAGATTCAATGTGATTCCAGGATTACTGCAACTGCTTACAGCCCTAGTGCGGCTTCCATGAGTTAAACGGTAATTAATTGTTTGCGTCTAATTATCTAGATTTTCTGTCCTCTGCTGTCTCTCCTCCCACATCTGTGCCTCAACTTTTTTTTGTCTTGTCAGTTAGTTTCAAACTCTTCCTTTCCCAATGGTGGTGGAACAAGCTGGGTAGGAGAAACCAATGAAGCGACAGGAGGAGGCTGCAAATGCTGGAAAATGAACAGCAACCACACGTTATGCCGGTAATCTTTCTTTATGACCGGAGAGACTAGAAGAAAGCAAAAAAGAAAAGTGTAATTACTCTTTCTTTTCTTCCCTACTGATTTATCTAATTGGTGGCAGGGGATATAAAAGATCTTCTGAAGATATGACCAGTGAGGGTGAGAGCTTTTGAGCAAAGCAGCAATGCCGCTAAGATGAGGACAAGCCATTGATGTTCCTGAAATCATCTCAAATGATGGTTCTCTGTTTTCGCTGTCGGTTTTGACAGCAGTAGGCCATGCCGCAAGAATATTTACACTGGGGCCTATAATGTCAGGCTTTAGGATCCCAGGACTTATCGAGTTGGGGCCTCTCGATGAAAATTCAGCAACCATGGAAGCATTCGGAAGGCCGAAAACAGTTCCCTTGAACACAATTTTAGCCATTGGTGATGTTGACGCTGTGTAGTCTTTAATTCTCAACCCTGATTCATACCTGAAGTGTGATGCGGGAAGTGCATGAAAATCGGCTTTTATACTGTTATCAAGTTTATCATCGCTCGTGAGAATCATCGCAGCACCACCACCATCCTTTACTACTTTGCCTTTTTCAGTTCTATTTATTTTCCCACCATTCTCACACAACACTACCTTTCCTTTGACATCAACATCTGCCAATGATCCTGGATCGCAAAATTTTGATTTCTCATGATCACTATTTGATCCAGGGTAAACCAGGGGCAGTAATGTTGATGAGAAATGTTTAGGCTGGTAAAAGGATTCTCCATCATATTCCTCCCCATTGCCAAGAAACACGGTTGCTCTGTAGCTTCTGTCAATGGTGCATTTTGAGGTTCCAATGTCCTTTAATTAGGATGTTCTAGCACTTAGCTTATGTATTTTATTGCATTTTAGCTTAGTTTTACAGTTACAAATGTTTCCCTTTGGTTTTGTAGGAATCGGACCTTATTTGGGCAAGTTGGAGCACTTTTTGGGCACTTTTTGCTGTGAGGTGTCGGGACACCTCCCAAGGTGTCCGGACACCCACATATCCGGACATTTCCTTTGAAAAATGAAACAGAGCCTATAACGAAGACTTGATGAAGCCCAGGTGTCCGGACACCTTCCAAAGCCGTCCAGACACCTATCGCAGATCTGTAATTTTCCGCACCAAAATTTCAAGGACATTTGGGGTAAATCATGTATGTAACCAATGGAAAATGATTTTATAAGGGTAGTTAGGTATTTTCTATTGTAAAAAGAGGGGAAAACCCTAAGATTTGGGTTTCTGCCTCATTCATTCACTACACAACATCTAGCCTCCATAGTTCTTCTCTCTCTTTCTCTCTCTAGGGTTTTGCTTAGTTCTTGTGATGTTGATTGTAAACATTGGTTTTCTTATATAAAATTAATGTTTATTCTCATTATTATGAGTGGCTAAGTTCCCTTTCTAGTTTCTAGTCCCGAACGGTGGGTGCAAGGTTTCAATTACTCAAGGTATATTCAAAGAATCGTAGCTTCGATTTCTCTCCTTTAATTTCGTGATAGTTGTGTGATTGGATACATGAGAATGACATGTTTGATTATATTCTTGGATTGTCTAGTCTAGGGATTACATCTAATGTGTTTGATTGAGAATTGTTAAACCCATTACATGATTTCCTTAATTAATTGAGTTTTTCATTGCATAGCTATTAATTATGTGTATTGATGATGGGGTGTTAGCTAAGCTGAGCCCCAAGGGGAACATTAATTCATAATATTAGGTGATTATCCCTTTGCGTTCATCGTAGATTAAGAGACCCGATGACCTACATGTATGAATTAAAGTCTTATATCTCATTTCTCTTTGCATATGCATGATTGATAGTATCACACAATGCATTGTGTATGGTTGTGTGTGTTTGCAATGATACCTTGAGTATGAGAACCGAGTAGCCACCGGGACTGATTAGAGACTAGGTTTTTAATTAATTGTTTTAAATCAATTTCTCACTTGCTTTGGTTACAAAAATCGCTTATGCTACCAAGTCATTCGGTCATTTTTATAACTTGTCTTTATTTTGATATTCATTGCGTTTAGTAGTGTTAGCTAGTCATTTGCATATCATTCACCTAAAAATTTGCATTGCTTCCTCGTGGATCCATACCGGACTCACCTGTTTATTACTTACTGATACTCTACACTTGAGGTAAGTACACACATTTTGGTGTCGGTCAATGGACAGACACAAAGCTGTCCTTTTCCATATCTTTCACTTCATCTGCTGTAAGTTTTGCAGCAAAACCGGTGGTAACATGTCGATAGGAATATACCATCCGTTGTTGCTTATGTAAGATGGAGGTGGTGACCGTCAAAAATGAGTTGCACCAGCTATCTAAATCTGCGGATTGCACTGATGCTACACCTTCTGGTTTCCTTACCTTGACAATGTAAGTTTTCAACCTGCCCTCATAATTTGAAAAGACATCCCTGCTATTAGATATGCATACTTTTCCCTCTTTGATTACTTGAGAGAGGCTGAACTTGTGATTGAGACTAACAAGATGGATAAGCAACATGGTTGGCAAAAGTTTGCGTCTCTTGTTCTCCATGCTTGTAGAAGAAATAGAAAATTCTGGTGTTTTTAGATCATTTCCACCCATATGAAGTGTGATAAAGATGTCTCTATGTATGGGAATCAACGATGGCCAATAATGAGAATTCAATACACGTTTTTCATTAGTTTTTTCTGTGATCTAGTTCAGCTTGGTATCTATGCTGCACAAGATTTACAAGATAAGTGTATTTCTTTCCCTTAGGACTTCCTGTCTATACAGCTAAGAACAAGTCGATAGATTTTATGCAATTCCTGGTTTGCTACCATAGCGAGCTGTCTCCTAGCTGTGTGTGCCCTTAAAATAATAAGCAGGGTAACTTGGGACTGATTTTTGTATTTACATTCAGTAATAATAGTATGGTGAAAACCAAGTAATGACATTCTGAAAAAAAAAAAAAAAAAGGTGTTCATATTTTATAGTAAGAATTCTTGTAATAGTTGGGTTTCTCTGTACCTGTATGCGGAGATATTCTTTCGTCTATCCTTTTTGTCATATTATTCTTTGGTCTGTGAAACCAAGAAGCACACTATTGGGTTATATGCACTAATTTAAGAGGAAGAGGAGTAATGACAAGCAATATCCTTTTATGTTATTTACTTGTGCTGAATGTTCTGGTTTACAAGAACAAAGAAGATTCTTGATCTTTCCCAAACAATTCCTTGGAATTATTTCAGATGGTCAATAAAACTTTGTGCTTCACATCATTTGTTGCGGAATGATGATTCTTAATCGAGTAAGCATGTCAGCCTGTGGTATGGAGACTATATTTTAACAAGGCAGAATGGAAGTTGGCACTCTTCCAAAAAAAAAAAAAAAAAAGGATTCTATTTTTTCTAAGAATTTAGTTTGGTCTTTCTCTCCTGGTATTTGGAGCTTAGAATTTTTTACTTCGTCCTCGACTAATGCCTGGTTATTTTAACTTTCACTGATGTTGTTGTTGGTGTTTTTTCTCCTTCTGCTTTTACCACCTTGGAGGTTGCTTGCATCCTTGAGCTTTTTTTACCTCTATGTTTACCACGGGCGAACATGTGGCCCAATGATTGATTTGTCATGGTGCAACTTAAAGGTCACAGTCTGTCCACATATTATGTGAGAGTAAGGATTGCATATGCATATATCCTACTTGTCCCTGAGCCCGCCCAATGAAGGAGCCTTGTAACATTAGTTGTTTACCTTACCTTATCAAGTTTACATTGTCAGTTTCACTACTTAGTAATCCACAAATACAGATTTCTTTCAAGTATTTTTCATTTTCCTTATTTTCTCTTTGGTCCCTTAATTAAATGCGTTGATTCATGAATTATTTGCAGTACTTGAAGAGAATTTAGAGGATTAGTCAGCAATATCATAACATCAAAATATGTTTGAAATAAAAGCATGTAAGTTTTTATTTTCCCGACGAATTCCTTACAATTATTTTTGACAATTATTAGAACTTGAAGCTTAACATGGCTTGTCAGCGGATGATTATATGCTATCTTTTGTAGCATTTCCTGGTTTGTGACATGTAACCGCTATCTGCTTGCTTACTGTAAAGCTGCAACTCAGTGATTTCTCACTGATTAGAAAATACAATGGAAATGGGGCTTCGAACACTGTTAGTACAAGAAACCCATTTCAGATATCCTTGCGCCAACGACTGTCCAGTGTTCCCATCTCTCCTAAATGTCACTGCGTACAAAACCTTCTGGTTCACTTCGGTGAAAGATATCTCATTAGGTATGACACTTACTTTTACACCTTTTGGTTCAAAAATCTCAGTAACGTACGAAGAATTGGCAGGGCCAACATTTGTTACTGTTCTTGTGTACGTCTGAGAACTAGTCCCTAGTTGTACAGAAAAGGAAGGATAATTCAATTGGGCTTCTGTTATGCTGGTGATGCTTGAGCATTTCACTCCATGCAGTACAAACATTGAAACCTGCTTGTCAGTGTAGTTCAAACCACACAAGTAAGGAATGTAATCATCAGGATGTATGTCATAAACAAGACCTGGATTAGTCGCTCCTGATGCATTCACATGGCCTGAGCCAATAGTGAAGAAATCTGCATTGATGTTCTGATGATCCACAATACGCTTGCCATCAAGATTTACTATATCAGCAGTAGTCATAATAGCAGACTTGATGGCGGCTGGAGACCAGTCGGGATGGGAGCTTTTGAGCAAAGCAGCAATGCCACTTAAATGGGGACAGGACATTGAGGTCCCAGAAATCATGTTAAATGATGCTTTTGAGTTTGTGATGTTATCGACAGGAACTGGCCAAGCGGCCAGAATGCTCACACCAGGACCTATAATGTCTGGTTTCAAGATTCCAGGACTTGCCAAGCTTGGACCTCGCGAGGAAAAGGAAGCAACTATTGGAGCGTTGGGTGGCAGCCCAAGAGCAGTCCCTTTGAACAAGATTGTAGCCACTGGGGATGGTGTGGAGGCTATGTACTTTTTGATGCGGTTGCCTGCATCAAAACTGACATGTGATGCAGGAAGTATATGAAAATCTGCTAGAGTAGAATAACCATCAACCTGGGTGTTCATGAGAATCATCGCAGCACCACCAGCATCCTTTACTTCTTTGCCTTTGTCAACTCTTGATATATTCCCACCTCTGTCACACAACACTACCTTGCCTTTGACATCAACATTCCTCAACGATCCTGGGGCACACAATGCTGATAATGCATTAGCATTGGCACCTGCGTAAACAAGAGGCAGCAGCGTCGACGGAAAATTTTTTGGCTGGAAGAGAGATTCTCCATCCCAGAGATCCTTATTTCCAAGCTGTACGACTGCTCTTATACTTCTATCTATGTTACTTGCTCCTACCGTTAGTATCCACGGGGCATCATTTTCTACAGAACTAATATTAGGACCCGAATTTCCTGCAGAGCAGCTAACAAAAATCCCTTTTTGCGTAGCCCAAAAAGCACCCACTGCAATTGCATCTTCATCGAAAGAAGATGAAGGACCACCAATTGAAAGCGAAAGCACGTCAACACCATCTTCAATGGCAATGTCCATTGCTTCTAGTATTTCGAGTTCGCCACAACCATCCTTAGTACAAACTTTATAAATGGCCAAATGAGCTGAAGGCGCCATCCCAGCTGCGATGCCATAAGCATTCCCCAACACATCTGCACCTCCGACGAAGACTCCAGCAGCTGTGCTGGCTGTGTGGGTGCCATGCCCATCATCATCCAATGCGGAACTATTTGTGAAATCCCTGACACCAATCAGCTTATTGTTGCAAACAATTCCATCCAATTCACATACCCCTTTCCATTTCTTAGGAGGGGAAGGCATTCCTGCGTCACCAAACGAAGGGTGACCCGGAGTTATTCCGGTATCCAGAACTCCTACAATCACTCCCTTTCCATAATTTGACTGCTTCCATATTCCTAAGTTCTGTCGCAGCCCCAAGAACTCAGGGCTATGAGTTGTGTGCAATGAAAATTTTTTTGGAAGCCTGACGGAGATAACTTCTTCTTTCTCTTCCATGGCTTTTGCTTCATCCTTCGTTAGTTTCGCAGCAAACCCAGAAAACAGATTGCGGTAGGAATAAATCAGGCGTTGCCTCTCGCTTGAGCTTAAATTGGAAACTGGTAGAAGTGATTTGTACAAGCTATCCAAACCTTCCATGCTCACACCTTCTGGTTTTATCACATGGACAATGTAATCTTCTAAGTTACTTTCATCCTCCGTCGTACTTTTATCATCAAGAGCCGAAGTAAATGATTCGTCAAGGATTGCCTGAGAGAATCTAGGCATGGAAGACAGAGCAAGAAAAGCAAATACCACAACAATTGACAACATTTTGCGCCTGTTGTCCTCCATTGTTGTTAGGAGTAAGAAAATGCAGGTGCTTTTAAGGGGCAATACTGCATAAGCCACCCGCACATATGTATATATATTATTTTCCATATGTGGACGCGTCACAGAGCTTGTATCTATATTTAATGCCAAGAAATCCAAATTTGAACTTAGCAATACCCGCTCAAAGGATGGAATAGCAACCATGAACCTTGCTTCAACTTTGGAGGATGCTCCAATATTGCCAACTGGTATGTTTTTGTTTTGTTTTTCTTGTTTTTTTTTTTTACCCAGTTGATTGAACTATTGCCAAAAAAGATGGTTTTAGTTTATCATCGCCATCAAATGATTGGTGCAATCATACATTGAATATGACGTCCTCGCTCACTAATGTACAAATGCTTCTGTTTGGTATTAAACAAAATATGCCTTTTTTTGTTCTTGATTTGTGCATAATCATGATTGGACGGGTGTGAATTTGTTGATGCTGGACACAACTAGCAAAAATAAGATATTTGATATTCAGTGTGGTATATTTTCATCGCACATGGGGTTTCTTCTTTTCGATAGAGCAAATCCTATTTCATTAACAAATGATTAGAAAGTCTTAACATAGTTTTTGTTGTTGGTTTTAATTTATTCCATACTTGTTTAAGGTAGTTGTCAATTCTAGTGTACCAGGCTCTAGGAGGAGCCTGTTTCCTCCCATAGAGAGTCTTGCTCAATCTGTACATCATCTCCTCCTTACCAGATCCTATAAAAAACCCTGAGACTGATCCACATAGATCTCTTCTTCAAAAAGACCATTCAAAAATGCAGACTTGCCTTGGCATCCAAGGCAATCAACATTCTCACTTTGTCATGTCTAGCAACAGATTATGGAGAAAACACTGTAGCAAAATGATGCTCCAAGGCTGCTGTTCAGGCACTCAACATACTAACAGATCAAGCTCAAAGAAAGACCATAAAGAAAGATCACCACAACCATTTGCTCAGACATACAACATACATATTCATTTGCTTAGACATACACCATACATATTCATTGGGGCTTGTGTAAACCTAGAAGTAGAGTCACAAAGGACTTAATCACCACAGCCACAACATAAAAAATACAACATAAATAATCTTGGTCACAATTCAACAGTAAACCTGACCAAGTTAAACACAAATAGAATAAGCTTAACATACTAACCATGAACAACAATATAAATAACCACACATGCATTAGGAAGGGCATTACAGCTTCAACAAATCCCTCACTGCTTAGAAAATACAATGGAAATGGGGCTTCGAACACTGTGTGTAGAAGAGACCCAGGTCAGAAATCCTTGAGCAAAAGACTGTCCAGTGTTCCCATCTCTGCTAAATGTCACCGCGGACAAAACCTTCTGGTTCTCTTCGGTGAAAGATATCTCATTAGGCATGACACTTACTTTTACACCTTCTGGTTCAACAATTTGATGAATGTATGAAGAATAATTGGCAGGGCCAACATTTGTTACTGTTCTTGTGTATGTTTTAGAACTAGGCCCCAGTTGCACAGAAAAGGAAGGATAATTCAACTAGGCTTCTGGTATGCTGGTGATGCTTGAGCATTTCACTCTGTGCCGCGCAAACAGTGAAACCTGCTTGTTAGTGTAGTTCAAACCACACAAGTAAGGAATGTAATCATCAGGATGTATGTCGTAAACACGCCCTGGGTCACTTGCACTTGATGGATTCACATGGCCAGAGCCAATAGTGAAGAAATCTGCTTTGACGTCCTGCTGATCAAGGATTGGGTCGCCATTAACATCTACTATAATAGCAGTAGTCATAATAGCAGACTTGATGGCGGCCGGAGACTAGTCAGGATGGGAGCTTCTGAGCAAAGCAGCAATGCCACTTAGATGGGAACAGGACATTGAGGTCCCCGAAATCATGTTAAATGATGCTTTTGAATTTGTGTTGTGATCAACAGGAACTGGCCAAGCAGCCAGAATGTTCACGCCAGGACCTATAATGTCTGGTTTCAAGATTCCAGGACTTGCTAAGCTCGGACCTCTCAAGGAAAAGGAAGCAACCATTGGAGTGTTGGCGGGCCGCCCAAGAGCAGTCCCTTTGAACAATATTGTAGCCACTGGTGATGATGTGGAGCTTATGTAGTTTTTGGTGAAGTTTCCATCCTCATAACTGATATGTGATGCAGGAAGTACATGAAAATCAGCTAGAGTAGAATAACCATCAACCTGGCCGTTCATGAGAATCATCGCAGCACCACCGGCATCCTTTACTTCTTTGCCTTTGTCAATGCTTGCTATATCTCCGCCTCTGTCACACAAAACTACCTTGCCCTTGACATCAATATTCCTCAACGATCCCGGGGTGCAAAACGCTGATGATGCATTAGCATTAGCACCTGCGTAAACAAGAGGCAGCAGCGTCCAAGGAAAATTTTTAGGCTGGAAGAGAGATTCTCCATCCCAGAGATCCTTATTTCCGAGCTGTACGACTGCTCTTATACTTCTATCCATGTTACTTGCTCCTACAGTTAGTATCCATGGGGCATCATTTTCTATAGAACTAATATTAGGACCTGAATTTCCTGCAGAGCAGCTAACAAAAACCCCTTTTTGCGTAGCCCAAAAAGAACTCACTGCAACAGCATTTTCATTGAAAGTAGATGAAGGACCACCGATTGACACTGAAAGAACGTCAACACCATCTTCAATGGCGGCGTCCATTCCTGCTAGTATTTCAAGTTCGCCACGACCATCCTTAGTACAAACTTTATAAATGGCCAAATGAGCTAAAGGCGCCATCCCAGCTGCGATGCCATAAGCATTCCCTAACACATTTGCGCCTTTGACGAAGATTCCAACAGCTGTGCTGGCTGTGTGGGTGCCATGTCCATCATCATCCAATGCAGAACTATTTGTGAAATCCCTGATACCAATTAGCTTATTGTTGCAAACAGTTCCATCCAATTCGCATACCCCTTTCCATTTCTTAGGTGGGGAAGGCATTCCTGCGTCACCAAACGAAGGGTGACCGGGAGTTATACCAGTATCCAAAACTCCTACAATGACTCCCTTTCCATAATTTGACTCCTGCCATAATCCAAATCCAGAGTTCTGTTGCAGCCCCAAGAACTCAGGACTATGAGTTGTGTGCAAAGAAAACAATTTTGGAGGCCTGACAGAGACAACCTCTTCCTTCTCTTCCATGGCTTTTGCTTCGTCTTTCGTTAGTTTCGCAGCAAACCCAGAAAACACATTGCGGTAGGAATAAATCATGCGTTGCTGCTCGCTTGAGCTTAAAGTGAAAACTGGTAGAAGTGATCTGTACCAGCTATCCAAACTTTCTGTGATCACACCTTCTGGTTTTATCACATGGATAACGTAAGATTCGAAGTTGCTTTCATCCTGTGTCATACTTTTATCATCAAGGACTACATGAGAGAATCTAGGCATGGAAGTGAGAGCAAGAAAAGCTATTACCACAACAATTGACACCATTTTGTGCCTGTTCTCCTCCATTGTTGCTAAGAAAATGCAGCTGCTTTTCTGCATAAGCGGCTGGCACATATGTGTATATATAGTATTACAAAATAACACATTTTACTTGCACTTTAAGGATGCATTACAAAAGCTTGTATCTATAATGCCAAGAAATACGAATTTGAACTTGGCAATACCCGCTCAAAGGATGGAATAACAACCATGAACCATGCTTGGACTTTGGAGGATGCTCCAATATTGCCAATGGTGTGTTTTTATTTTGGTTTTTTCACCCAGTTGATTGAACTACTGCCAGAAAAGATGGTTTTAGTTTATCATCGCCATCAAATGATTGGTGCAATCATACAATGTATTGTACAATGTGTATCAATTATATGTTCAAGACTCTGCAAAGCTACTGGGGTGCTCCATGTTTAGAATAAGGGGAAGTGTGTAATGTCAACTACATGGCTAGAGTGGATCCAAACACAGGGGAGGCCCGTGCTATGCTCTTAGGGGTGAAGCCAAGAAACACACTCTTGAGTTATATACCTAATTTAAGAGGAAGAGGAGTAACGACAAGCAATACCACTTCTATTATTTAGAAGTGCTCAGTGATCTGGTTGACAAGAACATAGAAGATTCTTGATCTTTCCCAAACAGTTACATGGAATTATTTCAGATGGTCAACAAAACGGTTGAGTCTCTACTAGAATTTTGTCCTAGTAGAGAGTAGAGACTCAACCGTCAGAAGATCCCCCAAGTAGGGTAGTACTCCAACCTAACGCAAACAACAAAGGGGGTGACAGCGAAGAAATGTGTAGAGCCCGAATCAAACAATAGTCGAGACACAGAGACGGTAACATTCATATGAAAGAATTCTACTAAATCAATCTACCATACAACGATGCACTAAAAAAGATAAATTTCTCATTGACCTATCTTGAAAGCGCATGGATCGCGATGCCCAATTGATACTTGTCAGGGTACTAGAACCTAATCCTATGATTCCAACTGTAACGATCCGGGGGTCTGTGAAATTACTAAAATAATCTCAACCATAAAAGTTCCATTCAAAATCCTTTAAAAACATTTATTTCAATCCAAATTTAATCTGAATCCAACAATTAAAACACAAAATTTATTATGTCTACGGAATAAAACATACGGAAGTTTTCAAATAAATAAATCCTAATGCTACCAACCCACAACTGGTATTCATGGCATCGTGCTGCGGAATGCTGGTCGGCATTCGGCATCTACGAACTCACCTGAAAGGGAGACAAAGAATAAGGTGAGCTAAATAGCCCATTACCTATTCATTTGACGCTGAAAATCTTCTTACACAATATAGAATGATCAATTCACAGTATGTATCATCTGCTACGGTTAAATATATATCATGTATGGAAAGTAAAACAAGTGCAGTCTCTATTTTGGTATGGGAATAGCTCTCAAGGGCTGAGCCTTCTGCAAGGTGAGGCCGAATTTGTCTTCCATGTTCATGGTCTCCGGAGTAACCCCATCTTCCAGCTTCCAATCAAAAGAATGAATTAGTGAGCCCAGCATTAAGTGTAGCATATGTATTGCCAATGGCAATCCTGGACAAACCCGCCTTCCAGCACCAAATGGAATAAGCTCAAAATGCTGTCCTCTAGCATCTATTTCAGATCTCAAGAACCTTTCTGGAACAAATGAGTTTGAGTCCTCCCATATGCTGGGGTCTCTGCCAATCGCCCATGCATTAACCATCACTTGAGCATCCTTTGGGACCTTGTACCCAGCTACCTCTACATCTTCTGCAGCTTTACGAGGGAGCAGCAAGGGAACTGCCGCGTGCAATCGGAAGGTTTCTTTGATGATTGCCTGCAAATATGGTAATCGAGCGACGTCCGATTCTTGTACTCGATTGCCTTTCCCAATCGTCTGCTCAAGCTCAGCTCGTGCCCTGAATAAGGCTTCTGGGTTGCGAAGTAATTCTGCCATTGCCCATTCTAATGTGCTTGAAGTTGTATCAGTACCAGCAACAAATAGAACCTGTCAAATAATTGCTTCTCTTTTCATTAATCAATTGTTTAAATTTACTACAAACCAAATCTGACTCCTATCAAAAATTTCATAAAAGACGCAGAGAGTGAGAAGCAGAAGTAAATACCAGAAACAAGTGCTCGATATGACTCCGATCAAAATCTTCACTATTACGTTCACAAATGTCTAGAAGTGTATCCAACACATCATTACTCGAGATGAAATCTGGTTCTTTTCTCAAGCGTGATCGGTCTTTTATCATCTGATCAAACAGCTCAAGTATCTTCCCAAAATAAAGAGTCATGCGGCGCCTTATCCCTTGTGGGTCTATCTTTCTAAGCAGGGGAAAGTAATCTGACAAATTAGGCTTACCTGCCTCTTCCATTATACCATTCACAACCCTCTTGAACATCCGCGCAATATCTGAATCTGAATCAGCCAAGTCCACCGAAAAAATAGTGTTGGATAACAAATTAACGATGGTACTGAAAGCAGCTTGGCCGATATCAATTGGTTTACCAGAGCAGCAACTTTCTTCCACAAAAACAAGCAGTTCTTGTACTTTCTTTTGCCTGATTTCTTGACTGGCATCAAGTCTCTGGCCGGAAAATATGTACGAGTTGCATACTTTTCTATGAATTCTCCATGCGGGTGAAATGGGCAACCAAGGCAGTCCTGCGTCTTCATGTTCATGGACCCGGACTGCATCAACGAGACAACGACGGTTCTGTTAGCAAAGGCAATGTCATGTTTCTGGAGGACTTCTTTTGCCATGGTTGCAGAAGAAAAAATGACTGCGGTTACCTTGCCTAGCTTTAGACTCATTATTGGACCATGAATCTTGGCAAGCTTGGCAAGGGACTTGTGGGGTTTGTCACCAAGTTGAAGTAGGTTTCCGACTATTGGCAAAGCGACAGGACCCGGTGGAAGCCTTCCTGAACTTGTTTTGCTTCCACCAGCAACAACGTAGAAGGTTTTGACCAACGCCATAGTGAAGAGAATACATAGCATACAACTGATCAACAAGTCCATCTCTCTGCTTGCTCCTGACTTCTTGTATGACTGTAAAGATTTAAGAATTCGCTTCAGTTTCTGAGTGTTCAGTACCTCGTACCCTTCCATGTCTCACATCCCACTTCGAAAATATGTTGCTAGTGAGTATTATATAGGGTAAGAGGGGGCCGCTGTAGATTTTCTACAGCAGCCCATGCTGTAATTTCATTACAGTTTCGAGTGATTTTTTTTTAATTTCAAAAAAAATATACTTATATTTTGATCGTTTATACAAATCCAACGATATATCATTTGTCCGAAACAAAAATCAAATCAAACATAAAAATGACATAACAATTCTAAACCGTTGAATATAAACTCAAAACATTTGATGTTTCGATTGCGATGAATTTGATTTTTGTTTCGAATAAAAAATATATCGTTGGATTAGTTAGACTGAATACTACACATGTATAATTTTTAAAAAATAAATAAAATTTTTTTACTATCTCAAATGTGCTACAGCGGGGGCTGTTGTAGTAACTACAGCAGCCCCCAAGCACCCGGAGGTGTATGAATCAATGACAAATGATGTCAGAGTCAAAGCTCATCATGTGAGTGTGCGTCTACCGTCATGTTACGGGTTAGGTCATGTAAAGAATTACATGCCCATCCTATGATGAACGGTCGAAGAAAAAGCATAGACAGATAAAAGCCTCAAATAGAGTACAACCCCTCAAAAGTTAAAAGAAACAAATCCCTCAAAAGTTAAAAGAAACAAGCTTTCAAAATTATTTTAAGTTTTTACAGACAATGAAATTCCCTTTGTTCAATGTACCTGCAGGGTGACGTATCATCTGGGATTTGGCAATCTTTGACAAGAGCATCATTGACTTTACTCATCACAAGCACATGACGCAGTTGGGTGAGGCAATTAATCAAACACCTGGTGTGTGGTGTGGGATTCACACACGCAACGCGAACCAATCAGACGCAGCACACATGTACAGCACATGGCTGACAGACCCGAATACGAGTACACGAGGAGATAGAAAATCTCCAAAAATGCAATCCAGAATCAGTAAAGAACAATGAAGAATCTCCTCGATCTTCTAAAGAATCAAACGCAATATCCATCTAATTCTGCAATTGATAAAACTAAGGGGACAATTACCCTCCTAGGACATTCATACTCTCGCGGATGCCGGGGGTCTGCTGTAATTTTTTTTACAGCAGACCCCACTTTAATAAATAAGAAGTATTTAAAATTTTTTTAAAAATAAAATAAAATTATGAATGTATTTTGATCGTGTTTACGAATCTAACGGTATAATTTTCATCCGAAACAAAAATCAAATTCATCACAAGATAGACATATAATGTTACGGGTTTATATTCAACGGTTCACAATTTTCATCTCTTTTTCATGTTCAATTTGATTTTTGTATGAGACAAAAAATATACCATTACACTCGTAAACCTGATCAAAACACATCCATAATTTTAAAAAAAAATAATAATAAATTTTTAGTCCCTTTAGATTCATTACAGCGGGACCTGCTGTAAAAAATTTACAGCAGGTCCCAGCCACCCTACTCTCGCCCTTGTCCAAATCTGATTCGCAACCGTGGAACTAATCCGAATCGTGGTTATTCAATTAACGATTTCGGATTCAATTATTAACTTACATCTTTTCAGATATTTTTCGAATTCGATTTTTTTCAGATTTAACCGAAAAAACCAAATAAGATTTTATGTTTTATGGTTGGGAGTCGTTATTTACACATCAACTTGGACTCATTGTACACATATTTTTTTAAAATATTTAAATTTACAAAATTATCCTTATATGAAATTACTTAAAAACCTATTTACTTTTTACACCTATATTTCTTTCTCAATACAATCAAATTAAATTATAACCCTAATATTTTTAATTAAATTTTTTTAACACAAGAAGTCTTCTTAATTTCAAACTCAATTAAAGATAAATTAAAAGTTACTCCCAACTTGATCTGCTTTGTTGCTCCCAATATCCCAACAGAACTTGCAAATCTTTTCTTTTTTTTTTTTTGATAAAACCAGAACTTGCAAATCTTGTCACGAACTCTAAGAGAAATATAGAGAGAGAAAGAAGAGAGACAGAGATAGACTGAAAGAGGAGAGGTGGTTTTCATTGTTATAGAAGAGGAAGAGAAATGTCAACCATGATTGCTTCTTCTCCTTGTTTGACTGGTTTTGAATAGGAGCACTAGTGCCTTAGGAATAGAAAATTTTAGAGTACGTTTGGTTTGTTTTTTGTTTCTTATTTTTCATTTTCATTTTCTATTTTCCATTTCTTATTTTCTATTTCTATTTTCTAGGAAAGAAAACATGTTTGGTTTGAATTTCTAAATATTGTTTTCTATTTTCTGAATAACTAGTGTTTGTAATACAACAGAGGCATGCCCACTGAAGAGCTCATGCCATCTCTTTTATTGGCAGGTTGTGTAGTGTAAACTACGCTTTAGGAGCAATTTTTTCTCTTCAAATACATAAAAAAGCAATCTCATCGTGATTACAGAGGTAGTCTCTAGCTTCGAACTTGAGAAAACAACAAATATTTCTCACAGGCATTCTATCAAACACCTTAAGAATAGAGTCAATACATCTACTCCAAATAATATATCCCGACCTGGATTGCCAATTAGAGTAATATTCAACCCTATATCCACTAACATTTCCCAAAACAAAACGTTCATTTCAATTTTAAGCAATGAAAAGTCCAACAGAGGTAGTCTTTGCTATTGTTTTGGTTTCAACGCCTAATACCCACAACCAACCGAAGAAAGGGTAGCCCACGGTGAGCTTTAAACACTTGTATTGATTGCTGCAATTACCAATAAATCAACTTGTGAAGAGAATCGGGACTAGAAATCATGAAAGTGGCTTGGAGTTTCTCTTAGAGGCCATCGCAAGACAGCAACCGACTTGGAGTAGAGACTTAGCTATCTTGCCTTAGACGGAGAAGAAGAAGAGAAAGCCGAAGTAAAAGTGGGAGACAGAAATCTGACGAGATGGGTGAAAGGGGGAGACGAAAATACGTAGACGGAAACTTCCGTGTTTTTTTAGTGAGCCGTGTTTTCTATTTTTTGAAAACTACTTTTCTCGTTTTCTATTTTTCAATCATTTTCTATTTCTGTGTTTTCTAAAATGACCAACCAAACACGTTTTTCAGTGTATTTTCTATTTTCCAGAAAATGAAAACAGAAAACACATAGAAAACACCTAAACCAAACACACTCGTATATTTTCAATGCGATTCAATTTATTTTTTTTCATTTGGACATTTAATCGAATGGGTTTTAATACTTTCTGTTGGTAAGGCATCGACAATTTTTTGATCCTGCATACCCTCTTGACAAATTGACAAATTGATTAAGAGAGAAAAACAAAAAAATTTTATTGGATGGAAGGGTAATTTAGGAAGTACAATGTGTGTATTAGATTTTTTCTTTGGGTGTGTTAAGTAGGTGTATGCAGTGCGTTTAACTCTGTGTGCAAATACCTGCTCCCTATTTTTATTATTCAAATAATTTAAGGCTTAAAATTTAAAAACTTATGTCGTAGGCCCAAATAACTAAGGTCTAGGACTCAATTTCTCATTTTGTTAGATTTAAGCCCAAATACCTAATGTCTAGGCCCCAATTTCTCATTAGAGGTTGGAGACATCATACATCGACTACTTCCTGAAATAGTTTCTCTCTTCATATTTGGAGAAATCGACTACTTCTCAAATATGCTCAACGATAACATTGAGAATGCTTAGCTTTTATAAAAGTTCCTTGATCCATCAACTTTATTTTTATTTAAATTGTTTCTTAATGAATCAAAATGTTTATTTTGTTCATTATAACAGATTTAAACATGGTGCAAATTGCAAAACCAAAAACCGATATGATTCGATCCGAAAAAATATGGGTTTTTTTTTATTTGGTTATTCGACGTATATTTTTCGGTTATGAATTGTAAAATATCATAACTAAATCAATTTAGATATTTTAATTTCGATTAAAAACCGAATCGAAATTCAAATGAACACCACTACTATAAATTGTAACTTGGAACAGGGGAGACCAAAACCTCGAGTGGTACATAAAAATAAAACCATCAATTTTTCTAAATGTGAACCCAAAACGTAATAGAAAATGTCAAATGATTTGAGGATTAATGTTAAATCTGGATTTTAACACCAAAAAAAAAAACTTTTACATTAAATTGTTATAATTTGAAGAAATTAAGAGGGGGTGAGAAGTACATGAAGAAAGAGGTTTGGTCCAATCTACTTGTGGAGATATTGTCCTTAAAAGGGTAATCTACATTTTAGAAGAGTAGGGTCAAACTTATAAACGATGCGACTAGCTCTCACATAATCGATGTGGGACATTTTGTATTTCTAACACTCTCCCGCACTTCTGGGCTCGGTTATGTGAGACCCGACAAGTGGACTATATGGGTTAGGGTCCATGTGGCACCTCTCATCTAGTGAGTGGTCTTATCCGTAAAGACATCTGAAATGTCCAACAATAAGTGACCCAAACGGGTGGAGATTGTTTGTTTAGGATCGAAACTAAGCTCCAATACCATGTTATAGTTTGATGAAAATTGAGGGGTAAGAAATAAAAGAAGAGATATGAGAGAAGGGCTTGGCCTAATCCACTTATAAAGGTGTTGTCCGTTTTGGAACTATTACTTAAAAAGGATCATTTACATCTGAGATGAGTTGGGATCAAACTTATAAACTACACAGTTATCTTTTACCTAACCGATATGGAGCATTTTGTATTTCTAACCTAAGTTCCAACCTTTTTAATAGACAATAATTTCCCATCAAATAAAATCAAAGAGAACTTCTGTCTTTGAGATAATCAAGAAAGAAAGCAACCACCTGGGATCTTTTGTCATGACCCGTGACAGAAATGATTATGAATTGGCTCAATATACCGCCGGCCAATGCAACTTATGAGCTGCCAGTTTTACACATAAGAAACTCAAAACGGTGAAGAAAACAAAATGCACTCAACAAATCTGTAAAGTCCCACATCAGTTGTTGATGTGTGGACAATCCCCTTTATAATGGTTAAGTCCACCCTTAACCACTTACTTGACATTTTCCTAGTTTGGTGAGTTAAGCATTGATTATCTTGAGGTCCGATATATCTACAGGAACCAGATAACCTATTGATGGTCCGATGTATCCAAAGCGGACAATATAATTGGTGTGTGGAGCGTGGATTTACAACATCCACTATTAGGAACTCCTCCTTTATATGATACACTGAAAGCAAAGCCTAGCTATCTCAGCTTACTTGAAACGTAGGCATGGAGTTCTATGCATATCTTTTCTTCTCTTTGCTCCTCTTGATATGTATTCGTGCCCTTTTACAACTTACAAAGAAGAAAAAACTTCCCCCAGGACCAACAGGCCTTCCCATTATAGGAAACCTCCTTGCAATAGGTGACAGACCCCATCATTCCTTAACCAAGCTAGCCAAAACCTATGGTCCATTGATGACAATTCGACTAGGCTTCAATACTACCATAGTTGCTTCTTCCGCGGAGATGGCAAGAGAAATCCTTTTAAAGAAGGATCGAGCCTTTTCCGGCAGGCCAGTTCCAGATGCAATCACAGCTGAAAAGAACTACCATATGTCTATATTATGGTTACAGTGTGGTCCAAAATGGAGAAGCCTTCGAAAGGTATGCAATACAAAGATTTTTAGCTCGCAGAGGCTAGACGCGCAAAAAGACCTGCGATGTCAAATGATGGATGAAATGGTGAAGCGCGTGATGGTGGCCAGTGAAGCTGGAGAAGCCATTGGAATACGGAGTTTGGTGTTTCAAACTGCGTTAAGTTTGTTAACCAAGTCCATGTTCTCCGACGATATGATAGTGGATGAAAAATCAAATGCTGTTGAAGAACTGGAAGTGTTGATTGAAAGGATAATGGAGTTGGAAGCAACACCAAATCTTTCGGATCATTTTCCTTTCCTCAAACCTTTTGACCTGCAACACATAAGGCGAAAGATGAAGGTTTCTTACGATCGCGTTCATGAGCTGATCGACCAGGTTATCGATCAACGTTTGAACCGAAGAGCGTCCCAATTGCCAAGATCGAATGATTTACTTGACACCCTCCTTGACCATTGCGATGAGCATGCTGCAGAGGAGTTCAACCATGATGATATCAGCCTTTTACTATTTGTAAGTTCATCTCCCCTGCATTTTAGATCATAAGCACCTGCAGAAGTACTAGCACATGGAAAGAAATATCTTTGAGGACTTTTAACAAATAGGTAGACAACAAGGAAAGGAATTCACAACTAGGCAGCAATTTCATTGAAAATTACACAAACGTTCCTCAAATTTAGACCCACTATATGTTACCATCTAAACTTACCTTAAAGAAGTGCATTAATTGCAGTATCAATGTTGTGCTGCTTTAACTTCACTGCTACTTATTAGGACATGTACATCGGAGGAACTCAGCCCATCACCGCCACAGTGGAATGGGCAATGGCAGAGCTGCTTCGCAACCCAATAATAATGGACAAGGCAAAACAAGAGCTGGTGGAGACGATTGGTCATGAGAAACACATTGAAGAGAAGGACATCCTACAACTTCCCTACCTACAATGCATATTGAAAGAAACAATGCGTTTGCATTATCCGGTACCTCTTCTCATCCGCCATTGCACTGACACAGATATCAAAATATGTGGATATTCCATTCCCAAGCACACCAGTGTGTTTGTGAATACATGGGCATTAATGCAAGACCCCGAGAACTGGGAAAACCCAACACAATTTATACCAGAGAGGTTTATGGAGTCAGAATTGGAACTTATGGGAACGAATCTCAATTTCATGCCATTTGGTTCTGGAAAGCGTATTTGCCCTGGATTGAGTCTTGGAGTTAGAATGACAAGCTTGTTGTTGGCTTCTCTCATCAACCATTTTGACTGGAAGCTTCCTGATGGAATGGCAGCCCAGGACATGGACATGACAGACAAATTTGGTGTTGCACTGCAAAAGGCTATACCGCTTGTTGCCAACCCAATGGTCAGTTCCCGTGGCTAATCAATTTTCGGTGCTTCCATTGTGATCTTTGCCAAGTTGTGTGAACCAATCAATTTGCTAAAACCGTCGTATTTGTCCCCAGTCATGCCCCAGTATGTAATATTTATAAACTGCATTTCTCTCTCTCTCATGCACAAATTGTCTTGCATTACAGATTGCTTGCAGAGTTGGTTCGGTAGGGAATATTTATCAAGAAGCTCTGTAGAGGTTATCAAAAAGATTCAGTCAAAGAGCATAATTTTATAAATTGGATTGAATCAGCAGTTGAACAGGAAAACTAGTATATCGATAAAAAAAAACGAATTGAAAAGGAGACCTACTGGTTCGGCTAAAAATTCGCCACATGTTTGATGCAGTAGCTAATGCAAATGATGCAGGCTGTTCTGACATTTCGTCGAACATTTGATGTGCGCAGCAAGTTCTCACGATAGGGCACCAGACTGCGAAAAACAGACTCAGAATCACTCCCTGGCCTGGACTAGCACAATTAAAAATGGGCTCAATCTTTCTTCTTTAGCCCCATTATCAATTGCCAACCAAGTCCAGCTGAAAGGAAGCCCATAACTATGAAGCCAATATTGCTGGCTAGTGCATTGGATGTAAGGGAGGTGTCATAGTGGGTGTAGACAATCCAATAGAACTGGCTGACTTGTAAATTGTAATGACAAAATTTAACATTTCGTCCCTCAACTATACATTTACTTTCACTTTCATCCTTAAACTTTTTTTTTGCTCTTAATTTCGTTCTTCAACTATTGAAAAATATATATTTCGTCATTCAATTGTGAGAATAGTCGGAAAAATGAAATGTGTCCTCTATTTGACATCTTCGGTTTTTTTTGACGTAGAGCTTCAAGGCATTTCATCAAACACCTGTTATGCCTAGATAATTCTGCTAGATTATTGTGGGGTAAAATTTTCACAATCATAAATTTATGATAGAGGGTCATCGGCAATCCTACAAAATGCATAAGTGATGCTAGAGATTATTTGATTGGAGGGGTTCTGGACAATGAAGTTCCGACGATCAAGTCAGATATGTGTTTTCTCTTGAATATATATATATATATATATATATATATATATATGAAGTATTTAGTCTGTGAATAGCTAGTTCTTTACCTGATGCCAATACTTGGTCAGAAGTTCCCCAACACATCAAACAAAACCAATTATTGGCATGTTTTGTTTTAATTTTTATACATTAAACAATTAAACTAAGAGTAATATAGTGAACAAATTAGTTACTTAACATTCAATATAATCAAGATTACAACCCAACAGATTCAAACCAAACAAACTAATATTGCTATATATATATAGTATAATAATCATCATGCCCAGACCCAGCAATAAAACAGTGACTGACTTCACAACCCACAATTAAGAAAACAACATCCCAATAAGAGCAGCAACCATGGGCACCATCCACACATGGAATTTCAATGAAGCATCTGCATCTGAAGTGGGGGTTGGAGAAGATGCTGGGGCTCCCTCCACTGGCAACACAGTGATGGCCAGCTTTTGCTTTCCTACCTCACAATGCCTGCCCACGCCACAAATGTACCATTTCCTTCCAGGGCTACTCAATGTGATCACATCGTTACCGGTAGTTAGGGCTTCAGGGCTAGCCGGTACACTGCAATCCTGGAACCCGGTTCCGTTAACCCTATGAACAGTGTGCGCTCCTTCTGAATACTTGAAAACTACAATGAAGAAGGAATGATGAATTTATTCAATCATGTAGACACAAATTTAAGTTCCTATCATGGAAAGTAAAGAAAGCTTTATTAGTGTATATAGTTGAGTAACGCTAAGCATGCGGGAGGTCCGCGTGCTGGGCCAAAGGCCCAACTCAACTTGTTGGCATGTAGCCCGACTTTGCTCTCCAAAAGACAAACTTGGCGGTGTTGTTCTCGATTAAAAAGGAAGTATATAGTTGAGTAATTTACCAAGTTTGTCACCAACACGAAACTGCTTCCCGTCAGCCCAGGCTTGGTAATCGAAGTTATTTGTCCAGCCACTGTCGTCCCCAACGATAAACTCGGTTGCCAAAACTGATGGAACAGTGATGGCAACAATGACAATGACGATGAAGAAGAAATGGGAAGACGCCATTGGAATTGTTATTCACTAACAAACTCAAATTTTGTGTATTGTTTTAGAGATGATCACCTTTGTAGAAGTGCTTGTCATGAAAGAATAGAAATGCAGGGTATATATAGATTTGTAATTGCATGCATGGTTCCGGCAATGGTCGGCACTGCCGAATGGCCGGATTTGAATGCTTGAGATTCTGGTACATCAATTAAGCAGCATTACATAATTATTTTTTTTTGGAAGCATTACTTAGGCTTTAGTTGTTGACTGATTCAATAATTTAACTTTTTTTAACTTAACATTATGCATTTGGTAGCTGCCAAGTGCTAAAAGAAAAAAAGAGATTAATTGTTCCCATTCTTATAACAAACAAGCAAGGGAATCTAAACCGCAAGACAAAATTATTGAAAAAGTCTCACATCACTAAAATAAAGATTTGATAGATAGCATATAAGTCCATCAGTTTAATTGACTTAATAAGAAGCATTTTCAAGCCGTGAACCCTGAGAGGTTTTGGAAGACCCAGAAAGTCCTATGATGGGTTGGGTTTGGACTTGGGAAATCGGATAATATCTTACAATGATAGTCAAGTTTGGGCAAGTGAGACCATTGATGTTTCTTAATAGTAGTATCAGAGAGAGGTTATTTAGCTTGAATGTGGATAGTACCTGTGTGATTTCCGGTTCCACTTGATGGGTTTGACCCCGGCCCACAAGTGAGTAAGAGATTTGTTGAGAAAATTCTAAAAAAAAATACTAAAATAAAGATCTAATGAACATGTTATAAATGTTACTGTAGTATGTTGTAGTTGAAATATTTGTTGATCATTTTATAGTTGTCATCAATGTTAGTGTAATATAAGTTTGTTGTAGAAATATTTCATCACTGAATTTATTATTTTTGGGTGATGATTGCTGAATATTTCATATTTATGTGTAGTATGCCCATCACCTCCTAACTGTATTTGATCTTTGGACGATGTATATTTCATATTTATATGTATTATGTCTTGGACTTATTTGATTTTTTCTTTTGGATGATGGTTAATTGAAAACCTTATTTGTGAGATTTATACATTCAGTTTCTGCTTCAATTTAATCATTTTTACCCTTAAATTGTCATTGTTACAATTGGCGGGAACGGGTAAAGGGACATGAATTCCCTTGACGAGGGACATGGACGAACAAAGAAGCCCCGCCCCATTGACATCCCTATTTACAATAACTAGATTTAGGCAAAGGCAACGATGACAGATTCACCACGAGGTATCTAGAAATAGAGCTTGAGAAAAGTTGATTGTTCAACGCTTTTTAACTAGGGCCAAAATCGATTTAATGTAAGTTCTTTTTATCCAACGGCTCAACAACAATTAATCAAATGTCGTCATGTGAAAAACTCTATGCCTGCCACATGCATGTGGACATGACAGTCCGTGCTCATGCTCATATCGAATGTCCGGAAGGTAAACTTGTTTGGTGTCATTCTTAGTTAACAAATAAAAAATTGTTAAATGAAGTTGAAATTAGTTACTTCATATTCAATATTAGTTAATATATATTCAAATCAAATAAATAACTTTACATTAATCGGTTAATCCACTAGCTCTGAAAACCAAAATCAAATCATTCCTTCTCTTTATGAAAACCATCACACACAAAAACAAACAATAAAAGAACATTGATAACTCTAGAAAAAGAAGATCCCTAAAATGGACAACATCCACCCATAGAATTTCAATGAAGCAGAAGTAATAGTCCTGCCTGCTGCTGCTGCTGATGCAGGGGCTGGGCTAGGAGAAGGAGAAGATGCTGGGGTTCCCACTTGAGGTAAAACTGTTATGACCAGCTTTTGGTTCCCCACCTCACAATGCTTCCCCACACCACAAATGTACCATTTCTTTCCAGGGCTACTCAATGTAATCACATCGTTGCCGCTAACCAGAGCTTGGCTGCCAGCCGGCGCAGCGCAGTTCTGGAACCCAGCAACATCAACCTTGTGGACATTATGCGCTCCTTCTGGATACTTGAATACTGCAACCAAGAAGCAACGAATTCATTCAATCATACAGATACACAAAATTAAATGAATTTTTTTAATATAGAGTTGATTAATTAATTTTACCCAGTTTGTCTCCAACCCGAAACTCCTTTCCTGCAGCCCAAGCCTGGTAATCGAAGTTAATCCTCCATCCATTACCGTCTCCGACGAAAAAATCCGTAGCCAAAACCGATGGAAGAAAGATTAATGCGACGGTGGAAATAGCGATAAACAATTGGGAAGAGGCCATTGAAAATGTGCTTTTGTTGTCGTTGATCAGATGGTTTGGAAGTGCTTGCCACAATTGCTGCAATGCTGCCTATTTATATATATATATATATATATATATATATAGAGAGAGAGAGAGAGAGAGAGAGGTGAATGAGTTATAATATGTGGATGATCCGGCTGTAGGCGGCAATGACTGCCGGATGGTTCGATTGGACAGGCATCAAACGCGGTTTTAGTAAATTTTTGTTGCAAGTGACTCAATGCTTGGGGTTTTTGGTTGACTAATTCAGTAATTTAACTCTTTTGTCCTTGAACATTATGCACTTGTAGCTGCCACGTGTCTAAGAAAAGTTGTTTTATTGTTTATCTCATGAGAAGAAATAGAAAAATAAGGGAGAGAGGAGGAAACTTGGAACTTAATTAGTTCTAATATTTTAGCCCAAATAGGTTGTTTAATCTTTAGGATCATTGATGGGGAAAGAGAAAGGAATTACAAGTATGAGAAATGAATCGAATGTATGTCTTCAAACATCCTCCCCTTAATGCCAATTATGAAGGACTGGGGAGGAATATATAATTTCTTATATGGTTGTTTTTCGGAGCTAAAACAGCTTATAAGCTACGTCAGTCATAAGCTCTCCCAAAAATACCTCTTATAAGGTAGCTTATATTGACAACAAATAAGTTTTTCTAAACGGAGTCGTTTTTTCTTATTATGTGTGTTTGGTGGGGCGGAACCGTCGATGGCACCTCTCTGCCAAACATCTTAATTAAAACAGCGATACTACTACCAAATTACACACTCCTATTTGGAGCTTGTAGTGCTGGACTGCAATTTAATTTTTTAAAACTTTTTCCTTTTTTTATATTACAATTAAATTGAAATTTATAAAAATTAATTTAAATAAAAAATGTAATATAATTTTCACAACGTGTGAACTATTATCTAAAAGTTTCGACAACACCTCACAACTTAATTTCACAGGTTATGAGCTAACTTTTTTTATGAGCTAGTGTTGACCACTCTACCAAACAGAGCCCTTGCCTTTCTGACGAGGAGGTATAGGCTTTCGACATACATAAATTCTGAAAGGAATGACAAATAGTTGGAAAGGAAAGGTGGTGATGATGATAATGATAAAGAACAAGAAGAACAAGAAGAAAGACATTCCTATTTCCTGCAGCCATGATTCCCAACCCATGAAACTTCTAAAAAAACATGATTTCTATTTATTTCTCATGGAGTAACCATTACATGTGATGTTTCATGCTAAGAGTTAAGTATGAGGGTGGTGAGGTGGGCTTAATTGGCTGTACAACATTGGCTTGTGATCTTGACTTAGAAACTAAAACTTATCTGCGTCACAGAGCTAACCTTTACATGGATTTCTGAGACTGATACTTCAGAAGTTTTAACAAAATGAGTTGTCAATATGACCTGAACCTCCAAGAAGTATGTATAAAGACCTCAACCATCTTTAAAGTCTTTCTTCACAACAACGAGTATTCATTTAGTGGATCTCCCACGCAACAGTAGTAGAAGGTACAGAAAACCAGTAGAAGTATCCGCACCATATATCGCCATATCTGTCCTCCGTTACTGTTAGCGGATACCCAAGTTCCTGTCGTATTTTTGAAGTTGAAGGATTAAATTTCGAACATCAAAGCATATAATCAAATAAAGTAAAATTATATAGTCTTCCGTTGTTGTACCTCATGCACAAATGGTTTCCAGCTTCAGTAATAGGTGTAACACTCCCATATTTAGGCGTAACACTCCCATATTGAGCCTGCCTTACGGAGAAGTGAGAGAGTTTTTCTTTCAAATTTATTTTCTGCAGGATGTGAAGTTATGTTAATGAAGGTTTAACCAACGAGAATGAAACAAGAAACTATGACAGCCCACATCAAGAAGAGTTTTCTTTTAGGGATGCTCACCTCATGTTCTGCTTGCAAAGGAATCAGTCTATTCTCTTTTGATCCCTTATACCGATGAAAAAGAAAATTAAACAATGTGTGAAGCAAGATGAAACACAAACAATAACATTGTATGCACATCAATTTATTTTTCAATTTTCAATCTTAAAGCTTTACCCCTAAATATTAGTTGTCAACTGCCAAATAATTACTCAAATCAATGGGAGTACACAAGAAATTTTCTTCCTCCACTAAATTTGTTCAAAAGATACACTATCAACCAATTCTTTTGTATCCATATCATTCTTCACTAGTTGAATTTATGGGGTTTTTGGGCCTCTCGTTACTCTTTACTGTCTCCTGTTTGGATCCTCTTAACGTTCAGCCAGAAATAAAACTTTAAGAAAAATATTTAATTTAATAAGAAATTATAATTTAAATACAAAGGAGGAGCACCTGTGTATATGTAGAGCTTGGTCGAGTCAATTTCAACTGAGATCCATTATGCGTCTGGAGTTCGGATGTCAGTGAGAGCTAAGCATTCAACAAATAGAGGGTATCAGAAAATGTGGGAATATGTGTGCGTGTGTGTGCATCAGCAACGCCTATAAAGTAGAAATATTTGAGCGCATTGTGTGCATCTACAACAACTATAAAGCATTATGAAACTTTTTAAAATGATTTAGAATGATAGGAACAATTACCTTACTGAAAAGTTCTGTGGGCGGATGGTGATGAATCCTTTTGTCTGTATGGAAATTGAATTCCTGTGCCAAAAAAATCAATTTATGAAATTATTTCTGATAATTTAGGCAGTAATAAATATTACATATATCAATTAATTACCATTGGCACAGTGGTTTCCCTTTTGCTGTTTCTGAAAACACCAAGATCACCTTTACTTGAGAATATCTGTATACAGGACTAAGAATAAGCTCATATTTTTGATAGATAAAAAACAATACATGGCCATGACTTGTAGTGTTAAGTCACTACCTTCTTATTAAGAGACCGAGCTTTAAATTCGTGCACTCTGAGGAAGCCATGAGCAATTGAAAAATAAGCAATGGTGAGTTCTCATGAATATTCCACGATAAAACCTAGCACTCTGAGCAATGAAAAAGTTTTTACGGTGATAGAAAATCACACACTACTACTATTACCTCATAAACTCTCCATTTCCCTTTTCAGGAGCACAAGCATTACTTGGTTTGTCCAGACACTACATTCACAACAATACATCTAATTACATAAAAACCAAAAAAACAAAATAGAAGTAAAATAATGAGCTTTACTAATAATGTACCAAAAACTCTGAAGTAATTCCATTATGCTAAACATAGGGTTCGAATGAATAAAATTAAAAGGCAATGTTATTTTCACCTACAAAATGCACTAATACATCGAAACGAAATTTCATTAGTAACCTTATCAGCATCACTGCAACAAAAAGAAGTTGAAGAAACAGTAGAGGTATGTTGCTTAGCCCTTTCTAATGTCTTCAAGTGAAATTCCTGAAAAGGGATGGCAGAGAAAACTTTTAGCTGCTATAAGTATATAAAAGTTTTGGAAATAAGGATGGGCTCTCTTATTAATAAAGGAATAGTAGAAACTGTTCATGTATGTTTAGAGCTAATACAAGGAAATACTATACTCCAGCAAGAAGCAGGAAATTTATGTGAAGCATTTACCTGAAACTCCGGCAGCCTAGGAGTACTTTTCTTTGGGAGAGGTAATGAAGGAGCCTCAAAAATCTGAAAACAAGCATGGATTTAGGAAATTAACACAAAAAAAGAGAGATATCAGATGCAAAATAAAAAAAAAATCCATGGTTGGTACCAACTTTTCTGTTAAATGGTCGAGCTTTGAAACTTGGAGGAGCCAACTTGACCTGTTCTGGATCTGCGTTTTTCTTTGGCCTGAAACACAAGTACATGATCAAATGTGATATTCAGTTGCAAGGATCATTTTCTCATACCATAAGTGGGATAATGACAACTAACCTCATTCTTTGAGCCCTGTGTGCTGTTTCAAGGTCAGGTTCTCTTGGAACAGTAAGCTTGAGCTTAGCATGAACAGAACTGTTATCAATGGTTCCATCCTGCAAGACAGCCATTGGTCTTAGGAAAACCTAACTGACAGTATCAAGTGAACCTTTAAAAAATTTAATTTGTTAATTGTTACTATGTACTACCTTGAGCCACCTCCAAACTCAACACAAGAGATATAAAAGAGCCAACTTCATCTCTTATAAGCCAAGATTTTTTGAAAAAAAATTAAAGTCAACCCCATCTACATAACTATGGCGTCAAACATTAATAGCTGCAACTTCCTCATAAAATTAAGTCCTACTAAACATGGCCTAAAAACTGAACTGGATGCTGTGAATTCAACATTTGTCGTAGTTAGTCAAAATACTTTTTTCCCTTACCTATTCTCTTCCTTCTATTAAGAGTATCAAGGCGAAGCCGTCGCAGTCAACCTTATGAAGGCGTAATTCCTAATTTCTATCTATTCCATTAAGCGATGTAACTTCATGCAGGGTTGATTATAATGGCTCCTCAACAAGCACTCTCTATAAGTATAAAGTTTGAGAGGCAAGGCAGAACAGCTAACCATCAAATGAGTAGTGGTAAAGAATATCAATAGTATGAGAGGCATATGTGAGCATTAAGAAATAGCAAGCGACCTTTTTAGGCATCTTGTGTACAAAATCAGTTTGCTGCTTTACATCAGCTACCTGTCACACAGAAAGAATGCTGAGTATTGTGAATCCAATAAAAATTAAACAACTATCATTGAATGCGAATTTGAGTCCATCATGAATACAAATATGGATTATTGCAAAACACAGAAAACCCAAATTAAACCCAGTAAAAGATGTCAGTTGAGGAAGTCATATATTATGATTATGGTTTTCCAATATAATTGTCACAATCAACTTAAACCATAACACAGTCGAACATGTGACTCAATAGTAGAGTTGTTAGGGTGCAACCTAGAGGTCACAGATTCAATTCCTGAAAACAACCTCTGCACATAATATATGGGGGTTAGGTCTGCATACGTCCACTTGTCCCCTACCCTGCCCACTGCAGGAGCCCTTGTGCATGGGAATTATTTACCTTTGTAATTAACCATGAGTTCAATGACATGGAAGCATGAAAGAGGAACAAGATAGATTAGTGCAATACAAACCTTACGCAGGTTACCTCCCTCAAGTTTCTGCCTCTTGGCAGCTTGACTTTCAACAACAGAAGAGTTATACAAGCTTCTCTCATTCTGGAACAATTTTGTCTGATATCTATCAACAAGGAAAAATGATATTAGCAACCTATAAAACACTTTGCACTTTGCACTTTGCACTCTGCACTCTGTGGGAATCTGATTATAAATCAAAGACACACTGGAATCAACTTGCCATTGCTTGTTGCTACACACACAGATCAATTAAGTTCAAGGGAAATATTGTTGTCCAATGTCCATCCATTTTCAATTATGATGTATGTAAAGAACTCCTAACACAGACGGGTTATGGGGTATGTAAACAAGTCATGGAGCATATAAACTACTGTTAATCACAAAACATAAATAGATTCAGGTAAAAATATAAACAATTTTAAATAGTTTTAGTTTAAGGTATTATCCGAAATCACCAAAACATAAATGGTCACACAAGTCTTTGTAGAAAGAAAGAGAAAGGAACACTCGAAGAATCACCTGGAGCCACCAACTTGGGGAGGCTGATTTTGCTTTGCTAACTGACTTGCTGTTGGCTTCATTAAAGTTGAGCCCCTCGGACGAATTGGCTTTACAGAAGATTTCGTTTTATCTTTCAGTTTATTAGTCAATGTATCATTATTAAACGTCAATCCTGCCATGGCTCAATTCCAATCGAGTTATCTAAGAGTTTTATGTGAATATCAAACAATACAATGTAAATAGAAATGTCAGCAAACATTCTTAAACAGTGACAAAGCCCATGTATGAGTCAACATATTTTCAAACATCAGGCAGAAATATACATAAGCAATTTAATTGCAAACTGATTACCTGTGGCTAATTTTAGTGGCTGACTAAAAACTTTATGAAGATTCCAGTTCTTTACGTCCATGAGGATTCTTCTATCCGTTCCGTCACAATCTAGCATATGCAAAAACAACATTACACCATCAACACAACATATTCTAGACCGCGGATTCAAAAAAATACGCAGAAGAATTGCATCTGACTTCCTGTTTCTTCGACATATAGAGGTAACCGAATCATGATGTGCTGATTGAAAGTCACTCAGAACAATATTCCTCCAAAAACATACTTTGGATGTATTGAGCATAGATTTAGAGCAATTTCAGAGGACTTTGAATGCATAAATGTTGAAAATTTGCAAGAAAGATAACATGAGGAAAGATAAGCTATTATGAAGTCAATTTGTGGTGCTTCAACAATCAATTGTTTAAACTTTCTCCAATTAACTCCAAACCAATGATATGAGTCTTAGCTTTTGAGCTTTTAAATCCAAGTTACCCAATTAGAACATAAAGTCAAGCCCATACTAGTAAGACCTCTTCAAACTCGATGTGTCAAAACATTCTCAACATCATTGAAGCTTAAACACCACAACATTCAACTCGTGAAATGTGAAAATCAAAAATCTAACAAGTTGTCCGCATTTAGGTTAATGTAAAGTCTGAGAACAATGTTTTTCTCAAAGAAGCTTAATATACCTCTGCTCTCCATATCTACAGCAAAAGGTTCTGGGCCCAGGCCATCATTGGAGTCAAGATTGTGGGAAGTATCAGCAATTTCAGCATCTTTGTGTTTGGGAGAGTTAATCACATTTTCCAGTAGGATGTCTTCTCTTAGTGCCAACTTGGCAACAAAGGCTGAAAACGTTATCAAAAAAAAAATTATCAGCCAGTGGAAAAGCAAAATTGAAAAGTAATTTGTTGAAAAGAAAGAACAAGATAGGACGCTTGAAAAGAGAATTCAGAAGGAAAACGTCTACGGAAGCGCAATGGCAATGCCATGTGAACCGGCCTTAACCAAAATGCATAACCAGAAGCCCACACTTTTCCTTCAATGAAATTTTATAAAATACACAACTCGCAAGCGAAACTTGGAAAGCAGTTCGTCCAAGCTCAATAAATCATCAAAATAATTACACAAAAACAGGGAAAGAAAGGAAAACGAACACATATCCCTCCATTCAACACTGAAGAAGCAAAATGCAAAGGTATAACTCACGAGATGGCGGATAACTCTTGGCAGACTCGAACCAGCGCTGGAACTCGCGAGCCTCCGGGACGGACTCCTCTCGAGTGAAATCGAAAAACCGAGGTGCATCGAACTCGTAATCCAGATCAATCTCACGCGCCTCGAACACCATCTCCACCTCTACTTCCATATCCATATCCTCTTCCATCTCTCCCTCCCTCCCTCAATCCCTCTCTGTCTCCAATGCAGTCAACTCAATCCACTAACGCCATTGATCCCAAAAGTCGCGCTCTACTTCTCTCTCTATACCTATAGCTGTATATCCGCACCTAAATCTGATTGGCCAAAAAATAAATAAAATAAATAAATAAAACCTAACTATTGCAGAGCAACGGCGGAGATTTTGCCGAGACTTCACCGTAGAATCCCCGGAAAATAAATAGACAATATATTTCCTTTTATTTCTCTCCCACAGCATTTACAACAGATAGTACAAGCAGGTTTTAGCAGGATCCGGTTTACCGTTTTGTTCTTTGGCTTTTCTGTAACGACGCTCCTCCGGTTTTGACCTTTTGTAAACGATACAAAAGTTTGAATTTTTACTTAAAGACGAATATACCCAGGAATTTGTCCATAAGAATTGAAGGGATGCAGGGAGAAAGTAGTCAATTCGTATCGATTTGAGAAATCTCTTGTCATTGAAATTTGAGGCATTCTTATAGGCTTTTGAGCTCCCTTGTGTGGAAGGGCGAGCAATCGGTCGACCGTCGACTCTGAAATTCCGGCGCTTGTTGAATTTGCCCCTGACGTTGGAGGAAATTACAAGATTTGTCCCTAACGGTTCGATTTTTGTCAGGTCGTAATGTGGGGGCCCGCCTCTTCAAATTCAAATGTGTGGGGAACATGTGAGGGTAAAAGAGGAAGTTCGTGTCCAATCCAGTGCTGTACTTCAGTGATTCCATAAAGCTCGCAAAACGTCAAACGCTCTTGACCGGACCAAACGCGCAACAGTGTATACACTCAGCGTTTCCTACAGTATATGCTGCAAAAGAAAAGGCTCCATTGATCTGCTTTTCTTGAACGTTTTAGACCGTTGTAAGGTATGGGTAGAATATACCCTTGACATCATCTTGCTGCTTTCTTGCTTCACTCTGGTCCCAATTCTGTGTTACTACAAAAGTCTTGCATCATTTAGTGAAAGTCAAGTGATATGGATGTATAAAAATGACCCAACATCATAACATTTGTGACGCTTTTTGAACGACAAAGACTCGAACAATACCTCGCTCTCATCTTTTTATTCTACGTATCTCTAATCGCTTCTTGTTATCTCTCAAAATGTTCAAATTATAACATGATTTCGGAGTATAGACTCGATCATAAAAGATCATCCACCTGTTTTGGGTCATCCTGTTGGGCTTTTCGGATGTCACTTACTTGACTTCGGAGGTCCACTAGAGGATTTGGTCCTACTTCCATTTGTGTCACTACAAAAGTCTTACATTGTTAGGTAAAAATCAAGTGATATGATTTATAAAAATGATCTAACATCATAATACTTTAGGTGCCTTTTCAACGACAAAATCACGTGAGCCTTAGAGTTGGAGTGTGGAAAAAATCTCTCTCTCATCTTTTTCTTCTACTTCTCTTTACTTTCTTCTTCTCATCTAACTCAAAAATTTCAAATTATAACATTCTATCGGAGCATAGAATCAATCCTAAGAGATCCTTCACCACTCCCTGATGTGAAGACTCTACGACTATCATCTACTCACCATGCTTTTACATATTATTAGTGGCCCCTATCAACAAATTCTTAATCGTAGATTTTTGCCTCTATAGAGTTTCTTTCTACATGGTTTAAACCATAATGTGTTTCCTTTACATGAAAGTGGCAATCTTTATATGTGAACTTTTTTGTACAAACACATGAAATCCAAGTCTCACCTAGGGAAAGAAAGAGTCCCACAAAAAATAAAGAAGTAAATAGCACAGTTGTCTTAATAGGGTAGGGGAGGCTTTGTATAAATGAGAGTGGACCATCGAGTGCCTTTTGAAGAAATTTGAAATCCATGTCTCATATATCTTCATATGGTAATAAAGCAAACCCCATTTGTGTGTTTGTGGTATTTATTTGGGTATTTCCTTGTTTGCACAAACACTTCACTGAGATTTTTTTTACTTTTAGTTGTTAGATGACCAGTTCAGGGCTTCAAAAGGTTGGGAAGCAGGAGTTATTAATAATGGCGGTCTTTATTATTTGACAGTTCCACCATTGGATTCCCTAGTCAAGTAGATAAAGCTGTCCTACCATACAGTTCAACTTTAAGTTTGGGCTTTAAATTTGGGGGCCCAGACAGGAGATCTGATACAATGACTGAGCTTTGGTTTGGGCTGAAACATGACACGGTGACAACTGACAACTGAAGAGCCCAACTAGGCATCACTCTCTTTTTTGAAACGGGGGAGGGGGTTCGAACCCTGGTCACTAGGGTGATACACACAATCCTTTCCACTCTCATTAGTGGTTCGGGTGTATCTGCATCACTCTCTTGATTAAAAGGAATTAAATATGAGGTTTTTGCATGTCAAGGCTCGATTTGAGCATCGATTATGCAAATTTCTTTCTGATGCAAATGGTTGAGGCAATTCATCGAACACTTGGAGCACAGACCGACTGATCAGATCAAACCCCAAATTTCAAAAATTACCAACAACAACTATAGGAATATAGAACAAGGAGAACAAATACTCCAGTAAGATCATGATGAAACATTTATTTATATGGGCTTAATTATCTCTATCTCCCATTCAAGATTTGTGGCTGCATGGCCTGATATGTATAGTCAAAGAAAATGCATTATTGCTCAAAGAAATGTACATATCAAAGAGTTCCATACAACTCTCCAACTCCAAGTCGATCCAACAATCATTAGGCAATGACTCAAGACTTCTTTTTAGCCCAATTAAAATACTAAAGTCAAGTGTCAAACTTCTACTTTGGATATGTTTTTGCATCCAAATGTATTGTCCGCACTGGGTTATCTCGATCTACTGGTATTCCTACCTTCTCTTGATTTTATTTTAGGAAATTATCCCGTCTCTCTCGAATTCATTATTTTTTTTAGTTAAGGAGAGTGAGTAAGTATCATCTAATCTAATTGGTTACTTGCTACTCACTTTCCCAAACTAAAAAGGTTATGAGTTTAAGTGGAGGAATCGAGATAATTTACTAAAATAAAACCGCCGTGAGGGGAGGATAGGAATGCCAATAGACTTTAAGCGTGGAGCCAATCAAAAGCCCATGAAATCGAATACATGGAATTTTCACTCAACCTCATAATTTGACTGAAATTTTATTGTCAGTTAAAATTAATTTGAATAGCAACCCCTGAAATATATATATACTCTTGAGACATTTTCTCCCTTGATTGGGTGTTGAGTTCCAGTCGAAATACTGTTGCTTAGAAGTTTAAACTTCTTACTTAACTTGTTCAACTCTTTTTCTTTTTCTTTTTTTTTTTTGCTTGTTTTGTCTTCTTTTAGGTGAGGAAGTTGTTATCCTCAAGAAATGTTTTTTCTTTTTCTTTATTTTTTCGCAAAAAATCTTATTAACTATGTTATTTCATTTTCACATAAGTCATAACCACCCTTCTCTTCTCTATAAATATTTATGTATGCAGTCAATTCATGAATTGAGTGTGCATGAAAAAACTTGAGTTTCTAAAGAGTCCTATTCCCTTAACTTCTCAAAAACTCTGTTCACCGATAGTGAATCACTCCATCTCATTCCCCTTTGTTTTATTTCTTTCTCGCGGGGTAGCCTTAGTATGCTTGTCGAATAATTTGATTTCTCTACGTTTTCTACATGCGGGTTTGTCGATTAATAACAACAGTGCGACAATGAAGAAGATGATGATGATGATGATGGTCAATCTTTTGCGATCTACAACCAGAACTGTTTCTGTTTTTAGATATGCTTTGATGCTACCTCAAATCGTCGTATCTGTCTTAGATGTGGTTTTAAATTGATAGATCTGGTTATGCATATGTAAGTTCGTTGTTTTCAATCATACCTCCGTGTGAAGACAATAGTCCTTTGTTTGTTTTGTGTTGTTTTTTTTAGAATCAAGTGTTTTACCCGGTATAGTACCTCTGGTGTCCATTGATACCAGTAGATTTTAGTTTGTTTTCATTTTGTCGATGAGTCTTGTTTTAATGTGTTTCGTCAACCCATTCTATTGAGAAAATTACCGCTGGATGTGGTATCATGTATTGGTTTTCTACTAATGGAATAATTTCTTTTGACCTTCTTTTAAAAAAAAAACAATTGAGTGTGCATGAAGCTTGCATGGCATTCAATCACTTAATTAATTAATCAGTAGTGTTAGGTAGCTCACTCGTATAGTGGTAGTTCATGGGAGCCCAAGTCTTTTAAATAAAATTTTAAAGCGTTTTAACTTTCAAAATACATGTTAATTTTTTTAAAAAAATTACATATTTAGAATCAGCGCATAAAACTCTTTCTAAAAAGATTCATTGTCGATGAGTTTTATCAACTAAATCATAATTCCATCGTTTTTTTTAATGAAATTTCTTAATTTCATTATTTTTTTCAGTGGAATTTTCAAAAAAATAAATTCAGAACTAAAACAATGAATTGTAGAATGTACTTTAAAAAATAATAGAATTTATATTAAAACAAAAAATTTTGGACAATAAATTATGGGATAAAAGAGTTGAAATACAAATATTTCATTGATTAAATCACTGGAATAAACCTATTGGGCTCTCATGGGCTACTAAACTGATGGATTACATGTCATTTTTGTTAATTAATTCTTTGCACAATAATAACCTCCTAACCTATAAACATTTTTCTTATATTTATTATATGTTTTTATTTTCTCTTTTATATATGGTAATTAAAAAATCAGATATTTATGGTGATTGGTGAGTCAGTGTCAGTGTGTCACGTGACAGCATGTGCGGATTTTGGCCAAAAAGATTTGGGAAGTGACTGATGATAAATGCAATTTACCCTGAATTTGTATAAAGAGGGGGAATTAAGGATTATATAAGTGTAGGAGGCAGAAACAAAGAGATATGCTTGTGCTTCACTTGTTGTGGCTTACTTGATCATGATGTTTGGTGTCTGGTCTTGATGGATTTTGGATTGTTTAGGGAGCTCTTTTTTTTTTTCATGTGGCTGTGATGGACAAAAGAAGTGGACAAAAGAAGTGGACAAATTTAGAATGTTTGTCATGGAGTGCCAACATACATGGAGGACTTTGGGGGACCAATTTGTGAGGAGATTCCATCTTTTTCCATATATTTGGTTTTCTATGGACATTGGAGATTCCAATCACCATTTAACAAAACTAAAATTTACCAAATTAATGGAGCTCAGTTTACAACAAAACAAGAAAGTGTTGAGTAATCCTTGCTATTGTAATCAGGGACATAGTTAGGATTTTTTATGCATTCCCTCGAAAATATTTTTGGGTTATTTATCATTAATTATTGATTTTATTACTTTATTTTGTTTTTGATGCATGGTTCAAGTTTTGTGTTTGAGTTTGGGACAGGTTAGGGTGTGGATTTGTGAATTTAGAAACAGTTGTCTTACCATTAATGAAAGAATCAAAAATATTAAAAGTTAAATGGTAAACGGATACCCAGTGATAAACGATCATGGAATGATTCCAGTTTTAAAATTTAAGTAGTTTTTTAAATGATTTTGGTATTTAATACCTTAAATGAAAATGGTTTTGATATTCCCTAATCGAAAGGGTAGCTGACCTGTTGTCATTCCTATAATGGCCTCGTCAAAGACCAACCACTGACCCAAGGCCCAACTCAACTCAACACCCTAGGGCCAAGCCCCATCATCGCAAGCCATCGCTTCATCGACGGTTGAAGGGACAAGAACAAACCTTGAGCCGCTCACCCATCTATTTCCTGACATCAAGCCGCGATTTTAAACTATCCATTGACGTGGTGTGTAGCGTCCTACGTGCCCCTGGCTCGCATCATCGTGTGGGCCCTTTGAGCTGTTATAAATTGAAGGGGCCCTTCCACTTTGAGGAGATCCCCATTTGGTGATTTTTTTTCACTAAAAGCTCATTCCCACTCTACAATTTACATTCTCACACAAAGATTCGTCACAAAAGTCCTAACTTGATTGTCAGAGGTTCATCGGTTGGCTCCATCGGCCTAGAACTCTCACGATTGTCGTCTCCCCACTAGTCTTTGCATATTTCTGGTGGCCCTTATTTACACATCATAAAGTCTAGATCCGAACATCTATAACACTTAAAAAAGTTATTCAATTACACTTCTTTATCATAAAATAAAATAATATGTTAATGATAAATCAATTCAAGATTTGCCCGTTCATAATAAAGATAATGCCTCAGACCCCCAAAAGATTCTCATTTAACGTGGAGTGTTGAATGTAAAATGAGTATTATATGTGTGTTTTTAATCAATGACTATTTGAATACCATATAGATTTGGGAGATTTAACATTGTTGTTCATAATAATAAGGAAAACAAACTATAAAAGTATTTAAATGACGATATAGATATTTTATTGACCATATAGGACAAATACTTATCATGTCCGAGGAGAGTAAGGTTGGTGTAGGCCCTTAATTATTCATTTTTAATTATTGAACGGATGCTATTTTTTTTGTTTTTAAAATATTCGTAGATGCTATTATTGTTGAGCCAGAATTGTAGACAGAATTGTAATTGATGGGATGGGCATATGAAAGGGAGAGGACAAGAGATTATTGATTTTTATAATGAATTGAAATTTGGAATGAATTACTGAAAAATTTAGATTAGTGATTGCTAATTACTTAATTTTATGTATTTTATACCACATTAATTTTCACAATGAAAATATTTATAGTACGAACAATGATCAAAATATTCTTAGAAATTTTTTGACTAGGGGGCTTCGCTCAATGGTGGGTAATTTGGCTCGTGGCCCAAATACTGATGTTTTAAATACCGATCGGTACGTATTGCTTGAACTGGTTAAATCAGGTATCAGACCAGTACGATTCATATTAAAATATGAAGTCGAAGCATATCAATCAAATATCCATCAAAATGGTTGAATCAGCTAGTTTAATCGGTATTTATATTTGTGGTTTTACACATATTTTTTAAAAAAAATTTAAAACTAAAACTAACATGTTAGTTTATACAGTCCTCAAGTGAATTTTTTTAATAATGGCCTTTACGACAACCTAAAACTTTATTTATAAAAGTTGTAGTTCTAAAATTCTTTCAATTATTCAATGTTTATTGTATATTGAAAAATATGTTAAAATACTATTATTGAAAATTGAACTTTTGACAAGTTGAAAATCATAGGCCTTAATCATTAGAACAACATAATTTTTTATACTCTTATCCTCTGAAATATATATAATCTTTGTGTCGCTCGACCGGTTGAATCAATTATACCGTATACCAATCACCTAATCGGTATAATTCCGATACCGATATTTAAAACATGGCCCACCAGCATAAAGCATGAAAAGGCATCTTAAATGCTTGGAGTTACTAAGTATACAATATATAGGGGTGTAAAAAACCAAACCAAACCGTAATTCAAACCGTAAACCAAACCGAAAAAAATCATTTGATCCGGTTTTTCGGTTTACGGTCCGGTTTCGGGTTAGAAAATGCAGGTTATTTGGTTTTCGGTTTACGGTCCGGTCTCAACAATTATAATTCGGTTTCAAACCGAAAACCGAATAGTAATTTATGTTTAATAATATTTTTATAGTTTTATATAAATAAAACAATATATACAAATTAATGTTTTTAATTGCCAAGGACTCAATGAGTGAAGGATTAGTGGAACTTCAAGAATGTATGTTTGAGAATTGTGATTTACCAATTTGCATTTGAACATGTTGATTTCTAGTTTCCACAGAATGCAATTTGCAATTGAAACAAATACATAATGTAGGTTTACAGGTTCAAAGATAAGAAATTCATATATACAAATAATTATCCGGTTTAAACCGGTAAAACCGAAAACCAAACCGAAATTTTCGGTTCGGTTTAAAACGGTTTGTACATATTAAACGGTCTGATCCGGTTTATAAAAACAACAAACCAAAAATATTCGGTTTCGTGGTTTCCGGTTCCAAACCGAACCGTTAAACCGAACTTCCACCCCTAACAATATACACCATTATAGGTTTAATATTTAGGGGGAAAAAAACAAAAATTATGCATCCCAATTAAGGATTCTTTAAATAATTAAATTTAGAAAATTCATGACAAGAGGACAAAAAACAAAAACAGTAAAATATAACCTTTTTAATTAAAAGGTTATTACTGTAATCTCATATTCCCACAACGAGAAACCCAAAAAAATCCCAACGACTAGATCCAATCGTCTCCCTTCAAATTTTTCTTTTTAATTATTAAAAGAAAAAAAAAATCCTAAATTCCAAAACCTCCTCCCTCGCTTCCTCCCTCGGACAAACAGAGAGACACTCCTCCTTTCTTGTTGTCTCCGACGGCCCGGAAACCCAATCCATGCCTTCTCCCTAATCGAAATGACCCCTACCCCTTTACTCCGGAGCCAAGAAACCGACAAGGAAACCAAGCCAACCACCAGTGGCAGCCGTGGAGGAGCTGCCATGAGAGTGATAGTGCCCTTACAGGGCGTGGTGCAAGGGAGAGGCGGTCTTGTTTTGGGCTCTGTAATTCCTTGCGCTCTCTTTTATTTTCTTCAACTGTACTTCAAAAGAAACCGTAACGACCCCAAAGATAACACTGACACGCCTTCTCGGAGTTCTCCGGGGTCTTCTCCATCTCCGTCGGTGGGTCATCTAACAGAGCTTCATGGGTTGCCCCGGTCTTTTTCCCGTGCCCATCTATCGCCAAGAAGTCCAAATGCACCTATTTCGGTTTCGGGTCGGGCTAATTCGATCGTGAAGAGTGCTGATTCTCCTTACTATGTTGGATTGAAGAAGGCTGCGGAGGATCCATACGATGAATTGGGTAATCCGGATGGTGTTATTCAGCTTGGTTTGGCTGAAAACAAGGTTGGCTTCATTGCTATTGCTGTCTTTCTGTGTTGTTCCCGAGTTTGTTGTGTTTGATTAGTTAATTCATTTAACTTATTTGCTCTCTCTACTAATGTTTGTGGGTGTAGGTAACGTTGGATTTAGTTGAGGATTGGCTTGCGGAGAATGCAAATTATGCAATATTGGGTGGAGAGTTGGGAATCAGTGGGATTGCTACTTACCAACCTTCTGATGGATTGATGGAGTTGAAAATGGTACTTCATATAAACCCTGTATATTTATAGATTAAATTATCTGGATTGCTTAAAACCAATGATTGGCTTGAAGTTGGATGAGTTAACTTCAAGGTATGCTCTGAGGGGTCATCGTTGATAATATATAGCCGGCATTCTCAGATTGGCCATGCTTAATTAATTACCATTAGTTTGTGAAGAAAATAGGGAAGGTGAAGGAGAGTATGGAAAGAAAATTTCTCTCCTTTTTTTGGGGTTTTATATGCCCACGATCGATTGCAATTTTCTTCACTTATTATGTGGCCTATAATGGAGTTTCCGTGCTTCATTTCCTTTTATCTCCACACAATCTAATACATTTTCGTCAAAGGAAACATGAGTTGCATGATTGCGTCTTCAACTGGATGGTAATTGGTTGCCTGTCCAAAAATATCCATGGTTACATTAATAATACAGCTCCTTCTTTTAGGGTGAGTTACTCGAGGAGTGCAGGTTGATGAATCTTACTTCATCAGTTTGATTCTGAAGTGTGATTATTTAAGTTAGCATTGTTCTGTGTTATAACTTATAACTACCTCTGAAGATTTTGATTATGGGGAAAAGATGTTTATTTGAAGTTACTTAGTCCCATGGTTTCTTTCGTTTTTTTAATTTCAATCAGTTATATCTCTTGATGCTAACCAAGTCAAAAACAGCTAGTTGATCAACCGATTGAAAATGACAAACAAATTTTAGTCATATGACTAATTACCTGTAAATGAACTTTTGTTTTCATTATTACAAACTTCAGTTGCAGACTTGCAGTTTCCTGAGCAATCGTTTTATAAACAATAATGTATGCTATATTAGCATTGGCTTGTCTAAAGTATGTGTATTTGGTCTGTTAACTACATCAGTTAGGCACAGGCCAAAAAAAAAAAACATCGGGGTAAACATTTGTAAGAGCTAATAATTGGTTGAGATTCCAGTTTTTCTTGTATCTCTTATAAAATTTCGGATAACCGTCAATCCCTTCAGGATGCTGTGTTCAAAGCTTTGCATTTGTGTTTTGTTGTACACATGTGTACTGTTTAGATGTGTCCTAAGAATTTCTTATTTATAAGCATACATCCAGTGATTGATGAATGCTACTTCGCTTGTAAAGGAGAAATGTCTTCATAAAGTTTGAACTGCTCATCTTGCAGGCCATGGCAGGATTCATGTCACAAATGATAGAAAATATTATTTCCTTTAACCCCTCACAGATAGTATTGACAGCCGGTGCAACATCTGCAATTGAGATGCTCAGTTTCTGCCTGGCAGACGCTGGAAACGCATTTCTTATTCCTACACCATATCATCCAGGGTAATTATCAATTCCTGAGTTTTAGATGTCCATGTTAGGCTGATTAATCTGAAAAAACTGAAGTTCCAAAGACAAATATGCAGATTTGACAGGGATGTTAAATGGCGTACAGGGGTGGAGATCGTACCTGTTCCATGCCGAAGCACTGACAACTTCTGTCTAAGTATTACAGCTCTTGACCAAGCATTCAACCAGGCGAAGAAACGTGGTCAAAAAATTCGTGGGATTATAATTTCAAACCCCTCAAATCCTGTTGGCAATCTGCTTAATCGAGAAACACTTTACAGCCTTCTGGACTTTGCCCGAGAGAAAAACATCCACATAATATCTGACGAAATATTTGCAAGTTCCACTCATGGTAGTGAAGAGTTTGTGAGTGTCGCAGAGATTGTTGATTCGGAAAATCTTGATCGGGATAGAGTTCATATAGTTTACAGTCTATCCGAGGATTTGTCAATTCCAGGTTTTAGCGTAGGGGCTATTTACTCTTCCAATGAGGACGTTCTGGCTGCTGCGAAGAAACTGACTAGGTTCTCATCTATTTCGGCCCCAACCCAACGTCTTCTTTTATCCATGCTTTCAGATTCGAAATTTATTCAGATGTTCATTAAGATCAACAGAGAGAGGCTTCGGAGAATGTATGATCAATTCTTGGCAGGGCTGAAGCAACTGGGCATCGAGTGCACAAAAAGCAACGGGGGATTCTACTGTTGGGCTGACATGAGCGGACTAATTTACTCATACAGCGAGAAAGGGGAGTTTGAGCTTTGGGAGAAGCTGCTAAACATAGCTAAGATCAATGTAACTCCTGGATCTTGTTGTCATTGTATTGAACCTGGATGGTTTCGTTTCTGTTTTGCTTCATTGACTGAGAAGGATATCCCTGTAGTTATACAAAGAATTCGGAGGATTTCTGAAACCTGTAAATCTCACAGTTAAAAAAGCCATTGATTTACTCTAGATATGTTGTGTGAAGATTTTTTTGATAGCAAAAGTTACTTACTTTAAGCACTTGTTGGACTCTTGGGTGGAGGTGGCCTTCACTTCTAATCCAAGAAGCACTTGCTATGTAACTGATTTTGGTCACCTTGTACTATGCAGTGTCTTTTGAAACTATGTTGATACAGACAGTCCTCAGAGGATGAAATGAGGGTTCGATGAGTTGAAAGTCACTCATTTTCTTGTCTTGTTGATTTTGGGAGCCATTTATTCTCCCTTGTGGACAATAGCTACCTAGTTCACCAAAATGGTAGGCATGGTTATTGTCCACAAGAGATGAGTTTTAATATACAAAAAATTATTTTATCTTTATTTTAATTTTATTTTTTAAAAGGAAAAAAAATATATGAAAATTATATTATTAGAATTCAAACACTTATAATCGCTCTTTATTTTATATCAAATATGGTCATGTTCACTTACGCTCTTTGGCACACTCACCTAACGTGCATCTCGCATTCATTCAATTATGAATCAAATGTCTACCTCACACTTACCTAACGTGTATACACTCATTCAATTATGAACCAAATATCTTGCAAATCTAAAAAGAGGAGGATATCATAAGTAACTCTGGATTTTAGGATTGCTGCCCTCATTAGATAGCCATCTGTTTCATTTACCTTTGTCTTCAATTTTACCTATTTACACTTGCAAATGAAAATGAAGGCAGTAATGTAAATTTTATTTACTGGCTAGCAGAACATTTTCTTTGTTACAGCAGAAGCCAATATATGAATATAAGCACAATGAATTCTCACTTCCCAGGGAGGAACACAAAAGCAGCATCATAAACCAATAATTTTATTGCACATAAATTACAAATGTCAGGAATGAAGAAAAATGAATACAAAAGAATGAGTTTTCTATTTGCTTTTGTAGCTAAGCAATTGCCTAGCCCTCCTGCACAAACTTGTTGATCTCTCCTTCCAGCTAAACTACCTTCTTTTACACTTTGCCCCAAAATCCATTGTTAAACCCTGTTTTCAATTCATTAGTATGAGCCATTTCTGATGGACTCAAGAACTTGAACCACCTCAGCCATGCTTGGTCTCCTTGAAGGAACTTCTGATGTACAAATCAACCCTAATTTCATGACCTGAATAAGCTCATTCTCCACAAAACCCCTCAAATTCCTATCAAAACAATCTGAAGCAGAACCACTCTCCAATAACTGCCTAACATATTCACACAAAACAACCACTTCATTTGCTGTTGGACTCTCCACTGGTTTCCTGCCAGTGACTAGCTCCAAAAGAATCACTCCATAGCTATAAACATCACACTTCTCACTCAGTCTCAGACTTTGAGCCAATTCTGGTGCAACATACCCGACTGAGTTGTGGACTCGTGTTAAACCATAGTTGTCTAAAATGGGGAGCAAGTTTGCTAACCCATAATCAGACAACTTGGGTTCATAGTTTTCATCTAACAGTATGTTCGTCGATTTGATGTTAAGATGTAGTATTGCAGGTCTGCAATCATGATGAAGATAAGACAGTGCTCTTGCTGTTCCAAGAGCGATATGAAACCTCCTCGACCAGTGTAACTCAGTGTTGCCAATACCAGTACTGGTGCCTGGATAGTCAAGCCCATGCAGGTTATCATATAAGTTACCTTTTGGAACAAATTCAGATAGAATCAGCTGCATTGTAGAGGACCAATAGTAGCCTTGAAACTCAACCAAATTGGGATGGTGAATATTGCCCAACCTTCCAATTTCTTGTTCAAATTCATCTTGGTTTCTGATCCTTCCCAGTGTCTCGAGCTTCTTTACAGCAATCGAGATCCCACCTTCAAAAATAGTTCTATAGACAGTTCCAATCGAACCACCCCCTATCAAACACTCTTTGTCAAGCAAAGCTTTGGTACCATACAGCCAATCTTCATACTTAGAGGGCAAATTTTTGCTGAAAAGAACAAGCTTCCCTTTGATAACACTCGAACCTGTAGAACTTGAAGCTAAAGGCGTGCTCTCCACAACCATTGTACCGTTCTCTCTTTTACTCCTGCGAGCCTTGATATTCATGATGGTTACCACACATACCCCCATCAAGATCAGTGCTGCAGCAACAATGGCTATAATAACAGAAACACTAAGTTTGGGTTTCCGGGATGCAGATGTCGTACCATTATTATTTGCCGAGCATAATGTCTCCAAAGGGGCACCGCAGAGCCCGGGATTTCCCAAGAATGCTGATGCACCAAAAGTCCAGAATATTGGAATGGAAGGAATGACACCAGAGAGTTTATTATAGGAGAGATTGAGATGTGTTAGCATTGTCAAATTCCCAAGAGAAGAAGGGATTGATCCAGAAAGTGAATTTTGCGACAAATCAAGTAATTGAAGCTTGGATAGCATTCCTAGACTCTGTGGGATGCTCCCATTGAGCTGGTTTTTGTGCAGGTCAAGGATTTCTAGGTATGTCATGTTGTATAGGGTATCAGGCATATCTCCATCTAATGCATTACCAGAAACATCCCTGCAGTGAAGCATTAGAAATTTCTCAGTAGTGTATTCAAAACAATACCATATAAAAACTTGAATAGTTCCAGAAATAGTACATGAACTCACAGCTCAAGAAGAATTCTGCAATTGCTTATATCTTTAGGAATTTGGCCAAAAAGTTTGAGATTGTGCAAATCTAATACCCGAAGCTCCTCAATGCCTCCAAATTCAGCTGGGATAGTTCCCCCAATTGAATTATTGCCCAATCTAATCACCAATAGCCTCTCCAACTCCCCAATTCCTGCAGGAATACTCCCACTCAGCTTGTTAAACCCCAAGTCCAGTAACTTAAGGCCTTTACAGCTTGTGATGCTGAATGGGATCTCCCCATCCAAATGATTGACAGAAGCATCAAGGATTTGTAGGCTCTCGCTGCAAGTCCCAATCCCAGTAATATCGCCTTGAAACCCATTACTTGACACATTGAAGTAAGTCATGTTTTTCAATCCAAGAACCCCAAATGGAGCCAACCCGCTAAACAAATTGCTGCTAAGATCCAAATGCTCCAAACTCTGACATTGTGGTATCTCTTCTTGCACACTACCTGTGAACTGGTTGTTCCTCAAAGAAATATAATCCAGTACCTCAATATCACAAATCCCAGAAGGCAAAATCCCACTGAGATTGTTGAAAGAGAAATCAAACCCTTCAAGATTAGCACAATTTGTCATTGACACGGGTATTGAACCGGATAGGCTGTTATGTGAGAAAGATATGAACTTGGTTCTGTAACAATGCTTGAACAAAGCAGATGGAATCTCTCCACTATAACCGTTCATAGATAAATCTAAAAGACGAATATTAATCAAATTCCCGATGAACTCTGGAATGGAACCTGATAATGCATTAGAACTCAAATTGATCTTCCACAGTAACTCTAACCCTTCAAATTCTTGCGGAATATTTCCCGAGAATCGATTCCCAAACAATGACAAGATCCTCAAATTCTTCAACCCTGATAATGCAGGAGACAAGACCCCACCAAGGCTAGTGTTCCACAAAACGATTTTTTCCACAAAGCCAGCGGAGTTGCAGAACACATATCTGTAGTCTTGGCAAGGATTCCCAGTCAAGGCCCATGAAGCCAAGCTATTATAGGGGTCACTTGTGATGTTTCCTTTGAACTGCAGCAAGATCTCCTTCTCGGTCACTGGCAATACTACTCTTGTGGTTCCAAGGAAGCAAGTAAATAGAAGCAGAAAAGCATCAGAGATGCAGAATTGATGGTGCCTTCTCATGCTCACTGCATCAACTGGCGAAAATTGGATTTACCCGTCTGGCATTATGGGTCCCTAGATCCAACAGAGGAGAACATCTAGGCCTCCCTCGTGAAATACCCACCACAAGAATCGTGACCAAATAGCGCCATTTTCAACTGGGTCTCTGTAAAAGCCTTCAAAATCTCAGAATCCGAACACATTATGCACAAAGAAATCCATACACAATAACCCTTTCTCCGTCAATGGAAGCTCACAAAGAAAGATCTGGGTATTGGGTCTTTAGGGTTCTTGAAAAGAAGAAATAGAGAGCACAAAAGCAAGTATGGGAGTCAGGACAATGAAAATGGTGAAATGGGGGAGTTGGGTTTGTGAGGGAGGGAGTGGTGTCAAACTGTCAATGGCTTTTGCTGGAAAGGGAGCAGGTGAGGCAGTTTAATAGCCCTCTTAAAAAAAGCAAAAAGAAGTAGTCCCTCATCAGTAGCCATGGTTGCCTGAAACTGAAGATGGACCACGTGAATGTGATTTCCCTCTCTCACTCTCACACAATCGTTTTAGTGAATTAAAGAAAGGAAGAACAGTCTGTCTGGTTTGTATGACTGTGTAGGGCCTGTGGTAACGCATTTATTCTCTCTCAACAACCACACCACTCCCACATTATTACTGGCAGTCAACACAGACAGGCAGACAGAGAGAGGCTTAGAAGAGAAGCAAAGAAGTGAAGAAGAAGAAGAAGAAATTGAAGAAAAGAGTCGAGCTTTTTTGTTTACAGAGTAGGTAGGTGCTGGTGTTGTTGACCATTTCTTACTCTGCTGCTTTTGAAGTTTCTTCTCTTTTCTTTTTTTTTGTATCCGTTTCGATGGAGAATTTGAGAGGACGTTTGTTGGTTTCTTTATTTATTAATTATTTCTTGATTTCTAGCAGGAAATGAGACGTCTTTTTCTTTAAAATGAAGGGAATACACGTTAAAGTAAAAGTGAGTTTTGGTTTTAGTTTTAGAAATACCCAACACACAGTACCAGATGAGACACTACTATCCTATCCGTCATTGTTTAATATGTCATTAGATCAGTGGATGTAAAAAATAATCTTAATTACGAGTAATGCTAGCTATCCCAAAATATGACCTTCATTTTATTACCAACTCTATGTAACATGTGAAATGATAAACATACAACATTTCACGTTGATTGGGGAAGAAACAAATGTCATATTTTACTCTCCATCCTATTCCTATGTGACTTGATTAAAATTATAGCTCATTTAACATCCAACAATCTACGTGAATTTCTCTCTCCCTCTCAAAATAAAACATGTCAACTTTCAGCTCTTCTTCAAAACCATAGGGAAGGAAGAGAGATCCGACTCTTCTCCTCCCACCTCTTTCTCCTCCTCCCATTGGTTTGATCTGTTATTTCTCAATCTAAATATGTCGCTTTTTTATACTTCTTTTGTTGAAAAATGATTTTGTTGGAGGGAGATCGGTCTCTCTTGTTGAAGGGGAAGCCAAGATCCTTACTGTAGATCGGTCTCTCTCGTTTGGTTGTTATCCGACGATGTCCGGTGTAATACGATGTCGTTCAAGAGTGTCCGACGATGGTCGTCTTTCAACTTGTGTTAGTGTGTTTCAGTTTTTTCTTTTTTTAGTCATTTTGATTGTACTCCATCTTTCATCTTTATAATGACACGAGCGCTTAGGGATAAATTATTTACAATTAGGTCTATGACCTTTAAAAAAAACAATCTACATGAATTGGGAGTAAGATGATGTCATAAGTAGGGGGTTTCAAAGATTTTTCTTTTCCATTGCTTAATTTGCTTAATGCTTAATTGAAACATTACTGCTTCTATAAGAACTGTACATTGGATTTTAAACCCCTTCTCAAATGATTGCAAACTTTACAGAAGCATTGATGTCTAGAATTTCTTTTTGCCCAGAAAGGAAGAGAAAATATTGCATATTTGTCCCATCACTAGTTTCCACTCTCATTTGTATTTTTGACTGAAACAGAGGAAGAGAAGAAGAACCACAGCTTAATTGTCTGGTCTTAGTCCGAGTAAGTCTAGAGACCGCGTTTGGTTGGTCCATGAAAACGCCTTCGATCTGCCGATAAATACGATTAATGCAATCTTCGTTGGCATTAAATGTGAGGGCCCAACAAACGCATCGCAGGCAGCTTTCTTTGATTTGTTCTTCTCCTCGTATTTCAGTATGGATGGTGTGTAGGATGGAAAAAATCGGTTTCTGGTCGAACAACAGCACGTGTTTATGAATTATTTATATGTCCGAACCTTAATCCAAATTGGATTTCGGACATATTTAATTGACCAAACCAGGATTGGTTTAAATCCGGACAAGTAAACCGAACAATAATCTAATCCAGGTTAGGATCTGAACAAGTAAAGCACTTGGATCCGGACCCAGTTTTAAATCCGACAAAAAATTGTGTTTGGATCGAATTTCGAACATATCACTTATGTTCAAACTTGATTTAATTCGAGTTAGATAAATTCAATCATTCAGGTTCAACAGAATTTTGCCGCCCTTAGATGTGCGGTGTGGGAGGTGATATATCATCTACAGCTACGACAGCATTTTCATGTGTGCGCGTGAATAAAGACATAAAGTACAAAGCACTGCAATTTCTATATTAAAGAACGGGACAGCAACCAAACAATGGACAAAATGGCATGTGGCCACCTTCATCTTTGTGTTCCCAAATTTCTTTTAAGATTTCAGAAGAATCTTTCAGCTATGCTCATTTGTTTCCTTATGTAATTGGAATCTTATTCTCTAGAAATTAGCCAGCAAAAGAAAATTCAAGTCGGCAGTGTTTATAAGAAAATCCAAGTCTTTTGAGTGACATTTACTTGGGCTAACTATTATGTGAGACGATAACAGGAAGAATAAAAGGTCGGAAACTGACAAATTCAAAACGGATAATATTGCTAATGTGAGTAAGACCGAAATTTTCAACAAATATGGTATAAAATATCAGATGCAACACAAATATACAAGTCAAAATGGCTTGGATAATTCAAGTGACATGGATTTATAAGAAAACCAAAGTCCTAGCCCTTTCTTGTGTATTAAGTGATACAACCTAGAAAGAAAGTCATGTCAACTCAATGTATCCACGAAAATCGATAAACCCAAGATGCACGAAAACCAATAAACTCAAGACGGACGATATCATTAATTAATCAAAAATGATAAAAATCTCAATAATAACCATCTCAGAAACATCCCAGCAATGTGTGACATGTATTCATTGGATGTGGTCTTCAATGAACCCCTTGCTATGATTTCACCACACTCAATGAATGACTGGGATCCCTAGCTTTGTTGTTGATTGATGTGAGTAGGGTTGGTATCTTCAAACAAGTATGGTACAAAATGTCACATGCAACACAGATATACAAGTCAAGAAGGCATTTTCTGTATTGATATAGAATCAAGAATTCTGCTCAAGTTCAACTATGTACAAATGACAATTATGGAGTACAAGGAGAACTTTGAAAAAAGCTTTCAAGGGAAGAAAGATAAATGTAATCAAATGAGAAACCCTTGAAAGTCAGTTTTGGTAGTGTTAAGTCAGTTAGCACTTTCCCTACTCCTCCCACAATGTTCATGTGGGCATCGTGGATGCTGTCATATATCGAATGTTTCACGGAAGAGGTAGAGAACAATAAAACCTCATCCACCTGCACATTGCGTGTAATCAACCTAGCTTTCATCATAACTGATAACACAAACCAGAAGCCTACTGCAGCAGTACTTCACCATCGTCATGCTGCAATTCCTTTAGTTTCCTTTTGGCATAGGCTGTGATGATGATAGTGGTTGCCACAGTTGCTAAGAACCCAACAATGTTGAAGAGGATTTGTGGGGCTGAAAGGGAGTGCTGGTCATGTGAAGCATCTGCCAGGGTCCATATGAGTATCCCACTACAATAAACGGAGACAATCATGAGAAAAGCATGAAGTCGAAGATAAATGCATAATCAGAGAACCATATAAACTAATCCATGGCCCAGACATTACATTATGGGATAACCAATATGCATAATCTGATGAGAAACAAGAATATAATAGGAAAGTGTTTTCAGCCAAATTTGACCGTTCATGCAGTTGAATGGCTTAGAAGGGTGAAGGAGGCCATTCATGAGCTTGTCCCCTCCATTAAAAAAAAACCCCACCCACCTGCATACCTTTCAGACCCTTTAGCAAAGTGAGAAACCAATAACAATGAAAAGCTATCATTGAGCTAGCAACTAAACCCAAAATTTTCTCCTTCAGGAAAACATGATGTTTTGGAAATTTTCTTTTAATTTCTTCCCTTGCAAACATGGGGGTCCAAGAAAAATAATAAAAATATCTCCAGGTCAATGGTTAACATACCTTAAAAATCTATATAATATGGAACCTTAAAGCATACAAGAAATTGAAGAATAAAACCGACTAACTGATGTGTTCGACAATATCTGGTGTAATTTAATAACAAAAATAGACTAAGTGGAGAAGATGGCAGATACATATTATGCATGTGCATGGAGTAGATCTCCATGAACATTTTAATTAGTCAGAATCCATTCCTAAGAGGGAAGGAATTCCCTTAAAAAGTTCTGGAAAAGAACCAGGAAGTCGGGATATGTAGGAAAACGAAGGTCACCTTCATTGTATCCCTAAAATGCATACAAGTACTCTCTATTTTTAGGCTGTTGTGAACCCTACAACACTCTAATTTTTTGTTATCAGTTCTGATTGAACTTTAGAGAACTCATTAATTGATCTGATGTTGGACTCAAAACCAGCAAAATCCAATAACTTTAACTAACACAAAATCGAGACTATCTATAATCAGATATCCATACAAGCAACATCTCAAGATCAACATACAATATTAAACATGGGTCAGGCAGGAGCAATGACAAGTGAAGTTTATGCGTATGTATATGTGAAGAGAGGTGAAGGCATATACAATGGAATCAAAATTCACACTTATTGATATATAATGATTAAAAAGAAAAATACACAGGAGAGAGAGTTGGAGAGGAAAAAGAATCCATACGTATACATGGCAAGAAATATTTCTGGTACCATTCCCACCAAGGACCCCAAGATATATGGACCGTACTTCACATTTGTTGCCACAGCGCAGTAATTATAAATAATATATGGAAATGGAGAAATCCTGATTAATGTCACTGCACGAAACTGATTAAACCAATTTCCTTCACCAGCTGCTCTTAAAATCGCAGCTCTCTTCGGATATTTCTCTAACCACCCCTGCATAAAAATAACAGCAAATTGCTATAGTAAATATAAAAAACAGTATTAAGAGCACAAGAGAGCGAGAGAGAGAGAGAGAGAGGGAGGGAGGAGAGGGGGCAGAACAGGATGGGGAGGAGGGATCCAATTAAGCAATGATGTAAAGTATAGCACAATGGTATTCGGTACGAACTTGAAGTTTATGGAGAAAGAGAGAGCCAATAAAATATGGTAGTGATACGCCTACAGCCACCCCTGCTATAATTAGCAGAAATCCAAAGCCATAACCAAATGTCATACCAGCCATCCACATAGAAGGTGAAGACGGTAAAAGTAGGGTGGGGAATAGTGCAATAGAGCCAAAGACCATAACTGCCAACACCGGAGTACAGAATGTTTTTCTCTCCCAATTTATGATCGGGATGATATCCTGCAAAATGTAAATCACTATTCCAGTCAGCTAGATAACCAATAAAGAATTCAAGCATCCTGCCAAAAGCACTAGTATTAATCCAACAGTATATTCTGAAATGCATAGCAAAGTCCTGACCAGAAGGCAGTTTGTATTGAGGATGCTTGTGATAGTACGGGAAGACTATATTAAATGTCCTGCCCACATTCCCATTACAATACCTTCTTCTTGGCCAAAATGAAATTGAAAACTACATCAGTGCCAAAATAGTATTTGAGTTACACCACTTGGTTTATTTTCTTGACAAGTTATGAAAGAATGAAGACTGCATTTCACTCAGCCGCCATCTCATTTGAGTCACACTTTCCTTCTATTTCTTATCAGGAACATAAAAGAGAAGGTATGTCAGACATGACAGAACCAGGATAATTCTATTTGAAGTCACTTGACACAATCAAGGACTAACAGAACATTTTAAGCACTCTGGCTATACCAAAGACGATTCTAGCAATACAACACTCGCATGAGCATGGCAATTCAACAAGCCTGAAAACGAAAACTTTAAAAACACCGATCACATGAAATTCAATGGCAGTAAAGGGAAGCAATACATTCCAAGATTTAAACCAACCACTAAATATGAGCAGGTGTAAAGTCAAACAAAACACTGAACACAAATATCAAGACCAATTGTAGAATAGCAACATCATGTACCTAATTACATTTCCCAGAGAGAGGAAATTAGCACATGACTTCACCCACATAAAAACACACAAAATTCAACCCAGATATCAAAGGTTCATGACAAAAATCTATCCATATCCATGTGCCGTGAGAAAAATATCAGAAAACTTGAAAAGATATGCACATGACAAAGTCTCACATGAATTCGAAACAACATCAGAAACCCCGGCAATCCATACACATGCGAAAACCCCCAAAAAAACATATAAATTCGTAGGAAAATCAATCCAATAATTATTTAAGAACATATTCAATGTAACGCCCTATCATATAACAATTCAATTACATTGATCACAAAAACTATCCCGATTCAAGCAAAAACGAACCTTATCCATGAAATAGGGCCCGACCCATTTGAGGAAAACACCAGCCAAAACCCCCAAACTCGCGAACAACAATACCAATTTCAGCCAATACCAAAGGAAACCCGGCCATTTGGAACCAGAAGACCCCTCCCCAACCTCATTAACACATCCTCCCTCTTCCACCTCGCTCCCTCCCCTCAATTTCACATAGTCCCCATTCCTTCTCTCATCTCCCTCCATTCTCAGCGTCAGCTCAGGCACTACCTCACCATCGCCATTATCGTCCTCCATATAAGTCATCGGACCTCAGAAACACAAAAGGCCGAAAGCAGCCCAAACCCTAATTTCCAGTTTGGACGCTGAGAAATCCGGAGAGAAAATGACGAGAAAGCATGCACAATAAAGGTTTGGACGATGAAATGTTTAGGCGATCAATGAAAGCAAAGCAAACATTGATTCTGCCATCAGCATTTGCGAAATCCAGAGTTTTAAACTTTGGAATCGTTTCTTTCGTGGCGGAGCACTGTATTACGTGGCGTATGGGAGTCGGTCAGGGGTCAAGGTGTTGAATATCTATTGGAGAGGTGGCAAGTGGGGACCTTGCCCCGTTGGGTTTTTGTCGTGACCGCACCGTCACGTTAGTCATCACCGAGTTTCGTACTCGCTATTTAATTTATTTTCTTGTTTAATTATTTTCGAACGTTTGTGTGCGCTACGCTGCTTACTGCTAGGGTGACAGCAACAGCATTGACATTGATGCTTATCGGGGGATATTATAGTCAATCGAGAATTACACGGGGTTGGGGCAAGTTGTGATGATATCCAATGAGAAAGAGACACGTTTGAAATAATGACCCCACAAGTCAGGAAATAATTAGGAAGCACGCCTAGTGGATTACAGCTATGATTTTAATCCTAATTTTGACACGAATATACTCCAGATATACTTGGGTATGCCATTTTGGGTTTAATTCATGTTGAGCAACTGCCAACAAAACTTACAAGGCTTGCCAAAGCACTAAATTGAGTTTTCTTCCTTCACTAAATTGTGTGAATAACTCTCTTTTTTAAAATCGATAACGATATGGTCTATATTCGGCCGGTTAGACATACGCGAATAGAAGACTTTCACTTGACGACAGGGGAAATTGGATCAAAACTCAAGGAGTAAAATATTACTCCTAATAGAAATTAAACTCAAAATCTCTAGAATCCACATGATTTGTCCCCAGAGAAATTCACCAATTAAGATATTGTAGACCCAAAGATGAATAATCCTGTCAACAAAGCTTACAAGGCTTGCTAAAACACTAAATTAATTCATGTTGAGTAATTGCCAACAAAACTTAAAAGGCTTGCTAAAGCACTAAATTGAGTTTTCTTCCTTCACTACATTGTGTGAATAATGTTATTTTTTTTTAAAAAAAAATCCATAACCATAACATACAAGTTTGTCTTTTGGATATGTAATATATGTCTAAACTTGGGCCGTCAAATCCACGCCCACAGAAGTTTCTCACTTGACAATAGAGTATATAAGTTGGGTCAAAGTTTAACGCATAAACACAAAGGTATTGTTCCCATTGAGAATCGAACTTAAAATCCACCGAATTCGTACGATTTGGCCTCCAAGAGATTCACGAATCAAACCTACACCCAAGTGTGGTTGTGTGAATAATACTCTCATAGTATGTTCTTATCAAAGTTAACACTCTTCGCTAATTTGCGAGATGTTTAATGGTTAAGTATGAACTCTGGAGCCAGACCAGGTCTAAACACTTGCACAGACTTTAAATCTTATATCAAGGTTGGCCCAAGGCGAGAGAACATTCCATCTAGATGTTTGAGTTTACATGTTTTGTCTGATCATTATTATATCCTGTGGCTTATCAAAAACAAATTGGCCCGAGTTGAGCGCATGCATGCTAAGGATGACAAGGCTTTTTTTTTAAAATATCATTGAGAAATATGCTTTTCATTGGAATCGAATCTAGAATATACATATATTTAACCCAGTCGATTGTTAACCGAGTCATCTCTCGTTAGTAATGATAAGGCTAACTTTTTTTTTTTTGAAATACCACAGCGAATTACGCTTATGGTTAGAATTAGGGGTCACCATTTAGCCTGCAGGCCTAGACCCGGCCCGGGTCCGAAATTACATCGGGCCTGGGCAGCCCGACCCTAGCCTCGGAAGGGCATGAGCTCCATTTATAGGGTCAGGCCAGGCTCGAAGCCCGACATCTCGGGCCAACTTTGGGCTGGCTTGAAGCCCAGCCCGAGGCCCGACCAATGACACCATATATTATTTTATATATATGTCTACTGTGTGTTACACACATTGTTTTGCATTTATATATGTGTGTGTATGTATATATATGTAAACTGTGTAATGCATATATATATATATATATACACACTGTGTGTGTATATGTCTAATGGAGACAATGTCTGCATGTATATGTATATGTGTGTGTATATATATCAAAAAAATAATAATAGTTAAGCCCATTGGCCCGAAGCCCAGCCTATTGGCCCGACTCATTTGGGCCCGGGCCCATTGTGCTTCTATTTTCGTCCCAAGCCCGGCCTGAAGCCCGAATGATAAATCTGGGCTTGAGCCTCATATTTTCGGGCCAGCCTGACCCGATGTCGACCTCAAATTGGAATCGAACTTTGGGCACACATATGCCTAACCTAATTGATTGTCAATCATACCAACGAGAGTTTGTATGATAAGGCTAATTTGAAGCATACTACTCTGGATTTGGGGGAGAGCCGGTGCACTATTGCATCGGCTAATAGCCTGTTCAATTTTTCAACCATTGGATTAAGATCGACAGATCCGACTGTCTATAAATTATGGATCCAATTGTGGGGCCTTTCTCCTTCAATTCTCATTGCCTTCAACTCCTTTGTCCAACAAGTTATCTTCTTTGATGACAACAGATGTGGATCTCTCAACTCCTTTGAATCTAAGGGCTTTTCCTGACAGTGTAAACAAATTTAAAGCAAAGAAAATCTTATCTCCACACTATTGGTTCCATCAATCCAAGATAACAAGATGAGGGTAGATTTGAAAAAGTGAGGAAAATCTAGTTTGAGATAAGGATTTGGGGTTTAGGTTAATCTGGTTCTAGAACTTCAAATTGAAGGTGATAGCTGACCCAAAATAGAGAAATAGATGAAATTCAAAACCCATAGCAGTAATCAAAGAAGCCCTAACAAACCCCACAACAAATAACACAAATTCACAACAAACCCAAGTACAATACGAAGAAGAGCATTCTCCACTCTAGTGCTTTCATCAATCGAAGATAACGAGAGTGATGAGGGTAGATTTGAAAGTTGAGGAGAGAGGAAAAGTGAGGTAGAGAAGAAAAAGTGAGGAGAGAGGAGTAGTAGAGAGAGTCGTAGAGAGAGTCAATTTTGTTCTAATCTCAAACTTCAAGAGTCAAGACCTAATTTTTTTGTCCTTTAACTTAAACCGTTTGATCTATATATGTTAATCCAACGGCTGAAAAATTGAACAGGTTATTAGCCAGTGCAATAGTGCACTGGCTCTCCCCCCAATCCTACTACTCTCATGCAATTGAATGAAATTCATATTTAATGAGCAGCGCATTGAAAGAAAATGACTCGGGAATACCTATTTGCAGCTATTGAATCCTAGCAAATTGTGAGACATTGTCTTCCAATCATTGGTCATCTGTAACTGATGTTTAGATGTGATCAGAGAACCCAAAGAATCAAATAATTAACTTGCCAAGTTGCCAACCAATATGTGCACTACAATATGAAATAATTGTTTAATATATTATTTTAAACTATACATAATAATAATAAGGGTATTTCAATAATTTAAGTATTATTCCATTATAATTTTTATTCTAACCATGACCAAGAAAATCAATAATACAAAGAAAATAATATGACAGTATGATCCAAACATTGGCAAGAAATGATGCTACGAGGAAAATAGCTTTCTTGACATCCTCTTTTCATTTTCTCCAAATTCACGAACCAACCGAGCACTAAAATGTAAAGACATGGCTCCAATGCCCTTACCTCTACTTGAAGGTTTTATTTTACATTACCCCCAAAACACCTCAGAATTTGCTTGTGTTTTTGTAAGTAAAGAAACTTTAATAATATGAAATTTTCAACTACAAAACATAACTCCAAAAGAACAAAATTCAAGTTGATCTGGCAACTAGGTTTCCTCTTAAATCTCTTCATCAATACTCAGCAAACTGCTCTACACCCTGGCATATCCTCCTCTGAAACAGGTGCAGCCCTAAGAATTGGATTTCTTTCAAAGAAATTGACAGGCTTCAGACTAAAACCTGATGAAACACTTGGCATTATTGGGAAATCCTCTTGACATGGTATGTGATGGAAACCCAGTGTGTACCATACCACTATGTCTTTATTCTCAATTGGCCGATTCCTGTCAAAATTAAACATAAACATGTATGAATATGAAGTATATCGATCGTTAGATGTTAACATCGCGAGTCTCTCGATTGAAAGAATTTCATCCACAGTCAACTCGACCACCGTCAGAACAAACTATATATAGATACATACCTTTTAGACCATACTTCTAGTGTGTCTTCTCCCTTGCTTTGATAAGTATAAAGCCCTCCAGCCCATAATTCGCTCTTGTTGTAATGTGTCACCCATATCTATAAAATGTAAAATTAACAACATAAGAAATTTGGAAAACATGATAAAGATCTCAATAATTGATATTGATATCCCAGTTATATACCTGATTATTTGTGAAGGCGCCTCTCAATTGTGGAGAATCGTCATGATCAAGCAAGCTAGCAGCAGTTCCACCAGGAACGACTCGATAACCAGTCGGATTTCCTAACCTAGACGTCCTCTTCGGATTAATTACATGAAACTCGTAGGGATCATACAAGCTAATCTTAATACGTGCATCGTCCTCAGTCTTAGCTACATGTCTCTTAGGCTTCAAGTAACTTTTCCTAGGTGCTCGCTTACTCTCTTCCTTCACTAAATTAACCTTCACGAATGTATTATCAGAGCCATCAACATCCATGTCTAGGTAGAATGTTATGAAGTGATCGTGTACCACACCGATAACATTTTCGGACACAAGGATTCCTGACATGTCTTCTGGATTTGGAATTTGAGTTGCATTGGAGTATGGAACTCCTTTTACCATCAACATCCCTGTAAGAGTCGCCTGAAAAATCGTAACAGAAGAATCTATCTGTCAATGACTAAAAGTACAATCTAGACTACGAAATATTAATAAATTGAGTACATGAACACTACCTTTATATGGACTAAACCGTCTGTTTGGAACTCCCAATCCAAGATGTAATCATAGTTACCAACTGATGCTATCGTTCGAGCCACAAGTGTTACCTTAGTCCTTGCTTCTCTAATCTGTTCAACATTTTCAATGAAAAACAACCATTTTGGTGATTTACTTATGAAAATCAAATTGTTTGATCAACTTAACATTGAACATGTTACGAATCCCAGTATTTCTTTCTCAGCTATCACAAATGCTAAGATAGACACATATGTTCATGTAGAATCGTAGGTTCACATACCCCACATGATCCATATACAGTGGCAAACCCAAGAATTGAGATCATTGGGGCACAACAAAGTGGCGTGGGGTCAAGTGTCCCTAATTTTTTTTTGTTATTATGTCATGGATTCACGAATATATAGATAATAAATGTAAAAATACATTAATAATACTTAGCGAGCTAAGTGAGCTTTTTTGGGCCACAATAGAGTTGGGTTTAGAACTACTGGGTCAAAGTAGGGTGTGTGAGCTGAGTTGGCTTTTTTGGGTGTGTTTTTTTTATTGGGGGCTATACATCAACCCATATTAGGGTTAGTGAAAAATTTGTTGGATCACGTTATAGAGTGTGTCCGACATGAAACCATGTGTTTAACTAGAATAAAAAAAATATTGAGATTCATAAGACTGTTAACATACCTCGGGTCCCCTAACGGGGTTTTCTGAGTGCCTCCAACTAGCATCGCCAGCGTAACGCTCAAACACACAAATCATGTTTGGCATGACATAGGGCTTCCCATCCGACGACGTAAAGACCCCATCCATGTAGTATGAATGTCTAGGACAATCATTTAGGGGTACTAATGACATTGCCGTTGATCCTAACCCGAACTCACCGGCATCCAGGTACGATCGGTAATACCAAGCGTCGTCGACGTCCATATAGGGCACAACCATTTCTGACGTGAAACTTTTGTACATCACACTCCTTGGCTCGCCAGTCTCCGAGTCACGAATCGTGGCTCGTGAAACTATCATCCCGGCTCGTTGGTCTGCCTTGAGGTGAAACTCCCAATTTGCCCATTTCACTATATGTCCGTCTTCAATGATGAAACTCGGCCCTTCTGGCTGCTCTATTGATATGGGCTTTAATGGCCTCATCTTTAACGGGTTGTTTTTGTAGGCCGAATAGTGGTACTCGGTATTGTCGCCGCTGGCGATCGGAATATCCCTTCCGGTGTTGACAAATTTAATGACTTCTTTCTTGTCAACATCGATTGTTACGGTGATTCCTTCAATGGGCCTCATGTAGAAATTTGTCGTGTCTTTGCCGGAAAAGCATTGAATCTTGACGACCCTCCGTTTTTCCTCTTCTGGCCCAAACCAACCGGGCGAGAGCGTACGGCACTCCGCGTCAGCCATCTTGACTCCGCGTGCGGTGATGGCTTTGACAAGGTCATCGTAAGCGTAGGCCACCTCCAATGCAACCTGAATGTCGATCATCGTCAACATCGGATAACCCGGACCCGAATAAATCTCATGACTCGCAACCCGGTTCATATCCAGATTCACCACGAACTCATGAACCCTCCCATCTAACAACGCAATCACAAAGGCCTCCCTTGGTGGGAGTGGATCACCTTTTTGCCAACCCAAGACCCGGTTCTTGTCGGGTTCTTGGAGCGACAAAGAGTTAATTAATGGGCTGCTGGTGGATTTGAAGCCTCGATAGGATGAGAGAATGGATCGGGTCTTTTCGATTTCGAGTAAGGTAAGTGGGTCTAGTGGATGATTAGGGGTGTCTTTGGAGTGATCTTTGGGTTCATGGATAAGGGTCTTCAAAATGGAGCCTGATTCACCATGGATCGGGTTCTTGGAGGTAGAAGATTTAACGTAGTTCTTGGTTAAAGAGTACCTTGAATGTACAAAGAAAAGTAACGCTATTAGTGCAATGAAGCCGCATTGAAACCCAGTGACGCAACGACGTGATTGTGCACCAACACCTCTCATTGTTGAACAGTGAAGAATTCATTCATGGTGTACGTATAGGCTTGATTTATATATATACACCATGGTTAACAACCAGAATGGTTATCTTCACCTACTACTATTGCGACACATCATTTTTGCGTAAGTAAGGGCATATTGGTAATATCATTCGAGATCACAATTCCCAAAAATGGATGATATCTTCACAATTCACAAGGTAAGGTGTTTTTTGGTTGTCATCTTCCTATACATGTCCAAAAATAACTAATCAACCAATTATCCCTTGATTTATTCCTAATAATGCAATTGAAAATGTGATATATTGTATAAGGGCTATAAGCAAAGTAATTTTCTTTCTAAAGTTTCTTCCTTTTAAGTCAAATTTTAATAAGAAAGATTTTATTTGCACACCAAGATCTATGATCTTTACACCAACAATTTTTACATCTATATCCACCGTTTAATGACACTAAATAAACAATTTGACAAAAACTATGATAGGGTGATCTCCGTGTATTTACGTGAATATGCCAAGCACTCTGTTAACCAAACCAAATTAATATAGATTATATAAAACAAAAATCAATTTATGACCCCCTCTTAATCAACCAGTCGATTTTATATAAAGCAGAAGGTTGTGTAATTAACCCAGAAAATCAGATTATATAACTAGAGATCAAACCAGATTACAGATTTAGAATCCAAAAGTTTAATCGCTTTAAGATTGTTTGAGATTTTATTCACTCAAAAACTACTGTATTCAAATTCCTAAAAAAAGTACCTCTATGCCATGATCATTATTTTCAATATTGATAATGGTGTTTCCGTGTTGCTGGAGCTCATATGTACTTCTAATCTCGTTCTTGGACTCATTATCTTTCATCTTTTATAGTATCCCAATGATTTTCCTCACTATTGAATTGAAACATTTTATAAGTTACGTCTAGACTTATAACTTTCTAATTGCACATGTTTAAATTTTTTTTTTCATTTAAAGACATATTAGGTATTTCATATAGGGATATATAAGTAAATAAAAAAAATTAATAAATCACTCTTTTAAATAATCACGTGACATTCGTGAGCCAACTAATGCGGAATATGGGGACGAGGCTAACAATGTCATATTGGGTTTTCATGAAACTTATTGGGCCGGGCTTCTTTTTTAGTTGAGACAAATTTGTATCAAAGGTTTTGGACTTATTGGGCTGAACATCCTTTATGGGTATGGTAATACTTAATTACTTATTGGGCTGGACTTGTGACTAGAACATGTTCTTGTTATGAGCTCCATAATCCAAAATTATATGTGTCCATAATTTTGGTATCTATAATTGTCTATAATTTAGGTGGCATATTAATTCTAAATGGTCACCACACTTTTCTCTATGCTACCTAGTTATGGTCCCCACATTTTTTCCGTGCCACCTAGTTATGGACACATTATGGATGTAGTGCTTCCGCTCCATAATTGGTGCTGTTCCATATTATCATATCATGACAATTGAAGATAAAGCTTATAAAATTGTAAGATAAATAACAAACTTATAAGGATTGTGATGAAACGGTTTGTTTGTAAATTTCTTAATCTGTTTTGTACAAAAAGCACAAATCCTATTTGTAAACCAAATTAGACATTTACAAGTATGATATAGAATAAATAAATTTGGAAATATAATAATAATAATAATAATTGCATAAATTGTGATATAATGAATCAAGAAGTTCTTGGGGTGGGGCGGCATGGGCGGCCGCCCAGCGCTCTTAAATCACAGGACCTTGTATTTTTGAAAAGAATACTAGTTTTATATAAGTTTTAAAGTTATTTAATAACATGTGACATTTACTAGAGGATCCTTTTTAAGAATTTGCTTAGGGCCTCCAATACTCAGGTACGCCACTGAATGAACTATTTTGTGATGATAAAACTCTGTTCGGTTTGGATGATTAAATTTGTCTGACATTGATTAAATCAAGTAAGGACATAAATTATATGTTCGAAATTTGGGTCCAAACATAGAAATCTTCTTCGCTTTACTTGTTCGGATCATAACTCGAATTAAGTTATTGTCCGATTTACTTATCCAAATTTAAACAAATTTTCGGGTTTGATCAATTAACTATACATCTGAAATCCAATCTGGGTTAGGATTCAGACATGTAAATATTTCGTAAACATATGATGTTGTCCGACTCAGAATCGTTTTTTTTTTTTGCCGCCCCTTACTTTACCTACAAATAGTTTTTCTTTAATTTTATTTTTCTTTTGAATTTGTTTCGCATATTCATAGCCTTGAATTTGATTAGGGACCATAATTAATAATAATAAAATAAAAAAAGAGATAGAGAAGAAATCAGAAGGTTGTTTAGACTAATTAAGATTAAGGAGAATAATCAAAGCAGTTAAGACCAACAAAAAACTAATTAAAGAAAGGAGCGATCAACAAAGCCAAGGTGATCTGATGACTTACTGGTGTTTTGGCCTCATCTTCTCAAACAAACTGTTGCTCTCTTCCTTCATATATATTTTCCACTCTCTCCTAATTCTTCCCCAAACCTTATACTCCCATTCAGTGCCGGCGGCGGCCACCACCGAAGCACAGCTGTTAACGGAGGCTAAATAGTTCTTTTTTGATCCCAATGTCGCTCATAGACACCACACCTTCTACTCCGGGCAAGTTCAAATCCGAGAAATGTACACCCTACTCGGCTCACCCGTTCTATCGTAACCTTCGCTTCCAGTCATCTCTCTTGAAATTAACCGTATGGTCTTCGAGTTTTCTTGGTCTCATCCTCCTCTTCTTCCTCATCTCTTCTCCTCCATCTTCCCATCACCATGGCCGCCGCTCTACTGAAATCGACGTGGGAACTAAGTGGGAGACTAAGGTCCGTACATCTGCGGAAACCCGCGCACGCGCTGACGGTGGTAAGCCACTAAGAGTTCTTGTCACTGGTGCGGCAGGATTTGTGGGGACACATGTTGCCCTTGCACTCAAGCTACGGGGAGATGGCGTTGTAGGGCTTGATTCCTTCAACCACTACTACGACCCTGAACTGAAAATAGCGCGACAGAAGTTTCTGGCAAATGCAGGCGTTTGTGTGATTGAAGGAGATATAAACGATGAAAAGCTTCTCAAGAGGCTCTTCGATGTGGTGCATTTCACTCACGTTGTGCATTTGGCCGCGCAAGCCGGTGTCCGGTACGCAATGGAGAATCCGGGTTCGTATGTGAAAAGCAATGTTGCTGGGTTTGTGAATTTGCTTGAGGTGTGTAAGTCTGCGGATCCCCAGCCAGCGATTGTGTGGGCTTCTTCGAGCTCAGTATATGGTACTAATACTAAGGTGCCCTTCTCGGAGAAGGACCGTACTGATCATCCCGCGAGTTTATACGCGGCCACAAAGAAAGCCGGAGAGGCAATTGCACATACTTATAATCATATTTATGGCCTTTCAATTACTGGGTTGCGATTTTTTACTGTTTATGGACCTTGGGGAAGGCCAGATATGGCTTATTTCTTTTTCACAAAAGATATTTTGAAGGGAAAGGAGATAACCATCTACGAAACTTCCCGTGGGGAGAGTGTGGCCAGGGATTTCACCTACATTGATGATGTAGTGAAGGGTTGTTTGGCGGCATTGGATACGGCAAATAAGAGTACTGGGAGCGGGGGGAAGAAGAGGGGTCCAGCACAGTTGAGGATTTTCAATTTGGGGAATACTAAACCAGTGCCAGTTAGTAGGCTTGTGAGCATATTGGAGGAGCATTTAAAGGTGAATGCTAGGAAGAAGGTGCTGCCATTGCCAAGTAATGGGGATGTGGAGTTCACTCACGCCAATATAAGTTTGGCACAGACAGAGCTTGGTTATAGGCCCACGATTGATCTGGAGACGGGGATGAAGCAGTTTGTCTGGTGGTACCTCAATTATTACGACCGTTCTAGGAAAAACTAGTGTTCATGGTGAAGTATTTCAACATGATTTGTTAGAGATTTTTTGATCCATTTTTATGTTGATTAATACCCACTTCATTGACGTTAATATTTGCTGATTAGGTATGATACACACGGTACTGTCATGCATGGAGGAATTGGTTTATTCATTGATTAGCATAACCCTGCAGAACATATCCAACTTGTATCAAAAGAGGCATAGAAGGCTCTAATTTTCCACATGTTGCTTCTTTATTTCATTTTTAGGATCTTATCACTAGTCTAGGTTTTGTACAGCAAGTGGTTGATGGATCACAAAGATTTGCTGATTGTGAACCTTTTTTATTTATCATGAAGCTATCTTAATAAATTAGATGATATTACTTGTAGTAGTTGTATTACTTCTAAATTTGGCCCTTCTGCCTTTGATTTGAGCTAAGCTTTATGATGTTTATTTGGTCGGCTACGAAGTTTGGAGGTCAATGTGTTTATTTACATGGTTGTTTTTCTTCTGATGTATATATATGTTTGGTCATCTGTATAGTGACATATGCAGCATGTGATGCATTTATTCTAGAGACTTTTTTTTTCCACTCACTTGTTTCTATTTGGTAGGATTCGTTTTGGGTCATATGCATTGGTAGACCACGTGTTAGGTGTTTGGCAATGCTACCTTGAACTATGCCTTCTTACAAGACATTCGATGTAATTATGTTGTTAACCATTTGGAGAGTTCAATGACAACACATGTGAGAAGTGGTAGTACTTCATCATTCATTCTGTTTGCTTTATAACCTTTTTTAATTGCTGTGGATTTCAAGATTCTTGCTGATTTTTAAAGTTCATATTTTATTTGGCTGTCAATTCCTGAAAATAATTGAAATACTTTTACATTGTCACTGTGGTTCTTGTGGTGAATAAAACCCTCATTCTGAATCAGCATTCCACTTAATGATTTATGTCTGTAACAAGGCCACATTTGAAAATTGAATTATACTATATAGTGTTACCTAGAAATCGAATTACGGAGGAGAAACAAGGGTGTGGCAATTTTGTTTGAAGGGATAGTCTTGTAACAATGTTTTAAGAGATATACCTGTTAAATAAACTTTGCTATGAGGTGGCTTGCTTGAAGAATTTGTCTGGAATCAATGAATTAGCAGTTTAAATGTCTATCCTTATTGGTTGATTGTTGATAGAAACATTCTTTCCTTATGTTTGCATTCCAGGTTTCTTCTCATGTTTTGGATTGTTGACTACCTGGAATGCAACATGGATAGGATCATAAGTTCATAACCCTTTTTCGAACCATTTGATGTTTGGTTACAATATCTTTGGCAGTAAAAAAATCTCAACATTCGACTAAAGGAAATGAATTTTTGGTTTGGCTTTGTTTATTTTTCCCTGCTTAGCCTGGAATTTCTGGTCATCTATCTGCTTAGCAAAACATAGTGATCGTGTATCTACAATGCAACGTGGTTAGGTTCTAATCCATTTGAATCCTTGTTTTGCTTGGTTACAATGAGTTGAGATAGCAGTTTAGCAAAATTTATAGCATTTGCTAAGGAAATGACTCAATATATTTGTGAAGTGAAATGTTGTATTCATGTGTATTAAAACATAGTTTTTTAAGCAGAATGTCTTTCCTCTTTTTTTTGTTCTACTTTTCCTAAAGAGAACCTGAGTTTAAGATCTACTTTTGGGCCTGTTAGCTTCTATTCTCCATGTGTATATTTGGTAATTCATGGGCCTGAGCAATAGCCTGCAAATTAATACACATATCTACGCAATAACACTGCAATAAAAATTATAAAATACGTATATAGAGATTAGAGGAAAATTGACAATATCAGCGATTGATTGATCCTAGGAGATGGGATTGTTGTGAGATGGGGGTGCAAATAGGAGCGACAGAAATCAGCAATGAAAGGCGTCTTCTCGGCGCCCGGAGATTACGTATACTTCAAGTCTCAGGTCCTTCTGCACAAGATTCCTGTACGCTGCTTCTGAATTCTTAAAATTTTCTTATATATTTTCTCTCTTGATGTCTTTTGAAGCTTCTTTTCACAATTTCAAAACCGATGATCACTTTATTGAAGCTATGTAGCCTTTCTGTGCCAAGTCAATCTTGTGGAGGTGCAAAAATGAAATTATGGTTGGTGGGTTTGTAAATATAATTTCGGTTCGATGTTGATGTTTCATAATTGGACACTCTTTTTCAGTTTGCACTTGTTCCTGGGTATACTGATCTTGCTATTGACTGCCTTCAACTGAATTTCTCATGTTCTTAACCACCTTTATGTTTGATCTACCTTTATTTTTCATGCAACTTCACCCAAATATTTTGATCATTTGGGTGTCTCTAGTTGAACTTGACTTGGGGTTAATCTTATACCTTCATTTTTTGATTGTTCCACACCATAATCGATAATTGGTGATGTGTCTTTGTCAAATTTATTTATAACCAAAGCATTAACAAAAGACTGTTTCCAGTGGTTAGATTTTAGTTGGATTAATATCATTATCTATGGAAAATTTGCAGAAGATGACTTTGAATTCTAGAATTGGATGGAAGGGTCTTCCTGAACTTCAAGTCTATACTGCTTGAATGCAGTCTGAAATGTAGACCTTTTTGGGTTTTTGTCTACTCATACGTGGATGAATTCTTCTCTAGTTTAACATGTTTCATTGAAACGATGACGACAGTGTTACTCCAAATCCCTTTTGTAGAGCTTCTCATTTTCTCGTTCTTCTATCTTTTTTGAAGAATTTGAATTTCTTGTAGTCAATTTCAAATTCCAGTCTCTTCCCCCTGTTATTTATAAAATTATAATGCATGCCTACATATTTCACATATCCATTTCTTTATGTTTGGTTTTGATGGCAGGTTTTGATGAGTAGACTGATGATTCTGTACCTAACAGATACATCTTTATGGTACATTCCTGGGAGGCTTCCTCACATAAATTTTTGCTCAGCATCTCCAAGGAGGGTTAAATCATTGATGCTCTCAAACATATTTTTGGAGACGCAAAGTTTTGCCACTGCAATGCCATGGGCTCCCGTGTATGTAGCTCTCATTTTGATATGATTATTATGAGTTTAGACAATTAACTCACTGATATTTGTACTATTGCTTCAACTTCCGATTAACTTGTGTTACTTCTGTCGCTCATTGATAGATTTAGAATTACAACACGTATTTTGCTTTAGAAAATTTATATCATCTATTTCGTTGGATGGCAATGCCTTGTTAAGGAATGAATGGAAAGTTAAGTTGCGTGAGTAAATGTGCTGTAAATGAACTCTAATTAAAAAAACCATGAAAAGGAGCATAAATGTTCGATTTTGATTAGTATCTCTGTTTGAATTATATCTGTTATGTTTTTCTTCCTGAAAGTGTAGGAAGTCTTATGCAAGCATGTTTGAAATGGAGTAATTTATAATTCTTGATAATACTAGTGATTTAATCACTCTTCTGGATCCTGAATAGTTACTCCAGATATTTCATTAGGATGGAAAGTTGAAAATTATTTTTTATTAGAATCTTTATTGCCATGGTAGTTCGTCATGTTGGTCCCATATAATTCAACCAATTTAAATTCATATAAAATTTCACTGATACTGGTTCCACAATCTCTTTTAGTTTGAATTCGTTTAGTTTGCCCAATAAAGGTTAATTTAGATCAATTTCGTTTGGTCATGCAATTTAAATCATCTAAGTCAATTTGAGTTCCTCTTTTAGTTTGAATATTTTGTTTGTTCATCCTAAGCAGCGTGGTATAGTTGTAGCCTACTTCTTTGGACTTGAACCGGGGCGTGCCAATGTTCAAGTTGCTTCTCACGCTAATAATAATACTAATAAAAAGAACATAATGTATTAACAATAATGGATATAAAATATTCTAATTATACTTTTTAAATTTCTGTTGATTAGAAAAAATGGCTTGTACCACTCGTTGTCCATTTGATGGTGATATATTTCAATCTGAACTTCTTTGTGCTCTTTAATCTTTATCATTTAGTTGCAAATATGCCTTTTGCAACTGTTTGTTTATTAATTTATGTTATGAAAAGATCGGTATTGCATCATGCAGTGTTAGCAGGACACCTTCTTGTTTGCAGAAGCGATATGTCTTAACTGGAATTCGCGACGGTCCTCCTCATGAACCATTTATGGCAGATTCTGTTGACTTTGTTGTTTCTCAGATATAGTCGTTGCAAGCCTAAATTGCTTGTTCTTTTGAGCTATGTATCATCTCTTGAAGCAAAATAGCATTTAATAAATGTGACTTGTTTGAACATATACGGATGTGTTTTCAAAATTCTGTGTACATCTCTGTTTTCAGGCAAATTTTTGCTTTCAATAAAATTTTTGATGTCTTGATGCTTTCTATTGGGAAGTAATTTGATATTTTGGAAGCAGCGTAAGAGTATATCACATTTACTGTTGTAATACATGTTATGCTACAGCTTCGAGGTTGAATCCTTCTTCTACACCTAGTTTGGATACTTTGAAGATGCAATCTGTTGGTGAAGATGTGAATGTATAGTTCATGGTTTACTTGATTACTATCCTGAAATTTATTTCCTAAGATTGTGGCCTCAGCTGAATCTGATTTCTGCATTAAATAGTTCTTGTTGCTTGTAATTTCTTTGCTTATTTAGGTTTATACTGCCTTATTGCATGAGATGCTCTTACTATTTCTGCGTAGCGCTCTGATAAAAAATTTCCCTTGATATCTGATATACCCATAGTTTTTAAACCCTTTAGTGGTTTAACTTGGAAACTAAACGAATTAGTTTTTTACAATTTTCTGATATATGAGAGTCCTGAGTTCTATTAATGATCAGGGGAGAAAATCTGTTGCAGCATACGGTGAATGTGCAGTTGCCTTCACATCGCTGCTTGATTGCAACATGATAGCTTGTGTAACATTACTTCTAGTTCTCCTTTTGCCTTGTTTTTCTTAAGATCTTCTTGCGCTACGATTTTTGTTTGGTTTTTCTGAAATTGGTTATGTGCTGTTTTTTTGCAGATGAATGACTATTGTGCAACTCCTCAAGAACTCAAAGATCAACCGAGTGAAAGGTATCCTTGGGCAAGGCAAGCTTACTAGAAAACGGGAGGTGATTTCCCATTTCTTTCTCGCCCAGATGAAGTAAACTTACCTCATGTTTTCTTTACTTTTATTGGAAGTTAGCCAGACTTGGTACGGGGCGTTTTGAAGGATGGGAAGGGGGGGTGTCAATGGTGAGAGAAATCAGAAAAAGGAATATCCAGATGATCCTCCCCCCAAGGATGATAAGGAAAGTTCTGAAAACTCGTCCAGTGAAACGCCAGTCAGTTACCTCAAGGTCCAGAAAGTTTGGAATCTCACGGTACAGGAGCAGCTCCTCACCAATGCAAACACTTCTACCATCGGTTATGAAGAGAGTGATGTTGCTTAATGCATTGTTGAAGAAAGACCAAACCAGGCCCTCAAATCAGAGAGACAAGACATGTTGACCCTTCAATTTCTTTGTACATTACCATGCTTACCTTCCTTCTCTGTTTGCTTGAATCAGAGATAGCATCGACTTATTGTACACAGATAATCCCAGATACTTACACTTGGAATCAAAACAATGAAACCACAATAATAAATCTAAACAAATAATCAAATACTTTTCATATTTTCAATCTGTTTTCTTTCTCAATTATTTAAAGTTTAAAACAGCTGACATGACTATATCAAGGCCATTTGAGTTAAAATCAAAACATAATTGGGCATAATGGTATTTTAACCCCAAAATTAATATTCTCACCCCTAATCATTAAATTCTATTATTTTAATATTAATTTAAATATAATTTGACATTTGATTCATTCAATTTGCATGTCATTTGATTCACATAACAAAAATTGATTTTCTCATTTAAAAGAATCAAATATCAAATCATACGTAAATTAATATTAAAATAATGAAACTCAATGAATGAGAACGAGAATACTAATTTGGGGAATTAAATACCTTTTCCCGTGCCATAAATTGGAGAGTGTCGTAATCCCAATGCTGCTATTTGAAGCCACAAGAATCATAACTCCAAACAAGTGGTTTAGAAACAGCCACGCCGGCAAAGTAATTTTAACAATTTGAAATTAGTACCTTTTTACTCTATTCAAAATGAAAACAACATACATGACCATATCCAATCCAAACCAGTAAATTGAAATTGGAGGAAAATTGGGAGTTCCTCACCTATATATTACATACCAGCAAACACTACCTACCCCTAAATTTTTTACCACTCTAACACTTCATGCCAACGTCGATGGCGTGAATAGTGTTTTCCACTAAAAATCAATCACGCTACAATCGGTGACATGATTGTAAAAATAAAACACTAATCGCGTCATTGACAATGGCATGAAGTGCTACATTAATAAAAACAAAATTTAGGGGCGGTGTTAACCTAGTATATAATAATTAATACATTGGCGGGTGTTACATTGGTAAAAATACACGAAATTGTAACACATCATTTTCAACATTATCAGATCTTTTAACATCAATCTTTAATCTCCAGTCCAGGATGCACAACATTTATAATTGTCTAGGAAATCATAGTACACCAAAATCATGCCTTCAGAGTTTGCATCAAGAAAAAGACAAAAACCTGCTGGTGACAGAGAGCAAAATGGGAGGAAAAAAACACTTGAAACTTAACAGATCAAAGCCAACCAATTGTTCAGTCCCGACCTTGTTGACAATCCCCAATAAGTAAAGATCATGTCAACAAAACTTCACATAAAGCATTGCGCCCAACCTATCATCTAAAGCTCATAAGATCCAACATGGTTCTGAAAGTTAAAAAAGACAGAAGAAAATGCTTACAGGATCTTAACATATTGTTTCTAGATCAACGTTGTGAAGAAAAGATATCTGTGGATTCCCAAAACAAACAACTTCTCTACAGGCCAAAGATCATCCCTCATAAATTAACTCACATAAGTCTATATTCCACAAGATCACACTTTCATAACTACACATTACAATTATGAGAAGAAAATTGTAAACCACCATCATGCATCACGCCAAACCCCCAAAAAAAAAGGCATAATTCGAGGGCAATATGCCAAAAGAAAGCATTGTTACCTGACTAACTTCAAAGCCAAATCACCGAAAAGAAAAAGAACAAACCCGAATTCTTCACGATCTCACTTAACCATCCTGGCAATGAAATCTTTGTAATTGATCCTCCTGTTGTACCCAACATCCACTCATTGAACTCATCCACCCCTATCTAAACTAGTAAATTGAAATTGGAGGAAAATTGGGAGTTTCTTACCAATATATCACATAACAGACAAACACTGCATGCCCCTAAATTTTTTATCACTCTAGCACTTCATGCCACTATCAATGGCGTAATTAGTTTTTTTTTCCCTATAGAAAAATCAATCACGCTACTACCAACGTCGTGATTGTAAAAACAAATCACTAATCACGCCATTGATAGTTACATGAAATGCTAGATGGATAAAAAATTTAAGGGCGGTATTGTCCTGGTATATAATACATTGACGGGTGTTATATAGGTAAAAAAATTGAAAATTGGAATCGCTTTGCACTATAAAGGGGATCCTAATCCCAATGCTGGAATTTCAAGCTGCATCTGAAGCCATTGAAATTGTTGCACATCATTTTCAACATTATCAAATCTTTTAACATCAATCTCTAATCTCCAGTCCAGGATGCACTAACATTTATAATTGTCTAGGCAATCATGGTACACCAAAAAATCATACCTTCAGAGTTTGCATCAAGAAAAAAAAAAAAAAAAACCTGCTGGTGACAGAAAGCATAATGGGAGGAAAAAACACATGAAACTTAACATATCAAAGTCAACCAATTGTTCAGTCCCGACCTTGTTGACAATCCCCAATAAGTAAAGATCATGTCAACAAAACTTCAAATAAAGCATTGCGCACAACCTATCATCTAAAGCTCATAAGATCCAAAATGGTTCAGAAAGTTAAGAAAGACAGAAGAAAATGCTTACAGGATCTTAACATATTGTTTCCAGATCAACGTTTGGAAGAAAAGATATATATGGATTCCCATAAACAAACAACAACTTCTCTACAAGCCAAAGATCATCCCTCACAAATTAACCCACATAAGTCTATATTCCACAAGATCACACTTTCATCATTACACATTACAATTCCAAGAAGAAAATTGTTAGCATTAATTCAACATTTGGAAACCACCAACATGCATCAGGCCAAACCCCCGAAAAAACAAAGCGTAATTCGAGAGAAATACGGCAGAACAAAGCATCACGATCCGACTAACTTCGAAACCAAATCACTGAAAAGAAAAAGGAAAGAAAAAGAACACACCCGAATTCTTCACGATCTCACTTAGCGACCATCCTGGCAATGAAATCTTCGTAACGGATCCTCCCGTCGGACCCAACATCCACCTCCCGGATCCACTCATCGAACTCAGAAGGCTCCAGCTTCTCCCCAATGTTGGTCAAGATGTGGCGCAGATCCGAGACGGTGACGTAACCCGTATTGTCCTTGTCCAGTACCTTGAACGCGTCACGGAGCTGTCGATCGAAGGGCTCGGGTTTCATGTGCTTGGCCATAAGGTCCAGAAAGCGCGGGAAGTCAAAGGGTGCGGTCAGGTTTTCCTCGGCGATTATGGACTTGAGCTGGGCCTGCGTTGGATTACCACCGAGGGAACGCATGAGTATCCCAAGCTCAGACGGGGCGATCTTGCCGTCTCCGTCGGTGTCAAAGAGCGTGAACGCCTCCTTCATCGAAGAGACTTGGTCGTCGCTTAGATCCTTGCCCATTTTCACTTCGGTTCCGGGTTCGGGTTGTAATCTCTCTCTCTGTCTCTGCAAACGCTCCCCTCTCTCTTTTTCCAAGAAGGCTGTTATTATGGGAAATTGTGGTTCTCGTTTTACCGAGAATCTCAAATAATTTAAAGTTGATAGATGGGCCTTTAACTGGACCCGAAAGGAGAGTTGGGCCGCTGTTGGAAGATGTTTCTATAGGGCCATTTGTTGGGCCGATAATCCGAACAATTTATTTTTAGTGGCTATTGCTAAACAGCCTAGACCGGAAGAATTCTCACATGTGCATTAACTTTGCGCACTTGAATTCCAATAGTTGTAATAAAGCAAAACAAAAGTGGAGACCACACATTTGATGTAGGACCCGCTGTATCTATAATTGAAAATCAAGTACGTAAAGTTGATGCGCATACTTTTCTTTTTGTTAAACCGAATGATAACTTAGTATGATGTTGGCATGTAATCTTTGATGTTAGAAAACATTTTGACCAGACAAAGTAGTTATGTACATCTTTCTTAAAAAGAGGCCAGGAAAAAAAATAATCATGTCATATATAAATTAGATCAAAATCATTATAAAATCATGTAATGCATAAATAAATAGGTATACGAATGACCTCCCAAACTGGTTCGATTTTGGTGATATATTAGGAGGCAAGACTAACGTCAAGAAGTGTTCTCGGTTCTTTGATTCTTAGGCCAATTTAGAGGGTGTTGAATCTCATACTGATTCCTTTCCTAAGTATACAGTTGGTCTCATTTAGGATTCTGGGTCCCCTGAGTGTTCGATCACTCGGGCTTCCAAGGTGGTATACTCGACTTCATATCAAAGAGGTATCTCGATTGTCATGCCTCACGTGGGCTCATTGGGTGCTTTCTTCTAAGATGGATACCTCGACTCTGACCGAGGTGGCTCCTTGATTGATGTGTTAGCTCGACATCTTGTGCCACATGTCAGAATTCTAGTGGAGGGTAATTTTAATAAATAATGAAATAAATTAATGGGTAGCTGCCATGTGTTTGAAGGAGTGCAATTGATCCATTTTTTCTAAAAATAATTAGTCAAATTTCCCCCGTCCTTTCTCTATATCAATCAAGTCGAAAATGGTGGAAAGATTTTTTAATGTAAAGCAACATATATCATATTCAAATGGCATCATTTTCTCCATCATTCTTGATGGCCTTTTGTCCCATTTTCCTTTTCCTTTTCTCACCACTAAGATAAGCAAATTGACAAGACTAAGATCTTACTTTGATGTCTATAGTCTACGCATACACTTACAAATACATGAGTTGGGAAGCAAAGAAAGGGTTTGGTTGGCTTCATAACATGCTTTTTTAGACATTGGAAAGGTGATGGAAGAACTTGGTTCCTCCCTTTAAAGTGTAAAGTTTGGCAACCTACTTTCTAGTGGACCATCATTGAGGATCTAACATTGTTTCTTCTTTTCTTAAAGCCGGATATCAACATTGTGTCTAGTAGCTTTACCCACCAAGTAATTTCTGTTTTAACTTCTAATCCATTAATTAGGGACCTATTCCCTCCAAAATTAAAGGCATGCATGTAGAGTGTGTCACCAAAGTTTTGGTTGAGATGGTAAACTTGATTGTGATAATTCTTTGTAAATGTAGGAGGTTCTCCCCTCATAAGTTTAAAAAAGGTGTGTGTTAATTTAAGACAAACACTCCATTATTTTGCACATGATCAATTATTTGGTTAGACTGCTCCTTAAATTATCAGAAACATTTCTCCCAATCCAATTATTGTTTTTGTCATGTTTGTATTCCATGAATATGTTCCTGCATGGATCTAAAAGAGAACCTAATTCTATCGAAAAGTGACTTGTGATAATTTGAAGAATGGTTAGAGGAGAAAGGTTGGGCTTAACAACATTTGAGGGATTGATCCACATTGGGCCAAAGGCCTATGTGGGATTTGTCCCTAAAAAGGCCCTCAAGTATTTGAGAGATTGGGCACACTTATAAATTGAATGAGAATCCCACATCTAAACAATGTGGGACTCTTAACACTCCCCGCACTTGTAGGTTCGGTTATGCGAGATTCAACAAGTGGATTAGACGAGTTAGGGTCCATCATGTGGTACCCTTCACCTTATGGGTGTTTCATATCCAAAAGGTATACAGGTGACTCAAACGCTATCGGGTGGAGGTCATGAGGATCGAGTAAAGGCTCCGATACTAGGAATTAATTTGAAAAATGGGTAGCGGAGATAATATTAAAAAAATGGATAGAGGAGAAAAGTTGTACCCAACAACACTTGAGGTATTGTCTCACATTGGGCCAAAGCCTCATGTGGATTTTGTCCCTTAAAAAAAATACACATCTAATGTTTATCAAAAAGATATATATACATCCAATGTTGAGGAAGAACGATACTGTCTTACTAGTATAGCCATATAGGTATAAAGGAATCCGAGGTTTAGGAACAGCGATACTTTGTCTTACTAGTTGGTACTTAGCATAGGTTATTATCTATTTGTGGGTCGAACCTCCAAAGGATATTCTTTGTTTTTTTTTTAATTTAATTTATTATTCTTTTAAAAGGGTGGACATGAGCAATCAGTATAGCAACTCTCTCGACCTGACCATAAGAGTACTCATACAATACAAAATATCCAATTTGAATCATAACTATTGTCCTTAAGGTGAGCCTATCAGTTAGTGGTGACAAAACTCTATCCGATCCAGATGATTGAATTTGTCCGATCCGAATTAAACGAAATTTGGATATAAGTTATATATCCGAAATATGGATCCAAACAAAATATTTTTCTCCAATTTAAAATTAGGTCATTGTCCAAACATGTAAATCTTGTTCAATTTATTTGTCCAGACCCTGATCCAGATTAGATTATTGTCCGATTTACTTGTTCGAAATAAAATCAATCTGGGTTTGGTTATTTAAGTATGTCCGAAATTCAATTTGAAGGATTCAGACATGTAAATATTTCGTAAACATGTGATGTTGTCCGACCCATAACCGATTTTTTTACCTCCCCTACTGTCAGTGTAGCCTCGACAGGCTATAACACTTTTAATTCCAATGAAACAATTCAATTAAGGGTTAAAAAGTTTCGATTCTTTAATAAGGGTTAAAAAGCATAAACAAATACCTCTCTGATTGCTTAGAAAAAACTCTCTATAATTAATAGGGTTAATTACACTTTTAAGCATAAAAAAATAGGGCTTGTTACGAATTAGTTATCGAAAGAAATTTTACTATAAGATCATCAAATAATATTTTAAAATAAGACAATTTAATTACTCGAACAGATTTAATACAGTTTTGCACCCAATCTTTATTTTATTTATTTTTTAAGGTAAACAGCTCTCTAATTAATGAAGCCGCACACAATTTCTAAAAAGTGTGACAAATCGATGAATCATTGTCAAACGGTGAGGACTATTTACACTCCACGTTTTCCCATTCACACCCCAAAAAATCCAAAAAAACCCTAGTCTCAAAACACCCCACTGCCCTAACCATTTCACTGTCTCTGTTTCTTCCCTCCAGCTCTTCCCTATCCATTTCTCCGTTTCTTCTCCGCCCTAACCACTTCTCTGTCTCTGTTTCTTCCCTCCTGTTCTTCTCTATCAATTTCTCCATTTCTTCTTGGCCTAACCATTTTTCTATCTCCATTTCTCTACTGTTCTTCCCTATCCACTTCTCTATTTCTCTCTCCTCCTCTCTTTGTACCGAATTTTCCAGATAAACCCATGAAAAAATAAGCGTCGTCTCCTTGGTGATGGAGCCATGCCAATGCTAGCTGAGATGAAGTGCATCCTTTTCTTGCTGTCATTTCGGTGTTAAAAGTGACATAAACTGATCACAAGCTTCATTTGGTGAATAATTGGTGATGGCAACTTTATCCCATGATCCAATCATTTTTCCCTTGTTTTGAATGACATGCAATAAGTTTTACTTGTTGCTCATTGCAACACCAAAGTGAAACATTTTAACAAGGTAATGTAATAGGTAGCAAGGGAGGATAAATGGTAACCAACAAGGGAATTAATGACGATAGCAATGCCAATGGCGGAAATAATGGCAGTATTGTTGATTTCATGGGTATAGGATTGACTCTGCTGCTTGATAAAAAACATATATGGGGGTGTGAATGATTTTTTTTTGAAAAAATATGAAAAGAGGGTGTACTCAAAATCATGTGATTAGGTTTTTTCGTTTTGGGGTTTAAATGAAAAAATGAGGGGTGCAATTAACCCTCACCTTATCAAACGCATGTGTGGGAAGCCATGGTTATGTGTGTCAAAGTTGGGTCGGCCACGAAATTGACTTATTGAATTCCAAATCAGTCAATGTTGGAAACCCTAGAAGGGTAGTAGTCTACATAGTTTAATTTTAATTCCCAAATTGATTGCTTTTATTATAAGTAATTAATTTATGAGCCTCGATATAGGGATCTCATCCACCTAAACCTACCGTTTGAAATTTGAAAGTTCCGGGGAGTTTTAGGCTATGTTTCCAACATTATTTTGTGGGTGGCTAAAATAGTACTTTACTAGTATATATTAATCATTGCTCAATGTGATACTTAAAAGAAGAGAACATTGGATTATTTAATGGTAAATCATTCATAATTATCATTTATTTATGGCATGCATTTGTTAAGGTGTACTCCACCCATTAATCTTGATTAAATTGTGGATAAATCTGAGTGCTCTAATTTTTTTCAAGGTCAAAGTAAAACTTGATGATACCAAATTACACTCCATTAGAATTATGACACATGACACAAGATATCGAGAGGAACATTGATGGAGGAGTTACATCAGCTATCGATCGAGATAGATCCAAGGTGCCCATTAGAGAAGAAAAAAAGGCTGACGAGCCCATACGAGGCATGATAACCGAGAAGAGAGCATCTCAATAAGACGGAGATGCCTCTTCGATATAAAATCAAGCATACCACCTCGGAGTGACCGAACACTCAAGGGAACCAAGAGTCCAATAGAATACCTACTCCATTTATATCTTAAACTGTACGCTTATGTTTGCTAGTCTAGAGAGAGTTCAGCTACTAAAGGTCGAAACCCAACTCATTGAGCAAGCTCAGCTACTACGGGTCAAAATCCAACCCAATAGACTCAGGAAAATGTCTGGTTGTAAATAAAGGGGGCGAGCTTGGTAAAATAAATCACTCGGATGGATGTGACCAATCAATGTGGGATTCTATTCGTAACATACTGACATGAGCAATCACTAAAAGAGACATTTCTTGATGTCAATCCAATCACCTAATAAATCACCAAAACCAAACCAAACCAGTTTTGGACATCATCAAAACTATTACTCTTACTCTAATTAGCTTATTACAACACTAAATCTTGCTATTAACATTGGAAGTAGGAACATCAAGTCATCAACTATTCATATATGGGCAGAGAACAATCCAATGGTCACAGCCGCTACTGAATTCACTGTCACCCTATCCAGACCTTTATCAAATGCCATTAAATTCCAAATGTGAAAGTGTCAGTCACCTCCCAAAAAGTCGTTATCAGTTCCACGCTCTCTGTTCAATTTCAAAGGCCTTACCCCCAATACAAGTAGTAGTTTCTCTCTGTCTGCCACTCTGTTTTATGGTTCTACTTTCTGCTCATCTGCATTCACATTTGACATTCCCAGCACACAGAGAAAAATGGGTTTCTTTCACTCTCGTCTCACTGTAATTCTCGTACTTGAACTTACAATCTTGTGTCATGTACATGGGAATGCAGAGCTTAGAGCTTTAATGGAGCTAAAATCTTCATTGGATCCAACAAACAAGGTATTGAAGACCTGGTCAAGTGATGGAGACCCATGTAGCGGATCCTTCGACGGTGTGGCTTGTAACGAGCACCGTAAAGTGGCTAACATTTCGTTGCAGGGAAAGGGCTTATCAGGAACAGTCTCGCCGTCAATTGCGGAGCTCAAGTGCTTGTCTGGTCTGTACTTGCATTACAATTCCCTGTCCGGAGTGATACCTAAACAGATTGCGGATCTAACTGAATTGTCTGATCTTTACTTGAATGTCAATAATTTGTCTGGGACTGTTCCTCCTGAGATCAGTAACATGGCGGGTTTACAAGGTATGATGCGATTGTGCTTGTTAAAATGGCTGAATTGAATTAATCTGACGGTTCTTCCTTATTTTCAGTGTTTTAATTTGGTTGAGTTTGGCCTGTAAGATTTTCTTTCTGAGCAAATAGGGTGTTAATAGCCAACCATGGGGTTGCGGGGTTTTCATGTGGCTTGAGATTTACCAGTCAGTTGTCTAGTGGACAGCTGGGTGGATTTACGTTACCAAAAAAATGTGTTAATCCAACCTAGAGAATATAGTGAAGGTAGGCTCAATTTTGGTTATGTTGTGGGTTTTCTTAGGTGTTTATAGAATTATAGTCTCTTCATTGTTTTGTGCAGAGTGTTTATGTTCCTTTTGTTGCTAATGAATCAATTAAAGCTGTCTTAGGCTCAGTGGGTGCAAAGGACTAAATTGAGTTCTCTATGATTTGTAGTTCTGGACCTGTGTTGTAACCAGCTGACTGGGAGTTTGCCTACACAAATGGGATCCTTGAAAAAGCTTAGTGTTCTCAGTTTGCAATACAACAAACTAACTGGAGACATTCCTGCCAGTTTAGGGAACATAAAGACATTAAGAAGCCTTGATTTGAGCTTTAATCGCTTGTTTGGTACAATTCCTGCAAGTCTAGCTGATCTGCCACAACTGGAAGCTCTAGATGTCAGAAACAATACTCTATCTGGAGTCGTCTCTATAGGTAATCTTGCATCCTCATACTTCGGAAGTATTAATGATTTGAAGTCTTGACCTGAATGTTTCTCCTTTTGGTTTGTTATTGAGCATTTGATGTCAACTGACTTGAGTTACTGGTAAATGAAAATGAAGGTTTAGAGAGATTAAATGGTGGATTCCACTTCGAGAACAATCCGGGCTTATGTGGAGTTGGGTTTACTGCGTTAAGAGCTTGTGGTCCCTTTGATGATGTGAACATCAATAAAGTTGACCCTGTCGGATCAAACATAACACGAGGTGTCCCTGAGTCTGCAAACTTCAATCCGCACTGCAACCAGACTCATTGCTCACATTCACCAAAATTTCCCCAAATGGTGGTTGTATCGGCGGTTATCATAGTCATTGTGTCATTGGCAGGTGCTGGATTCTGGGCATTTTTTCGCTGCCGCAGGCGAAAACAAAAGATTGGGAGTACATCTGAGTCTTCTGAGGTGCGGCTTAGCACTGACCAGGCTAAGGAATTCCATAGGAATGGGAGTGCCTCTCCACTTGTAAGTCTTGAGTACTCATATGGTTGGGACCCGATGGGAGAAAATGGCATTGGAATTTCACAAGATCTTCTCAATACCTTAAGGTTCAACGTGGAAGAAGTTGAGTCTGCAACGCAATGCTTCTCGGAAGTGAATTTATTAAGGAAGAGTAACTTCTCATCTGTCTACAAAGGAATTCTTAGGGATGGCTCCCTCGTGGCTATTAGGAGGATTAATATCACCAGCTGTAAGTCTGAGGAAGCCGAGTTTTCAAAGGGTTTGAACTTGTTAATGTTGTTGAGACACGAGAACCTTGTTAGGCTGCGAGGCTTTTGTTGCTCGAGGGCCAGAGGCGAATGTTTTCTCATCTATGACTTTGCTCCTAAAGGCAATCTTTCAAAATATCTCGACTTGGAAGATGTAGACAACGTTGTTCTTGACTGGTCGACAAGGTTTTCCATCATTAATGGCATTGCAAAAGGTCAGTTTACTATATCATTGACCTTCAATGGTGTATGTCTGTCAATTTATATTTACATGGTTGTCTTTTTCTGCATCAGGTATTGAATATTTACATAGAAGTGAAGGGACTAAACCTGCCATAGTTCATCAAAATTTGTCTGTTGAGAAGGTTCTCCTTGACCAGCAGTTCAATCCTCTGATTGCAGACTCTGGCCTTTCTAAGATTCTTGCAGATGACATGGTCTTCTCCGCTCTAAAAACCAGTGCCGCGATGGGATATCTAGCACCAGAATATGTAACCACTGGCCGGTTTACCGAGAGGAGCGATGTATATGCATTTGGAGTGATGGTACTCCAAATCATCTCTGGTAAACAGCTACTCACCAACTCAATGCGCTTGGGAGCTGCATCTTGCACATTTGAAAATTTTGTTGATACAGATCTTAAGGGAAACTTCTCTCAATCTGAAGTAGCTGTATTAGCAAAACTTGCCCTGCTTTGCACCAATGAGAATCCTGAACAAAGGCCAACCATGGAGACGATGATCCAGGAGCTAAACAGTGTAGTCTCGGCACTTGATCACGATGATTGAGAAATTGCTGATGATATCCAGTAGCAATAAAAAGTGTAGTCTCGGCACTTGATTGCGATGTTTCTATTTCTTTTGATTGAGAAATTGCTGATGATGGAGGATGGAGGATGGAGGATGAGTTATTGATACACAATACAGTGATCTGAATCTATGAACTGATTTCTATATCATTTGCCTCAAACAAGTAGGCTAACTGCAAATCTTACAGTACTTTGGCTGCCTGTATAATAGGATATCTTGGGGAACAAATTTCGACTCAATATAGTAAAAGTCATCTCATTTTCTACTGAAAGCGAAGACATTGTAATATCAAAGTTTGATCATTCTATTGAAACCATTCTTCATTACAGTCTAATGAATGAGACCTCGAGTTCCTCACAAGTGCAATTCATTACCTGTCTTGCAGGTGGAACATTAGTAACAAAATTGCCTCTCACTATTATCAGCATCAACTATTAACATTGTATGCGAATCTGTGTTACTGCTATTTTTTTTTTTTTGCTTAGTGGTGGTCTGATCAGGAGTGTATAGTTTAGGCATGGCAGTTGCACCTCTAGGGTATAAACCGAGTTTAGAGTTTATCAACTGTTCGGTGGACATGTTGGGTTAAAGAATTTTTTATCCTAGCCGGTCAACTGTCCGATGGACATGTTAGGCTAAGGAATTCTCGGTTACCAAAAAAAAAAGAGTTTAGAGTGCATTCATAACCTATCCTTGTTCGAAGATAACTCCCTACGGAGTTAGGATTGCCAACAAACAAGAAATGGTTGATGCAATAGATTATAACAGTTGGGCAACCTAAATCACTACAAAATCAACACCATCATCTTTGTTGCTTCAAGGCATATGATAGAACTACAAATGTGTATAAACATCCTCCACCTCTTGTTTCTTTTGATAAATAAATGTCAGCAAGCTACAAGACTTATAATATTGATACAAGATTTAACCTTCTGGGACATCTCCCAGCACAAGGGCTAGCCAAAATTTCTAAGGTAAATGTTGATTCTTAATAAACATTAGGCAACTGCACTATGCTGTTGATGCTCTTCATACCACTCGGGAGGCCACCATCCTGGTCTGATGGCCTTAACCTTCAGACCATCCTGTCCTTGTATGGTCAATGAACTTGACACTTTCAGTGCTTCATCCAACCGCAAAAGACCCAGTCCTCGGCTACCAAGAGCAGCTGTCACAGTTCCAATCTTCTTGCCAGACGAATTATCTATAACATCTGAGTCAGGAGCAACTTTCTGATCCACTTCTGAAATAACAGAAAGCAATTGTCTCTTATACATAACCAGAAAAAGATTTTGTAAGGAAAAGAGGCTGAAGGGGGATCATTACCTTTTCCACTATCATCAAGAAATCTTAAAGGAAGCACGCGTTTTCGAATGACCCCTCTGTGGTGTGTACGAGCGATTAGTTCTTGACCCACATAGCAACCTTTGTCAAAGCTTATTGCATTCAGACCTGCCAAGTTATATTCCAGGGGCATCGCTACTCCTAAACAAACAACAGAAGTTCAGAATCTTCACATAGAATGTCCAGAATCAATAGTCAGGAACAAAAGTGAGCATAGCAAATTAGCTGAGAATTGTAGGGGAACAATTGATGCAGTCAATAGAGTTACTATATGCATAATGAGGTAAAGAATAAAATTCATCCTTCTCACAGAACTGCATACCTTTGGGGATCTCATTTGAGCCTTCCGCCACTCCCGTCTCAAATCTCCATAGGAAGTAATTCCCTTCGTCTGTTTCTTTGTCAGCCTCTACTAGAGGTGCTGCAACAGAACACATTAATCAAAGTTCGGCTACTAATTCATAATGTGCTTGCAAGCCTTGCTAAATGCAAACATATCTTAGAAGCAACAACAGCCAGGAGAGTTGGAGACTCACGAGTTGTACCGGATTTGAAGATCCCCCTCAAACCAAGACAATCCAACCTGGGATCTTTAAACCATTGCCATCCAATCTCATCTCCATGTGATTCTGCCATGGCAGGCAGATCAACCTCAGCACTCCAGCCAACACTAGCTGCCTTTGGTTCTTCTGCAGATGAAGACTTTCCAGATAGGACTCCACCATAACGCTGCCAGCAAGAGAAATCCTCTGCCACATTTTCAATCTCAACTTTAGACCTCAACCGATATCTGCACTATCGAAATCAAAGCTAATATAACATACTTGAAGCTCATACAGCTTTCACCAAAAGTAATCTGGCAATGTTACTATGATGATAATCCACTTTTAAAAGTTAAGATAATATAACATATTTGAAGCTCATACAGCTTTGTCATAATAACTTCCATTGCAGAACCTATGAAACTAGTTATTTCCGTTGATATTCCATAGCAGAATGCACAAGTATGTGCAGTTAAATTGTAGATCATGACTGATATGACCCACTGATTAAATACCCAGTGCCAAAAAAAGACTTCCTTAACAATCTTGACGTATCGAGAAAGACTTCCTGATCTAGTTCAACATCCTAAGCTTATAGCATCGTTGGAGAAACCCATCATACTTTACAGATTATTCAACAAAAACCAATCTCTCTTCCAAGGTTCAAGCTTCTAATTCGCATAATTTGATACCAAAACAAACCATCAAACATGAATACTAATTACATGAACAAAAAAAAAAAAAAAACAATGCTAATTGAATACCGCAAAGAATCCAATGAAAACCCAGCTAACGACCCATCTCTAGGTGCCCTCACAGAAAAGCAAATAAATTCAACATATGAAAACAGCAATAAGTATCCAAGTTCAATGCTAACATCATATAGATTATCCTTCTTTTCCCATCCCTGATACTCACCTCTTAAAAGTCTGCAAGAGCTCATCAAGAACTGAGGAATCCACATCCGCAAACAACTCGAACGTCCCATTCTGGTCGGACCCGGGTCCTGACCCAGTTCGGTCGAGCTTCTCCTGTGGCCTTGGTGGTCTATAAAGAAACAAATCGTACAAAAACCTGCCTTGCGGAGTCAGAAGCGCAGCGTACATTGGGGGAGTGTACCGAGTGGGCACATTGGGCGCAACCAAGTATGTGGTTTCATCGCCCACTGGTTCCTCAAATCTCCTTACGTCGTTAGTCAACAGACCCTGAAGAAATTTGATGGTGTCAGGGCCACTGAACCGGATTACGGACCGTGACTTGAGGAGGGAAGCCACTGGTTGATCGATGTGGGTTTGGTGGCGGCGGAGGTTGCGGTAAGTGTACGGAATTACCTTGAAACGGTGCATTTGCGCGCCGTTTTCACTATCAGAAGATTAAGGTTTTTGGTTGGAGAAGAAGGTATACGTTATACCTTATGGTGGCGGCATCGGGCAGTTTAGTAGTTGAAGCGTGGGCTTGGAGAGCTATAATTTCACGCCACGTATAGCTGTGGAAAGACGGAGATGGACAGGTGTTCGATGAAATGCTCAAACGAGGATATGAGATGGAGGGATCTTCCTGGGCTGGGTCGGGCCATACTGAACAAAATAGTCAAGACAGTAACAAAATGATCTGGGCTGGGCCTCACTGAACAGGTGTAATAACAGAAATTCAACTTCAAACTTTCACAGTTCAAAGTTGGATGAAGAAAACTTCTCTTTGGGACCAAGTAATCAACAAGAATACATTGAATGATTATGGAGTCACAGCAATAATTTCTTGATCTTACCATATTATTTTTGATCTTAGTCATAAGGTAGGAGGTGGAACGTATATCTTTCCGTACCGAAGACCAAAACAAAACAAAACATGGTACGAAAGCAATGGTATATTACTTGTTCAAACCTAATCTATGGGCTCTCATGACATGTCCGATGGACCAGCACTACTATGAAGGTTAGAGCACTTGCAATGGTAGATTTATGTTGGTCCATGGATGATAAAAGTTATCGTTTTGGCTACAACAATACAAGTTTGTTTGCTATTTTTTAATGAACCAATATACATGTCCCAAAATATTTTGTCGGTTTCGACAAATTTATATCATTGTGGTTGTTATTTTAGTGGTTCTGACTTACCGTTTCTAAAAAATATTATATATTATGAATAAATTTTTTATTTAATTTTTTAAAAATGTCAACATGGGCAGTCTTAATCTTTAACTCTGAAAAAAAGGATAAATGTCGACAATCTGATAAATATAATAATAAGATATATAGTTGACAAATAGTTGTGGTTAGTTAGGGTAATCAGAATCTAAACCGTCCACGTCAGCTGTAGAAAGGTCAAACAAAGTGGTACGGCTACCTAAAACCGACCAATGACTATGGGAGGATGGGCTGGCTGATCCTCCTGTCCCCTGTGACCTTCAAACTGCCCCCTGTTTGACCCTTTCCCAGTTTCTAGGTCTTTCTTATTTTTTAATTAGTCCCATCCAATATCATATCATATGCCAACAAAATTTGCTTCACCATTTTGCACCCATTCACAAAACTAAATTACAATTTAACTTCTGGTCTTTTTTATGCTGTTTTGTATGGTTTTGATTTGGAAATTGGATTTTGCTTACGAGTGATAGCTCAGTTGGTGTCAAATCCATATGAACTCGAGTGATTGTGAGTTCAATTCTCACTGAGAGTAATATTCACAGTCTAAGTTTATACCTATATTATTAGGATAACATTCTCGATTATCAAAAAAAGAAATTGAGATTTTTCTTGCCAGTACTTATACGAATTACTGTAATGGAAAGCAGAATTGTGAAACCAATTATGGACAAGTTACCTGCAATTTTGGAAGGAAAAAAGAGAGAGCATATATATATATATATATATATCATCCAAAACTAACACTTTCTACGCGAGCATTGATGATATATGTAAAGGGGACGTGCAGGTTAATGTTATAATTGCAAGCGCACTTGCAGGTTAGTGCCTTTTGACTTGTGGATATGCCTCACTCTCACTAAAACCAACTATATAGGTAGAAGATAATGGAAAGATTGAAAAACAACAAAAAGATATATGATTCATCTGTCTAGTCAAAGAAAGAGAGAGGAAAAAAAGCTTAAAAGTAGTCTAAATTCATTGAACAAAAGAAACCAAGAAAAGTTCGTTTTTGTTACAATTTGTCCACTAGAGACATTTGGGTTTATCTTTTTCCCCTCAAAGGTAGGAATAAGATGAGTTTAATCTCTTTATCGTGTTTGAGGGTCTACTGTGATTTTGACTCGGGAGATCCTGAGTTAGATTCTTATTAAGAGTAATATCTTTGTGGCTATGCATTAGGCTTAGGTTTAATTTATTCTATCGTCGAGTGATAAATTTTTGTATGCACGAACCTGATGACTCGAGTTTAAACTCATATAAAATGTCAAATGCAAACTTATGTGATGTTCATTCTCGGTAAAAAAAAGTGTATTGCTTTTGGCTGTACAAAATGCAATGCATTTCAATTCTCATTGTTGTGTGTTGTCTTTTACATTAAGTAAAGTACATGCAACTCTAATTGTGTTTATTTTCTTTGATAACAGTCATTGTTAGCTAAAACTATTACCATCGGTGAAAGTTTTTGAATCCCTAATATAATTAGAGTCCCTTCAACAATCGTACATTCTTCTACTTGAAATCAGATTTCATGCATTCTCATTTTCAATTCTCAATTTCGTTACGATTGAAAAACACATATCAAAAATGTTAGGGATCCCAGTAAATAGAATCTCAGTCATCCCAGTGGTGAATCTTGTTCCCTTGAATCTTGATTGATGTAAGTGTAAGGGCCTACAAAACCCGATGATTGAACTAAAGAGTGACACATCCACTACTGTGATGGCTGAGATTCCTATCACTTCTGCACACACATTTATGACACTCTCATCAAACCAATAATCATCATTCATGTGTAGGGGCAAAAATGTTGCCGCAAAAACCTCCAACAAAAGTAAATACCAAATTTCCCTATAAGAAAAGTTAGGGGTGTCCAAAGTTGGTTTCATTCAGTTTTTTTTTTTTCCCGGTTTTTTGACATAAATTTAATCGATCAATCAGTCGATTATTGACAATTTGATCGATTTTTTTTGATTATTCAATTGATTCTCACTAACATATATGTTTAATAATAACCGACCAATCGATCGGTTTGACTCGGTTTTTTTGGTCACGCCAAAGTACCAAATTCAAAGGGCTAAAAAAAGACATGGAAAACTTGTAGTAACTTCCCATACCCGCGTGTAGCCGTGTCGATGGGCATATCCAATGACGTATAATACTAAACAGTAAACACGCTGTTAAATATGCGTGAGATGTAAGCAAAGAATAGGGGGAAGTTTACTCTGAATTTAATAGGAAGATTCGAATTAGAATGGTCTAATACCAGCAGCAGTCCCACTGTCATCTTAATCCTCACCACCAATACACACATAGGATCTGAGCGGTGCAATGTCAACGGTCTAATAAAAACTGTTTCTGGACGCCATTTTTGTCTCAGATAAAAACCCCAAATCCTCCACTGCTTCTCCTCATAAACCCACTTTTTGTCTTGACAACAAAGCCTAATACAATTACTTGAAGAAGAAGAAGAAGAAAAGAGCAGAGACAGATTGAAAGAAAAATGAAGCTTGTTTGGTCAGCTGAAACAGCATCAGAGGCATATATTGATACTGTTAAAAATGTAAGTAATTCTATTGCGGATCCCTAATTTTTGTTTTTGATGATGAGACAAGAATTGGGTTTCAATTAATTTTTCTGATAAGTATTTGTGTATGATTTGATTGATTCGCAGTGTGAGATTTATGAAGAATCAAGTGTGGCAGAGCTTCTGTCAGCCATGGCTGCAGGCTGGAATGCAAAACTGGTTGTGGAAACATTTACACAAGGAGGAGTTATCACAACAAGCATAGGCCTCTCAATCGCCAGCCGACGCACGGATGGACGACATGTGTGTATAGTCCCTGATGAAAGGTCAGGATCAGAGTATGCACAAGCCATGAGAGATGTTGGGATGGAACCAGAAGTCATTGTGGGAGAGCCAGAGAAAGTGATGGAGGGACTAACAGGGATTGATTTCTTGGTGATGGATTGCAGACAAAAGGACTTTGCAAAGGTGTTGAGGTTTGCAAAGTTGGGAAACAGAGGGGCTGTGTTGGTTTGTAAGCATGCGAGCTCAAAAAATGCTTTGAATTTTAGATGGAGAAGCGTTATGGAGGGATGTTCAAGGAGGGTTGTTCGTTCTGTGTTTCTTCCTGTAGGGAAGGGACTGGATATTGCTCATGTAGCAGCCACCGGCGGCGGAGGCGGTTCGGGTGACGGTGGCAAACGTGCGAGCAGATGGATCAAGCACATTGATAGACAATCTGGGGAAGAACATCTAATTAGAAGATGAATTGGAATTGGATTTGTCCACCTCTCCTTTCACCTTTTCAACTTTGGCTGACCTATAACTTGAACATTTTTTATTTTTTTTTCGTTTGTTTGATTAATTAATTAGACTGAACTACAGAGATCAATTATTTTTTTTGCTAATGAGCAGTATATCCTCCTCCATTACAAGTAGTTTTGGATCTTGATATGTTCAGGACTCGATTGATACAATATCAACAATTAGTTGATACAATATGTTCAGGACTCGATGATTATAACATTCTGGTTGTTATGACTAATGAGTGGTAAGTACTAGCAAATTGAATGATGGTGCAATCTAAATGATCCTGAATTCAATATGTCAAAAACCAAATCTTAACCGAACAACTTCTTTGCACAAAGCTCTCCGCATTAGGCGGGGCTAGCATTATAATAAAGAGCTATATAGTAACTCTAAAAAACCCATGCATGGCATTACCAAACTATGAAAGCTGTATAACATCAGAATCACTAGTCTCATCTCATACCCTGCTCAAAGGGAACTTTTAGCATCGTACCTAAAACAATTATACTTCATACATTATACCAGGCAGCACTATTGATCACTGCATTAAACCACCATCTCATATATCGAGTACAAAATGAGTGACTCACATAATACACATACTATTTTCCATAAACCTCTCGCTCAACGTTTCCTCCTTCGTGGAGGATTAGCACTTTTGTCTCTAATACCTTGAGTGTCATCCGTCTTCCCCAAATGCTCTGAGCGGGAGGATCCAGCAATCTTCCTATTATGTGCAATCATATTTCCTGATGGCTCCGTGGAAGGAAGTGCCCAACCACCCTGGCTTGCCAGCCCACTAACTCCTAAAACACAAATGCACAGCAAATATGTGATCTTGCATTCCCAAGTAAAATAGACTCTCATAGATCATATAGAAAGTTTGCTCTTGCAAAGAGCGAGAAAAATGCTTCATAGTAGCAAATCTACATGTAGCAGTTTTCACAATATCCATTTTTCTATATAACACAACCATTCCAAAATCCAAATAAATCATGAAACACAACATAATACTGCAGACATATAGCATTCCATGTGAATCCAACAAGATCTATTAAAGGATAATCATCACTAGATAAGAGAGGAAAGGACAATGCTAGAGACCCCTAAAATTTGATCCCATGTGGCCTTAAAATAGCCATTGATTCAAAACATACATGTAGGACCCACTTCAAATCCAACGCTCCACATTAAATGGTGGTGTCTTTTGGGGTCACTTTATGGGGGTTTCAAGCATTATCCGAGAGGAAAAAGCGCATCGCAGAATAGTGGCAAAAGCAATTTACCAACAGTAGCATGAGAACCAGCATTCGCCATCCAACCAGGCAGATGCTTCCCAGCACTTCCCTCCCAAGCTTCTTCAAAACCAGCAAGCTCACCTGGGAACTCACCAATACAGAATTACTAATCACACTCATTCAACATATCATACCGCATTGAAAATTCATATAATACCTAGTACCTTCATTGAGATTGTGCAAGGTCTGCCTTGTGTCCACTCTACCATCAGATTTAAGCTTCCTCATAACAGTATGACCCTACAATTTCAGTAATAATTACCAAGATACCTTTATCACTTCAAATGAAAACAAGAATTCAAAAGGTGAGTCTGAGATTTCAAAACAAGTATAATAGATAAAGGTCTTCATGAGGACTCCCACACACCAGCACCGTTCCACATATACCTTGTTGTGAAGTCCCCTAGAAAGCCTGTGAGATGCTTGCCGTGTAGCACTATCAGCTTCCTTGCTTTCTTCAAATATGACCTAATCAATGGCATATAATGCATGAGCCTGAGCCACCAAACTAACCACACATAATTAATAGCAACCCTCAGGTTTACTTACCCCATCACTCCCAGTCCTCATTATCTTGGATGAAGTGTGATAAGCCCCATCAGCACTGCCATAAGTGACGGTAGAACTCTGAAAGGTGAAGCTGCGAGTTTGAGGCTGTGATTCTGTATTTGTTATTCTGTTGAAATCATTCCTCAATTGCAAATGCCTGTTTCTTCTTCCTGCAAATTGATGAGGGTTGGTAACCAATTTTTCAGCCAGCTAAAAAAACATCAATATACATATAAAACGTATAGTATAGCACAAGAAAAACAACCATACCTTCAGCTTCATCATCTGGGACCTCGACATATGGCTCACTGCTTGATCTAGCATGTTTTCTAGGCTTCTCTTTTATCTTCTCGTCCGTCTCTTCTTTTTCACCATCTGAATTGATTTCTTCAATGATTGGCCCCCTTGATGGCATGGGCTCAGCAGCTTGATGCTCAAGAAATGCAGGTGGTTGCATACCAGGAAAAGGACTTCCACCGGAACCAAAGAAGCTCGACTCAAACATGCCTCCAAAAGGGCGTGTAAAGAAAGGGTCATCAAATGGGTCCCTTCCTCCAAAGAAACTAGACATCAAACTTCTCTGACTCCCAAAGCTGCCAAAGCCCCCAAAACCAGCAAAAGGGTCACCAAAACCAGAGAACGGATTTCTGCCACCTCTCCCTCCTTGCATTTTTCAGAGAATTATGCTCCCTAAGAGACAAAAAGTAAGAACTACCATCATCTTCAGCATATGCTCAACTGACCTCGCTCAATAATGCCACAGATTGCAAAGCAACAGCAACAGATAACTCAAGGATGACACAATCCATCCATTCACACAGTATTTATTCTTCGAACGAAGTTACACACAGTAAGAATTTCAAAAAAAAGAAAGAAGGAACCGCAAGAAAGAGAGACAACGGCCTCAGTCCATAAAAGTAAGATGTAGCATCTGATTTGCTATTCATTGCATTATAAAGCATGACACATCAATACTCCGAATAAGGACTAAGGACTCAATTGAAAATGCAACATGATTACAAGAACTTGAATCCCCAATCCCAAAACATCTTCCTTCCCCCAAGATACTACTGCTTCCACAACAAAAAAAGAGAATGTCCACATACCATGTGGATTAAATTTTTGAATGGACCACGTGGATTAAATGCAATAGAAATAATTCAAATTATAAGCATAGCCGCACCACAAACAAAGAAGCCACCAATGGGGCATTGTTTAAGTCAGTAACAGCAAAACAGATGCACTGCAAAAATATCATGTCGAGGAATTTTTTTTTTAAAAAAAAAAGAAGCAAGAAACCAATCACTTAAAAAAACCAATACATCAAAACCAATAACCTGGATCTTAAAAATAACCTGCTGACTGCAAAATAAAAACAGTCAGAAAGTAAAATGTGAAAGGAGAAACAAGAAAAATCCCCAAGCACAAGTATTATAACCAAAAAAGGGTAACCAGTTTTTTCTTCCTAAAACATATTTTATATACTGCAATCTTCAGATAGAACACGAATAACCTAATACCAAAATTCATTGGCAAAAACATAAAACAAATGACCAGACCACATGATGATCTCTTCCTCTCGTATTCCCACATTTTCCTTCAGGCCAAAGCAAAAAAAAATTACATAGAAAATATTGATCAGTCAACCTCCTTCTGATCCCTGCAGCAAAGCATAGTCAAATACATAACTAAGGCCAAGTCATTCTAGGGCACCATAAAGGGAACAGTTCAACGCAACATTTGCATCAAATAAGCACAATAAAAATTAGCATACAGAAACAACGAGCAATATATTAAAGATAAATATCGAGATAATAATTTAACTATAAAATTTAGGTTTGCGAGGAATACCATATAAGCACCGATCAGCGGAATAACACACGGATTTCAAGGAAAACACGCAATTTCCACAATTCAATCACAAACGAGGATATTCTCAGATGATCATATTTTCAAAAAATTAAACATGCAAGACAAGAGTACCTCAGATAAAAAGAGACCGGCGAGTTGAATGAAACTGAACAAATATCCTAGAGAAGAAAAGGTAACCCCTAGACACAACGAAAACGATCGCTTGATTGAAAAAATGGTGTTTTTCAGGCTTCCTTGTGTTTGTCCCTGTTGGGTTAGGCGAAGTTAACCTTACAAAAGGCGTGAATCCACGGCCTCGAGTGGAGGGTTTTGTTTGCGAAAGAATAAACGGAAGGTTCTAGTGAGTGCACGAAATTGTCGCGATATTTTGGTGTTAAAGCCGCTCCTCTTGCATGGTGGATAGTTATAAGAATAAAGGGTTTTTTCCTTTAAATTATAAGAGAAGGAATGGGGAGGCTCGATTTCGAGATACCACACATGCGCACATATAAGTTGTAGATCTTAAAATCTACAATCAATTAGTATTCATCGATCTTGATTTATGATAATCCTTCAAGATCATATAAAACGTTGATCATAAAGTTGGGGCATCCCTGTGGTGCAGGCGGGGGAAGTTTTGATGATCAAATGAGTCAATGATAGCGAAATATTTAGTGAGAGAAGTGAAAAGTTTTTAGAGAAAAATATACCAAGTAATTGAGAGAATAAATGAGCAGGGGGTCCTCTCCTATTCATAGTGTTCGTGATCATATGATCAACACGTGTTAACTGTACGAACAGGCCTTTGGCTTTGATTGGGCCTAGGTCCAGGTTGGAGCCTCCTTAGCATAATGGGCTCTGAGCCTTCAGTGAATGGATGAGCTTTTGTGACACTGCTTGTATTGATCTTACCATAGACCTTCCTGTTGTTCGGGCCCAACTCGACCTCTTACGGGCTCAATCTTGGGCGTACTCGTGGTCTTCCTTCGAATAAAATTGCGTTTGGTTGAGAATGGGAATACGAATGGTATTTCGAACCCAACAAGAATAGAAATGATTATATAATTATCAATGAGAATGAGAGAAGAATGATATAAAAAGAACTAAAATATCTTTCACACACCTTTAATTACATGAACTTATTAACAATCTAAAAACAATTTTATGAATGTCTCTTGATTACATAATACTGAAGGCACAATTACAAAGATGCTTCATTACATAATAAAATAGGAAAATAGGGAAGACAACAATTTGACAACACATAATGGTACGTATGGAGTCTGTATAATTAATCCTCTCTCAAGATTTTACAAGAAACTTCCATGCCAGCACATCCAGGTGGCATGAAAGTTTGTGGATAGGCCTTCCATGCAGCAGAGCTGTTCTGTTTGTGCATACAGGGGGAGCCAGGTGAACCCATTGTGGTTCAATGCGAGCCATGTTTCCATTGATGAACAGGCTCCAAGGGTAACTTTGGCACTTGTATCGTCTGCATTTTGTGCTGCCGGAACTCATATAAACAAGATTTTTAGAGCTGCTGGAGCTCATTCAAGTCAGGCCTTGTTGGATATTCAAAACCTCGAAGTGCTGGCATCTGTTGCAAATCATCTTCTGAATATGCTGGGACTAACCAGTATCTCTTATCTCTTCCAAAAACCTGGTGTAGAAGAGTAAAACAGAACCAAAAGTTCACAGGCATGCCCAATTGTGCAGCATCCATGAACAATTTTTGTAAATGCAAATCCTCAAAGTAAAATATAGCACCCAGAAAAGGAAATAAAACAAGGGAATTTCTCCACGCTTACTTCGAAGAACAAGAAGCCAAAATTGGTTCAAATAGAATCACTGCATTTTGAGGTAAATATCCCTTTAGGAAGCCAATCATGAAATTTCAAGAGCAAAAGATGACCTAAAATTGAAATGATAAATAAGAGGACATCAGAAGTACTAAAAAACATTTCGTCCGCCTCAAAGAAGACCTGGTTTGAATTAAGTATGGATGTGATTCTGTTTTTAAATATTTATTGAACATTTTGCAGAAAATGTAAGGATCTATTGTTGGAAAAAATAACTACAGCATTCCATAGAGCTTGAAGCCACTAATACTGGTACAAGGAATGCTCCCACCATGCCTAGAGTGCCAAAATCAGTTATCAATATAGCATTGCAATAAATGTTTGTTTCTAGAATCCAAGGTTTATCTATCTATCAGAGCTTGGCAGCTGCAACTGAAGCTTGTGAACAGAAAGAAAATCCTAAGTTTGGGGGGAAAAGGGCAATAAGTATTCGGCAATCAGCAAAATGTTCTAGAATTTTGATGAACCACCAAAGCAGCACCTGTTCATATCAACAAGGAATCACTCTACAGAGACAACCAAGTTAGCCTTTCAACCGTTTGCCAGAGCAATCTTTGGCGCTTCTATATGGCACTGATTGCATAAATTGTTTCCATGTTTCAATCCTGAGAACAATCACACAACAACAGGTCTCTATCTCATCTCATCCACACATTCTGTGTCTCTCACAATGAGAAAAGCACTCACAAGTTCCTACTAGGTCCCTCAGTATCACAGGCCAAATACTGCTTCCTTTTCCCCATGAGTTGACACTTATGCCAATATTTTTAAATAAGAGAATCATTCAACCAAGAGTCAAGCCCAATACTGAAGGCTATTCAGCGGCCATAAAGCTTCAATGGTCAGTGTCACTTCCTAAACTCATCCACAGATATTTTGGCACATAACACGCTACATGATGTCCCATCCACTTCAAGCTGTCTAACACAGGCAAGTCTTGTCATCTTGCCTTGATGTATTGACAAATAATTTCTGTCCTCTTGCCTTGGTGCCTAATACGAGTACGTTCTGTCCTCATTGCCGAGTCTAGTCCCATCCACAGAACTTACTGCAATGAGGGTGTCATAGGAACACTAGATTCCCGCAGAGCTTCCCTAGAATGGATCAACCAACCACAAGGGGTCTAACTTTGACAACAGTTTGTTACAACCCACCTTAATCCTCTAAGGCTTTCCTGCTTTGGCCATATGGTCCTAAGCAACATTTTTCCCATAAGACACATTAAAAGACTAGTACCAAGGTCCTCCATACACAGCTCAATAGATTCCCATAAAACTAACATCCGACCAAGAACTTCAATAAGAAATTGCCTACCTTTTAAGGTCATGCAATGAGACAAATTAATATGCAATGCACACAAGTTCTGTCTAGCCTCATCACACCATCTCTTTGTGGATGAATTTTCTATGCAACACCAAATGGTTAAGGGGATCCCACTTAACCAATCCTGCCATACTTTTGTGACTGATTATTTGGCTTTCCATTGTCACTTGTCAGCATAAAAAAGCATTCTTGAAATGTAGGAATCTTTCCTCCTATGTCTACAAAGAACGATATGCCAGAAAACATATTGAATCACATTTTTCAAAAGAAGAAAACATTTTCAGAATGTCTTTGACCCCATTTCATATTACTATTCTTGCGAAGAAGTGATCACATTATTGCCCTCCCCAGTCCCACCCTCATGAGTATGCCACGAACCCAATACAGGCTATTGAAGATGATGAGTGAAGCCATAACATCACTAAGTTCTAAAGAGGTAACCTGCTAAGCTGTGTCTTAGCCTTGACCCTATTTGCTCTAGGAAGAAAAAATTAATAAACATGGCTACCATAAACATTATTAAACTGAACTATAATTTCTATTCAAGTACAATTGTTTAACCAGCAACCAAATAAGTACAATGCATTCATGGAAATTCAGAATCAACTCAGCAATCTTAATCGAGGCATGTGCTTCCAGCACTTTGTTCCATAGATTCTCTTCAAAACAACATTTTCCCAAGAATTTAAACCAAGGCAGTTCACAAGCAACAGATTGAGGCAACATATAAATAATCATACAAACAACCCTTGAAATACAAGCTCAGTCAGTCAAGGAAATTACAGACATAGTATACAAAGAGAAGAAAAGATACCTGCTCAAAGTTTTTCTTCCAACCAAGGTCATAATACCCTTTTGAATTTGTTCTCTTCTCATATGCCTGAAGGCGGCAAAAAATAAGTTGAGCAATCTTTATGAGAGACAGATACCAGATAAAAGACTTTCTGAATTACAAAGGAAACAAGGAGTCGAATCAATGGAGGAAGGCATTACCTCAATAGTAGTGGTATTTGACACCACTAGCATCATGTGCATAATAAGAAAGCCCAATAAACTCAACGCAAATGATAAATTCAGCACTGGAAGGATAGAAGGATAATATTATGGTAATGAAAAGGATAATGACATCAGATGAGGAGGGTAAAGAGCTTGTACTGATTACCAAATGAGATAAAAGTGGCTGCAAGAGTTCCAGCTGTTCCAGATATCTCACCATCGGTAAAAAATGCTATAAAAACTGATAACAATGACAAAGTAACAAGAGTTGTCTCGAGAAATGTGAACAACTGCATGCAAACAAGAAACACTAACACCATCAGTAAACACCACCTTCTTTTCTTTTTTCAACTGATAGCACCAAGACAGTCTATTTTATCTAGCTTTCTTGAAAAAGAAAACATAAGCTCAAGCATATGAACTACATACATCGAGCATAACAACCATTTAGCATATCTTTTAATGAACATAAGAAACATGCTATTTGAATATCCGAAAAAGAAATAATTTTTATGAGAAGATAAAACCATCTCTGCTCGAGTGGTTGTACATATATTAAACTTCCCATAAAACACACAAATGAAAAAACAGAAGAAGAAGAAATGGTGCGTATCTTGCTGCAAGGTATTAGACTTTATTTTTTGTTTAAGGTAACAGTTCCCAATAAACGCATGTCCTAGTATCAAAGAGAGAAGTATCAAAGCATGTCTTATCTGGCTACAAAATAGTATAAAAATATTAACCCGAGCATCCAAAGATGAATGGAATAGAAAAAACAAGAAAGAGAGTGAGGGAGAGCATTTCTTCAAGTTCCGCATTTCTCCCGTGCCTGAACTACTTTTTTCACTACGTAACTATTAGATCTCATACATCGTTTTAATTTGGGCATGTCTTAAACCTAGAATGTTCACACTGAACAGGCAGTAACACATTTAGATATAATATGCTATTGCTGCTTGAGAAACTTAAGTCATTAGAAACCAAAGACAATATTAAAATGGCAAAAACTGTAGATCCATAAACAGCATAAATTAATGGGTCAACTCAACAGCTCAGAGTAGAATAATTATCCATCTCAATGAGCACCACAGTGCTTAAAACATACTTTGTATGAATTAAACATAGGCTCGGATACTCAAATCAAACCTGCAAGCAGATGGATTTAACATACCAAGAAAAGAAGGAAATGTTTGTAATTCATGGCCCCAACACAGTTGACAACCCACACGCAGTGATGGTCCATTTTCAATATACACCTTCCACCTAGAGTCAGTTAAAAAAAAATAAGGTCCTTTCTTGGAAAATCAAACCTCCAGAAAGAACATAATGCAGAGAACTCACAAACAGAACAGTGATGGCAGCGAGGTGGCTTAAATTGGTTGCACTTCCGACATAACCTTGTTTTCTGACCTGCAGCATCACCAGGCATAGGAAACTGATTTGAGTCTACGCCTATGGGCCCATCTTGTGCGCCCACCAATGGATCTGTATCACCTCTCTCCTCATCCATTGGCGGCCTCCAATTCCGGGGAACACCACCAGGATCAGTCAGGACAACTGAGAAATAGCTCCATAACAGCATAGCCAACTACAACCAAATCAACTAACTGAAGTATTAGTAAGTAAGTTGTGCTTTGGACGTTACTAAGCACACTTGATCTATGGTTGATGCCAAAAATGCTACATGAACACCTTTTTTATCCAATATACTTATTGTGTATTGTTAAAATAAAAGATCGATAATATTAATTTAATATATTGTGTAGTACAAAAAGAGCATGATGAGCAGTATCCAATCATGTTGTTCATTGTGGTTTAAATTTTATCAAATAGGAAAACATACAGATACCATATTTAAGGCATTTTTAACATTCTACTTTTTCCAAATCAACAGCTTGTTTTAAGATATCAGCCGTTTTATCTTTGCTAAAAGCTAGTATAGATTTATTGTTCTAGGAAGCCAAAAATTACCACCACCTTCACTCAATTGCTTTCAGCCATCTCTTCCAAGCCTCCATTTAACGAACATATACATGAGTTCAGTCGTGAGTGTGTTCAGAAATCACAAACGCAATATTAAATTGCAGATTGCACAAATTATTAAATGGGAATGGAGGGGAAAGGAAATTGCAGTATGTTCGATAGAACATAAAATTTTCACCTTCATGAGGTCATAATTTATTTTCTGTGTACCCTTAGTTTTATCAATTTTACCGAACAAAAGACTTTTATCCAAACACACTTGACTATTGCAGTTCTACACATGGAAATGGAGGCCACCACAGAGCGAAAACCCCATTGCATACCATAGAGATCCCCGCGTCTTATTATTGTATTTCCATAAAATTCTCTCCCTTTCTACATCAATAAAGTTAGTTAACAGAAAATTCAGAAATAACAAGAATGGCATAAGAGACAAACAACAGAGTGCAACTAACAGTATGTGCACAACTTTTACCTAGATATATAACATGACTGTGTTTCATTTTTAGTGTCTTTTGAACTGAGAACTCTTATAACTTCCATCAAACTTAAATCACTGCGCTGATATCTTCCTCACGGCTTTAATTATTTCGCGTTGAGAAATTGTCATCTTGGCACCGTCCCCGGAAGAACTGAAATCAGTCTGTCAACAGACTTTTCGACTTTCTTACTTGAGCATAGAAAAACGAAATTAAGCTGAATTATTTGAGCATCGTTAAAACCTAAACAGAAGAGCATAAAATCCATACCAGAAAATGAAACAAGAGCAAGACCGCAAGAGACACGACAGTATCGCGGCCACCGTGAAAAAGAGCGGGACCGTAATTGACAACGACAACGGAGTAGTAGGTGACGCCGATGATTGCAAGGACCACAAGGATCATGATAGAACCAAGGGCACGCAGTGGCGTGCAGAACTTGAACACGTTCCACGCCATTACCCGTCCCGATGATTTGTTCATGTTGATTGAAATTAATTAACAAAATTCGATCCCTTCTTTTGCTCTGAAGCTGTCTGTACGTTTGTAGAACTCGAAAACAACCAATTGGCAGATGAATTCAAAGACGCGTAGATGGCCAATACGAAGTGCTTTCAAGGAACAATTTGAAAACGACGTCATTTTGCGAAGTCTTGTCAATTTTGGACACCTGCCCACTGTCCGGGATCGGGCCACGGGGGCCGGAAGAGCATCCATAGTGAGCACACTTGTGTCCACACTCCAAACACGACAATTCTTGTACAATTATCAATTTAACAAGTGCTACATTCCAATGTATTTACAATGTATACATTTGAGCCAACACTTCATACTCCTTTTCTCATTCATCTCTCACTTACTTTCCATCACCTCTCTATTCCTTTTTATCATTTATCTATTTACTATTCATGAACCAATAAGCACTCCAAATATAGAGTAGCTACAAATTTTTCATATGTTTTGGAGTGTCAAAATATGTCCATTGTAGATATATAACACTAATTTATTAAGAGTATGATTTCAAGTACTATAAAGAGCACCTATTGGGGATGCTCTAATTAGTTTAGCTATAATTAAGCAATTAACTGTAATTATCCCCAAATTCCCTTCTAAATTATATATTATTTTGGTGTTATTTAGTATTTTGGATTATCATAATGTTGATTTTGAAAAACAAAATCTTAAAGGGAAATTTCAGGGCGATACCACTTCTGAAACTTTTAGACACTTAAATTCAGTCTAAAAAACTTTATCCCTTTAAGGTACCATTAATATGATAATTATTTTTTTACCTTTGTCTTCTTCATCCCATAACACATACACTTATCTTCTCTTTTTCTTTCTCTCTCCTCTCTTTTTATTGTTGTCCGTTGGTATCCAACCTAAACTGAACCACATCACCACGAACATACTCCAACCTTCCACCAACACAAATGGCCATCCATTTGGCCGAAAAATGATCAGAAAGTGGGGACAACCACAACACAAAAGTCTCAAATCCGATCGATTCCAACGACGATTCGCTACACTACCTCTACCATTAGACTCTCCTCACTAAGACGCATAATGTCCAACCAGATACGACCCAAAATGGTCACTGGATATGACTGTTTAAAATAGTAACATTGGTTGACCAATGTTATTGTTTCGAACACAATAACATTGGTTGACCAATGTTATTGTTTCAAACACAATAACATTGATCGTCTAATGTTACTGTTTGGGAAAATTTTCAAATCAGGCTGATTTCGACGGCGGTTTGCCATACCATCATCACTGTTGGACTCCCCTCATTGAAGCGCCCAATCATATACGGTCCAAAACAGTCATTGGATATATTCGTTTTAAAACGATAACATTGGTCGACGAATACTGTTTTAAAACGGTAACATTGGTCAGTAAATATTAATGTTTTGAAAAAAGTCCAGCCATATCTGGACCAAAACAACCGTTAAAAAAAGAGATGAGTGAGAGAAAGATGTAGTGATAAGAGAGAGAGAGATAGAGAGAGATGCAATAGGAGAGAGAAAGATGCATTGCTGAGAGAGATGCAATAGGAGAGAGAAAGATGCATTGCTGAGAGAGATGTGGCATAAAGAGAAAGTAACAAGATAGAAATATCATATTAGATCTAAACCTCTTTGAAAAAAGGGTAAAAAATGAAATAGATAAAATTTAAATGATTTAAATAATTATAAAAAATAAAAATGGACTTATAAGGGATAAAGTTTTTTTTTAGTGGATTTAGATGTCCAACAATTTTGAAAATGGTATTAATATGTCATTTTTCATTAATGGGGGTAAACCCAACACTAAATCCTAAACCCTACACTAAATCCTAAACCCTAAGTACTAAATCTCATAAATCCTAATAATACAAAAAAAAATAAATTATTTGGAGAGATTTGGGGCGGTAATTACAGCCCCACTTTCTTCATAAAATTCTAGTACGAGTAACAATTTATTTTGGGCCATGCTATCCGGAGTGTTCTCGACCATTCCGACAGGCCCAATTTAGTGCTTTTCGTTGGGATATTTCAAAGCCCAAGAAAGAAAGAAACCATGGTTTGTTTCTTTCCTTTTTTAGAGGTTTTTGATTAATTAGGAGTAGGGCGAGCTGAATCGAGCTTTGCCTTGTTCAAACTCGTTCATTTTTTTAACGAGTTCGAGCTCGAACTCGAACTGAGCTTTAGATTTTCAAGCTGAGGTTGTTTAATTCAAAGGTGAGCTCGAGTTTGGTTCGATAATATAAACGAATTTGTTCATACGTTTTTGTGAATTAAAAATGAGCACGGTCACAAATTATTTACAGAGTTTGTTTATGAACACATTTACCAAAGTAATAAGGCTTAAATAAATGCATTTTTTTTTATTCAAACGTACTTGTTCAGTTGTTCAGAACGCGAGATGAGTATTCTCCGAGATTTACAATTACCCTAACAATACTACCACATATCAAATACTCTAAATCATTTAATATTCATTTATACAATAATTTTTTTATTAATTTAAACTCAATTCATTTTACAACTATCCTAACATCAAATCCTACCATATCAAAGTAATAAATCAATTCACATTAATATTTCCCTAAACCTAAATATATCATAATTATTGTTATTATATATTGCGCAAATGTCACAAATTCCCCTGTGGTAAGGGTTATTTCTACATGCACCCCCTCGTTTTGAATTCGTAGGAATTGGATCCCCTAACCTTTGATTTCGTTTTATGCCTGGTCCCTCCGTCCTTTGGCCGTCATTTGGCTAACGGTGATGGTAAAACATCGTCGTTTTAAATTAATAAAATTAAAATAAAACCCCAAATAAAACACTATTTACTCAAATCTCCCAAAATTACATCATCTTCTTCCCCTCTCCCTCTCAATTCAATTTCTCATAAGCACACTAGCAGAAGAACCTAAAGAGAGAGAGAGGGGAAGTAATGTGAACTCCATACTTTCTTTTCCCCAGTCTCCTCTGGCATTCACTTTTCCCAGAAAATTAGACTAAAGCAAAAGCTCAATGCTGTCATTCTTTATAGTATTGCAAATTGGGCACGAATCAAGAAAGGCTTCACAGGGGCAAGGTTATCCAGAGTTTGGTTTTGGAGGAGAAGAAAAAGAAATGTTGGGCTTAGTCATGGACCTCACGGCAAGTTGAGGCTTGTTTCTTTTCTAGTCTAAGCGAATTCCATTTAAAAATAGAAAATGCTCTACCTTGGTTTGTGCTATTCTCTGCCATGCTTGGTTCTCCATCTCCAATCTCTTCAATAAATCTTCAAGCTCCAATACTCCCCTGGTTGCTTGTGCCATCTCTTCATCTTTTTTTTTCTCAACAAGGGCATTGTAGTTGATTCTATTTTCTTCAATACGATACCCAATTGTTGCTTCCTTTGCTCCATCAATCTCAATCTCAAAACGAAAAATGTGTCGTTTTGAGATTTGCCCTAAATCACCGAAAGATAAAGGATAATGACATAAGAACTTGAAGTGCCATTAGCAGCCATTGAAGTGCTTAAAGAAGAAATTATTGCAATAAGAATTGCAATGAGTGAGGGGAGAGAGAAAGAGAGAGTGTTTGAGTAAATAGTGTTTTATTTGGTTTTTTTTTTTAATTTTATTAAGTTAAAATTGTGTCGTTTTATACTTCAATGTTAGTCAAAGGACGGAAGGACCAAGCATGTGACGAAATCAAAGTTAAGGGGGTCCAATTCTTACACATTCAAAACGAGGGGGTGCATGTAGAAATGCCCTCTACCATAGGAGGTGTTTGTGACATTTGTCCTTATATATTTAATATTCAATATTTTTTGTGTTAGTAAGATGTAATGTGGTCATTGAATTTAGTGGCTACGAACAATTGTGTAAAATCGAATGTACTAGTTGATTGTGTGACTATGAATGTAATTGCTTAGTTGTATGACTACGAGTGTAGTTGTTGAGTTTTGTGACTATAAATGTAGTATTAGAGTTGTGCGGTTACGAAGTTATAATGTGCTGATTAAATTGTATGTATGTCATTGCTTATAGGTATTTTATACAACACTGACATCCACACAATTCAACCACCATATTACAACTTCGTAGCCACACAACTGAACTACTAAATTCGTAGTCACACTACTCAACAACTATATTCGTAGCCACAAAATTCAACAACTACATTTGTAGCCACAAAAATCATCTAATACATTCGTTTTTACACAATTCAACAATCAAATTGTTCATAACCACTAAATTCAACAATCACATAAGATCTTCATGATACAAAAAATATTGAATAAAAAAAATTTATAATTATTTATATGATATATTTGATTTAGGAAAATATTAATGTCAATTGACTTCTTATTTTAATATGTGAATTGAGTTTAAATCAATAAAAAATGGTTGCAATTTTTTTTAAATGATTTAGAATATCTCATACGTGGTGGTATTGTCAGAAAAATTGTAAATCTGTACAAAGTGAAGTTTTATAGAGAATTTATTGAGAAGCTGTTGTGGATGGTCTTAATCCAATAAAGTAGTATCGAAACATATGTGAATTCACTCAAGTGTTTTACTTAAAGAAGTAACAGAAAGAAAATCAGACTATATTAGAAAAGACGAATAAAACCAAATAATGTTGATAATATGAGACGAAGTATATAATGGCTTGTCTAGTCCTCGGTTGCAAACGAATAGAGTTTTTGCCAAGCTACTCGTGTTGGCTTCAAGTGCTCTTTTCCTCAAAACATGTCATCCTCTTCTGGTTCAACTACTTCGGCTTCTTCCTGAGGTAGTACCTCGGGTTCTAACTCACGAGGCCAATAGTCATAGGTTGGTTTCTTATGTGAATTCCGAGGTGAACATTCTTGACTCTCCTTAGAACGACGTTAGTAGGGCAGCCTCACTTTGTGCCGCTTAGGTTGAGGTGGCTTTATATAATGTCCCTCCTCCTAATGAGCGTCCGGGGGCCAACACTGGAAAGGAACGAGGAACCAACTTGCATTTCGAGCTTTGGCTTAGATGATCATGGTGTAAGAATGATCCAAAAGACTTTCAATATCCTTGTCGAAGGATATTTCCGACCAAGCACCTTCTTCGCCCAAATGAGTTCATTGTTTCCTACCATTTTTTAAAGTTGGGAGCTCAGGTACCTTACCTTCCTATGCCCAGCCTATTTGTCTCCCAATTTTGGGCTTTTCTTCGCTACTATTCTAAATCTTTGTGCTCAACACAAACTTCTTTTCAATTCAAACGTCTTCCAACATCTCATTAAATTGAATCATCATCCTCCGAAAAAGGGTCTATACTACTTCTAGTTCAGAGACCCAGTTCAACCACCCCCTCCCCTATGAGTCTTCCATTAAGAATTGGAAGCAAGAGTATTTCTTTGTCAAGGCTCACATATAGCCTAGGGAAACCTTCTATTTCGGATTATTGTTGTTCCCTTCCTGTCTTTTTTCAATTTCCCTCCCAAACTGTCTACCTTGATTTATAGAACAATCCTTGATTGTTTGACTACCTTCCTTCCTCCTGACCCTACTGTCCCTCTTGACTTCTCTCCCGAGGAATGCTAATATGCTTTCTCTTTGTTAATCTCCATGCCTATAGAGGTGCAACGTAGCTCGCTCTTTTATTTTAAGACTGACATTTTCGTTATAAACGCAACTTCCTAACTATTTTTTTTTTTTTTATCTATTTTCATACAGATATGACAAGCATGAGTGACTACCTCATGTTCAGCTCAGGCACCCTTGACACATCCAAGAAGAGGGCCGCAAAAGGGAAGAAATGGTTTGCTACAAAATGAGCTCGAAAGAACAACTTGAAGCAACCGACATGAAAGATGAAGTCGCCATCAATTGATTTTTAGGATGCAATCAGACACCCGTTCTAGTCTACATAAAAGAAAATGGGTAAGGGAGTCTATTGAGCATGAAGAAGGTATTAGGCACCCCACAACTCCCGAAAACAGTTGCCTTAAAAATATTTTTCTATTTGGTTCTAATTTGTTTTAAGAAAATGATTGTATGTCCCAATTATTTTAATGAGCTTCTATATTTGCTAGAAGTCAATGTTTCAATTGAGTGAGGCTAGGCCTATTAATGGTGTGACAATTGGATTTTGAAAAAGTAGTGGTGCATGAAATCATGGGGGTCATTCCCGACTTGACCAAAAATATTTAGGAGTGGATGAAAAAATTCCACTTGGACTGGTTTTGATAATTAAAAAGGATGCACAAGATCATTGAGGTCATTCCCAGCTTGGCCAAAATGTTTAGGAATGGATGAAAAATCCCACTTGGAGTGGGTTTTGATAATTCGCAGGATCATTGGAGTCATTCTAAGCTTGGCCAAAATGTTTAGGAATGGATGAAAACACATTTAAACCTAAAACACAATATCACTATCCTAGCAACGGTCCCATATTCAAACCAAATATCCAACCTATGTCATATAACCTTGTACCCGACCCATTTTCTCCTTCTTTTCTACCCGTATGTATACCCATTTTCTTGCTCAAACCTAATGAACCCCTAAGCTACCTTTTCTTCTCCTCCTCCTTCAAGAATCATCCATTTTTCTTCCTTCCAAACCTTGGATAAAAACAACAAAAACACAAGCAAAAGATAGATAGCCAAAGAATCTAGAAACAAAACCAAAACTGAATAAAAGTTGAAATAGAATACTTGAATAACTAAACCTAAACCCTAAATCCCAGTTAAACAAAACAATGGAAATAACAAGAATAAGCAGAAGTAGAGATGAAGAAGAAAAAGAAACTATCACCTCTTAACAATGGTTTTGAAAACCCAAATCTAAAAACCACACTCTCCTCGACACTCACTTTCTTTTTTTTGCCCTCTTCTCCTTTTTCTCTTCCTTCACTCTTCCCCTCCCGTGTGCGGCGCCCACTTCAGCCAAATCAAACCCTTGGCTTCCCTCTCTCTTCTTTTACTCCTCCCCTAGCCTTTTCTCTCCTTTTTAAACAAAGAACCTTTTTTCTTTTTTTTTTTTCCCTTATCCACGCCACACATCTCCTTTTCTTATTTTTTTTATTATTATTTTTAATTTCAAATCTTCTTTTGGACATAGTGTGCTGCACACACCAATGCCACCTTTCCTTTTTCTTTTGGTATTTTATGGAGTTTTGACTTTAGTGGATAGTTGGTTCAAGATTTGGGCTTATTTAGATGGAAAAAAGCTTTGAATTTTGGATATTTGTGAGCTCATAGGTCTTAAGCAAAGAAATAAATTTTGGGGTTTGGATTTTTCATTTTTGTGTTCTTTTTTAATCCTTTTTTATTTATTGTTATTTTAAAATTCAGCCGGACGCAAACCAGTTACTACACAACTCTGGGGAGACTATTGCGGCCGACCTATGCACCCATTCAGGTGCATACCTCAATTCAGGTAATCGGGCTGCCCCTATTTTCTTTACCTCCTCTAATACTCTTATTATGCCTTTGCCGATCCACCCAGCCAGCTCGACGCATGACTTCTAAAGACATGTTGGTCCATTAGCCGAGCTAGGAGGGTCTGGTAAGTGATTTTGCTAGCAATCCCGACGTGGTTGGACAGATGAAGGTATATAATTTTTTCATTTCAACATGTTGAGCCATTTACGATATCTCAATTCGGACTTTTGCTAGCATAACATGATTGTGTGAAATTTCATTTGTTGCATGGTTGGTCATAATTGGGTGAAAATGCACTAGTTGGTTCCGGAAAAATCGGCTCTAGTGGCATGGTACAAAATGCTTATGAGATTATACACTAGTTGGTTCCAAAAAATCAGCTTTAGTGGTATGATATGAAATGTTTATGAGAACATGTGCTAGAGGTTCCGGATGTTTGGCTCTAGCGACATGGTTCTGTTTGGTGGACCTGTTACATTTGTTTGGCATAACATAACATGTTGTTGCATTGTGTTTCCCTTCATAATACTCCAACCTTATGCCCTATTTTATGCTCTTATTTGATATCCCTCACTGTTTCATTTCCCCCCAGGTGATATAAGTACTAGCTCTAATGTCCCGACTACAGACCAGCAGGGAGGCGCGTGATGCAGATGGCCTGGACTTATGTTGGCGTGGTGGTTTGGTTTGGTTTTGTGATATTGTTATTGTATGTGGTTGGATCTTTATTTTGGTTAGGTGTTGGACTACATTTGAGGATGCTTGGTTGTTGATGATTGATAATGCTGGATGGTTGTGGCCTGAGGCCTTTGTTGGTCTATGGATATGTGAATGATGAGTGGATGAGCTTTGTTGTGTTGGATCTGAGTTGGTATAGGGTGGACTCTCCAATATACGAGGAGATGCCGTCGAATTTTGTAAAAATCATAATGTTATGGTTTTCTTTTGTGTCTTATGATGAGGTTTGATTTTGAGTGCTATAGTGGAAATTGATTTGATTTGTTATGTTTGATTAAGGGCGAGTTCTTTGAAATACGGAGAGATTTCGTCGGTCTGCTATTAAATGGTGTAATAATCTTATGTGTTGTTTGTAAAAGAGTCCTTGTTTGGCAGCGGCACATGGGTGCACACACGTGTTGTCAGTTAGTCACGTTCCTCGGACGGGGCGTGACAAGTTGGTATCGAAGCTAGGGTGGCTCTGTGTAGGACCTAAGGGGCTGGGTCCAATGTGATTATTTGTGTGTGTTTGATGTGTGAATGTTGTGTATGGTACGTCTAGGCCACGTCACAACCTCCGCTGATTCGGTATGTATTCTAATTCCGTAAATCCTCGTATGTTACGATGATATTGAACGTTGGTTATTTATGTTGGGGTTGTAGATGGACACGCATAGGAGTGTTCGTACCCTCTAGTCCCTGGATCAGGGGCGTGGACGAGGCGGTGTTAGGACCCATGATGGTAGACAGAGTATGGGTCGAGGAGCCAAAAGGGGACGCGGGGAACAGAATACACCCGTTCCGACGATAGTTCCTCATTTACCTACGTGGAGTAGGGTGCAGCAGAAGGGACGACGCACTGCTTTGAGAAATTCTGAAGAGGCAAAGAATTCAACTACTCAGATGGCATAAATGTTTGCAGCTCAAGTGCAAGTGATGAAAGAGATGTCAGAAATGATGAAGATTGTCACTCAGATGGTTTAGATACGAGTTGGGCAGGGTACTTAGGGTATGGTGGAGGGTCAGACTTCAGGAGAGACTGACAGAATTCAGTGGCTGTTGAGTGAGGTAGACCGACTACGCAAATTGAAGCCTCCTAAGTTTCATGGGGACATTGATGTTGCAAAGGCTTATACTTGGATTCAGGAGATGACTAGACGCCTGGATACGTTGAGTATTCCGGGATGAGAGGCGAGGGATGGTAGCCTCATATTTTTTTGAAAGACAAAGCCTATGATTGGTGGCATGCTTTGGGGGAGAGAAGAGAACAACTTACCTGGGCATCATTTGAGAGGTTATTTCTGCAGCATTTTGTGCCAAACTCCTTCGCCTTACTCCTACCGCATGGAGAAGGCGAAGGAGTTCTTGACTCTGGTACAGATGTCGGATATGACAGTGGCAGACTATAGCTACATGTTTGATGAATTGTATGAGTTTGGGAAGATGTATGCCCCGGATGAGGAGAATAAGGCTGAGAGATTCAGACAGGGGTTGATGTCGAATGTTGGTGCTTCACTAGCAAATATGAGGATTGTTACTTATGATGAGATGAGAGAGAAAGCCAAGAAACAAGAGCAGATTAACAAAGATTCAAAGAAATATTGAGATACTTATAGCGGTCGATCTTTGAGTGGTGGTACTAGTGGGGCATTCAGAGGACAGAGGCAGGGATGATCTAGTTAGAAGAGGCAAAGAACTGATAGTCAGACTTCACGGATGGGGCAGAGTAGTGGAAGGCAGAGGTTTTAGGAAAGTAGAGGTTCACGACAGGGATCGAAAATTTGCTATCGATGTGGATAGACGGGTCATGCTAGGAACGAGTGCACTGCTTCTGGAACTGAATGTTTTGAGTGTGACAAGTTGGGCCATATACGGGCAGATTGTCCTCAGAGGAGGAGGGACATACAACAAGGCTCTGGGGTTTCATCAGTAGCATCATCACCTATTACCCCTCGTGCACCTCTAGTTTCCTCAGGTGCCTCTGCTGGAAGAGGACGATCACAGGCCATGACACAACAATAGCAGTTATCGATTCAATCTGCATTGACTCAGGGGAGAGTATTTGCTTTAGGGCACCAGATAGAGCTTGAGCATCCAAACTTTGTTGGAGGTATTTTTCTTGTCTCAAACTATTTGGTGAGAGTATTATTTGACTCTGGTGCAACAACATTTTTCATTTCTGCATCATTGGCAAAGTTACTAGAGTTAGATGTGTCCTCCATTTGGGTACACCATTTCACTAGAAGGGTGGGCGGAAGGAACTCTGTGTTGGTTTGGTGATAGAATTGACGACGGATCTATATGTCCTTGATTTTAAGGACTTTGATGTGATTTTGGGTGTGGATTGGTTGACACAACGTAGGGCTATGATTGATTTCTGGATGCGGATGTCACTTTGAATATACCTAGAGGTGGGGTGATCCTGTTGCAGGGATCCAAGGGAGTGCCGTGCTCACACTTCCTGGAGAATCATGCATATGCTGATTGTCTTGTAGCAAGCTTGACCACTTCGACACCGAGTGACGATTTGGCTAAGCCGATATCAGTGGTTGAGGAATTTATGGATGTATTTTAGGAGGATTTGCCTGGGTTAACACCAAGAAAAGAGATAACGTTTACTATTGAGTTGGTTCCGAACACCAAACCAATTTTTATTGCTCCTTATCGAATGACACCGACAGAATTAACAGAATTGGAGACTCAGTTGATGGATTTGGAGTCAAAGGGGTTTATTCGACCTAGTGTCTCTCTGTGGGGTGCTCCAGTGTTGTTTGTGAAGAAGAAAGATGAAACTTTGAGAATATGTATTGATTACCGGCAGCTCAATCGGGTGACTGTGAAGAATAAGTACCCATTGCCGAGAATCAATGATTTGTTTGATCAATTGCGAGGTACGAAACACTTTTCTAAGATTGACTTGATATATGGTTACCATCAGTTGAGAATTTGGGAGTCAGATGTGCAAAAGACGACTTTCCGAACATGGTATGGACATTACGAGTTCCTTGTTATGCCTTTTGGACTCACTAATGCCCCTGCTATGTTTATGGATTTGATGCAGCGTGTACTCGACCATTCTATCATCAAGTCTATTTTAGGCAATAGAGTTGTCATTGACTAATGACAGCAAGAGTGCATATATTAGGCAAAAGAATATGTTATTTTAGGCAATATAACTGTCATTGACTCTAACTTATTGTACATATCCTATAAGTTAGGAATGTCTTGACTGGCGCACTAATTTAGCAATCACAGCAACTAGGAAAACTGTTTCCTTGTACAAATAGATAACTTCTTATTTAAAGGAGGTTTGGTTGGATAATGAGATACATTTTGGAAAACACAAATACATTGTTTTATTGACATGGTATCGAAGAAGTCTTAGAATTTTTTCTCTCTTGTTTTCTTGTGAGTTTCTCATTTTTTTGGGAGTTCTTGGAGTTCTTATTTATCTCTTGGGGAAGTTCTTTTTGGGGTTCTTGGTTTTGTTGTGGTTCTTTCTAGAGTTTTTTTTGGAGTTCTCAGTTTTTTGTTGTGGTTTTGTTGTTGATTCTTGGTATATTTTTATTATCTTCATCATGTCTAAAAAGAGTGATTCCTTTTCTGTACGGTTTACTGGCAAGAACTATCCTTCTTGGGAGTTTCAGTTTCGCTTGTTTGTCAAAGGCAAGGATTTATGGGGTCATATTGATGGCTCGACCAAATGCGAGGGAAGTACTGAACAAAAGGCATCCTGGGAAGTAAAAGATGCGAGGGTTATGACTTGGATTCTCAGTTCTATGGACACTCATATTGTCACTAGTCTTTGTCCTTGCAAAACATCTAAGGATATGTGGGCATATCTTAAAAAACTCTACAACCAAGATAACTTTGCTCGTCGTTTTCAATTAGAATTTGAAATTGCAGGTTACTCACAAGGAAGTCAATCGATTCAAGAATTTTTTTTTCTGGTTTTCAGAATCTCTGGATAGAATATTTTGACATTATTTACAGCAAATTACCAGCAGAATCTATTGCTACTGTTCAAGGAGTTCATGAGATTAGCAAGCGGGATCAATTCTTAATGAAGTTACGATTTGAATATGAGGTAACAAGTTCTAATCTTATGAATCGTGACCCACCACCATCCTTGGATATCTGTCTCCGGGAGGAACAACGAATAAAAACTCAGGTTGCAATGGAGCAACAAACCTCTTTCAGTGGGCCTCTAAGTGTTGCTTATTCTGCACAAGGAAAGGGATAGAGTCGTGATAGGCGATCCGTCCAGTGTTATAGCTACAAGGAGTATGGCCATATTGCTTTACAATGTCAGAAGAAGTTTTGTAACTATTGCAAGAAGGGTGGTCATATCATTACAACATGTCCTACTCAGCCTAAGAATCGCCAGCAAGGTGCGTATCATGCTGTTGTGTCTGCTGCCCCCGCCATGCTCACTGCTGAGAATTCATCATCCTTAACCTCGAGTTCCTCAGGTGGTGTAACTCCCGAGATGATTCAACAAATGATCATCTCTGCTTTTTCTGCTTTAGGTATCTCAGGTAATCACAAACCTTGGTACTTTGATTCTGGTGCTTCTAATCACATGACATCTTCGTCCGCTTCTCTTACCCAAGTTAAACCTTATGATGGTAATCTTCTTATTCACACTACTAATGGGAGTGTTTTGCCCATTGCTACTGTTGGAAACTTGAATTCTACCTTGACTGATGTTTTTGTTTCTCCTGGTTTGTCTACAAATCTCCTTTCTGTTGGACAATTGGTTGAAAATAATTGTGATGTTCACTTTTCTTCTTCTGGTTGTGTTGTGTAGCATCAAGTGTCGGGGACGGTGATCGCGAAGGGGCCTAAAGTGGGTCGTCTATTTCTGCTACACAAAGCTATTCCTTCAGCTATGCCTTGTAATTTTTCAGCATTTGTAATAAAAATTCGAGTCAGTTATGGCACAAACGACTTCGTCACCTGAACTCTCATGTTCTTCTTTCCTTGTTCAAATCTGAAATTACTTGGCAATAAAATTTCTGATTCAAAATCTAGTGTTCATTTTGATTTTACTACTTGTAAATTGGGTAAAAGTAAAGGACTTCCTTTTCCTACTCATACATCATCTGCATCTAAATGTTTTGATATTATTCACAATGACATATGGGGTATTGCTCCAGTTGTGTCTCATGGCCAATACAAATATTTTGTCACATTCATTGATGACTAGTCGTTTTATTTAGCTCTATTTACTTAAGTTCAAGGTTGAAGTGTTTGATGTTTTTCAGAAATTCATTGCTCTGGTTGACACTCAATTCAATGCTAAAGTTAAAGTCTTACGATTTGATTCTGGTGGTGAATATATGTCTAACGAGTTTCATCATTTTCTTCAGCAAAGAGGAATTCTTTCCCAGCGCTCTTGTCCCGATACTCCTCAATAGAATGGTGTGACGGAACGGAAGAACCGTCATCTTCTCGATGTAGTTCGCACGTTGCTTTTAGAGTCTTCCGTTCCGTCTCGATTCTGGGGTGAGGCTCTCTCCACAGCAGTTTTTTTGATTAATCGCGTTCCTTCTCCTATATTGCAAAATGATTCTCCATATTATCGTCTGTATAATAGTCATCCTGATTATGCTAACCTTCATACTTTTGGATGTGTTTGCTTTGTTCTTCTTCCACCTCCTGAGCGTACTAAACTCACTGCACAATCTGTCAAATGTGTATTTCTTGGTTATGCTATGTCTCAGAAGGGCTTTCTGTGCTTTGATCCTTCCTCTCAACGCCTACGTGTCTCTCGATATTTTTTTCAATCTCAGGTTGATCCTTCACCATCTATAGTATGTTTACCAGATTTTTTTGATTCAGAGCATGTTTATTCATACTCAACACGTTTCAAGACAGGTTTTGTGTATTCTAGGAAACGATCAAGGGACACTCCACCTGTTGTCCCTACTGAGCCTCCGACGCCTCATCTCGATCCTATTTCGACACCTGATCCTCCATGACGCAGCACAAGGCTCTCCCGGCCTCCTGATAGGTATGGTTTTCCATCTTCGGACCTACCTCATATATCTCTTTCCACCACTTTAACTGCCACCTCTATAACTACAAGTCATAACCAAGCAGTGCAACATGAGTGTTGGCAGCAGGCTATGCAAGATGAGTTACGTGCTCTTCAGGAGAATCAAACGTGGGACATAGTGCCTTGGTAACAAATGGGTGTACTCAGTGAAACTACATTCTGATGGGTCTTTGGATCAATATAAGGCCCGACTTGTCGCACTTGGCAATAATCAAGAATATGGGATTGACTATAAGGAGACTTTTGCTCTCGTAGCCAAGATGACCACGTTTCGGACACTTTTGACAATTGTTGCTTCCCAGTCTTGGCCTTTTCACCAAATGGATGTAAAAAATGTGTTTCTTCATGGTGATCTCAAAGAGGAAATCTATATGCGACTACCGTTGGGTCTGCCCAGTACTTCTTCTGAGAATGTTTGCCGGTTAAAACATTCATTGTACGGTTTGAAGCAAGCTCCTTGTGCATGAAATTCTTCTTATTTATTCAGAGCCGATATGACTCATCTTTATTTATTCATCAAACTTCGAAGGGTTCTGTATTTATATTAGTCTATGCCAGAAGTCCTTGAGTGCATCCTTCCACATGAAGGATTTGGGTCCTCTCCACTATTTTATAGGTTTGGAGGTTCAAGCAACTTCCCAAAAGATTTTCTTGAATCAACATAAGTACACTGCTGACCTTATTACATTAGTAGGTTTTGAAGATGGTACCTCTGTGTATACACCAATGGAGTTTAATCATAAGTTGCGAAAGGAAGAAGGGGATCCTCTGTCGGATCCTACTCTCTATCGTAAGCTAGTTGGGAGCTTGGTATATTTGACTATTACTCGCCTAGGCATTGCTTTTGCTGTTTAGCAAGTGAGCCAGTTCTTAAGTTTTCCTCGCCATCTTCACATGGCTGCAGTTCGTCGCATCATTCGGTATCTTCAAGGGACATCAACTCGTGGGTTGTTCTTTCCATCTGGTTCTCTACTGACTTTGATTGTTTATTGTGATGTTGATTAGGCTGGCTATCTTAACACTTGCCATTCTACTACTGGTTGGTGCATGTTTCTTGGTGATGCTCTCATTTCTTGGAAGGCCAAGAAACAGACGATTGTGTCCGAGTCTTCTACCGAGGCTGAATATCATGCTATGTCAGCCGCATGTTCTGGGATCACTTGGCTTCGAGGTCTCCTCGCTGAGCTTGGTTTTAAACAACCCAATCCTACTCCTCTTCATGCCGACAACACCAGTGCCATTCAGATTGCGGCAAATCCAGTTTATCACGAGCGTACCAAGCGTATTGAAGTTGACTGTCATTATATTAGAGAGGCATATGATCGTCGTGACATTTCGCTTCCTCATGTTTCTATTAATCTCCAACTCGTGGATGTGCTTACCAAAGCTTTGACTCGCCAACGACATCAGTTCTTGATTGGCAAATTGCTGTTGGTTGATCTGCCACCATCAATTTGAAGGGGGATGTCATCAAGTTTATTTTAGGCAATAGAGTTGTCATTGACTAATAACAGCAATAGTGCATATATTAGGCAATAGGATCTGTTATTTTAGGCAATAGAGCTGTCATTGACTCTAGCTTATTGTACATATCCTGTAAGTTAGGAATGTGTTGACTGGCGCACTAATTTAGCAATCACAGCAGCTAGGAAAACTGTTTCGTTGTACAAATAGATAACCTCTTATTTAAAGGAGGTTTGGTTGGATAATGAGATACATTTTGGAAACACATATACATTGTTTTATTGACACATTCTTGGACCGTTTTGTCGTTGTATTTATTGATTATATACTGGTGTATTCACCCATGATCCAGGAGCATGAGTTGCATTTGCGGGCAGTGTTACAAATGTTACGGGAGCATGAGTTGTATACAAAACTGAGCAAGTGTGAATTTTGGGCAACGGAAGGTGAAGTTCCTTGGACATGTTATCACCCAAGAGGGCATTGCGATGGATATGTCAAAGGTGGAGTCGGTGTTAAAGTGGGAAAGGCCGAAGAGTGTTACAGAAATATGGAGTTTTCTTGGTTTGGCCAGATATTACCGATGGTTCATTTGTGACTTTTCGCTTATTTTTGCACCAATGACGCAGCTTATGTGGAAAGAAACACCGTTTGTATGGTTCGAGGAGTGCGAGAAGGCATTTGAGTTGACTTGAAGACTTACATCTCCACCAGTATAAGTTGTTCTGGAGAGGAATGTGGTATACCAAGTCTACTGTGATGCTTCTAAAGTAGGCTTGGAATGTGTTTTAATGCAACGGGAGAGGGTGGTGGAGTATGGTTCACGGTTGTTGAAGCAGTACAAATGGAATTATCTAGTTCATGACTTGGAGTTGGCGGCGGTGGTGTTTGCACTAAAACAGTGGAGATATTATTTGTATGGGGAGAGATTTGAGGTGTTCTCGAATCACAAGAGCCTCAAATCTCTTCACACAAAAAGAGTTGAACCAGAGACAACGGAGATGGATGGAGTATTTAGAAGACTATGATTTTTCATTGAATTATCCCTCGGGAAAAGCTAATGTTATGGTCGATGCTTTGAGTAGAAAGAATACCATTGCAGCAATTTCTATGTGGGAATGGGAGTTTGTGGAGTTGATTAATTCGTTTGGGTTGGAATTGCAAGAGCGAGAGGAGAGGTTGTATTTGGGATGTGTCTATGTTCGGCCGGCTGATTCAAAAGGTGTTAGATGCACAAATTGGGGATGCAACATTTGATGTGATTGAGGAGGAGTCCAGAAGGATTAGAGACGGAGATGGCGGTGTGAGATTTGAGGATAGATTGATGGTACCAAATGATGAAGAATTATGTGAGAAAATTCTGCGGGAGGCACGCCATTCTCGATTTGTCATGCATCCGGGGGGTAATAAGATGTATCGGGATTTGAAGTGTCAGTTTTGGTGGCGTGGAATGAAAGTTGATGTTGGTAAATATGTTGCTAGGTGCCTCACATGTCAACAAGTGAAAGCGGAACACCAAAGACTAGTGGGGTTGTTGCAACCGCTTCCAGTCACTCAATGGAAATGAGAGAATATCACAATGGATTTTGTGACAGCACTACTATCGACACCGAAGAGGAAGGACACCATTTGAGTAATTGTGGACCGATTGACGAAGTAGGCACTTTTTCTTCCAATTAACAAGACCGATTCACTTGAATCACTGAGTAGATTGTATGTGCGGGAAATTGTGAGGTTGCATGGAGTTTCGTTGAGCATTGTGTCGGATAGAGATCCGTGCTTCACGGGACCTTTTTGGGAGAGTTTGCCAGAAGCGTTGGGTACCAAGTTGACTATGTCTACTTCATTTCATCCGGAGACTGATGGATAAAGTGAAAGAACGATCCAAATACTTGAAGATATGTTGTGGGCGTGTATCATGGATTTTTGTAGGAGTTGTTTACAACAACTCGTACCAAAGTAGTATCGGGATGGCGCCTTTTGAGGCTTTGTATGGAAGGCCGTGTCGATCACCCTTGTGTTGGGCGGAAGTTGGTGAGAAAATGCTTTTCGGGCCTGAATTTGTGAAGGAGGCCAAACTCAAGGTGGAGGAGATTAAGAAGAGGTTGCTTTCGACCCAAAGCCAACAAAAATCCTATGTAGATAGAAGAAGACCATTGGAGTTCTCGGTGGGTGACAAAGTGTTTGTGAAAGTAAGTCCGCGATGAGGAGTACAACGTTTTAGCAAACAAGGTAAATTGGCACCGAGAGATGTTGGGCCATTTGAAATTTTGAAGAAAGTTGGGGAGGTGGCATATCGTTTGGCTTTGCTACCAAAATTGTCAAATGTGCATAATGTGTTGACACTTCGAAAATATGAACCGGACCCTTCACATGTGTCGGATTGGGAGTTATTGACGGTTGAGGATGATGGAACCTATTTTATGCAACTGGTGAGAATTTTGGATAGACAAGATAAAGTTACGAGGTCGAGCACAATACCTTTGGTGAAGGTGGTATGGATGCATCACGGGACCGAAGAAGCAACTTGGGAATTGGAGTGCAAGATCCGAGAAAAGTATCCCAATTTATTTATATCCACATGTGTACGTAAATTTAGAGGGTAAAATTTTTATGAGGGGAAAATGTAATACCCTGTCTCAAATTTAAAAACTGCAATAGCAAAGTCCGATCGATCGGAGGTCAGTATCGATATATCGGAATTGCTCTCTGGAAAAAACAGGGAGTTCATAGCTTTCGATCGATCGAAATTGGGCCCGATCGATCAGAATGGAAAAGTCTGCGCGAGTAAATGGGTTTAAACACACGAATAGGTAATTTTGGGTTTCATTTTCAGAGAAGAGAGAGAGAGAGAGAAAATTAGAGAGAGAAGGAGGATTTGTAAGGAGATCAAAGAGAAGGAAGCTTGAATCAAGGGTTTGGAACTTCTATAAGCTTGGATTTCAAGGTTTCTTTCAAGATTAAGGTAAGATTTTTATGGCTCTGAAACTAGGGTTTATAGGTTTAGTTTGATTTCGTAAAATTGGCGTTTTGGGGGTAAATGCTTGATGATTAACCATAGATTATGTATATTGATTCTAGATTTGAGCTTGGGGTTTTGGGGCTAAATGCTTGGGTAAGGTAAGTGCTTTATTGTGAAGTTATGTGTTGAAATTGATATTGTGGGAAGTGAATGAGTTGTAAATGTGTATGGTTTAGGTTGGTTGAACTTGGAGACTTGGTAACAAGGATTTGGGTGACTTGCTCAAACGAGGTAGGGATTTTCTTGACCTTTGCCTTCGAAACACATAAAGGCCACCCGGATTATATTGTTTAAATGTTCATTTCCGCCTTTTTGTTCAAGGGGAAACAAACCTTTGTATGGGTGCTATTGTGAACCAAGGTTATTGTTGAGTGTGCTTAATGTCAAATGCATTATCATTGGACATTCGATCATCTATCGAGTAGTCTGTACTTTTGTGCATGAATATTTTTGAAATTGCACGCAATGCATTTCATTGCATAACATGATTGTGTGAAATTTCATTTGTTGCATGATTGGTCGTAATTGGGTGAAAATGCACTAGTTGGTTCTGAAAAAATCGACTCTAGTGGCATGGTACAAAAGGCTTATGAGATTATGCACTAGTTGGTTCCGAAAAATCGACTCTAGTGGCATGCTATGAAATGTTTATGAGAATATATGCTAGTGGTTCCGAATGTTTGGCTCTAGCGACAAGGTTCTGTTTGGTGGACCGGTTACAATTGTTTGGCATAACATAGCATGTTGTTGCCTGATATCCCTACTGGGCCTCCTGCTCACTGTTTTATTTTCCCCTAGGTGATATAGGTACCAGCTCTAATGTTCCAACTACGGATCAACAAGGAGGCGCGTGATGCGGATGCCCTGGACTTATGTTGGCGTGGTGGTTTGGTTTGATTTTGTGATATTGTTATTGTGTGTGGTTGGATCTTTTATTTCGGTTAGGTGTTGGAATACATTTGAGGATGCTTGGTTGTTGATAATTGATAATTCTGGATGGTTGTAGCCTGAGGCCTTTGTTGGTTTATGGATATGTGAATGATGAATGGATGAGCTTTGTTGTGTTGGATTTGAGTTGGTATAGGGTGGACTCTCCAATATACGGAGAGATACCGTCGAATTTTATAAAAATCATAATGTTATGGTTTTCTTTTGTGTCTTATGATGAGGTTTGATTTTGAGTGCTATAGTGGAAATTGATTTGATTTGCTATGTTTGATTAAGGGTGAGTTGTCCGAAATACGTGGAGATTCCGTTGATTTGCTATTAAATGGTGTAATAGTCTTATGTGTTGTTTTTAAAAGAGTCATTGTTTGGCGGCGAGACGTGGGTGCACACACATGTTGTCAATTAGTCACGTTCCTAGGACGGGTCGTGACAAAATTAATGTCTTGATTCTTGCCCTTTCTCTCGTTCCTTTGAGAAGGTTAAGATTATTTAGGAGCAGCTCATCATTCTGTTGAGCATCAAAATTGAGGGTTCTTAGTGTGGGGACTCCAATTTCTACTAGAACAACTGCTTCTGTGCCAAAAGAAATAGAGAAGGATGTCTCTCCAGTTGATGTCCGAGGTGTAGTTCAGTACGACTAAAGTTCGCTCGATAACTCTTCCATCCATCTTCCCTTTACTCTGTCCATCCTGATTTTTACTACTTGAATGATGGTGTGATTGCTTACCTTGGTCTGTCCATTTGCTTGTGGATGATTGACTAAGGTACTTCTCAGGTTGATACCTGCATGTTTGCGTAGATTTTATGCATCTTTCTACACTCGAACTACCTTCCATTATCCACGTTCAGGGCTTTTGGCAGCCTATATCAGCAAATAATTGTCCTCCAAACAAAGTCTATTATCTTATTTTCCTAAATGGTTGCTGCTTGGGGGAAGGGCCCGAGAAGATCCATTCCCCATTTGGCAAATAGACAAGGATTCTAGATGTGGATCATCTTGGTAGGAGGGAGGTGAGCTATGCATTATTGTCTCTGACACGTCATATTTTTGAACTAGTTTTTTGGCGTTTGCCATCATTCTTGGCCAATAATATCCAGTGTAATACTTTGTGGCTCATAGTCCTCCCTCCTACATGGCTTCCGTAGATTCTCTCATGTACTTCCCTTAGGGTGTAATTAGCTTCCTGAAGTGTTTTACACATCAAATATGAGAGTGTGAAGGACCTTCTGCATAGTACTCCTTGAATGATAGTATATTTGGCCTATCTTTTTTGGATAATCTTAGCTTCATTCTTGCCTTCAGGAAACTTTCCATCTGTCAAAAGTTCAATGATAGGGTCCATTGAGCTCGGCTCATTATTAGTTTCTACAACTTATAGTTCTGCTATGTTCGACTAAGGAATGACTTCAATTCTGATCGAGGTAGCTTATTTGGTCGAGCAGGCAGAGGGCAACCGAGCTAAAACATTACCTTTTGCATTTTCTTCCCAAGATATTTGGTTTATTTCCACTTTGGGGATTTTCTATAGTAGCTCATTGATAGTGGTCAGTTATCTAACCATGTTAGAGTCTTTGGATTTGAAGATATTCTCCCCTGATCTGCTTGGTTATGAGCTTTGATCAGTAGGATTTTGACCTCCAACTCTATAGCTAGCATTAGGCCTACCAATACAACTTCATACTCAGTTTCATTATTCGATACTTTAAACTTGAAGTGCAGAGCGTGCTCCACACAAGAGAGGAGCAAGAACTACGAAGATGGTGAAGAGGCTTATCACTTTCCGCTGATCTGTTTGGTTTCTGAATGATGAGATTTATTTTCGGCAAGCAAGATGGGTTTAAACAAAATAGACGTTGGTCACAGTCGGGATCGACGATCAGATGTGGTATAAGATGGGTTTCAAGATGGGTCGCAGTCGGGATCACAGATCAAATGAGCAAGATGGGTTGAAGTTGGTCGATTTTGTTTTGCCTCAAAACTCAAATTCATATGAAACGATGTAGTTTCACCCGTGTTCCTGTGAAACACGCGTCTCGGATGCCTCGCAATTTTCGATTGCATTTCCGATAGAAAGGCGTACACATATAAGGAACCATTAAATTCATATGCCTCAGGAAGTTTTCCATGCAAAAGTCTCAAAACACGCCTCAGAACGCGTTTTGAAAACGCCTTTAAAAACACTGGTTGGATTGCCAGGCTTGGTTCATAGGGGAACATTTTGGGAGTTGGGTAGCTCAGCATCATTGGCCGGGTTTGGAGTATTGTCATGCTGGAAGCCACCCCTAATCTTGGGGATTATGATTTTCTGGGTCATCAATGGGTTGGCTTGACCCTAAGGCAAAATAGAAGTTGGTCACAGTCAGGATCGACGATCAGATGTGGCATAAGATGGGTTTCGAGATGGGTCATAGTCGGGATCGTCGATCATATGCACAAGATGGGTTGAAGTTGGTCGATTTTGTTTTGCCTCAAACTCAAATTCATATGAAACGATGTAGTTTCACCTGTGACCTGTGAAACACGTGTCTCGGACGCCTCCCGTTTTTCAATTGCGTTTCTGATAGAAAGGCGTACGCATATAAGGAATTGTTAAATTCATACGTCTCATGAAGTTTTCCATGCAAAACATCTCAAAACGCATTCTGAAACGCGTTTTGAAAACGCCTTTAAAAACACTGGTTGGAGTGCCTGGCTTGGTTCACGAGGGAACATTCTGGGCGTTTTGTAGCTCAGCATCATTGACTGGGTTTGGAGTATTGTCATGCTGGAGGCCACCCCTAATCTTGGGGATTATGATTTTCTAGGTCATCAATGGGTTGGCTTAACCCTAAGGCAAAATAGAAGTTAGTCACAGTCGGGATCGACGATCAGATGTGGCATAAGATGGGTTTCGAGATGGGTCGTAGTCGGGATCGTCGATCATATGCGCAAGATGGGTTGAAGTTGGTCGATTTTGTTTTGCCTCAAACTCAAATTCATATGAAACGATATAGTTTCACCTTTGATCCTGTGAAATGCATGTCTCGGACAAAAAGGCGTACGCATATAAGGAACCATTAAATTCATATGCCTCAGGAAGTTTTCCATGCAAAACGTCTCAGAACGCGTTTTGAAAACGCCTTTAAAAACACTGGTTGGATTGCCTGGCTTGGTTCACAGGGGAACATTCTGGGCATTGGGTAGCTCAGCATCATTGGCCGAGTTTGCAGTATTGTTATGCTGGAGGTCACCCCTAATCTTGGGGATCATGATTTTCTGGGTCATCAATGGGTTGGCTTGACCATTGTGAGTTTTTTTAGAGAAGTTTACTTTTATACCCATAGACGGTGCCAAATTGATGATGTTGTAAATAGGATTGACCTTGTTAGACAAATCTGTTAGTCTGACTAGTTTTTTCCTATCGATTGGATGCCTTCCTTATTACACATAGGATAAACGTAAGCTATGGTAGGACCCCAAGGGTGTGCTCGGCGAACCTCTCCGATGCTCAAGTCAACACTGAACTTTGGTAGGGAGGATTGCTTGATATTCAGAACTCTCATTCTCAGAAGAAGCAATTGGAAGTGTAGGAGTCGGAATATTTGGGATCAAACTCTCTTTAAAGTTTGTCATCTATGTGGATACGAATTCATCAATGGGCTAAATGGCCATCTCAGCTTGTGCCAAGGTACGTTCTCAGCTTGTGCGGATGTCTTCCTTACTACACACAGAATGAACGTAAGCTACGGTAGGACCACGAGGGTGTGCTTAAGGAACCTCTCCAACGCTCAACTCAACATGAACTTTGTTAGGGAGGATTGCTCAGTATTCACAGCTCTCCTTCTTAAAACAAGCAATTGAAAGTGTAGGAATAAGAGTATTTGGGGTCAGACTCTATTTAAAGTTTGTCACTTATGTGGATACGAATTCATCAATGGGTTGAATGGCCACCTCGGCACATGCCGAGGTACCTTCTCAGCTTGGGCCAAGGTACCATCTCGGCTTATGTCGAGGTGGCTCCTCATGCTTTTTTCTCCAGGCTGTCAGTACCTCATTGGTAGGGTTATTCTAGTATTATCAAACTTGAACCCATTTGTTCATTAAGAATCTTAAAAAACACTTCTCAAATCGGCTTGTTTACATAAGTAAATTAACAAAGAGAGAGAAACTCAGTGAACATAAAATTAAAGGGGAAAACAAGGGAAAAAAGAGATGCTCAGTGAAAGTAATGAAATTAAAATTAAAGCACAAATTAAAAAAGAAACGTTAAAGCCACATAAATGTCCAATAATATGTTATTGAAGTAGACAATGGACCAAGGTGAAAAATGAAATGGAAAGACAAAAAGCTAATAAATTCATTAATAGATAAACTCGGTGAAAATAAGTAATGGAAATAAAGGAAAAACGAAACCAAAAAAAAACACCTAATATGTGTTAATAAGAACACCAAGAAATGAAAAGAGCTGAGAAAATTTCAAAGAAAGAAACTCAAACAGTGCAAGTATTGGTCTTTGTATACAACTGAATAATATCACGACAGATGGTTTTTATAGAGCTTTGCTACTGTAGGGTTGTCAATGAATCGTCTTTTGTATTGAAATTGATTATTCCAGAGGTTCTGTCCAAGTGTTTTATCAATTGTTCGTGTTAAGAGGTTACTTCAGCTTCTTGGTTTTATCAAGTTTTTTGTTCGATTTTGATTTGTAGCAACTATATTTAGTCAAGAGTTGTATTTCACTTTGTCTCGTGGGCGGATCGATTGCTTTCGTTTTATTATGTTGTTGGTTGTATGTTGATGTGTAGCTGTTAGATTTTATATGTTTTAGTGTTGATTCACTATGACTTGTGGGTGGATTGATTTTCTTTGTATTGTTGTAGGACAACTATATTCAGACATAAGAGCTCGACTGATTCAACACAAGGAATAGAGAGAAGAAAAAAAATGAATGAACCATAAGAAGAGAAAAGAAAGGAAAAAACGTAGGGGAAATATGTACCTGATGCAGTAAGATTTGTTATGATAGAGTACCGCAGCTGTTCTACTACACATTCTCTTACAAGGTTAATTCTAATAATTCAACTGGATTGGAATACCAAAATGAATGTAGTAGAAGAGAACAACAAAACGAGTTAGTAAAAATGTACCTGGCAGTGTTAGCATAGCTTGCATTAATTTTGTAAAGAATCCATTTGCTTCATTTCCCTCATTTCTTGATATACAATTCAAATTTGATAAGCTCCAAACTCAAAATGGATAAATAAGGTTTTTTTTTTTTTTTAATGAATACTTAAAAGAGAATGAGAAATTACCTAGTGCTGTCAGATTCTTGTACATAATTGTCTTGCAATCCATCTATTTTGTTCCTTTGCTCATTAGCATAACCTGCCATCCACCCAAAAAGCAATGGACAGAAACAAAAACCTGAAAAAATAGGATAGAAATGAATTATGAAAAAGAAATGTGTGTGGGGTGTTGGAACTTATTCCTGTACTCTGCCTCCAGTTGCATGCATGATATTGACAACAACAGAAACCTCTCTTCTTTGAATCTAAAGTTTCCAATGGAGTTGAGGGCTTTGTACAGAGAATCATTTAATTTGAAGCTTCTGACCTGCACTTAATCTAAACCACAAACTATAAAACCAAAACAGACCAACCGTAACTTGTAACAAGGTTAACATATTCAAATAAAAACATTACAAAATTAGAGCCCAAAGCAAAAGCTTTGCAATTCCATTTAAGCTGTACACAACCAACACACATACACAACCATTTAAGTTGAAAAAATCAATATATATACATAGAGAAAGAGAGTATTGACTTTACGAAACCGAAGAGGAATGCAGACCAGCACTTGTCCAGGGAATAGAGATTCTCCATTTTCTTCTGTCACCAGCTATTTGTAACTAGCATGGTTGTATAGGTAGTTCAACTCATATTTTTTGTGCTTGTGGATTGTTATTGGTTGTTGAATCATTAGAATCCATATAGTTGAAGTTAGAATTGAATTTGGTTGATGTTGGGTGTTTTCTTGAGCTTTGTTGCTATTGGGTTGTCAATGAATTTTCAGTTGCGTTATAACTTTTAACTGACGTTTCTTGTGGTGTTGGCCAAAGTGTTAAGTTTGTTTCAAGGTTTACTGTGTTTTTCATTATGTTTCTTGTGGTGTTGGCCAAAATGTTAAGTTTGTTTCAAGGTTTACTGTGTTTTTCATTTGTTTCTTGTGGTGTTGGCCAAAGTGTTAAGTTTGTTTCAAGGTTTTACTGTGTTTTTCATGATGTTACAATTGATTTTGTTTTTGGATAAATCTACAATTGAATTTGGTTGATGTTGGGTGTTTTCTTGAGCTTCGTTGCTATTGGGTTGTCAATGAATTTTCAGTTGCGTTATAACTTTTAACTGACGTTTCTTGTGGTGTTGGCCAACGTGTTAAGTTTTCAAGGTTTTACTGTGTTTTTCATTATGTTTCGATGTGTCGCTATTATAATTTGTATGATTCCAGGTATAATTGCATCAAAATAGCCTTCATTGCTTGTATTGTAGGACAACAAGAAGTAAGATATGCATATATATAAGTACCTCGCAAAGAAAAAACGAATGAATGAATGAATAGAGGGAAAAAAAATGAATGAATGAACAAGAAGAAGAAAGGGAAAAAAGGCAGGGGCAGTATGTACCTTGTGCCGCACAAATTTTATGATGACACACCTTTTTGTATATTAGTGCTTCACCGCCATAATTTTGGACAAGAATTCAGGTTACGTAATAGAAGACAAGGAAAATGCCTTGTCCCCCAATTTCACACCCCCATTTTAAACCCAGGCATGCTGTGTTTATTATCTATTGGTATCCCACATATCACATGGATTGGGTGTTAAAATGGGGGACGATATTGGGGGGGGGGGGGCTTCAGTATCTATGAAAATTATCCATATAAAGTTCAACTGGATTGAAGTACCGATATGGATAGAAGAAAAAGAATGAATACAATAGAAGAACAGGAAAAAGGAAAAAGGAGTCACGAAATACGTACCTCAACAGCTTTTATCAGTCTTGCAAATAATATAATTGCTTCATTTTTCTAATTTCAGACAAGAAATATGACATATGAGACAATTCTCTATATAATAATTTAACTTGGATTAGCTCTTGCAGCTGTACAAACAAAAAGAAAATGGATAAAATGAATAAGAAAAAAGCAAAAGAAAGACTGAGGTAAATATGTGCTCTCAGATTGTTTGTGCTTAGTACCAAAGCTTTTGTATAATAATCTTTTTTTTTTTAATTCAATGCTTTGAAAACAAAGGAGAGGAGTAAAAGAGATGTATCTGGTGCCATCAGAGTTATTATATGTTGATTACCAGAGGTTTAGCATATTAGTTTTAATTTTTAAAAAATCATGAAAGCTTCGTTATTACCACTGCTAGCATTGAATTTAGTGATCCCATGAAGAACAGAATCCACAATTTTATTTACAACATACAAGAAAATAAATATGTAAATACAAGTACCGTGGCTTTTCTACTACATATTCTCTTACAAGGTTAATTCCAATAATTCAAGTGGATTGGAATACCAAAATGAATGCAGTAGAAGAGAACAACAAAACGAGTTAGGAAATATGTACCTGGCAGAGTGTTAGCACAGTGTGTATTAGTTTGTAGAGAATCTATTTGCTTCATTACCCTTATTTCATTCAGACAAGAGAACTATGACATGTACACTAGGGGAAATTCTCAACATAACGATTCAACTTTGGTAAGCTCCAAACTGAAAAAATGGATAAATAAGGTTTTTTTTTGAATGAATTTGTAGAAGAGAATGAGAAAATGTACCTGGTATCGTCGGATTCTTGTATATAATGTTTTGCAATATATCTATTTATTCCATTGCTCATTAGCATAACCTGCCATCCACCCAAAAAAGCAATGAACAGAAATAAAAGGAGAAATTGAACAAACCCAAAGAATTAGGAAGAAATGAATTATGAAAGGGTAAAGGGAGTGTAGTATCGAAACTTGTTCCTGTACTCTGCCTCCAGTTCCATGTTACTGACACACACAAAATCATTTAAGAAGAATTAGTTGACAAAATCAATATATAGGCATAGAGAAAGAGAGTACTACTGACTTTACCGATCCCAAGAGGAATGCACACCAGCACTTGTCCAGGGAAGAGAAATTCTCCATTTTCTTCTGTTACCAGCTCTTTGTAACTAGCATGGTTGTATAGGTAGTTCAACTCATAATTTTTTATGTGGTATATATGCTTGTGGATTCTTATTGGTTATTGGTTGTTGAAACATTTGAATCCAGAACAGTTGATGTTACAATTGAATTTGGTTACTGTTGGCAGTTTTATTGACCTTTGTTGCCATTGAGTTGTCAATGAATTTTCAGTTGCGCTATAACTTTTATTTGATGTTTCTTGCGGTGTTGTACAATGTGTTAAGTAAGTTTCTAGGTTTCATTATGTTTCGATGGATCGCTATTATAATTTGATGTTTCTTGCGGTGTTGTCCAATGTGTCAAGTAAGTTTCTAAGTTTCGTTATGTTTCGATGTGTCGCTATTATAATTTGTACGATTCCAGGTATGGTTGCATCAAATTGGCCTTCATTGCTTGTATTGTAGGACAACAAGTTGTAAGATATGCATATTATTCTATACGTACCTTGCATAGAAAAACAAACGAATGAATGAATGAAAAGCGGGATAAAATGGATGAATGAACAAGAAGAAGAGAAAGGGAAGAAAAAAGAAGCAGGTAGAGACAATATTTACCTTGTGCAGTACAAATTATGATGGCACCTACAACTTTTTGTCTATTTGTGCTTCACCGCCATAATTTCAAACAAGAAGTCAGGTTACCTAATAGGAGACAAGGAAAATGCTTCATCCCCCAATTTCTTACCCCCATTTAAACCTCATCTAGCTGGATAAAAGTGTTGAATATCCCACATCGATTGGGAAAAGGGCTGGTGTGTGGTTTAAATGAGGGTTTCCTCCAACTTGTTAATAGGCCATTTAAGGGGTTGGACAAGGGGCCCAATATGTTAACAAAAAGAAAAAAAAATATGAATGAATTAGAAAAGAGTAAAGGAAAGAGAGAGAAAAATATGTACCTGGTGCACTCAGATTGTTCGTGCTTACCCCCATTTAAACCTCATCTAGCTGGATAAAAGAAAAAAAAAATGAATGAATTAGAAAAGAGCAAAGGAAAGAGTGAGAAAAATATGTACCCGGTGCACTCAGACTGTTTGTGCTTAGTACCAAAGGTTTTGTATAATAGTCCTTTTTTTTTATTCAGTGCTCCAAAAAAAAGGGGAGGAGTAAAAGAAATACGTACCTGGTGCCGTTACGGATGTCGGCTCAATCCGAAGGAAATTATGCGGAAGCTTTACAGAATTATTATGAAGCTATGCGACTAGAAATTGATCCCTATGATCGAAGTTATATACTCTATAACATAGGACTTATTCACACAAGTAACGGAGAACATACGAAAGCAGAGTTATTATGCTGATTACCAGAGGTTTAGCATATTGGTTTTCTTTTTCATATAGCTTCTTTATTACCACTTCTAACATTGAATTTGGTGATCCCATGAAGAACTGAAGCCACAATCTTATTTACAACATACAAGAAAGTAAAAGATGTAAATCCAGAGAATTATTTTATAAACTTCATCTTAAACCGTAACATTGCAGAGATACTCTGACATTTTGTCGCAACTACACAGATGAGAATACTCTGGCATTGCTTATAAGTCTCACGACCAACAAGTTTTATCTTATAGTCTATGAACCAATCAAAGAAAGTCTTCATGTGGCATGAAACCAATAAAATCAATTTAATAATGACATATTCTCCCTTTACCAATGAGAAATTGTTAGAAGAGCAACTTTCGCAAGATCATCATACAAGTTTCAATCAATTCGGATAACTAAATGCAACTGATTCATAAAAGCAGGAAAAAAAGAGCAAACAATAAACAGAAAAGCAAAGTCAATTAACAAGAAGGGTTAGAATATTTTCATACTTCATCAAATTGGGAAAATGAGGTAGTTGAGGTGGCAGGAGTATGGATCATGTGACTGGCTTGCCGCTATGATCTGAAGAAGTGTATCTCTTAGAAACTGCAACCAGAATCCATACTCAAGTCCTACTTGAATATTAGTTTTGCAATATAACAATTTGCTCATTGCAATAATCTGTATATTAAGGACAAGAGAAAAGTATAGGAATGCGAGTAAGTGGAATAGATAGAATAAAAAGAAATAAATGAACGAACAAAGAAGGGAAAAGAAATGAAAAAAAAGATGAGGGAAATAGGTACCTTGTGCAAGAAGATATGTTATAAAGACTACTACCAACAACAGTTGTATATTAGAAAATTCAAAAAAATTCAACGGATTAACATACCAAAATGGATAGAATAAAAAGACATAAATGCAACATGACAAGTGAAAGAACTGGAAGGGAGTCGAGAAATATGTACGTCTGCACTTGATGAAGTCATATTTTCTATATAGAATACAACCGCAGCGGCGCCGCGTGTATAGTAGTTTGCAAAGAATCATGACGTGGGTGCGATATCGGAAGATTCTCTGTATAGTAATTCAAAATTTCAAAGTAGATTAGCTCCTGGTATCCCTAGGTGCGAAAAGAAAATGGATAACAGAGAAAAAAAAATAATGAACCAGAAAATGAGCAAAGGAAAGAGCTGAGGGCTATAAATACCTGGTGATGTCAGAACTTCAATGCTGATACCACAACTTATATTTATTAGTTTTGCATATAACATCTATTTGATGAAGTGCTATGAATACAAAAGGAAAATGAAAACTAAAGGCAATAGGTACCTTGTGCAGTCACATAAAAAAATCATAAGATAGAATATCTAATGAGGGAAAAGATAAGATGCTTTTATCTCTAGCTACACCTAAAACAAACTCATGAGCATAAAATAGATAGGCAAAACATTACAGTCACCAGCAGAATCTTAAAACGGATTATGGAAAGTATGGATATGGCCAAAATTTAGTAAAACATTATAATAATCCAACAGTTCATTACATGTAACATATAGTAATGTTCTAGCCAGTCACCACAGAGGCTGAGAAATTCTGTCTTTACTGACAAACAATCTCTAAAAAAACTTTTGCAGCTATGTAAAACAATTTATATGCAATAATCTTGTTATTCTACAACAGGTTCAAAGATCTCAACGCAAGACACCTCATTGATATTCCCCACAGTTTAGTTAAAACATTTCCCTCTAAACAGAATTTTTGAACAGTACATCTTTATAAGCGAACTATCAAATATATAGAGAATCAAAGTCATAACAAGAAAGACTTTGGCTTCATCAAAGAATAACGAGTTAAAGCATATCGTATAATTCAATTTGAAAAAATGAGTGAGACCAATCAGATCAAAATGCCCAAAGATGATGAGCGAAATCAAGAGCATCTGAGTTTGAAGATTTTCGTTGATGAGTGAAATCATGATCAAAATTCGAAAATTTCCGTACCATATCAAATTGGAATATATGGGTAGTTGAGGTAGTAGGAGGAGGATCCCGAGCACGTGAGTGTGCAAAGAATTAACTCAAGTCCCACATGAATATTGGATTTGCAATATCTGGAGTTGCGCATTGCCATCAATGAACCAAACCTGAAGTCTTGTGATTTCATCTCATACGAAACAATATTGGCTGTATAGGTTAGTTTAGAAGCAAACCAATGAACCAAAACTGCATTACCGAATTTTCAGAAACACTAACCTCATCTTTAATGTGCAGCTAATGAGAAGTATTGGTCTTACTACCGAGAAAATGAGAGGAACCAAGTGCGAAAGAACTTGCTGAATGAAACCAGGTACAGAAAAACTTCCCGAATTCCTTAGCACACCAACCACATCCTGCTGGAGACGGATTAACCAACGAGCTGCCAATAATGAAGTGTCAAGCCAGTTAAATTACGATATGATAAGCTGTAAATATAGATATGCATGTATAGCTATTTCCTAATTTGTCAAGCCAATTAATTAGCATATAATCAACTGTAAATATGTATATCTTTCCTAATTAGATAGCTTAAATTAGACCAGCTAGCATTCCAATTCTTATATAATGAGAAGTGCTCAAAAGAGCAAGACAGATTTCACATCTCCATTTTGTCATTTTGGCATCAAGGACGCCATGATGAGGAGAAGTCCAGCAAATCAGAAGGCTTGAATTTTGCACTGCAATGATAGAAGACAGAGATTTCGTAATCGCATTACATTAACATAGGTAAAAGCTAAAGCTAAGCATGCCAACCTTCTGCATTGGCAGACCTCCTATAATAGATAAAAAGGGCAAGATGAGAAGAGTGATGCTATAGCACCAATGACTAAAGAAGGTTTTCCAGTCAACATTTGCATCATACGAGACAAGAGATAAAAATAAATCTCTTCATTTGTGACTGAGCAAAAAAAGGATTGTATGCAGCATACTGATAAATGATAATAGGTTACCATACTGATGAATCATGAATGATAATAGGTTACCATACTGATGGTCTGAGTTCTCTCCTCTTTTTGCCATAACTTCCGGCATAAGGGAAGAATGGCTAAAGGAATTCCATGTAGATGTAGAAGAAAAAAATGCCATCACTTAAGGTGCTGGCTAATTTGAATGTTGTCCCCCTGATAAAATACTGACCTTTTGAAGAACTGTTGTACATCTTCTAGTGGTAAATAAAGTTGATAAATATCAGAATGATGACTTAGAATTGAGGTCCCTTCTGACCTTACTCAAATCATTCAAGAGCTTTCAGAACTCAGTGCTAACTGATTCCAAAAAGAATAATGATGAGGCCAATGATACAAGAACATTTATTGTTGGTCCTCGTCGAAGGAATAAAGACTCACAAATATCCAAAGGTAAAAAATCGGGTCAAATTAAATAGACGAATTGTATAAGTAGAAGTTCTTCTTAGAAAAATGAGTTCAAACCAAAACATCAACTTCAAATAGCAGATGAAAAATAGGAAAACAGCCTCTAGGCACTTGAAAATAAAGAAAAGAGCACACTGAAAAATTTCTCATTCGCAGAGACAACTTGCACAAACCTCTCCAAATTCATCATCGAACAAAATAACAAATTAGTGAAAGCAAGATATCATATGCAAATGGCATTTCTCATAGGAAGAGACAAATAGCATAAGTATAAATTATTCTTATCATTTGTAAAGACTAACCATTTTGAAGCCAAAAAAAAGAGAGGCTTTGGTAAAAAAGCTGTTAAACACTTAGACCTGGTTGAAATGAATTGAATCAAAAATTTGATATTATATATGTTCATAATCTATACAAATTCGTTAAAAAAAAAAAACAAACTCATACCATTTCCGAACAAGAAAAGAAGGCTTTTTTATGGCAAATGGATAAAACCCTGCCTGGAAAAAATGATCCTGATTACATATGGTAACACCGATTGAAGTCAAATAAATAAAATTCAAATTCTTCAGGGGAAACAAACTCTTATCTGCAGCCATTTTCCCTTTACTCTCAGAAGAGAATAGATGTAACTCAAATCATTAATCAGACACAAAAAACTTGAGAATCAGCAGAAACTCATCTCAGAGAAAAAGCAGAATCAAAAGCCCCCTATTGGAGAATTGATGAGCAGAATACCAGTTTACTAAGACAAATAAAAAACATACCAATAAAAAGGCATATAGATAATCTCATCTTTAATGCAGCTAACTCAGAATTAATCCAACTATCAACAAGGAAATTAAAGAAACCAAGTATGAAAGAACCAAGTAAATCTTGTAACTCAATGCACCATCTTGCAGATCCAGGATTACACGAGTCAGAGGAGTTGGTTTGATAGGAAGAAACTACTGAACCAAAATCGCACAACATATTTGATTATTAGATCAGAAACATTCAACGGATAACATATAGATGATATGATCTTAAGTGCAGCTAACCCATTCTAAGTTATTGGTCTTAGTACCAAACAAAAATTAGAGAAATTAAGTTAAAAAGCCTGCAGGACCACAAGACCAAAGTGGCACAATCTATATTCGATGAAGGACAGATTGAGGATTTTTAATTTGCATTTAGGATGGCAGAAATAAAGTTTGTAACAGCACTGGATTGTTTGCTTCAGAGGTGGTTTCTCAGAAGCAAATCAGTAAACATAACTGCAGAAAATCTAACTATATTAAAAAAATAGCAGATAAGTAATAATTCATCATTAATAGCTATTCTGGCATAAGTATTTGTCTTAGTAATCAAGACAATCAGAGAAATCGAGTATGAAAGAACCTGCTAGATCCCTTTATCACTACATCCTGCAGGACAATAAGAACACCAAAGAAGCACCATTTACATGTAAAAAAAACAAAAAGGTTTTTTAAACTTCCATTTTAAGGATGGCAGAAAAAGAGTTCCTAATTGCACTACAGAAGAACCAAAGAAGCACATCCGATAATCAATGAAAATACCACAATGAGCAGTAAAAGCGATCAAAAACGGTTTTGTATTGTAAGGATGGCAGTAATTAGTCAATAGCTGCTTCTTTTTTTATAGTGTTGATTCAATATCATTCGTAGGTGGATTTCGTGAAATTGGTCTTCGTGCTCTATTGTAAGAAAAGAAGCATGAAAAGTATATTTTATATATAGCAGTTCAACAGGATTAACACAAGGAATAGATAGAATAAAAAAGATAAATGAACGAACCAAAGAAGAGAAAAGAAATGAAAGAAGGTTGGGGCAATAGCTACCTTGTGCAACAACAAAAATTTGTTATGATGACTACTCACAGAGGTTGGGCAATAGCTACCTTGTGCAATAAAATAAGATGACTACTCACAGCAGTTGTTTATTAGTTTTCAAAAGGTTCCTAACACTACAGAAGAACCAAAGAAGCACATCCGATAATCAATGAAAATACCACAATGAGCAGTAAAAGCAATCAAAAAAGGTTTTCATAACGTTGTATTGCAAGGATGGCAGTAATTAGTCAATAGCTGCTTCTTTTTTTATGGTGTTGATTCAATATGATTTGTAGGTGGATTTCGTGAAATTGGTCTTCGTCGCTCTATTGTAGGAAAAGAAGCATGAAAAGTATATTTAATATCTAGCAGTTCAACAGGATTAACACAAGGAATGGATAGAATAAAAACATAAATGAAAGAACCAAAGAGGAGAAAAGAAATGAAAGAAGGTTGGGGCAATAGCTACCATGTGCAGCAACAAAAATTTGTTATGATGACTACTCACAGGGGTTGGGCAACAGCTACCTTGTGCAATAAAATAAGATGACTACTCACAGCAGTTGTTTATTAGATTTCAAAAGATATTTGCTTCACTGATATGATTTCGAACAAGAATTCTGACAGTTGTATTATAGGAAAATTCAAAACAAAATCAACAGGATTAACATACCAATATGGAGACAGAATAAAAGACATACATGCAACAGGACAAATGAAAGAACTAGAAGGGAGTCGAGGATGTACCTGTGCAAAAAAATTCAACTGGATTAACATACCAATATGGAGACAATAAGAGCCATAAATGCAACAGGACAAATGAAAGAACTAGAAGGGAGTCGAGGATGTACCTGTGCACTTGATGAAGTCATATTTGCTATGTAGAATACTACTGCAGCTTGTATTTTAATTCTGCAAAGAATCATGACATTTGTGTCCGCTATGGGACAACTGTCACAAAATTCGATGTACGGTAATTCAAAATTTGAAATTAGACTAGTTTCCAATGGAGTTGAGGGCCTGTACTCTGCCTCCAGTTGCATGCATGATATTGAAAACGACAGAAACTTCTCTTCTTTGAATCTAAAGTTTCCAATGGAGTTGAGCGCTTTGTACGGAGAATCATTTAATTTGAAGCTTCTGACCTGCACTTAATCTAAACCACAAACTATAAAACCAAAACAGACCAACCCTAACTTGTAACAAGGTTTACAAATTTAAATAAAAGCATTACCAAATTAGAGCCCATAGGAAAAAGCTTTACAATTCCATTTAAGCTGTACACAACCAACACACATACACAACCATTTAAGAAGAATTAGTTGAAAAAATCAATATATATACATAGAGAGAGAGAGTATTGACTTTACGAATCTGAAGAGGAATGCAGACCAGCACTTGTCCAGGGAATAGAGATTCTCCATTTTCTTCTGTCACCAGCTATTTGTAACTAGCATGGTTGTATAGGTAAGTTCAACTCATATTTTTTATGGGGTATTTATGCTTGTGGATTGTTATTGGTCGTTGAATCATTAGAATCCATATAATTGATGCTACAATTGAATTTTTTTTTTGGATAAATCTACAATTGAATTTGGTTGATATTGGGTGTTTTCTTGAGCTTTGTTGCTATTGGGTTGTCAATGAATTTTCAGTTGCGTTATAACTTTTAACTGACGTTTCTTGTGGTGTTGGCCAAAGTGTTAAGTTTGTTTCAAGGTTTTACTGTGTTTTTCGTTATGTTTCGATGTGTCGCTATTATAATTTGTATGATTCCAAGTATAATTGCATCAAAATAGCCTTCATTGCTTGTGTTGTAGGACAACAAGAAGTAAGATTGCATATATATATGTACCTTGCAAAGAAAAAACGAATGAATGAATAGAGGGAAAAAAGATTGAATGAATGAACAAGAAGAAGAGGGGAAAAAGGCAGGGGCAGTATGTACCTTGTGCCGTACAACTTTTATGATGATGCACCTTTTTGTATATTAGTGCTTCACCGCCATAATTTCGGACAAGAATTCAGGTTACGTCATAGAAGACAAGGAAAATGCTTTGTCCCCCAATTTCATACCCCCATTTTAAACCCAGGCATGCTGTGTTCATTATCTATCGGTATCCCACATATCACATGGATTGGGTGTTAAAATGGGGGACGATATTGGGGGGGGGGGGGGGGCTTCAGTATCTATGAAAATTATCCATATAAAGTTCAACTGGATTAAAGTACCGATATGGATAGAAGAAAAGGAATGAATACAATAGAAGAACAGGAAAAACGAAAAAGGAGCCGCGAAATACGTACCGCAACAGCTTTTATCAGTCTTGCAAATAATATAATTGCTTCATTTTTCTAATTTCGGACAAGAAATATGACATATGAGACAATTCTCTATATAATAATTTAACTTGGATTAGCTCTTGCAGCAGCACAAACAAAAAGAAAATGGATAAATGAATTAGAAAAAAGCATAAGAAAGAGTGAGGGAAATATGTGTTCTCAGATTGTTTGTGCTTAGGACCAAAGCTTTTGTATAATAATCTCTTTTTTTTTAATTCAATGCTTTGAAAACAAAGGAGAGATGAGTAGAAGAGATGTACCTGGTGCCATCAGAGTTATTATATGTTGATTACCAGAGGTTTAGCATATTAGTTTTAATTTTTAAAAAAACATGAAAGCTTCGTTATTACCACTGCTAGCATTGAATTTAGTGATCCCATGAAGAACAGAATCCACAATTTTATTTACAACATACAAGAAAATAAATATGTAAATACAAGTACCGAGGCTTTTCTACTACATATTCTCTCACAAGGTTAATTCTAATAATTCAAGTGGATTGGAATACCAAAATGAATGCAGTAGAAGAGAACAACAAAACGAGTTAGGAAATATGTACCTGGCAGAGTGTTAGCACAACGTGTATTAGTTTTGTAGAGAATCTATTTGCTTCATTACCCTTATTTCATTCAGACAAGAGAACTATGACATGTACACTAGGGGAATTCTCAATATAACGATTCAACTTTGGTAAGCTCCAAACTGAAAAATGGATAAATAAGGTTTTTTTTTAATGAATTTGTAAAAGAGAACGAGAAAATGTACCTGGTATTGTCGGATTCTTGTATATAATGTTTTGCAATATATCTATTTATTCCATTGCTCATTAGCATAACCTGCCATCCACCCAAAAAAGCAATGAACAGAAACAAAAGGAGAAATTGAACAAACCCAAAGAATTAGGAAGAAATGAATTATGAAAGGGTAATGGGAGTGTAGTATCGAAACTTGTTCCCGTACTCTGCCTCCAGTTCCATGGTACTGACACACACAAAATCATTTAAGAAGAATTAGTTGACAAAATCAATATATAGGCATAGAGAAAGAGAGTACTACTGACTTTACCGATCCCAAGAGGAATGCAGACCAGCACTTGTCCAGGGAAGAGAAATTCTCCATTTTCTTCTGTTACCAGCTCTTTGTAACTAGCATGGTTGTATAGGTAGTTCAACTCATAATTTTTTATGTGGTATATATGCATGTGGATTCTTATTGGTTATTGGTTGTTGAAACATTTGAATCCAGAACAGTTGATGTTACAATTGAATTTGGTTAATGTTGGCAGTTTTATTGACCTTTGTTGCCATTGAGTTGTCAATGAATTTTCAGTTGCGCTATAACTTTTATTTGATGTTTCTTGCGGTGTTGTACAATGTGTTAAGTAAGTTTCTAGGTTTCGTTATGTTTCGATGTGTCGCTATTATAATTTGATGTTTCTTGCGGTGTTGTCGAATGTGTTAAGTAAGTTTCTAAGTTTCGCTATGCTTCGATGTGTCGCTCTTATAATTTGTATGATTCCAGGTATGGTTGCATCAAATTGGCCTTCATTGCTTGTATTGTAGGACAACAAGTAGTAAGATATGCATATTATTCTATACGTACCTTGCATAGAAGAACAAACGAATGAATGAATGAAAAGAGGGATAAAATGGATGAATGAACAAGAAGAAGAGAAAGGGAAGAAAAAAGAAGCAGGTAGGGACAATATTTACCTTGTGCAGTACAAATTATGATGGCACCTACAACTTTTTGTATATTTGTGCTTCACCGCCATAATTTCAAACAAGAAGTCAGGTTACCTAATAGGAGACAAGGAAAATGCTTCATCCCCCAATTTCTTACCCCCATTTAAACCTCATCTAGCTAGATAAAAGAAAAAAAAATATGAATGAATTAGAAAAGAGTAAGAGTGTGTTTGGATTGAAGGATTTGGAGGGGAGGGAAGGGAAGAGAAGGGAAAGAGAGTTTCCTTCCAATTCCCTTGTTTGAATAGTTTATAAAAAATTGAGGAGAGGGATTTGAGGGGATTTGGGAGGAAGATTTCATTAAATTTTTGTCAAAATTCTTTCCTCCCAAAATGGAGTCATTTGGAGGGAAAGAGATTACTAATTAAGTTACTTATAAGTTCAAAACCTATTTTACCCTTGAACATAACACTTAAACATAAAAAATAAGGATAAACTAGTAAATTAAACTACGTTTCTTTCCATTCTTTGTTTTATCTAACCGAATATGAGAGAGGGAAATGTATTTTCCCTTCCATTCTCTTCCCTTCTCTTCCTTCCCTTTCCCTTCTTTTCCCTTCCCCCAAATCCCTCAATCCAAACACACTCTAAAGGAAAGAGAGAGAGAAATAGGTACCTGGTGCACTCAGATTGTTTGTGCTTACCCCCATTTAAACCTCATCTAGCTGGATAAAAGAAAAAAAAAATGAATGAATTAGAAAAGAGCAAAGGAAAGAGAGAAAAATATGTACCTGGTGCACTCAGATTGTTTGTGCTTACTACCTAAGGTTTTGTATAAGTCCTTTTTTTTTTATTCAGTGCTCCAAAAAAAGGGGGAGGAGTAAAAGAAATATGTACCTAGTGCCGTTAGAGTTATTATGCTGATTACCAGAGGTTTAGCATATTAGTTTTCTTTTTCATATAGCTTCTTTATTACCACTTCTAACATTGAATTTGGTGGTGATCCCATGAAGAACTGAAGCCACAATCTTATTTACAACATACAAGAAAATAAAAGATGTAAATCCAGAGAATTATTTTATGAACTTCATGTTAAACCGTAACATTGCAGAGATACTCTGACATTTTGTTGCAACTAAACAGATGAGAATACTCTGGCATTGCTTATAAGTCTCATGACCAACAAGTTTTATCTTATACTCTATGAGCCAATTAAAGAAAGTCTTCATGTGGCATGAAACCAATAAAAACAATTTAATAATGACATATTCTCCCTTTACCAATGAGAAATTGTTAGAAGAGCAACTTTCGCAAGATCATCATACAAGTTTCAATCAATTCGGATAACTAAATGCAGCTGATCCATAAAAGCGGGAAAAAAAGAGCAAACAATAAACAGAAAAGCAAAGTCAATTAACAAGAAGGGTTAGAATATTTTCATACTTCATCAAATAGGAAAAATGGGGTAGTTGAGGTGGCAGGAGTATGGATGATGTGACTGGCTTGCCGCTATGATCTGAAGAAGTGTATCTCTTAGAAACTGCAACCAAAATCCATACTCAAGTCCTACTTGAATATTAGTTTTGCAATATAACAATTTGCTCATTGCAATAACCTGTATATTAAGGACAAGAGAAAAGGAAAGGAATGCGAGTAAGCGGAACAAATAGAATAAAAATAAATAAATGAACGAACCAAAGAAGGGAAAAGAAATCAAAAAAAGATGAGGGAAATAGGTACCTTGTGCAATAAGACATGTTATAAAGACTACTACCAACAACAGTCGTATATTAGAAAATTCAAAAAAATTCAACGGATTAACATACCAAAATGGATAGAATAAAAAGACATAAATGCAAGATGACAAATAAAAGAACTAGAAGGGAGTCGCAAAATACGTACCTTTCAACAGCTTTTATCAGTCTTGCAAATAATATAATTGCTTCATTTTCTATTTCAGACAAGAAATATGACATATGAGACAATTCTCTATATAATAATTTAACTTGGATTAGCTCTTGCAGCTGTACAAAAAAAAAAGAAAATGGATAAAATGAACTAGAAAAAAGCAAAAGAAAGAGTGAGGGAAATATGTGCTCTCAGATTGTTGGTGCTTAGTACCAAAGCTTTTGTATAATAATTTCTTTTTTTTAATTCAACGCTTTGAAAACAAAGGAGAGAAGAGTAAAAGAGATGTACCATCAGAGTTATTATATGTTGATTATCAGAGCTTTAGCATATTAGTTTTAATTTCAAAAAAATCAAGACAGCTTCATTATTGTCATGAGAGTTAAGGGTAGTTTGGTAATTTAGTATTTAGGGTATTGTATCTGCGTGTAATTTATATATATATATAGAGTGTATCTGTGCTAGAAAGAAAGTAAGAAATAAAAAATATTCTTTACACTCTCACGACAAAGCCTTCTCTGTTCTCTCTTCTTCTTCATTATCTTCCTAACCTGTGATTCATCTTCTTGTACATGGTATCGGAGCTTGGTTAGATCACTGTTCTGGTATTTGCTGCTGTCTACGTGATTGGGTCTTCACTGCTGCCCAGAATACGAAGTTAGATGAGACTACCAGAGTTGAGGTGAATCGTCGATCTACGGTGCTACAGAGGTCAGTTCGAAAAACTCTAGTTTACTAAAAGCTTCGTCGGCGGAAGATACTTCTCGGCGGAGGTTTGCGGGTCCATCGGAGAGGCGCGTGACTTTCACGCGCCACCGTCGGTAGACACACTGTCACCGGAATGTGATTTTATGTGCTGAAAATTACTGGATATGTCTCCCTCTTGCTCGTTTCTTGCCCTGGTATTGATGGGTCTTTTGGTTTGAGGTTGATTTTTTTTTTGTGGTGAGCAAGAAGGTTTCAGATTTGTTTTGTGGATTCTGGGTTTATATTCCAGTGTGTTGTTAGTGGAATACTACGTCATCATGAGTGAGGCGGAGAAGAAAGTTAGTGTTACTGATGTGGTTGCCACTTCAACCAAGTTAACTGACCAGAGATTAACTGGTCCTAATTATCAGCACTGGCGCAAAATTATCCAGGTTGTGGTCCGGGGCATGGACAAAGAAGATCATCTCACTGGTACAGCCCCTGACTCTATAACTGATGCTGCTGGAAATAAGGTGTGGCTGCGTGATGATGCCCGTTTGTATGGTCAAATTCTGAATTCTATGGACCCAAAGGTCTCTGAGTTAGTGACACATTGTGATACCGTGAAGGAAATTTGGGAATATTTGGGCGTTCTGTATTCTGGAAAGGATGATATGAATCGATTGTATGATGTTGCATTATCCTTCTTTCGGCCTAAACAGAAGGAGTCTAATCTGAGTGATTATTTTGCATCTTTCAAGAAAGTCTATGAGGAGTTCAATTCCTTGATGCCCCTGGATCTTGATCTTGAGAGAAGGCGCCAACAGAGGGAGCAGTTGGCTATTATTGCATTCCTGAGTGGCATGCAATCTGAGTATGATTCTGCACGGTCCCAAATTCTTGCTAGTGGTGAGATATCCCTTACTGAAGCATTCTCACGGGCTAATCGATCTGTTAGACCTGCTTCTTTCACACCAGGTATCTCCGAGCGGTCTGGGTTGATTGGTCAGTCATCTTATGATGCACGTGGTGGTCGTGGTGGTCGTGGTGGCCGTAGTGGTCGTGGTCCCGATGGCAAGTTTACATGTTATCATTGTGGTGGAGTGGGTCATACTCGTGACAGGTGTTGGAAGTTGCATGGCAAACCACCCCCTGTTCGTTCTGCCAATGTGGCTTCTAGTGTGGCCTCAGGTGTTCATGATTTGAATCTTTCCTCTACATCTTCTACTTCAGATGAGGGGCGTGTTAGTCTGTCTGCTGCTGAGTATTCCCGCATAATGAGTCAGTTATCTGTCTCTACTGGTTCGATAGCTTCTGCTGCGACTAATGCCTCTGCTCTTATGTCGGTTTCCCCTCGTGCCTGGGTTATAGACTCTGGTGCTTCAGACCATATGACTGGGAACCCAGGTATTCTGGATACATATTCTTCCACATCGTCTCATCCTGCTGTGCGGGTTGCTAATGGGACGTTTGTGGAGGTGAAGGGGATTGGCACTGCATCTCCTACTTCTACTTTGCATTTGGACTCCGTTCTCACTTTATCCTCATTTTCTTTCAATTTACTCTCTGTGAGTGCCCTTACAAAGGCACTTAAATGTTCAATAACATTTTTTTCTGATCATTGTGTCTTTCAGGATCAGTCTACGAAGAGGATGATTGGTAGAGGTCGTCTCACTTCCGGCGGGCTCTATGTTTTGGATGATGAACCTCCTTCTTCCTTGCTGGTGTCGAGTCCTCCTTCTCCTATGGAGCTTCATTGTCGTTTTGGTCATCCTGCTCTTCCCAGCTTAAAGCTTTTGTGTCCTTCTTTATCTTCGTTACAACTGTTGTCTTGTGAGTCTTGTCAGTTTGCGAAACATCATCGCAGGTCTTATGTGTCTAGGAGAGTTAAACGAGCTTGTGCTCCTTTTGACTTAGTTCATTCTGATATTTGGGGTCCCTGTCCAATTGTGTCACAATCAGGTTATCGATATTTTGTTACTTTTGTGGATGATTATTCTCGTACTACTTGGGTATATTTAATGAATAAACGTTCAGATTTGTTCTCTATTTTTTGTTCATTCTATGCTGAAATTTGTACTCAACATTCTTTATGCATCCGTATCCTGCGGAGTGATAATGCTAAAGAATATCTATCCAATGATATGTCTTCTTTCTTGTCTAGTAAGGGAATCCTCCATCAATCTTCTTGTCCGGACACCCCTCAACAAAATGGGGTGGCTGAACGTAAAAATCGTCATCTTATGGAGGTTGCCCGCGCTCTTATGTTCCACATGCGAGTTCCTAAAATTTTCTGGAGTGATGCTGTTCTCACTGCCACCTATCTCATTAATAGAATGCCTTCCTCAGTTCTACTTGGTCAAATTCCCTATCAACTCTTATTTCCGAGTGATGTGCTTCACTCTCTCCCAGTGCGGGTCTTTGGATGTACTTGCTATGTTCGGGATACTCGTCCTCATCTTACTAAATTGGATCCTAAATCGTTGCGCTGTATTTTTCTTGGATACTCTCGTACTCAAAAGGGTTATCGATGCTTCTCTCCAGAATTGGGACGATATCTCGTTTCCTCAGATGTTGCTTTTGATGAGTCTAATGCTTACTCCTCACACTCATCTTGTCCCGTGTCTCTCCCATCCTCTTCTGATCTTGATGAGTGTTTGGTGTATGATCTTGTGCGGCCCACCGAGTCGTCCTCGTCTTGTTCATCTAGTTCTTCTCCCCAGTTGAGGACTTATACTCGTGGTCCTCGTCAGGTAGTTCAGTATGGTCCCTCAGTTCCTTCGGAAGTGGTGCCTTCTCCACCATCGGTCTCCTCAACTGATCTTGAACCTGCACCTGAGATCCCGACTGATATTGATATCCCTATTGCTCTTCGGAAAGGGAAACGCCAGTGTGCCACGTATCCGTTATCTGCCACTATTTCCTATGCAGGAGTCTCTGAGTCTATGCGAACCTTTGTTTCGGCACTTGATTCTATTACTCTTCCTCGATCTGTTACTGAGGCTTTGTCCAATCCTGGCTGGCTCTCTGCTATGCAGGATGAAATGACTGCTCTGGACCGGAATCATACTTGGGATCTTGTGTTGTTACCTCTGGGAAAGAAGGCTATTGGTAGTAAATGGGTTTATACCGTGAAAACTAATCCTGATGGGTCTGTTGCTCGCCTTAAGGCGCGTCTTGTGGCCAAGGGCTATGCCCAAACATATGGAGTTGACTATACTGATACGTTTTCTCCAGTTGCCAAGTTTACATCTGTTCGTCTTCTTCTTTCTCTTGCTGCCACATATGATTGGCCTTTACATCAACTTGATGTGAAGAATGCCTTTCTTCATGGCGATCTCCACGAGGAAGTTTATTTAGAGCAACCACCTGGGTTTGTTGCTCAGGGGGAGTCAGGTATGGTGTGTAAGTTGAAGAAAGCTTTATATGGCTTGAAACAATCCCCACGAGCTTGGTTTGGCCGATTTACTGAAGTAGTTCGCAAGTTTGGTATGAGAAGGTCTGCAAAAGATCATTCAGTGTTCTACCAGCAATCGAATGCTGGGAGCATTCTGTTGGTGGTCTATGTAGATGACATTGTGATCACAGGAAGTAATGTAGGAGGCATATCTTCATTAAAGACTTTTCTGCAAAGTCATTTTCAGACTAAGGATCTAGGTCTTTTACGCTATTTTTTGGGTGTGGAACTGGCCCGAGGTAAGCGTGGGATATTATTGTCTCAAAGAAAATATGTTTTGGATTTGTTACAAGATACTGGGATGAGTGACGCAAAGCCATGTGACTCTCCTATGGTGCCCGGGGTGAAGCTTCTTCCTGCTGAGGGTGATAGTTTTGATGATCCTGAACAATATAGACGGCTTGTGGGCCGATTAAATTATCTTGGAGTGACTCGTCCAGATATATCATTCTCAGTTAGTGTGGTGAGCAGATTTATGTCCAGTCCAAGAGTACCTCATTGGGAGGCTGTTTTACATATTTTACGATATCTTAAAGGTGCTCCGGGTTTGGGTTTGCTATACGCAAACCACAATCATGTGAGGGTTGAGGCTTTTTCGGATGCTGATTGGGCAGGTTCTCTTAGTGACCGGAAGTCTACTACTGGATATTGTGTGTTTGTAGGTGGTAATCTAATTTCTTGGAAGAGCAAGAAACAATCTGTGGTAGCTCGGTCAAGTGCGGAGTCCGAATACAGGGCTATGGCTCACACAGTGGCTGAAATATGTTATGTGAGACAACTAATGAAAGAATTGGGATATGGGCAGCGGGTTGGATCTCATTTGTGGTGTGATAATCAGGCCGCTATTCATATTGCCTCGAATCCTGTCTTTCACGAGAGGACGAAGCATATAGAAGTTGATTGTCACTTTGTGCGTGAGAAGGTTGAAGTAAAGAAGGTTGTATTGAAATCTGTGAGGACTACTGACCAGCTAGCTGATATCTTCACTAAATCTCTAGCTGGGGCTCGGGTTGGGTTTATTTGTAACAAGCTGGGCATGACTAACATCTATGCTCCAGCTTGAGGGGGAGTGTCATGAGAGTTAAGGGTAGTTTGGTAATTTAGTATTTAGGGTATTGTATCTGCGTGTAATTTATATATATATATAGAGTGTATCTGTGCTAGAAAGAAAGTAAGAAATAAAAAATATTCTTTACACTCTCACGACAAAGCCTTCTCTGTTCTCTCTTCTTCTTCATTATCTTCCTAACCTGTGATTCATCTTCTTGTACAATTATTACGACTGCTAGCAATGAATTTAGTGATCCCATGAAGAACAGAATCCACAATTTTATTTACAACATACAAGAAAATAAATATGCAAATACAAGTACCCTGGCTTTTCTACTACATATTCTCTTACAAGGTTAATTCTAATAATTCAAGTGGATTGGAATACCAAAATGAATGCAGTAGAAGAGAACAACAAAACGAGTTAGGAAATATGTACCTGGCAGAGCGTTAGCACAGCGTGTATTAGTTTTGTAGAGAATCTATTTGCTTCATTACCCTTATTTCATTCAGACAAGAGAACTATGACATGTACACTAGGGGAAATTCTCAATATAACGATTCAACTTTGGTAAGATCCAAACAGAAAAATGGATAAATAAGGTTTTTTTTTTTGAATGAATTTGTAAAAGAGAATGAGAAAATGTCCCTGGTATTGTCGGATTCTTGTATATAATGTTTTGCGATATATCTATTTATTCCATTGCTCATTAGCATAACCTGCCATCCACCCAAAAAAGCAATGAATAGAAACAAAAGGAGAAATTGAACAAACCCAAAGAATTAGGAAGAAATGAATTATGAAAGGGTAATGGGAGTGTAGTATCGAAACTTGTTTCTGTACTCTGCCTCCAGTTCCACGGCACTGACACACACAAAATCATTTAAGAAGAATTAGTTGACAAAATCAATATATAGGCATAGAGAAAGAGAGTACTACTGACTTTACCGATCCCAAGAGGAATGCAGACCAGCACTAGTCCAGGGAAGAGAAATTCTCCATTTTCTTCTGTTACCAGCTCTTTGTAACTAGCATGGTTGTATATATGCTTGTGGATGCTTGTGGATTCTTATTGGTTATTGGTTGTTGAAGCATTTGAATCTAGAACAGTTGATGTTACAATTGAATATGGTTAATGTTGGCAGTTTTATTGATCTTTGTTGCCATTGAGTTGTCAATGAATTTTCATTTGCGCTATAACTTTTATTTGATGTTTCTTGCGGTGTTGTCCAATGTGTTAAGTAAGTTTCTAGGTTTCGTTATGTTTTGATGTGTCGCTATTATAATTTGATGTTTCTTGTGGTGTTGTCCAATGTGTTAAGTAAGTTTCTAGGTTTCGTTATGTTTTGATGTGTCGCTATTATAATTTGATGTTTCTTGCGGTGTTGTCCAATGTGTTAAGTAAGTTTCTAGGTTTCGTTATGTTTCGATGTGTCGCTATTATAATTTGTATGATTCCAGGTATGGTTGCATCAAATTGGCTTTCATTGCTTGTATTGTAGGACAAGTAGTAAGATATGCATATTAATCTATATGTACCTTGCATAGAAAAAAAACGAATGAATGAATGAATAGAGGGATAAAATGGCTGAATGAACAAGAAAAAGAGAAAGGGAAGAAAAAAGATAAAGGTAGGGACAATATTTACCTTGTGCAGTACAAATTATGATGGCACCGACAACTTTTTGTATATTTGTGCTTCACTGCCATAATTTCGAACAAGAACTCAGGTTACCTAATAGGAGACAAGGAAAATGCTTCATCCCCCAATTTCTTACCCCCATTTAAACCTCATCTAGCTGGATAAAAGAAAAAAAATATATGAATGAATTAGAAAAGAGTTAAGGAAAGACAGAGAAAAATATGTACCTGGTGCACTCAGATTGTTTGTACTTACCCCCATTTAAACCTCATCTAGCCGGATAAAAGAAACAAAAAATGAATGAATTAGAAAAGAGCAAAGGAAAGAGTGAGAAAAATATGTATTTGGTGCACTCAGATTGTTTGTGCTTAGTACCAAAGGTTTTGTATAATAGTCCTTTTTTTTATTCAGTGCTCCAAAAAAAAGGGGAGGAGTAAAAGAAATACGTACCCGTTGCCGTTACAGATGTCGGCTCAATCCGAAGGAAATTATGCGGAAGCTTTACAGAATTATTATGAAGCTATGCGACTAGAAATTGATCCCTATGATCGAAGTTATATACTCTATAACATAGGACTTATTCACACAAGTAACGGAAAACATACAAAAGCAGAGTTATTATGCTGATTACCAGAGGTTTAGCATATTAGTTTTCTTTTTCATATAGCTTCTTTATTACCACTTCTAACATTGAATTTGGTGATCCCATGAAGAACTGAAGCCACAATCGTATTTACAACATACAAGAAAGTAAAAGATGTAAATCCAGAGAATTATTTTACAAACTTCATGTTAAACCGTAACATTGCAGAGATACTCTGACATTTTGTTGCAACTAAACAGATGAGAATACTCTGGCATTGCTTATAAGTCTCACGACCAACAAGTTTTAGCTTATACTCTATGAACCAATTAAAGAAAGTCTTCATGTGGCATGAAACCAATAAAAACAATTTAATAATGACATATTCTCCCTTTACCAATGAGAAATTGTTAGAAGAGCAACTTTCGCAAGATCATCATACAAGTTTCAATCAATTCGGATAACTAAATGCAACTGATCCATAAAAGCAGGAAAAAAAGAGCAAACAATAAACAGAAAAGCAAAATCAATTAACAAGAAGGGTTAGAATATTTTCATACTTCATCAAATTGGGAAAATGGGGTAGTTGAGGTGGCAGTAGTATGGATCATGTGCCTGGCTTGCCGCTATGATCTGAAGAAGTGTATCTCTTAGAAACTGCAACCAAAATCCATACTCAAGTCCTACTTGAATAATAGTTTTGCAATATAACAATTTGCTCATTGCAATAATCTGTATATTAAGGACAAGAGAAAAGGAAAGGAATTCGCGTAAACGGAACAGATAGAATAAAAAGAAATAAATGAACGAACCAAAGAAGGGAAAAGAAACGAAAAAAAGATGAGGGAAATAGGTACCTTGTGCAAGAAGATATGTTATAAAGACTACTACCAACAACAGTTGTATATTAGAAAATTCAAAAACAATCAACGGATTAACATACCAAAATGGATAGAATAAAAAGACATAAATGCAACATGACAAGTGAAAGAACTAGAAGGGAGTCGAGAAATATGTACCTGTGCACTTGACGAAGTCATATTTTCTATATAGAATACTATAGCAGAGGCGCCGAGTGTATAGCAGTTTTGCAAAGAATCATGACGTGGGTGCGATATCGGAAGACTCTCTGTACAGTGATTCAAAATTTCAAAGTAGATTAGCTCTTGGTATCCCTAGGTGCGAAAAGAAAATGGATAACAGAGAAAAAAAAATAATGAACCAGAAAATGAGCAAAGGAAAGAGCTCAGCGCTATAAATACCTGGTGATATCAGAACTTCAATGCTGATACCACAACTTATATTTATTAGTTTTGCATATAACATCTATTTGATGAAGTGCTATGAATACAAAAGGGAAATAAAAACTAGAGGCAATATGTACCTTGTGCAGTCACACAAAAAAATCATAAGATAGAATATCTAGTGAGGAAAAAGATAAGATGCTTTTATCTCTAGCTACAACTACAACAAACTCATGAGCATAAAATAGATAGGGAAAACATTACAGTCACCAGCGGAATCGTAAAACGGATTATGGAAAGTATCGATATGGCCAAAATTTAATAAAACATTATAATAATCCAACAGTTCATTACATGTAACATATAGTAATGTTCTAGCCAGTCGCCACAGAGGCTGAGAAATTCATTCTTTACTGACAAACAATCTCTAAAAAAACTTTTGCAGCTATGTAAAACAATTTATATGCAATAATCTTGTTATTCTACAACAGGTTCAAAGATCTCAACGCAAGAGACCTCATTGATATTCCCCACAGTTCAGTTAAAACATTTCCCTCTAAACAGAATTTTTTACCAGTACATCTTTATAAGCGAACTATCAAATATATAGAGAATCAAAGTCATAACAAGAAAGACTTTGGCTTCATCAAAGAATAACGAGTTAAAGCATATCGTATAATTCAATTTGAAAAAATGAGTGAGACCAATCAGATCAAAATGCCCAAAGATGATGAGCGAAATCAAGAGCATCTGAGTTTGAAGATTTTCGTTGATGAGTGAAATCATGATCAAAGTTCGAAAATTTCCATACCATATCAAATTGGAATATGTGGGTAGTTGAGGTAGCAGGAGGAGGATCCCGAGCACGTGAGTGTGCAAAGAATTAACTCAAGTCCCACATGAATATTGGATTTGCAATATCTCGAGTTGCGCATTGCCACCAATGAACCAAACCTGAAGTCTTGTGATTTCATCTCATACGAACCAATATTGGCTGTATAGGTTAGTTTAGAAGCAAACCAATGAACCAAAACTGCATTGCCGAATTTTCAGAAACACTAACATCATCTTTAATGTGCAGCTAATGAGAAGTATTGGTCTTACTACCGAGAAAATGTGAGGAACCAAGTGCGAAAGAACTTGCTGAATGAAACCAGGTACAGAAAAACATCCCCAATTCCTTAGCACACCAACCACATCCTGCTGGAGAAGGATTAACCAAAGAGCTGCCAATAATGAAGTGTCAAGCCAGTTAAATTAGGATATGATTAGCTATAAATATAGATATCCATGTATAGCTCTTTTCAATTTTGTCAAGCCAATTAATTAGCATATAATCAAATGTAAATATGTATATCTTTCCTAATTAGATAGCTTAAATTAGACCAGCTAGCATTCCAATTCTTATATAATGAGAAGTGCTCTAATGAGCAAGACAAATTTCACATCTCCATTTTCTGATTTTGGCATCAAGGACGCCATGATGAGGAGAAGTCCAGCAAATCAGAAGGCTTCAATTTTGCACTGCAATGATAGCAGACAGAGATTTCGTAATCGCATTACATTAACATAGGTAAAAGCTAAAGTTAAGCATGCCAACCTTCTGCATTAGCAGACCTCCTATAATAGATAAAAGGGGCAAGATGAGAAGAGTGATGCTATAGCACCAATGACTAAAGAAGGTTTTCCAGTCAACATTTGCATAATACGAGACAAAAGAGATAAAAATAAATCTCTTCATTTCTGACTGAGCAAAAAAAGGATTGTATGCAGCATACTGATAAATGATAATAGGTTACCATACTCATGAATCATGAATGATAATAGGTTACCATACTGATGGTCTGAGTTCTCTCCTCTTTTTGCCATAACTTCCGGCAAAAGGGAAGAATGGCTAAAGGAATTCCATGTAGATGTAGAAGAAAAAAATGCCATCACTTAAGGTGCTGGCTAATTTGAATGTTGTCCCCCTGATAAAATACTGACCTTTTGAAGAACTGTTGTACATCTTCTAGTGGTAAATAAAGTTGATAAATATCAGAATGATGACTTAGAATTGAGGTCCCTTCTGACCTTACTCAAATCATTCAAGAGCTTTCAGAACTCAGTGCTAACTGATTCCAAAAAGAACAATGCTGAGGCCAATGATACAAGAACATTTATTGTTGGTCCTCGTCGAAGGAATAAAGACTCACAAATATCCAAAGGTAAAAAATCGGGTCAAATTAAATAGACGAATTGTATAAGTAGAAGTTCTTCTTAGAACAATGAGTTCAAACCAAAACATCAACTTCAAATAGCAGATGAAAAATAGGAAAACAGCCTCTAGGCACTTGAAAATAAAGAAAAGAGCACACTGAAAAATTTCTCATTCGCAGAGACAACTTGCACAAACCTCTCCAAATTCATCATAGAACAAAATAACAAATTGGTGAAACCAAGATATCATAAGCAAATAGCATTTCTCATAGGAAGAGACAAATAGCATAGTATAAATTTTTCTTATCATTTGTAAAGACTAACCATTTCGAAGCCAAAAAAAAGAGAGGCTTTGGTAAAAAAGCTGTTAAACACTTAGACCTGGTTGAAATGAACTGAATCAAAAATTTGATGTTATATATGTTCATAATCTATACAAATTCGTTAAAAAAAAAAAACAAAATCATACCATTTCCGAACAAGAAAAGAAGGCTTTTTTTGGCAAATGGATAAAACCCTGCCTGGAAAAAATGATCCTGATTACATATGGTAACACCGATTGAAGTCAAACAAATAAAATAAAAATTCTTCAGGGGAAAAAAACTCTTATCTGAAGCCATTTTCCCTTTACTCTCAGAAGAGAATAGATATAACTCAAATCATTAATCAGACACAAAAAACTTGAGAATCAGCAGAAACCCATCTTAGAGAAAAAGCAGAATCAAAAGCCCCCAATTGGAGAATTGATGTGCAGAATACCAGTTTACTAAGACAAATAAAAAACATACCAATAAAAAGGCATATAGATAATCTCATCTTTAATGCAGCTAACTCAGAATTAATCCAACTATCAAGAATGAAATTAAAGAAACCAAGTGTGAAAGAACCAAGTAAATCTTGTAACTCAATGCACCATCTTGCAGATCCAGGATTACACGAGTCAGAGGAGTTGGTTTGATAGGAAGAAACTACTAAACCAAAATCGCGCAACATATTTGATTATTAGATCAGAAACATTCAACTGATAACATATAGATGATATGATCTTAAGTGCAGGTAACCCATTCTAAGTTATTGGTCTTAGTACCAAACTAAAATTAGAGAAATTAAGTTAAAAAGCCTGCAGGACCACAAGATCAAAGTGGCACCATCTATATTCGATGAGGGACAGATTGAGGATTTTTAATTTGCATTTAGGATGGCAGAAATAAAGTTTGTAACAGCACTGGATTGTTTGCTTCAGAGGTGGTTTCTCAGAAGCAAATCAGTAAACATAACTGCAGAAAATCTAACTATATTAAAAAAATAGCAGATAAGTAATAATTCATCATTAATAGCTATTCTGGCATAAGTATTTGTCTTAGTAATCAAGACAATCAGAGAAATCAAGTATGAAAGAACCTGCTAGATCCCTTTATCACTACATCCTGCAGGACAATAAGAACACCAAAGAAGCACCATTTACATGTAATAAAAACAAAAAGGTTTTTTAAACTTGCATTTTAAGGATGGCAGAAAAAGAGTTCCTAATTGCACTACAGAAGAACCAAAGAAGCACATCCGATAATCAATGAAAATACCACAATGAGCAGTAAAAGCGATCAAAAACGGTTTTGTATTGCAAGGATGGCAGTAATTAGTCAATAGCTGCTTCTTTTTTTATAGTGTTGATTCAATATCATTTGTAGGTGGATTTCGTGAAATTGGTCTTCGTGCTCTATTGTAAGAATAGAAGCATGAAAAGTATATTTTATATATAGCAGTTCAACAGGATTAACACAAGGAATAGATAGAATAAAAAAGATAAATGAACGAACCAGAGAAGAGAAAAGAAATGAAAGAAGGTTGGGGCAATAGCTACCTTGTGCAACAACAAAAATTTGTTATCATGACTACTCACAGACGTTGGGCAATAGCTACCTTGTGCAATAAAATAAGATGACTACTCACAGCAGTTGTTTATTAGTTTTCAAAAGGTTCCTAACACTACAGAAGAACCAAAGAAGCACATCCGATAATCAATGAAAATACCACAATGAGCAGTAAAAGCAATCAAAAAAGGTTTTCTTAACGTTGTATTGCAAGGATGGCAGTAATTAGTCAATAGCTGCTTCTTTTTTTATAGTGTTGATTCAACATGATTTGTAGGTGGATTTCGTGAAATTGGTCTTCGTCGCTCTATTGTAAGAAAAGAAGCATGAAAAGTATATTTAATATCTAGCAGTTCAACAGGATTAACACAAGGAATAGATAGAATAAAAACATAAATGAAAGAACCAAAGAAGAGAAAAGAAATGAAAGAAGGTTGGGGCAGTAGCTACCTTGTGCAGCAACAAAAATTTGTTATGATGACTACTCACAGGGGTTGGGCAACAGCTACCTTGTGCAATAAAATAAGATGACTACTCACAGCAGTTGTTTATTAGATTTCAAAAGATATTTGCTTCACTGATATGATTTCGAACAAGAATTCTGACAGTTGTATTATAGGAAAATTCAAAAAAAATTCAACTGGATTAACATAACAATATGGAGACAGAATAAAAGACATAAAATGCAACAGGACAAATGAAAGAACTAGAAGGGAGTCGAGGAGGTACCTGTGCAAAAAAATTCAACTGGATTAACATACCAATATGGAGACAATAAGAGTCATAAATGCAACAGGAAAAAGCTTTACAATTCCATTTAAGCTGTACACAACCAACACACATACACAACCATTTAAGAAGAATTAGTTGAAAAAATCAATATATATACATAGAGAAAGAGAGTATTGACTTTACGAATCTGAAGAGGAATGCAGACCAGCACTTGTCCAGGGGATAGAGATTCTCCATTTTCTTCTGTCACCAGCTATTTGTAGTATGGTTGTATAGGTAGTTTAACTCATATTTTTTATGTGGTATTTATGCTTGTGGATTGTTATTGGTCGTTGAATCATTAGAATCCATATAGTTGATGCTACAATTGAATTTTTTTTTTGGATAAATCTACAATTGAATTTGGTTGATGTTGGGTGTTTTCTTGAGCTTCGTTGCTATTGGGTTGTCAATGAATTTTCAGTTGCGTTATAACTTTTAACTGACGTTTCTTGTGGTGTTGGCCAAAGTGTTAAGTTTGTTTCAAGGTTTTACTGTGTTTTTCATTATGTTTCGATGTGTCGCTATTATAATTTGTATGATTCCAGGTATAATTGCATCAAAATAGCCTTCATTGCTTGTATTGTAGGACAACAAGAAGTAAGATTGCATATATATATGTACCTTGCAAAGAAAAAACGAATGAATGAATAGAGGGAAAAAAAATTGAATGAATGAACGAGAAGAAGAGAGGGGAAAAAGGCAGGGGCAGTATGTACCTTGTGCCGTACAACATTTATGATGATGCACCTTTTTGTATATTAGTGCTTCACCGCCATAATTTCGGACAAGAATTCAGGTTACGTCATAGAAGACAAGGAAAATGCTTTGTCCCCCAATTTCATACCCCCATTTTAAACCCAGGCATGCTGTGTTCATTATCTATCGGTATCACATATCACATGGATTGGGTGTTAAAATGGGGGACGATATTGGGGGGGGGGGGGGGGGGGCCCGCTTCAATATCTATGAAAATTATCCATATAAAGTTCAACTGGATTGAAGTACCGATATGGATAGAAGAAAGGGAATGAATACAATAGAAGAACAGGAAAAACGAAAAAGGAGTCGCGAAATACGTACCTCAACAGCTTTTATCAGTCTTGCAAATAATATAATTGCTTCATTTTTCTAATTTCGGACAAGAAATATGACATATGAGACAATTCTCTATATAATAATGTAACTCGGATTAGCTCTTGCAGCTGTACAAACAAAAAGAAAATGGATAAAATTAATTAGAAAAAAGCCAAAGAAAGAGTGAGGGAAATATGTGTTCTCAGATTGTTTGTGCTTAGTACCAAAACTTTTGTATAATAATCTCTGTTTTTTAATTCAATGCTTTGAAAACAAAGGAGAGAAGAGTAAAAGAGATGTACCTGGTGCCATCAGAGTTATTATATGTTGATTACCAGAGGTTTAGCATATTAGTTTTAATTTTTAAAAAATCATGAAAGCTTCGTTATTACCACTGCTAGCATTGAATTTAGTGATCCCATGAAGAACAGAATCCACAATTTTATTTACAACATACAAGAAAATAAATATGTAAATACAAGTACCGAGGCTTTTCTACTACATATTCTCTCACAAGGTTAATTCTAATAATTCAAGTGAATTGGAATACCAAAATGAATGCAGTAGAAGAGAACAACAACACGAGTTAGGAAATATGTACCTGGCAGAGTGGTAGCACAGCGTGTATTAGTTTTGTAGAGAACCTATTTGCTTCATTACCCTTATTTCATTCAGACAAGAGAACTATGACATGTACACTAGGGGAAATTCTCAATATAACGATTCAACTTTGGTAAGCTCCAAACTGAAAAATGGATAAATAAGGTTTTTTTTTTGGAATGAATTTGTAAAAGAGAACGAGAAGTGTAGTATCGAAACTTGTTCCCGTACTCTGCCTCCAGTTCCATGGTACTGACACACACAAAATCATTTAAGAAGAATTAGTTGACAAAATCAATATATAGGCATAGAGAAAGAGAGTACTACTGACTTTACCGATCCCAAGAGGAATGCAGACCAGCACTTGTCCAGGGAAGAGAAATTCTCCATTTTCTTCTGTTACCAGCTCTTTGTAACTAGCATGGTTGTATAGGTAGTTCAACTCATAATTTTTTATGTGGTATATATGCCTGTGGATTCTTATTGGTTATTGGTTGTTGAAACATTTGAATCCAGAACAGTTGATGTTACAATTGAATTTGCTTAATGTTGGCAGCTTTATTGACCTTTGTTGCCGTTGAGTTGTCAATGAATTTTCAGTTGCGCTATAACTTTTATTTGATGTTTCTTGCAATGTTGTACATTGTGTTAAGTAAGTTTATAGGTTTCGTTATGTTTCGATGTGTCGCTATTATAATTTGATGTTTCTTGCGGTGTTGTCCAATGTGTTAAGTAAGTTTCTAAGTTTCGTTATGTTTCAATGTGTCGCTATTATAATTTGTATGATTCCAGGTATGGTTGCATCAAATTGGCCTTCATTGCTTGTATTGTAGGACAAGAAGTAGTAAGATATGCATATTATTCTATATGTACCTTGCATAGAAAAAAAAACGAATGAATTAATGAATGAAAAGAGGGATAAAATGGATGAATGAATAAGAAGAAGAGAAAGGGAAGAAAAAAGAAGAAGGTAGGGACAATATTTACCTTGTGCAGTACAAATTATGATGGCACCGAAAACTTTTTGTATATTTGTGCTTCACCGCCAAAATTTCGAACAAGAAGTCAGGTTACCTAATAGGAGACAAGGAAAATGCTTCATCCCCCAATTTCTTACCCCCATTTAAACCTCATATAGCTGGATAAAAGAAAAAAAAAATATGAATGAATTAGAAAAGAGTAAAGGAAAGAGAGAGAAAAATATGCACCTAGTGCACTCAGATTGTTTGTGCTTACCCCCATTTAAACCTCATCTAGCTGGATAAAAGAAAAAAAAATGAATGAATTAGAAAAGAGCAAAGGAAAGAGTGAGAAAAATATGTACCCAGACACCGGTGCACTCAGACTGTTTGTGCTTAGTACCAAAGGTTTTGTATAATAGTCCTTTTTTTTTTATTCAGTGCTCCAAAAAAAAGGGCAGGAGCAAAAGAAATACGTACCTGGTACTGTTACGGATGTCAGCTCAATCCGAAGGAAATCATGCGGAAGCTTTACAGAATTATTGTGAAGCTATGCGACTAGAAATTGATCCGTATGATCGAAGTTATATACTCTATAACATAGGACTTATTCACACAAGTAACGGAGAACATACGAAAGCAGAGTAGTTATGCTGATTACCAGAGGTTTAGCATATTAGTTTTCTTTTTCATATAGCTTCTTTATTACCACTTCTAACATTGAATTTGATGATCCCATGAAGAACTGAAGCCACAATCTTATTTCCAACATACAAGAAAGTAAAAGATTTAAATCCAGAGAATTATTTTATAAACTTCATCTTAAATCGTAACATTGCAGAGATACTCTGACATTTTGTTGCAACTACACAGATGAGAATACTCTGGCATTGCTTATAAGTCTCACGACCAACAAGTTTTATCTTATACTCTATGAACCAATTAAAGAAAGTCTTCATGTGGCATGAAACCAATAAAATCAATTTAATAATGACATATTCTCCCTTTACCAATGAAAAATTGTTAGAAGAGCAACTTTCGCAAGATCATCATACAAGTTTCAATCAATTCGGATAACTAAATGCAACTGATCCATAAAAGCAGGAAAAAAAGAGCAAACAATAGACAGAAAAGCAAAGTCAATTAACAAGAAGGGTTAGAATATTTTCATACTTCATCAAATTGGGAAAATGAGGTAGTTGAGGTGGCAGGAGTATGGATCATGTGACTGGCTTGCCGCTATGATCTGAAGAAGTGTATCTCTTAGAAACTGCAACCAAAATCCATACTCAAGTCCTACTTGAATATTAGTTTCGCAATATAACAATTTGCTCATTGCAATAATCTGTCTATTAAGGACAAGAGAAAAGGAAAGGAATGCGAGTAAGTGGAACAGATAGCATAAAAAGAAATAAATGAACGAACAAAGAAGGGAAAAGAAATGAAAAAAAAGATGAGGGAAATAGGTACCTTGTGCAAGAAGATATGTTATAAAGACTACTACCAACAACAGTTGTATATTAGAAAATTCAAAAAAATTCAACGGATTAACATACCAAAATGGATAGAATAAAAAGACATAAATGCAACATGACAAGTGAAAGAACTAGAAGGGAGTCGAGAAATATGTACGTGTGCACTTAATGAAGTCATATTTTCTATATAGAATACAACCGCAGCGGCGCCGCGTGTATAGTAGTTTTGCAAAGAATCATGACGTGGGTGCGATATCGGAAGATTCTCTGTATAGTAATTCAAAATTTCAAAGTAGATTAGCTCCTGGTATCCCTAGGTGCGAAAAGAAAATGGATAACAGAGAAAAAAAAATAATGAACCAGAAAATGAGCAAAGGAAAGAGCTGAGAGCTATAAATACCTGGTGATGTCAGAACTTCAATGCTGATACCACAACTTATATTTATTAGTTTTGCATATAACATCTATTTGATGAAGTGCTATGAATACAAAAGGGAAATAAAAACTAAAGGCAATATGTACCTTGTGCAGTCACATAAAAAAATCATAAGATAGAATATCTAATGAGGGAAAAGATAAGATGCTTTTAGCTCTAGCTACAACTAAAACAAACTCATGAGCATAAAATAGATAGGCAAAACATTACAGTCACCAGCAGAATCTTAAAACGGATTATGGAAAGTATGGATATGGCCAAAATTTATTAAAACATTATAATAATCCAACAGTTCATTACATGTAACATATAGTAATGTTCTAGCCAGTCGCCAGAGGCTGAGAAATTCTTTCTTTACTGACAAACAATCTCTAAAAAAACTTTTGCAGCTATGTAAAACAATTTATATGCAATAATCTTGTTATTCTACAACAGGTTCAAAGATCTCAACGCAAGACACCTCATTGATATTCCCCACAGTTCAGTTAAAACATTTCCCTCTAAACAGAATTTTTTACCAGTACATCTTTATAAGCGAACTATCAAATATATAGAGAATCAAAGTCATAACAAGAAAGACTTTGGCTTCATCAAAGAATAACGAGTTAAAGCATATCGTATAATTCAATTTGAAAAAATGAGTGAGACCAATCAGATCAAAATGCCCAAAGATGATGAGCGAAATCAAGAGCATCTGAGTTTGAAGATTTTCGTTGATGAGTGAAATCATGATCAAAGTTCGAAAATTTCCATACCATATCAAATTGGAATATGTGGGTAGTTGAGGTAGCAGGAAGAGGATCCCGAGCACGTGAGTGTGCAAAGAATTAACTCAAGTCCCACATGAATATTGGATTTGCAATATCTCAAGTTGCGCATTGCCACCAATGAACCAAACCTGAAGTCTTGTGATTTCATCTCATACGAAACAATATTGGCTGTATAGGTTAGTTTAGAAGCAAACCAATGAACCAAAACTGCATTACCGAATTTTCAGAAACACTAACCTCATCTTTAATGTGCAGCTAATGAGAAGTATTGGTCTTAGTACCGAGAAAATGTGAGGAGCCAAGTGCGAAAGAACTTGCTGAATGAAACCAGGTACAGAAAACTTCCCTAATTCCTTAGCACACCAACCACATCCTGCTGGAGAAGGATTAACCAAAGAGCTGCCAATAATGAAGTGTCAAGCCATTTAAATTAGAATATGATTAGCTGTAAATATAGATATGCATGTATAGCTCTTTCCTATTTTGTCAAGCCAATTAATTAGCATATAATCAACTGTAAATATGTATATCTTTCCTAATTAGATAGCTTAAATTAGACCAGCTAGCATTCCAATTCTTATATAATGAGAAGTGCTCTAATGAGGAAGACAGATTTCACATCTCCATTTTCTGATTTTGGCATCAAGGACGCCATGATGAGGAGAAGTCCAGCAAATCAGAAGGCTTGAATTTTGCACTGCAATGATAGCAGACAGAGATTTCGTAATCGCATTACATTAACATAGGTAAAACCTAAAGCTAAGCATACCAACCTTCTGCATTAGCAGACCTCCTATAATAGATAAAAGGGGCAAGATGAGGAGTAGTGATGCTATAGCACCAATGACTAAAGAAGGTTTTCTAGTCAACATTTGCATCATACGAGACAAAAGAGATCAAAATAAATCTCTTCATTTCTGACTGAGCAGAAAAAGGATTGTATGCAGCATACTGATAAATGATAATAGGTTACCATACTGATGGTCTGAGTCCCCTCCTCTTTTTGCCATAACTTCCGACATAAGGGAAGAATGGCTAAAGGAATTCCATGTAGATGTAGAAGAAAAAAATGCCATCACTTAAGGTGCTGGCTAATTTGAATGTTGTCCCCCCGATAAAATACTGACCTTTTGAAGAACTGTTGTACATCTTCTAGTGGTAAATAAAGTTGATAAATATCAGAATGATGACTTAGAATTGAGGTCCCTTCTGACCATTACTCAAATCATTCAAGAGCTTTCAGAACTCAGTGCTAACTGATTCCAAAAAGAATACTGATGAGGCCAATGATACAAGAACATTTATTGTTGGTCCTCGTCGAAGGAATAAAGAGTTACAAATATCCAAAGGTAAAAAATCGGTTCAAATTAAATAGACGAATTGTATAAGTAGAAGTTCTTCTTAGAACAATGAGTTCAAACCAAAACATCAACTTCAAATAGCAGATGAGAAATAGGAAAACAGCCTCGAGGCACTTGAAAATAAAGAAAAGAGCTCACTGAAAAATTTCTCATCCGCAGAGACAACTTGCACAAACCTCTCCAAATTCATCATAGAACAAAATAACAAATTAGTGAAACCAAGATATCACTTGCAAATAGCATTTCTCATAGGAAGAGACAAATAGCATAAGTATAAATTATTCTTATCATTTGTAAAGACTAACCATTTCGAAGCCAAAAAAAAGAGAGGCTTTGGTAAAAAAGATGTTAAACACTTAGACCTGGTTGAAATGAACTGAATCAAAAATTTGATATTATATATGTTCATAATCTATACAAATTCGTTAAAAAAAAAAACAAAATCATACCATTTCCGAACAAGAAAAGAAGGCCTTTTTATGACAAATGGATAAAACCCTGCCTGGAAAAAATGATCCTGATTACATATGGTAACACCGATTGAAGTCAAATAAATAAAATAAAAATTCTTCAGGGGAAAAAAACTCTTATCTGAAGCCATTTTCCCTTTACTCTCAGAAGAGAATAGATATAACTCAAATCATTAATCAGACACAAAAAACTTGAGAATCAGCAGAAACCCATCTTAGAGAAAAAGCAGAATCAAAAGCCCCCAATTGGACAATTGATGTGCAGAATACCAGTTTACTAAGACAAATAAAAAACATACCAATAAAAAGGCAAATAGATAATCTCATCTTTAATGCAGCTAACTCAGAATTAATCCAACTATCAAGAATGAAATTAAAGAAACCAAGTGTGAAAGAACCAAGTAAATCTTGTAACTCAATGCACCATCTTGCAGATCCAGGATTACACGAGTCAGAGGAGTTGGTTTGATAGGAAGAAACTACTAAACCAAAATCGCGCAACATATTTGATTATTAGATCAGAAACATTCAACTGATAACATATAGATGATATGATCTTAAGTGCAGCTAACCCATTCTAAGTTATTGGTCTTAGTACCAAACGAAAATTAGAGAAATTAAGTTAAAAAGCCTGCAGGACCACAAGACCAAAGTGGCACCATCTATATTCGATGAGGGACAGATTGAGGATTTTTAATTTGCATTTAGGATGGCAGAAATAAAGTTTGTAACAGCACTGGATTGTTTGCTTCAGAGGTGGTTTCTCAGAAGCAAATCAGTAAACATAACTGCAGAAAATCTAACTATATTAAAAAAATAGCAGATAAGTAATAATTCATCATTAATAGCTATTCTGGCATAAGTATTTGTCTTAGTAATCAAGACAATCAGAGAAATCAAGTATGAAAGAACCTGCTAGATCCCTTTATCACTACATCCTGCAGGACAATAAGAACACCAAAGAAGCACCATTTACATGTAATAACAACAAAAAGGTTTTTTAAACTTGCATTTTAAGGATGGCAGAAAAAGAGTTCCTAATTGCACTACAGAAGAACCAAAGAAGCACATCCGACAATCAATGAAAATACCACAATGAGCAGTAAAAGCGATCAAAAAAGGTTTTGTATTGCAAGGATGGCAGTAATTAGTCAATAGCTGCTTCTTTTTTTATAGTGTTGATTCAATATCATTTGTAGGTGGATTTTGTGAAATTGGTCTTCGTGCTCTATTGTAAGAAAAGAAGCATGAAAAGTATATTTTATATATAGCAGTTCAACAGGATTAACACAAGGAATAGATAGAATAAAAAAGATAAATGAACGAACCAAAGAAGAGAAAAGAAATGAAAGAAGGTTGGGGCAATATCTACCTTGTGCAACAACAAAAATTTGTTATGATGACCACTCACAGAGGTTGGGCAATAGCTACCTTGTGCAATAAAATAAGATGACTACTCACAGCAGTGTTTATTAGTTTTCAAAAGGTTCCTAACACTACAGAAGAATGAAAATACCACACTGAGCAGTAAAAGCAATCAAAAAAGGTTTTCTTAACGTTGTATTGCAAGGATGGCAGTAATTAGTCAATAGCTGCTTCTTTTTTTATAGTGTTGATTCAATATGATTTGTAGGTGGATTTCGTGAAATTGGTCTTCACCGCTCTATTGTAAGAAAAGAAGCATGAAAAGTATATTTAATATCTAGCAGTTCAACAGGATTAACACAAGGAATAGATAGAATAAAAAGATAAATGAACAAACCAAAGAAGAGAAAAGAAATGAAAGAAGGTTGAGGCAATAGCTACCTTGTGCAACAACAAAAATTTGTTATGATGACTACTCACAGGGGTTGGGCAACAGCTACCTTGTGCAATAAAATAAGATGACTACTCACAGCAGTTGTTTATTAGATTTCAAAAGATCTTTGCTTCACTGCTATGATTTCGAACAAGAATTCTGACAGTTATATTATAGGAAAATTCAAAAAAAAATCAACTGGAATAACATACCAATATGGAGACAGAATAAAAGACATAAATGCAACAGGACAAATGAAAGAACTAGAAGGGAGTCAAGGATGTACCTGTGCAAAAAAATTCAACTGGATTAACATACCAATATGAAGACAATAAGAGTCATAAATGCAACAGGACAAATGAAAGAACTAGAAGGGAGTCGAGGATGTGACTGTGCACTTGATGAAGTCATATTTGCTATGTAAAATACTACTGCAGCTTGTATTTTAATTCTGCAAAGAATCATGACATTTGTGTCCGCTATGGGACAATTGTCACAAAATTCCATGCATGGTAATTCAAAATTTGAAATTAGATTAGCTCCTGAAATCCCTAGCTGCAAAAAGAAAATGGATAAAACAGCAAAAAGAGAGAAGAATGAATCAGAAAATGAGCGAAGGAAAGAGTGAGGGCTGTAAGTACCTGGTGATGTCAGAACTTCAATGCTGATACCACAACTTATTTTTATTAGTTTTGCATATAACATCTATTTGATTAAGTGCTACTAATACAAAGGGGGAAGCAGTTCAACAGGATTAACACAAGGAATAGATAGAATAAAAAGATAAATGAACAAACCAAAGAAGAGAAAAGAAATGAAAGAAGGTTGAGGCAATAGCTACCTTGTGCAACAACAAAAATTTGTTATGATGACTACTCACAGGGGTTGGGCAACAGCTACCTTGTGCAATAAAATAAGATGACTACTCACAGCAGTTGTTTATTAGATTTCAAAAGATCTTTGCTTCACTGCTATGATTTCGAACAAGAATTCTGACAGTTATATTATAGGAAAATTCAAAAAAAAATCAACTGGAATAACATACCAATATGGAGACAGAATAAAAGACATAAATGCAACAGGACAAATGAAAGAACTAGAAGGGAGTCAAGGATGTACCTGTGCAAAAAAATTCAACTGGATTAACATACCAATATGAAGACAATAAGAGTCATAAATGCAACAGGACAAATGAAAGAACTAGAAGGGAGTCGAGGATGTGACTGTGCACTTGATGAAGTCATATTTGCTATGTAAAATACTACTGCAGCTTGTATTTTAATTCTGCAAAGAATCATGACATTTGTGTCCGCTATGGGACAATTGTCACAAAATTCCATGCATGGTACAATATGTACCTTGTGCAGTCACACAAAAAAATCATGATAGGGTATCTGATGTTTATCTCTAGCGACAACTACACCAAACTCATGAGCATAAAATAGATATGCAAAAAATTATAGTCAACTGCGGAGGTCTTAAAACGGATTATAGAAAGTATGGATATGGCAAAAATTCAATAAAAAAATTATAATAATCCAACAGTTCATTACATGTAACATATGGTAATGCACTTACCAGTGGGGCCATAGAGGCCGAGAAATTCTGCCTTTGCCGACAAACAATCTCTAAAAAACTTTTGCAGCTATTTATGTTATTCTACAACACTAGGTCCAAAGATCTCAACACAAGACACCTCATTAATATTCCCCACGGTTCAGTTAAAAAATTTCCATCTAAACACAATTTTCAACCATACACCTTTATAAGTGAACTATAAAATATATAGTAACAAGAAAGACTTTGGCTTCATCACAGACTAACGAAATAAAGCATATCATATGATTCAATTTGAAAAAATGAGTGAGACCAATCAAATCAAAATGGCCAAATATGATGAGCGAAATCAAGAGCATCTGAGTTTGAAGATTTTCATTGATGAGCGAATCATGATCAAAGTTCGAAAATTCTCATACCGTATCAAATTGGAATATATAGGTAGTTGAGATAGCAGGACGAGAATCCAGAGCATGTGAGTGTGCCACCATTAATGGAAAAAAGGTTATCTTACGATGCAAGAAGAATCAAAACCTCAAGTCCCACATGAATATTGGTTTTGCAATCTCTATAGTTACGCTTACGCATAGCCACCGATGAACCTTAGCTGCAGAAGTTAGAGTTTAGCAGTAAACCAATGAACCAAAACTGCATGATCCAATTTTCAGAAACACTAACCTCGACTTCAAATGCGCAGCCAATGAGAAGTATTGGGTCTAAGTACCAAGAAAATGTGAGGAACCAGGTGCCAAAGAGCTTGCCGAATGAAACCAGATATTAAAAGGTTGACAAATCCCTTAGCGAGCCAACCACATCCTGCTGGAAAAGGATTAACCAAAGAACTGCCAATCAAGTGTCAAGCCAGTTATTTAGGATATGATTAGCTGTAAATGTAGATATGCATGTATAGTTCTTTCCTATAATTAATCGGCATATAATCAACTGTAAATATTTATATCTTCCTAATTCGATAGCTTAAGTTAGGCCAGCTAGTATTCCTATCATCCTATGGACCTCCTGTAATCAAGCATTTGTAGAACCTATAATCAAGCATTTGTAGACCTTATATAATGCAAAGTGCTCTAATGAGCAAGAGAAATTTCACATCTCAATTTTCTGATTTTGGCATCAATGACACCATGATGACGAGCAGTCCAGAAAATCAGAAAGGCTTGAACTTTGCATTGCAATGATAGCAGACGGAGAGTTCGTAATCACATTAGATTAATGTATGTAAAATCTGAAGTTAAGTGCACTCTGCCAACCTTCTTCATTAGCAAACTCCCATAATAGATAAAAGAGAAAGATGAGACACAAAAGGGAGAAAAATAAACATCTCTTCATTTCTGAGTGACGGCAAAAAAAAAAGGATTGTATGCAGCATACTGATGAATGATAATAGCTTACCATACTGATGGTCTCAGTTTTCTGCTGTTTGTGACGTAACTTCCAACTAAGGGAAGGATGGCTAAAGGAATTCCAAGTAAACGTAGATTAAAAAAAAAATGGCATCTCTTAGAATGCTGGTTAATTTCAATTTGTCCCCCTGGAATAAGTCTAATATGAAATACTCCCCTTTTGAAGAACTGTTGTGCATCTTCTCGTAGCAGATAAGATTGATAAACATCAGAATGATGACTTAGAATTGAGGGGTCCCTTCTGACCACTACTACAACCATTCAAGAGCTTCAGAACTCACAGCTAACTGATTCCAAAAAGAACAATCATGATATCAATGATACAAAGTTGAACATTTATCGTTTGTCCAGATAGATCGTTGAAGGAGTAAAGAGTCATAAATCTTCAAATTAAATAGACAAATTACACAAGCAGAAGTTCCTTTTAGAACAATTAGTTCAACCAAAACATCAACTTCAAATAGTATCTGAGAAATAGGAAAACAGCCTCTAGGCACTTGAAAATTTTTCAAGAAAAAAGCTGGCTGAAACATTTCTTGTTCGCAGAGATGACTTGAACATCTGATTCATCAAAGAGCACAAGAACATGGTTATAATACAGCGACATAAAAGGAAATTATAGAAAATGCAGTGGTCTTTATTCTAAAAAACTTAAAGAAAACAGCAAGTATAATTTCCAGATCTGAGATAGAAAGACACCATAAGAGGGACCAAAGAATTGGCTCCATCAAATTTATAAACCTGTTTGATCATCATCATGATATCAGAGATATTACAAATCTGATTAAAATCTGTACTAAGACACCATTATCAGTTCCAACTTCCAAGAAAGGGAAATGGTTAGCAAAAAAGAAAAGGCTCACAACCTTGAAACTATCATCTAATCTCAATCACAAAATTAAATAGAGAAACAAAATTAAATTAAAACGTTAGATCCAATTGTACAGATTTGAATAAAAACTTTACCGTTACAAGTAAACTGTCATTCACCCTCCTGGCTCTTTTAGAGACCCACTTTCTTGTTCCTTACAACTCCAATATCCTCTCTAATCAAATAATCGAGGACTGACACGTAAATAGAGAAGGAGAGAGCATGACTAGAAAATGGTCATAAAATTAAATCAAAAAAATAGATCCAACGGTACATATTTGTATAAAAAACTAGACTATTGCAAGTGAGTGAACCGACAACATTCACCCTTCTGACTCTTTTAGTGACACACTTTCTTGTTGTTGCTTATGACTCCGATCTCTGCTCTCTAAAAGTGCACACAGTCTCACATGCAACATAAGAAGGCAAAAATTGATGAATATGGAGATTGTGAAAACCTAATATTCCGTACAAGCAATTCTACTTATAGAACTTTCACTTCAACTGTTGGAATGGAACATATTGACTGGCTCATCAATTGAAGTGTCAAAATCTATTCATAGGAAATTAAAAAGAAAGACGTGGGTGTAAGACCTCTGATATAAAGGCCACACGATTTGGTATCTCAAGTATGCAAGAACCTGCTGATTCCCTTGATCCCAGCATACTGCAGGACCAGGAGAACACCAAAGAAACACAATTTTCACTTAATCTCATAGTCCAGAAAACAAAAAAACTATTTTTTAACCTTGCATTGGATGGAAGGATGCAGAAAATGAGTTCCTAATTGCACTAAATGCTACAGGGAGAACCAAAGAAGCACCGTCAATATTCAATCAAGACCATAATAATGACTAATGAGCAAGAAATAAAGCAAATCAAAAAAGTTTTTCTCAACATGGCATTGCAAGAATGGCAGCAGTTACTCAAGCGCTCTTTTTTTAGTACTGATTCACTACTCAAGCGCTCTTTTTTTAGTACTGATTCACTATGACTTATGGGTGGATTCCATCAAATTGGGCAAGGAAAAGAAGTACAACAAGTATATTCTAAATGTAGTTCAACTGCATTAACATAAGGAATGATAGAAGAAAAAGAAAATTAAATGAATGAACCAGAAGAAGAGAAAGAAAGGAAAGAAAGGTAGGGGCAAATAGGTACCTTGAGCAGCAAACAGCAAGTATACTTTCCAGGACTTACATAGAGACAAACAATTAGAGAGAAGCAACAAAAAAACAGAAACACAAAGAGTTGGCTCCATCAAATTTATCAACCTGTTTGGTTGTCATGGTGATAGAGAGAAATCATTAGAGAGAAGCAACAAAAACCAGAAACACAAAGAGTTGGCTCCATCAAATTTATCAACATGTTTGGTTGTCACGGTGATAGAGAGAAAAACCATTAGAGAGAATCAACAAAAAACAAAAAATAGAAACACAAATTGTTGGCTCCATCAAAATTTATAAACCTGTTTGGTTGTCACTGTGAGGGAAGACATATGAAAAATCTTATTATAATCTATACGAAGATGAGCTAATTAATTATAAGACACTATTCTCAGTTCCAATTACAGTTTCCAGGCTAATCATTCAGAGAAGTTAAAAAAAATTTTAAAAAAAAAGTTCATAACCTTGAAGTTATCATCTAATCTCAAGCACAACTCATCAAGATCTAGCATATGTAGCTCCAAACCCCAATTAAAGCTAAGCAAAAATATGAAAGAAAATTGGTGGTTAGTAAACGCCAGTAAGTTAGTATTCGCAGAAAATAATTCACACACAAACACAAAGGAAGACTTGGAGAAAGAAAGCACTTACAGAGCAAGCCAACATTGTAGAACCCATCAATGCCCCCAAAAAGGGAGAAAACCCTATTGTATAAATCCAGCATTTCTCATAGGAAGAGACAAATTGCATAAGTATAAATTATTCTTATCATTTGTAAACACTAACCATTTCGAAGCCAAAATAAAAGAGAGAGGCTTTGGTAAAAAAGCTAAAAACACTTAAACCTGGTTGAAATGAACTGAATCAAGAAATTGATATTATATATGTTCATAATCTATACACATTCGTTCAAAAAAAAAACAAAATCATACCATTTCCCAACAAGAAAAGAAGGCCATTTTATGACTAATGGATAAACCCTGCCTTGAAAAAATGAGTATCACAATTTAATTCTTAAGAGAAAGACCATATTCACTCAAGGAAAAAAAAAAGTAAAAGAGAATCAATGTAAAGAATGAAATCTGCAACTGGAGAATCAATGTACAAAAACCTAATTTAGAACACAAACAGAAAGATAGACATAGCAATTCAAAAGGTAAGAAAAGGAACAAAAAATTGTAAGGGATTAAATCAAGCCGGAAACATGATCTTGATTACAAATGGTAATCCCGATTGAAGTCAAATAAATAAAATTTAAATTCTTAAGGGGGAAAAAAGCTCTTATCTGAAGCCATTTTTTCCCTTTACTCTCAGAAGAAAATAGATATAACTCAAATCATTAATCAGACACAAATAACTTGAGAATCAGCAGAAACCCATCTTAGAGAGAAAGCAGAATCAAAAGCCCCAATTGGAGAATTGATGTGCGGAATACCAGTTTACTAAGACAAATAAAAAACATACCAATAAAAAGGCATATAGATAATCTCATCTTTAATGCAGCTAACTCAAAATTAATCAACCTATCAAGAAGGAAATTAAAGAAACCAAGTATAAAAGAACCAAGTAAATCTCGTAACTCAACGCACCATCTTGCAAGTCCAGGATTACACAAGTCAGAGGAGTTGGTTTGATAGGATGAAACTACTGAACAAAAATCGCCCAACATAATTGATTATTAGATCTGAAATATTCAACTGATAACATATAGATGATATGATCTTAAGTGCTGGTAACTCATTCTAAGTTCTTGGTCTTAGTACCAAACAAAAATGAGAGAAATTAAGATAAAAAGCCTGGAGGACCACAAGACCAAAGAGGCAACATCTATATTCAATGAAGGACAGCTTGAGGATTTTTAATTTGCATTTAGGATGGCAGAAATAAAGTTTGTAACAGCACTGGATTGTTTGCTTCAGAGGTGGTTTCTCAGAAGCAAATCAATAAAACATAACTGCAGAAAATCTAACTATATTAAAAAATAGCAGATAAGTATAATTCATCAATAATAGCTATTCTGGTATAAGTATTTGACATAGTAATCAAGACAGTCAGAGAAATCAAGTATGAAAGAACCTGCAAGATCCCTTTATCACCACATCCTGCAGGACAATAAGAACCGAAGAAGCACATCCGATAATCAATGAAAATACCACAATGAGCAGTAAAGCAATCAAAAAAGGTTTTCTTAACGTTGTATTGCAAGGATGGCAGTAATTAGTCAAGAGCTGCTTCTTTTTTTATAGTGTTGATTCACTATGATTTGTGGGTGGATTTCGTGAAATTGGTCTTCATTGCTCTATTGTGAGAAAAGAAGCATGAAAAGTATATTTTATATATAGCAGTTCAACAGGATTAACACAGGGAATAGATAGAATAAAAAAGATACATGAACGAACCAAAGAAGAGAAAAGAAATGAAAGAAGGTTGGGGCAACAGATACCTTGTGCAACAACAAAAATTTGTTATGATGACTACTCACAGAGGTTGGGCAATGGCTACCTTGTGCAATATAAATAAGATGACTACTCACAGCAGTTGTTTATTAGTTTTCAAAAGATATTTGCTTCACTGCTATGATTTCGAACAAGAATTCTGACAGGTATATTATAGGAAAATTCAAAAAAATTCAACTGGATTAACATACCAATATGGAGAGAGAAAAAAAGACATAATGCAACAGTACAAATGAAAGAACTAGAAGGGTGTCGAGGATGTACCTGTACAAAAAAATTCAACTGGATTAACATACCAAAATGGAGACAATAAGAGTCATAAATGCAACAGGACAAACGCAACAACTAGAAGGGAGTCGAGGATGTACCTGTGCACTTGATGAAGTCATATTTGCTATGTAGAATACTACTTCAGCTTGTATTTTAATTCTGCAAAGAATCATGACATGTGTGTCCGCTATGGGACAATTGTCACAAAATTCCATGTACGGTAATTCAAATTTTGAAATTAGATTAGCTGCTGATATCCCTAGCTGCAAAAAGAAAATGGATAAACAGCAAAAAGAGAAAAGAATGAATCAGAAAATGAGCAAAGGAAAGAGTGAGGGCAGTACCTGGTGATGTCAGAACTTCAATGCTGATACGACAACTTATTTTTATTAGTTTTGCATATAACATCTATTTGATTAAGTGCTACGAATACAAAGGGGGGAAAAGTACTAAAGGCAATATGTACCTTGTGCAGTCACACAAAAAAAATCATGATAGGGTATGATGAGGAAAATGATAAGTTTCTTTTATCTCTAGCAACAACTATAACAAACTCATGAGCATAAAATAGATATGCAAAAAATTATAGTCAACTGCAGAGGTCTTCAAAGGGATTATAGAAAGTATGGATATGGCAAAATTTCAATAAAAAAATTATAATAATCCAACAGTTCATTACATGTAACATATAGTGATGCACTTGCCAGTGGGGCCATAGAGGCTGAGAAATTCTTCCTTTACCGACAAACAATCTCTAAAAAACTTTCGCAGCTATTTATGTAATATTCCCCAAAGTTCAGGTATTACCTCTGATATAAAGGCCACACAATTTGGTATCTCTAGTATGCAAGAACCTGCTGATTCCCTTGATCCCAGCATACTGCAGGACCAGGAGAACACCAAAGAAGCACAATTTGCTCTTAATCAAGAGACAATGAGTTGTCCAGTAAACAAAAAAACTATTTTTTAACCTTGCATTGGACGGAAGGATGCAGAAAAAGAGTTCCTAATTGCACTAATTGCTACAGGGAGAACCAAAGAAGCACCGTCAATATTCAATTAGGACCATAATAATGACTAATGAGCAAGAAATAAAGCAAATCAAAAAAGTTTTTCTCAACTTGGTATTGCAAGAATGGCGGTAGTTAGTCAAAGGCTCTTTTTTTTAGTACTGATTCAATATGACTTATGGGTGGATTCCATCAAATTGGGCAAGGACAAGAAGTACAATAAGTATATTCTAAATGTAGTTCAACTGGATCAACATAAGGAATGGTAGAAGAAACAAAAATTAAATGAATGAACCAGAAGAAGAGAAAGAAAGAAAGGAAAGAAAGGTAGGGGCAAATAGGTACCTTGAGCAGCAAACAGCAAGTATACTTTCCAGATTTTACATAGAGACAAACAATTAGAGAGAAGCAACAAAAAACAGAAACACAAAGAGTTGGCTCCATCAAATTTATCTACCTGTTTGGTTGTCAGGTGATAGAGAGAAATCATTAGAGAGAAGCAACAAAAACCAGAAACACAAAGAGTTGGCTCCATCAATTATCAACATGTTTGGTCGTCACGGTGATAGAGAGAAAAACCATTAGAGAGAAGCAACAAAAAACAAAAAATAGAAACACAAATTATTGGCTCCATCAAAATTTATAAACCTGTTTGGTTGTCACGGTGAGAGAAGACATATGACAAATCTGATTATAATCTATACGAAGATGAGCTAATTAATTATATGACACTATTCTCAGTTCCAATTACAGTTTCCATGCTAATCATTCAGAGGAGTTAAAAAAAAAATTTTTAAAAAGTTCATAACCTTGAAGTTATCATCTAATCTCAAGCACAACTCATATCAAGATCTAGCATATGTAGCTCCAAACCCCAATTAAAGCTAAGCAAAAATATGAAAGAAAATTGGTGGTTAGTAAACGCCAGTAAGTTAGTATTCGCAGAAAATAATTCACACACAAACACAAAGGAAGACTCGGAGAAAGAAAGCACTTACAGAGCAAGTCAACATTGTAGAACCCATCAACGCCCCCAAAAAGGGAGAAAACCCTAATGTATAAATCCAGCATTTCTCATAGGAAGAGACAAATTGCATAAGTATAAATTATTCTTATCATTTATAAAGACTAACCATTTCGAAGCCAAATAAAAATAGAGAGGCTTTGGTAAAAAAGCTGTTAAACACTTAAACCTGGTTGAAATTAACTGAATCAAGAAATTGATATTATATATGTTCATAATCTATACACATTCGTTCAAAAAAAACAAAATCATACCATTTCCCAACAAGAAAAGAAGGCCTTTTTATGACTAATGGATAAACCCTACCTTGAAAAATGAGTATCACAATTTAATTCTTAAGAGAAAGACCATATTCACTCAAGAAGAAAAAAAAGTAGAAGAGAATCAATGTAAAGAATGAAATCTGCAACTGGAGAATCAATGTACAAAAACCTAATTTAAAACACAAACAGAAAGATAGACATACCAATTCAAAAGGTAAGAAAAGGAACAAAAAATTGTAAGGGATTAAATCAAGCCGGAAACATGATCTTGATTACAAATGGTAATCCCGATTGAAGTCAAATAAATAAAATTTAAATTCGTAAGGGGGAACAAAGCTCTTATCTGAAGCCATTTTTTCCCTTTACTCTCAGAAGAAAATAGATATAACTCAAATCATTAATCAGACACAAATAACTTGAGAATCAGCAGAAACCCATCTTAGAGAGTGTTGAGTATCCCACATCGGTTGGAAAGAGGGCTGGTGTGTGGTTTAAATGAGGGTTTCCTCCTACCTCCTAAAAGGCCTTTTAAGGGGTTGGACAAGGGGCCCAATATGTTAACATGGTATCGGAGCCAGTCCAACGCGATGGGCTTTCACGTGGTGGGCTTCTCGGAGTTGGACCAACCCACACGTGAGGGGGGATGTTGAGTATCCCACATCGGTTGGAAAGAGGGCTGGTGTGTGGTTTAAATGAGGGTTTCCTCCTACCTCCTAATAGGCCTTTTAAGGGGTTGGACAAGGGGCCCAATATGTTAACAGAGAGAAAGCAGAATCAAAAGCCCCAATTGGAGAATTGATGTGCGGAATACCAGTTTACTAAGACAAATAAAAAACATACCAATAAAAAGGCAAATAGATAATCTCATCTTTAATGCAGCTAACTCAGAATTAATCCAACTATCAAGAAGGAAATTAAAGAAACCAAGTAAAAAAACCAAGTAAATCTCGTAACTCAATGCACCATCTTGCAGGTCCAGGATTAAACGAGTCAGAGGAATTGGTTTGATAGGATGAAACTACTGAACAAAAATCACCCAACATATTTGATTTTTAGATCTGAAACATTCAACTGATAACATATAGATGATATGATCTTAAGTGCAGCCACCCATTCTAAGTTCTTGGTCTTAGTACCAAACAAAAATGAGAGAAATTAAGTTAAAAAGCCTGGAGGACCACAAGACCAAAGAGGCAACATCTATATTCAATGAAGGACAGCTTGGGGATTTTTAATTTGCATTTAGGATGGCAGAAATAAAGCTTGTAACAGCACTGGATTGTTTGCTTCAGAGGTGGTTTCTCAGAAGCAAATCAATAAAACATGACTGCAGAAAATCTAACTATATTAAAAAATAGCAGATAAGTATAATTCATCATTAATAGCTATTCTGGTATAAGTATTTGACATAGCAATCAAGACAATCAGAGAAATCAAGTATGAAAGAACCTGCAAGATCCCTTTATCACCACATCCTGCAGGACAATAAGAACCGAAGAAGCACATCCGATAATCAATGAAAATACCACAATGAGCAGTAAAGCAATCAAAAAGGGTTTTCTTAACGTTGTATTGCAAGGATGGCAGTAATTAGTCAAGAGCTGCGTCTTTTTTTATAGTGTTGATTCACTATGATTTGTGGGTGGATTTCGTGAAATTGGTCTTCATTGCTCTATTGTAAGAAAAGAAGCATGAAAAGTAAGAAAAGAAGCATGAAAAGTATATTTTATATATAGCAGTTCAACAGGATTAACACAAGAAATAGATAGAATAAAAAAGATAAATGAACGAACCAAAGAAGAGAAAAGAAATGAAAGAAGGTTGGGGCAACAGATACCTTGTGCAACAACAAAAATTTGTTATGATGACTACTCACAGAGGTTGGGCAATGGCTACCTTGTGCAATATAAATAAGATGACTACCCACAGCAGTTGTTTATTAGTTTTCAAAAGATATTTGCTTGACTGCTATGATTTTGAACAAGAATTCTGACAGGTATATTATAGGAAAATTCAAAAAAATTCAACTGGATTAACATAACAATATGGAGAGAGAGAAAAGACATAAATGCAACAGGACAAATGAAAGAACTAGAAGGGAGTCAAGGATGTACCTGTGCAAAAAAATTCAACTGGATTAACATACCAATATGGAGACAATAAGAGTCATAAATGCAACAGGACAAATGAAAGAATTCGAAGGGAGTCGAGGATGTACCTGTGCACTTGATGAAGTCATATTTGCTATGTAGAATACTACTGCAGCTTGTATTTTAATTCTGCAAAGAATCATGACATGTGTGTCCACTATGGGACAATTGTCACAAAATTCCATGTACGGTAATTCAAAATTTGAAATTAGATTAGCTCCTGATATCCCTAGCTGCAAAAAGAAAATGGATAAACAGCAAAAAGAGAAAAGAATGAATCAGAAAATGAGCAAAGGAAAGAGTGAGGGCAGTACCTGGTGATGTCAGAACTTCAATGCTGATACGACAACTTACTTTTATTAGTTTTGCATATAACATCTATTTGATTAAGTGCTACGAATACAAAGGGGGGAAAAGTACTAAAGGCAATATGTACCTTGTGCAGTCACACAAAAAAAATCATGATAGGGTATCTGATGAGGAAAATGATAAGTTTCTTTTATCTCGAGCAACAACTATAACAAACTCATGAGCATAAAATAGATATGCAAAAAATTATAGTCAACTGCAGAGGTCTTCAAAGGGATTATAGAAAGTATGGATATGGCAAAATTTCAATAAAAAAATTATAATAATCCAACAGTTCATTACATGTAACATATAGTGATGCACTTGCCAGTGGGGCCGTAGAGGCTGAGAAATTCTTCCTTTACCGACAAACAATCTCTAAAAAGCTTTTGCAGCTATTTACGTAATATTCCCCAAGGTTCAGTTAAAAAATTTCCATCTAAACACAATTTTCAACCATACACCTTTATAAGTGAACTATAAAATATATAGTAACAAGAAAGACTTTGGCTTCATCGCAGAATAACGAGATAAAGCATGTCATATGATTCAATTTGAAAAAATAAGTGAGACCAATCAAATCAAAATGGCCAAATATGATGAGCGAAATCAAGAGCATCTGAGTTTGAAGATTTTCATTGATGAGCGAATCATGATCAAAGTTCGAAAATTCTCATACCATATCAAATTGGAATATATAGGTAGTTGAGATAGGAGGAGGAGAATCCAGAGCATGTGAGTGTCCACCATGAATGGAAAAAAAGGTTGTCTTACGATGCAAAAGGTCCCCCATGAATATTGGTTTTGCAATCTCTCTAGTTACGCTTACGCATAGCCACTGATGAACCAAACCTGAAGTCTTGTGATGAATCTCATTCAAAACAATATTGGCTGCAGAAGTTAGTTTAGCAGTAAACCAATGAACCAAAACTGCATGATCCAATTTTCAGAAACACTAACCTCGACTTCAAATGCGCAGCCAATGAGAAGTATTGGGTCTTAGTACCGAGAAAATGTGAGGAGGAACCAGGTGCCAAAGAACTTGCCGAATGAAACCAGATATCAAAAAGTTGCCAAATCCCTTAGCGAGCCAACCACATCCTGCTGGAAAAGGATTAACCAAAGAACTGCCAATCAAGTGTCAAGCCAGTTATTTAGGATATGATTAGCTGTAAATGTAGATATGCATGTATAATTCTTTCCTATAATTAATTGGCATATAATCAACTGTAAATATTTATATCTTACTAATTCGATAGCTTAAATTAGGCCAGCTAGTATTCCTATCATCCTATGGACCTCCTGTAATCAAGCATTTGTAGAACCTATTAATCAAGCATTTGTAGACCTTATATAATGCGAAGTGCTCTAATGAGCAAGAGAAATTTCACATCTCAATTTTCTGATTTTAGCATCAATGACACCATGATGACGAACAGTCCAGAAAATCAGAAAATAGCAGACGGAGAGTTCGTAATCACATTAGATTAATGTAGGTAAAATCTAAAGTTAAGCGCAATCTGCCAACCTTCTTCATTAGCAGACTCCCATGATAGATAAAAGAGAGATGAGACTCAAAAGGGAGAAAAATAAACATCTCTTCATTTCTGAGTGACAGCAGAAAAAAGGATTGTATGCAGCATACTGATGAATGATAATAGCTTACCATACTAATGGTCGCAGTTTTCTCCTCTTTGTGACATAACTTCCAACTAAGGGAAGGATGGCTAAAGGAATTCCAAGTAAATGTAGATTAAAAAAAAAATGGCATCACTTAGAATGCTGGTTAATTTGAATTTGTCCCCCTGGAATAAGTCTAATATGAAATACTCACCTTTTGAAGAACTGTTGTGCATCTTCTAGTAGCAGATAAGATTGATAAACTTCAGAATGATGACTTAGAATTAAGGGGTCCCTTCTGACCACTACTAAAACCATTCAAGAGCTTTCAGAACTCACAACTTACTGATTCCAAAAAGAACAATCATGATATCAATGATACAAAGTTGAACATTTACTGTTGGTCCAGATAGATTGTTGAAGGAGTAAAGAGTCATAAATCTTCAAATTAAATAGACAAATTGCATAAGCAGTTGTTCTTTTTAGAACAATTAGTTCAAACCAAAACATCAACTTCAAATAGTATATGAGAAATAGGAAAACAGCCTCTAGGCGCTTGAAAATTTTTCAAGAAAACTGGCTGAAACATTTGTCGTTCGCAGAGACGACTTGAACATCTGATCCATCAAAGAGCACAGGAACATGGTTATAATACAGCGACATAAAAGGAAATTATAGAAAATGCAGTGGTCTTTATTCTAAAAAAATTAAAGTAAACAGCAAGTATAATTTCCAGATCTGAGATAGAAAGACACCATAAGAGGGAAGCAAAAAAAAAAAAAACAGAGGCCCAAAGAATTGGCTCCATCAAATTTATAAACCTGTTTGATCATCATCATGATATCAGGGATATTACAAATCTGATTATAATCTGTACAAAGACACTATTATCAGTTCCAAGAAAGGGGAATGGTTAGCAAAAAAGAAAAGGCTCACAACCTTGAAACTATCATCTAATCTCAATCACAAAATTAAATAGAGAAACAAAAATAAATTAAAACTTTAGATCCAATTGTACAGATTTGAATAAAAACTTTACCATTGCAAGTAAACTGTCATTCACCCTCCCGGCTCTTTTAGAGACCCACTTTCTTGTTCCTTACAACTCCAATATCCTCTCTAATCAAATAATCGAGGACTGACACCTAATAGAGAGGGAGAGAGCATGACTAGAAAATGGTCACAAAATTAAATCAAAAAAATGGATCCAACGGTACATATTTGTATAAAAAACTAGACTATTGCAAGTGAGTGAACCGGCAACGTTCACCCTTCTGACTCTTTTAGTGACACACTTTCTTGTTGTTGCTTATGACTCCGATCTCTGCTCTCTAAAAGTGCACACACAGTCTCACATGCAACATAAGAAGGCAAAAATTGATGAATATAGAGATTGTGAAAAACTACTATTCCGTACAAGCAATTCTACTTATAGAACTGTCACTTCAACTGTTGGAATGGAACATATTGACTGGCTCATCAATTGAAGTGTCAAAATCTATTCATAGGAAATTAAAAAGAAAGACTTAGGTATTACCTCTGATATAAAGGCCACACGATTTGGTATCTCAAGTATGCAAGAACCTGCTGATTCCCTTGATCCCAGCATACTGCAGGACCAGGAGAACACCAAAGAAGCACAATTTGCACTTAATCAAGAGACAATGAGTTGTCCAGTAAACAAAAAAACTATTTTTTAACCTTGCATTGGACGGAAGGATGCAGAAAAAGAGTTCCTAATTGCACGGATTGCTACAGGGAGAACCAAAGAAGCACCGTCAATATTCAATTAGGACCATAATAATGACTAATGAGCAAGAAATAAAGCAAATCAAAAAAGTTTTTCTCAACTTGGTATTGCAAGAATGGCGGTAGTTAGTCAAGGGTTCTTTTTTTTAGTACTAATTCACTATGACTTATGGGTGGATTCCATCAAATTGGGCAAGGACAAGAAGTACAATAAGTATATTCTAAATGTAGTTCAACTGGATTAACATAAGGAATGATAGAAGAGAAAAAAAATTAAATGAATGAACCAGAAGAAGAGAAAGAAAGGAAAGAAAGGTAGGGGCAAATAGGTACCTTGAGCAGCAAACAGCAAGTATACTTTCCAGAACTTACATAGAGACAAACAATTAGAGAGAAGCAACAAAAAACAGAAACACAAAGAGTTGGCTCCGTCAAATTTATCAACCTGTTTGGTTGTCACGCTGATAGAGAGAAATCATTAGAGAGAAGCAACAAAAACCAGAAACACAAAGAGTTGGCTCCATCAAATTTATCAACATGTTTGGTTGTCACGGTGATAGAGAGAAAAACCATTAGAGAGAAGCAACAAAAAACAAAAAATAGAAACACAAATTGTTGGCTCCATCAAAATTTATAAACCTGTTTGGTTGTCACGGTGAGAGAAGACATATGACAAATCTGATTATAATCTATACGAAGATGAGCTAATTAATTATATGACACTATTCACAGTTCCAATTACAGTTTCCATGCTAATCATTCAGAGAAGTTAAAAAAAATGTTAAAAAAAAGTTCATAACCTTGAAGTTATCATCTAATCTCAAGCACAACTCATATCAAGATCTAGCATATGTAGCTCCAAACCCCAATTAAAGCTAAGCAAAGAAATGAAAGAAAATTGGTGGTTAGTAAACGCCAGTGAGTTAGTATTCGCAAGAAAATAATTCACACACAAACACAAAGGAAGACTCGGAGAAAGAAAGCACTTACAGAGCAAGCCAACATTTTAGAACCCATCAACGCCCCCAAAAAGGGAGAAAACCCTATTGTATAAATCCAGTTTTCGAATTGGAACCGTAAACCAACACCCAATACGCTAAAAACCCAAAATAAAACCAGAAATGATGGAACCCAGTACTGATTTTTTGACAGTTCATGATTTGTTGCAGGTTGAAGCAAATGAAGTAGAAGAAGAAGAAAAAAGAATTGGAGATCAAGGAAGAGAGAGAGGCGAATGAAATTAGACATCTCATTCACTTAAGCCACAACGGCACAATTTGTAGAACATATATGGGACTCTTTAACACTTACAACGGTCAAGAGAGACCAAGAAATGCAAAGGAAATTTATTCCAATTCGTAGAACTGAACATATATAGAACTCTTTTAACACTTACAACGGTCAAGAGAGAGACCAAGAAGAAATAAAAGCAAAGGAAATTTGAATAATAATACATGTAAAATAAGGCCAGAGATATGGGCCCAAATAGCTTAAAACAAGACAAATGAGCCCAATAATAAACAAAAGACCAGCCCACCATCGTAGATTTTTGTCTTCTGACATTCGAAACTCAATTCAGAGAAGAGGAATTAGGTGAAGCAACCATGAAAACTGAAGAACGAAGAACACCTGGAACATCCCACTCCCCATTCTATCAATTACCATTCGTCAGAATTTCTTTAAGAGAGCGAAAAATTATGAGAGCTAGTGTGGGAGAGAAACAAAATGGATGATGTGAAAAATCAAAAAATTAACCGTTGGGTTTTGATTGCGACAAATTTAACGGGTATTAAATGAAATCTTCCCAAATCACGAACGGGTATTAGATGATATCTTTCGAAATCATGAGTAGAATTAGAATTAGTGATTCAAAAGATAGAAGAAAAAAAAAGTGGGAAAACTTTAGTCACACCCCACTTTTTACTAAAGACACCGACACCCCAATTTGAGTTGACCATCCCTTATAAAACTCAATTGAAGGGGTGTCTTTAGTAAAAAGTGGGGTGTGACTAAAGTTTTCCTAAAAAGTGACCGTTGCCTTAATTCCAGCCCAGTCCGTCAACGAGTTGGGTCACATGATACACGTCACACGTGAAGGGCTTTACAAAACATCTGTGAAAGACACGTCAACGCACGGGTCAGTCATCGACTATATATGCGAAGCTTTGCTGGCACAAAAGTGGGGAAAAGGACCACAACTTAGAAAAGACACTCGCACCATTCACCCCATTTGTCTCATTTATTTAGCTTCACGCCCTCTCTGCAAGTCTCTGTCGCCATTACCATTACATTACATCCACCGCAATTACATGCAGGCTATGGGAATTGAATATGGGTTGGTGAGGATTTGAGATGAGTAGATATTGGTCATAAATGTTAACAACCTCTCCATAAACACAATCAAGATGCATATATCGTCATAAATTTGATTCTCCTATTTCGGCTGCTTTCACAGGCTTAGAGAAGAATTGAGAAACATTTCCACTTGTGTTTTATACTGTGATTTTGATAGGGATGATTTTCAGACTTTTAATCATATATATATATATACACACTTAGAATTTAACTAAGATAACTATTATTGTTAAGATGAAATGAATTGAGTGAAATAAAAGTGTTCTATAAGTTAAAATCCGACACCTCTTAATTATAGAGTGCCATTTTAAAGATAAAATCATATAGGCCTTAAAATTCAAAGCGGACAAAACCTCTAGAAGTTGTTTGAGTTAGATTTTCTTACACGGTATACTCAACTACGAGTCTACGATATCGGGTTCACTTACTTTTTCGATTTGGATCCCCTTACGAGCCCCTGGAATGTACTTATGGATGGACTATCCAAATTAAAATATTACAAGGACCCATGACATCTGATCAAAAGTATAGCCTACTTCACCGAATCATGAATCGAGCCAGAAACTATTAATAAGCTATCGCACACACCAATACATTAAATAGATTATTAGCAGTCCCATATATCTTAAATGGTCTATGGAAACAAATCCCCTGCCGGGTTCACATCTGACTCACTGTGACTGGACAGAGAAGACGAGCTGGAGATTTACCATCTACATTTCTGCAAAGCATTTACTGGAGATGGACTGCAATTAATGCATAAGGATTCTGGTAGACACTAAAAGATTTAAATGGATGACCAACTGAAATCTGTAATTACTTAATCGAAGGGTTTGAATGGGACAGGTCATGTTAGTGAATATGAAAGATCAACCATTCAATTTAATATACTTTGCTAGTGTTTGGTACCACATTTTATGATTTCAAAGCAGATTTGTGGAGGACATCTTGCCTCCAACCAGCAACAATAGGCTGGCACTCGAAACAATTGGGGGTCCTTGATAAACAAGTCTGCTCTGCCACTTCCCACATGAAATTGGAGATTGTCCCATTCCGTAATAAATAAAAGTGGACCGTAATTAGGAGTTGGGAGGAGCTATAATTCTTTTAGCTAGAGTTGGTTACAATTCTCTCTCAAAATCATGTTAAGTCATGGTCTTTTTAAAATTTAATATTAGGATTTAGGAAATCAACTGGGTGATTGTCTAGTTGGTGAATCTCTCTAAATCAAACTGTATGGATTCAAGAGGTCTTAAGTTTGATTCCCACTGGAAGTAATATTTTTGTGGCCATGTGCTCGGTTTTGGCCCAACTTATCTTGTCGTCAGGTGAAAAATTCATATCGCTTGTCCAAAGAACAAGCTTGAGTTTAAGTTCATTTCAAATGTTCAAAGAACAAACTTGTACTGGGTTGCTCTGGGTTACCAAAATGGTTTAAGATTTATGCTTTTTTTTTTCAAAATTTATCATATTCTAATATTATGAACATCAAAATACTCAATAACGCAGGTAGGAGTGAATTATGACGAAGTTTAGCTAAACGAATTGTAGCATCAACCATAATTAGTTTAATAATTTAGAAACCCTCAGGTGTAGTGAACTTGAGTTGAGCTGCCGGTGTGAACATTAAAAGCTTTTCCTAACTAAAATACCATGCAGTACTAACCCCTCTGTCAAAAACTTGACCAGTCCCACATCTATCCTCTGGTTCACGGCCATGATTACAAGACGACGATGAAGCAGCAGCCTAGACAATGAAAGACAACGAAAATAGATTACACTACAAAACACACACGCATATAGGCAGCTATCCTTCTATGTGGTAAAACCCTCAACACAACCAAAATTTGCTCACAAGGGCAAGCCAAGAATGAAGCTCTGAAACAAGCATGAAGTCTCCTTCGTCCTCCTCCAGATCTCCTTCTTCACTCCATCTCTCATCCTCTCTCTTCACCCCGGTAAGTACCACCCACCTTGTTTGTTTCCCGAGGAAAAAAATATATGGGTTCTTCATTTTTTATTTTTCTGTTCTCTTTTGGGCTGTAGATTCAGGAATGTGAAGGAGAGGAAGACGAGCTTAGTGAAACGAAATCGCAATCCAGACCAAGTACTTGTTGTATCGAAAAATCTCCGAGTCTAGGGCACAATATTCCAACACCGTTTCATGAAAAGGAAGGAAAATCCAAGAAAAGACACGAAGAAGAAGATGGGTCGGTCTCCTGCAACAAATGCCGGCCACACTCACGAGAGAAGATTTCAGTGGTTCCGTTGGATAACAACGGCATAAACAAACACTCATTCCCAATCGTTAGTCCCAACACAATTTTCAAGTCCATATTCTCGTCTCTGACAAGAAAAAGCCCCAAATCGACTGATTCAAGGGAAGAGCAATGGAAGATTGCGGTGGCAGAGCTTTCACATAAGCTGATTCAAGCAACAAGAAAGAGAGACGAGGCGGTTCTCGAAGCTTCCAGATTAAAATACTCCGTGACTGAATTAGAGAAGAAATTGAACAAACTTGAAGTCTATTGCTACAGTTTGAAGTCCGGACTCGATGAATGTACTGGAACTTCACCGCATCAGGTTCGGATGGTTAAGGATATTTATCAACGCCGTGTGATTGGTGATAAAGCAATAGAACAGTTTCTGGTCTCTGTCTCCGACGCTAGGTCCTGTGTTCGCTTGTTAAGTCGGTCGCTAACCTTGCAAGCGAGGCATGTAGGAACCAAAGTTTATGAAAAACTATCTGTTCTTCTACAACCTTATGGAATCAAGATTTCTATCTCCAAGAATCCCAGGAGTGTTCTGTTCTATCTAGAGGCTCTGTTGAACAAATGTTTCTTTGAAGAGTTCGAGTCAATCGGGTACCAAAAGAACTCAACAAATCAAATTCTGAACCCAATGGACCGATGTGAAGCGAATTACAATTCGTTCAATGGGTTGAAACGGTTGACATGGGAGGAGGTGTTGAGCAAGGGAACAAGACATTTCGGTGAGGAATTTAGCAGGTTTTGTGACAGGAAAATGAGTGAGATAGTGGCAATGTTGGAGTGGAACAGGGCGTGGCCAGAGCCATTGTTGCAGGCCTTCTTTGGTGCCTCAAAAAGTGTGTGGTTGGTGCACCTTTTGGCTAACTCAGTGCACCCAAGCTTGCCAATCTTTAGGGTGGATAAAGGTATCAGCTTTGATTCGGGTTACATGGAGGACATGGGTGGAGACCGAGCAAGGAAGTTGGTTCCGACTGCGGTTCGAATCATGGTTGCACCTGGGTTCTATGTCTATGGCAATGTGGTCAAGTGCAAGGTGCTTTGCAGGTACCGTAACAACATAAACGATAATGATATTAGCAACAGTAATGATCAGGGTTTGACCCCATCACCTTAATTAAATAGGGTTTAATTCTTTTAAAAAAAGCTATAAGATTTGGATAAAGCCTGTATTTTTAACACTTTGTGCTTTGACTATTATGCGCTATGGTGTTCATTAAGTATTGTGATGGAAAAGCTAAGGAATGTTGGGATTGATGGGTTTTCATGGAAGATAAATAATTGGAATTATCTTGTTTGTTTTGTATTGTTCTTCATCTTTATCTTTTTCTGTCATTGGTATCCTTGGAGATTGGGCTTTTGTGGGCCGAAAGTTGTCCCATATTTGCTCCAGAAAACGCAAAGAAGGGCGAAACAGAAGGCACACGTGAGATGGCTTTCACTGTGACTCATATGTGGATTTTCTACATCTATGGTGATAAATAACCCTGTATTGTTTTTTTTGTCCATGCTCCAAAAACAGAGCTGCAATGTCTCCCTTTCTTTTCTTTTCTTTTCCTTTTTATTTTGTTTTGTTTGGTTTTAGTTGTTTGGTTTCAGGTGGAGAAAGTTCTAAATAATTTGAAGCCTGAACTCCAAATAATTTGATGTTCGCATATCAATGGTTTAGTTCTTCTACCAACCATATTTTGATACATAATACAATCGAGTTTGAGTTTTTGTTTTTACTGACGTTTTCTTAAAAATTGATTACATAAATAACATGGTTTTTTAATTACAATTTGACATAATGCGCTACTAGTAATAACTCAAATCGTAAGTGAGTCGTTGGTTTAACGACAATCACATTACATATAAATGATCACCCACCATTATGTCGTGGGATCAAATCCTATCCCCTCCCCAAATCCTTGTTTCAAAAAAAAGAGTAATAACTCAAATCATAAGATACATACTAATTTGTGCTACTGTGAATAACAAGCAATATTTGCAATTGAATTGAATTGTGCTACTACCAGTAGTGCAGATATTTGCAATTAAATTGAATTGTGCTACTACCAGTAGCGCAAACCTATCTGTATGTTGCGGGATATTTGTAATTGAATTGAATTGTGCTACTATCAGAAGCACAAACCTATATTTGCAATTGAATTGAATTGTGCTACTAACGCAAATAAACCTTGAACGTAATTTGCACTACAAGCAATAATGCATATAGTATTTAAGGCATATTTGCACTATTTCTAATAGCACATTGTGTCAATTTAGTAATAAAAAAAACATATTGTTAGCCTAATAATTTTTTTTTTAAAATGTTAGTAGGCAACAAAACTCAACACAATCCATGATTTGTAGTTTTCGAAGTTCAAATGGACAAGGAAACTGACAAAGGAGTCAGCAGTTGAGAAAATTCGTGCCACAAATAGTTTAGTGAATGAGAAATTTCGTTCTTCTGTTTTTTGCCATGCTCATTCACCAATGTGTCCCGTTGAAGACAATACCAGTTATTCCTATTTTAGTTGAATATTCCAAATAGTCACCTTCCAACTCTTGGCAAATCCTTGCCTGTGTGGTCAATTCACACTCTCAAATGCGGTCCCGGCTTCTCTGAATCTTTGCCATGTCGACCTTTATCAACAGCTCTGAAATGTAAGTTTTGGCGTTGAGTTTGGTATGATCTGTGCTTGTATTTCTGCCCAATGCTCATGCTTATGTTATCCAAATTGAAGCCTAGTGGGATCTGCATTCATCTTCTCCATAAAAAGAGGTCCAAACATGCAGTACCCAATAGAAATGGGTTTCTGGCCCACATAGCATAGAGATGCTTTGTATCTCCATAAAAAGAGCCTTTATGACTATAAAAGGCATTAATAATTGTCAACGAAGAAGTGAAATTTTAGAGCTTTTTTTTAAAAAAATAATAATAACGAAGTCCGTGAAAACAAAAAAAAAAAGGGTTAACATGGAGAGATTTATTTGTCTACACATATCGCCCATCCTCCGAGACAGCATGCCTCATGGGTGGCAAAACTCTATCTAATCCAGATGATCGAATTTATTCAACTCATATTAATTCAAGTTTGAAAATAAGTTATATGTTCGAAATTCGATCCAGACACAAAATTTTTGTATGATTTAAAATCGAGTATGAGTCCAAGCATATAAATTTTGTTTGGTTTACTTATTCGAACCCTAACCTAGATTACGTTATTGTTTGATTTACTTGTCTAAATATAAACCAATCGTGGTTTGGTTTGATCAATTAAATATGTCCGAAATCCAATCCGATTTAAGGTCTGAACATGTAAATATTTCGTAAACACTTGATGTTATCCGATCCGAAACCGATTATGTGCCACCCCTACTTGCCATCATTGTTCATCCAAACAAATTAAAAATTGCACCAACCTTGGCTTATATCTAGACACCACTAATTTGAACTTTTCGTTATCATAATTCAAATTCAGTCATACCAACTTAGGGCCAGTTTTGTTGGGATTTTCAGTTTTTTTTTTATAAAAAATATTGCTGTTTTTCAAAATGTGACCATAATAAACCAAGTGACATTTGTGCTGCGATCCTCTGCCGAATCAAATCGGAACAGAAATATAATTCCAATTTAAAAAATAACAAAAAGTATTCAAGGAAAGGAACGAACGAACGAAAGTGCATAATAGTAACTATACCATACCAGGGCAGACGCGGTCGACGATGACCAAGAGAGGCCCAATCTCCCAAGACTCCGGTCCTCGCTTAAATTTCTTTTTTCTTCTTTTTTTTTTCACTCGAAATTTGATTTTTTCCGGCCAATCATAGTCAACACGTAGAAAACACAAATTCTTCTTCTTATTATTATTATTTCTATAAACCAATTCATCATCTTCATAATCAAGTAATTTGATTGCCCCTTCCAAAGTTCCAATAGAGGAAAGAATTGCCTCTCTCTCTCCGGCACCGGTTCGTCTTTTTGATCTTCTCTTTTTCTTCCTTTACTTTCCTCTTCAGGCGGTTCTCTTCTGTGATCGGTCTCGTATACTCGTATTTGGATCCGTCGATCTGATATCTTGTAGAGGGATTATTCGCCAAGATTCACCATGTCCTCTGATTCTGACTCGTCGTCGTACGGTGGCGACTACAAGAATTTCAGGCAAATCAGCCGTGAAAGTGAGTCGATTCTTTCTCTCTATCCGTCTTTTTTTTTTCGCTGGAAATTAATTACGATTTTCTGTTGTGTTTTTGTTTCGCGTTTCAATTTTCAAACCCGCGACTCGTATTATATTTTATTTCAGTCAGTCGGAACTTTATAACTAAAGCTTTCAAATGTACTTGTGTGAAGTTGTGCGTTAGTTTTGGAGACTAGAGATGAAGTGATTGTTTGTCCTGAAGATCAGGAAATTGTGTAATGCCGGATAGTATTTGAAGAAAACTGAGGTCATCTCAATGTGCAAGAAACTGATTACTAATTTTTATCAGTCCATTCAGGGCGCTTTCAATGTGGCTTTTCTTTTGCTGAAGTAGAGCTGGTTGTTCGAGTGTTCTATTAAGGCCATCATTGCATGGGGTGGTCAATCATGATAAATTTATACACTCTTTTTTTTTCCTCATTGATGGCTATTTACTTGGAATGCCTTACGAATTTTTGTAAATTAGGTTCTAATAGTGTCAACTTCAACTAGTACGAGTGATATAATGATTTTGAGAATTTGACGAAGCTGGTGGCTCTCTGTGAATATTATGGTACCCTACCGATGAGCTTTGTTGGGAATTAAGGAAAACATGAAAATGCAGTTGTTGAATTAATGTTTATTGTACCACCGAATTTTCTCTCTTTCCCATTTATCTTTTTAGGTGATTTGACCAGTGACTGTGATTTTCCTGTTTGGGTTAGAGAAGCCATGAATAAGTAGATTGATCACAAGATGATAAATATATGCTTTGAGTATCTTGGTATAACTGTATTAGCCAATTGTTTGCCATTAGTGAGTAACAACCATATATAGCTACAAACTACCGATGTACCATTCGAAAGATGCAGACTGCTGCCATAAAATTATCTACATGTTGACATATGCTCACGTTGTGGACTTAACCAATCGTTATTCGTTAGTTTTGTCATGAAGTTATGAGTTATGCCATTGGTGAAGATGTATAGGCAGTTGCTGAAAAGACTAGACTAATTCCATCAAGTCTTGGCTTTAGACCTGTTTTTACCTTGAAGATATTTTTGTTTTGGCATACGCTTAACAGCGAATCTATTCATTTCTTTTATATTTGTTTTGGGGAAGTGATTAAATACATCTACCTTTGTCATGCAGCCTGTGAAATGGGAACTTCCCTTACATAGTTGATTAATTTGATCCTAAATCAGTGGAGTTCCCATCTTCAGTATTACATGAAGTTTTTGTTGAATCTAGAAATGTGGCCTGTCCTTGGTAATCTTTGGTTGTTTTGGGAGTCACTTAAAAGTGTAGTCTATAGTTCATTTTGTCTGATATTTTATGGAGTTGTTGGAGATGTGGTCTATATTGCCTAGGGAATAGGGATATTGTGCGGTTCTCTTTCTCTCATATCCAGAACATTCTGACTACTGAATGGGGTTCTATATGTTGAACTATTACATGTTGGAAAAGGAAGAGGATAGAAACATGAAGAATTGATCTGTAGTGATTGATTTTACTGTTGGTCTGTCTGCAAAGTTCAAAGTCTCAAACACTTTGACAAATTGTTGCTCTTTGCAGACGAGAACTGTTGGGTGTATTCTTGGAGAACCATAGGTGGTGATTGCTTGTATTGGTAGAACGCCAGGATAATGATTTTGGTCTTATGGTTATAAGAAATCTTATGCATTGATGATGTTTATGACGGTTTGTTGTAGCGTACTAGACTATCCTCATTGGTATACTAGGATCTGAATGTGTGGATGGGGTTTGGACTGAACATGAAGATGTTTCTGCAGCTGTTAACTTCTCTGCCATTTTTTTTCCGGTTACTTGAGTAGTTTTGGTGTTCCAACACAAATTCATTGTTTAACATGTGAGGTGTGGTTGCTTTAGTGGTCTCCACTTTCTGATATGTGTGTTATATACTTGCTGTAAAATATAGAGTAATTCTGCTGTTCTCTTCCATTTTTTTGTTTTCCAGTTAGTTGCTGTTCTCTTCCATTGTTGTTCTCTCCTTTTAGAGAGTAGCTGCTTGCCTATCTCTCTCCCTCTATTTTTTTTTAATGGTTTGGCATAGGTTTGGTGTTGTATAAGATGATAATCAGTTTTTTCCTTGTCCTAGCTGAAAAATGGACATTGTTTAAAATCATCATTTATTGCTTTTTAGAGCAGTGTAAAATTATGAACTTCGGGGAATAAAAACCCAGAAATTCATGCTGGAATTTTTACCTTGAAATTGAATCATTATCATTCTCTGGTGTTATGTCAAGCACCCGTTTAAAAAAATTTGCGGCCAAAAAAAACCTGTGTCCATTCACCGGCTTTCATGCTTTAACCTTTTTGTATGAGCAAACATTTTGGGACATCTAAAAATTGCTTTCTGGACCAAATAACATGAGAAGATATGATGATTGTAATGATGCAGAGTTGCAGACCTGGATCGTGGTCAAAGATATCAAAAATTCAAGAAATTAAATTAACTAGATGTAAGAATGTACTTAGTTCAGTTGTGTCCTCTATCACTGCCTGGTGAAGTTCAGATGGTTTTTGGTTATCTAGCAATACATCTTTCCTTTTTCCTTGTTTTCCCAGTTCCCCACAAGAAAAAAAGAAGAAGAAATAATGGTGGAGGTGTTTTCTTATCCATTTATTACTCATTTATATCTTAGGGGCATGTAAAATTATGATGTTATCTTATATTGGTTAATTATTACTCTTTCTTTGTTTTATGTAATAAAAAGCTAGGCATGGCCAGCCATGTTCTTTATCAGTTTCTGTCTAATTGGTCTGATTTATTTTTCTATGTAATATGGATGGAACTTCAGGATTATTGCACGAAATGCTTCGATCTGCCAAAACCGGAGACTCAAAGTCAACCTGGAAGGTATTTAGTGGCAGTTGTTGAAGCTCAATTGCTTTTTAAATTTGCTATTTTTCTTGAATTTATGATTAAAATTATTTATATAAACTTGGAATTGGAAACAAGAAAGATAGGGTTTTGAATAAATAAGAATCATATTCAGTTTGTCCTGGATGCATAGTAATTTTTGCCAGAAAAAAGAAGTAAATTTCTGGAAATTATGCCTGAAATTCCTTGGCGTAATGATTGCACCTTACAATCTCAAGCTTATTATTCTGATGAAGTTTACTTACTTATTCATTCATAATGCACTAGGTTTTGTTTGTATCTCTTGATATCTTATTTATTCCCATCCTTCAAAGTTTTTCCTGTGATTTTAATCCTGTATGTATTGATTTGCACATCAGAAATGAACAAGGTTGAAAGGATTGACCTAGCATAATGACTAGCAAAGATTAACAATTAAACAAGTAATTAATTGGACAACTTCTAAAAATCAAAATTTCAAAGTACACTGTCCAAAATACTTTTATCTTTTTGAAAATTAGGAAAAGTTAAAAGAAAGTGTGAGAAACAATAAATTTAACTTAAATAAATATAGTACTACCGCTATTGAATGGTCCCCATAAGTTCTGACTAAGAGAAGTTAATTTTAGACCATGAAACATATTCTATGCACTAAGAGGAAAAAGTTGGAACCTTATCATTTTTAGGTTATGATGCTTAAAAAATTCTTGACTTATGAATTTCTTACTGATTTGGAAATTTTGAACATTTGTTATAACTTATACCTAATTGACTACTCATATATTCCTTTTGGAAGAACACAAAATAAGACTTATTCACTTAAATATTGTTGTAAATGAATTTGTAACTGGCTTGTTTATATATAGAAGTCTCAGTTTGCTCCCTGTGTAGTGCATAATAAAGCTAGTATATACTTTTAATTATGTTATTTGTAATTTTCCATTTAGGTATAATATCTGTTAATGCTTCGCTTGGTTACTTTAGTTATTTTGATATTGTCTCTAATTTTGCGGGTCTTTGAATTTCTTACGCATAGGTACTCATCATGGACAAACTCACTGTTAAGATAATGTCTTACTCGTGCAAGATGGCTGACATCACGCAGGAAGGAGTTTCATGTAAGAATTAAATTTACATTTTATGGAACTTAGGGTATTTTTTTTTCCTTTCTAAAATCAGTTTTCAGGAATAGTTTTCGAGGGTGATATTTACAAATAGTTTTGAGCGAAAGAAAAATAGATATTTGTTTTTGTTGTCTAAGAATAATTGAGGTTTTTTTCTGTGTTTCCTACAAAGAAAAATATACAAAATATACAAAAAGTGTTTCTTTTTCTTTGTATTTTGGGTTTCTGAACATGTGGCCTTGTGGTAGACGTTCAAGGGTGCAATTTAGATGCCACATGTTCAATTCTTGGTAACAGCCTTCCGACATATTATGTGTGGGTAAGGCTGCGTACATCCTGTCTGTCCCTGAGACCCTTGTGCACGGTAGTTGTTTAACCTTTAAATTTTTGGTTTTCTGAAAGCAACAAAAAAGTTTTTAGGGGAAAATTTATTAGTACTTATAACCAAACATGTTTTAGGAGGTAATTGATTAGTACTTATAACCAAACATGTTTTTATGTTTTCTTGTTTCCACAATACTAAAATTAAGTCTATAAAACACATGCAAAACTTACCCTGAGGGCTTGTTTGGAGGCTTTGTTGTAATTTTCCTGGTGCTTTTGGGAACATAATTTATACATTTTTTCCCTGTGATTAAACTTTTTTGTCGCTTTCTTGCTTATTTTCTAGAGCATGTTGTTGCAATGGCATTTGGTTTCCTTGAAAATAGGCTGTTTTAAGAACAACTTTGTGTTTCCAGTACCATATAACTGTTCATTAAATTTTAGATAAGTAGGTTTGAGTATTTGAGAATTTTCCGTTTTGGAGTTTACCCATGATGTGCCTTATTAGCAGAATAGAGTTTGCAGGCATGAGATTGGTGGTGAGTTTGATGGTCGCCATTATATATCATCATTCACAGAAACAGATTTTAAATGGCCACAGATTTAGTTGGTGTATGAAATTCTTTGACAGTTTACTTGTGTGAGTATTGGATTCCCAAAGTGGTGTTCAAATGGCTTTGATTTTGAGTTGTCCATTTGGTCCTTGTGGCGTCTTGTTATAAAGCAATTGTGCCTTTTTGTTGCCTTGCCATGGAAAGTTGGTGCTGTTGGTCTATTTCTGTATAATGATAGTTGTACCCTGGGTTCTGCTTGTAAGACAATTGTCCTGTATTTGAGAATGTCATAAAATACCGAGGTATATTGCTCGGCGGTCTTGTCTAACTCTGCTTTAGTGGTAATGAGGCAGTTATAGGTGAGCATCATTGAGGGTGTAGGTGTACATTTAAGCAAATATTTATTTCAGTCAGCAAAGTAAGTCCTAGTCTAGGACTCTAGATGAAGACAAATCTTTATTACTGTAAAGAACAATTTTTGTAGTTGTCAACTACGTGAACTTGTATCTATTTTTAGCGTCACCAGTTCTGTGGTATCATCACTATCAATATCACCATGGTCGCCATGTATCCATCAAGTGCGATGCAGGGATCATATCCATTTTTAAAGTTTAAAGTTAGAGAGTGATTTTTAAAAATTAGGGAAAACATTAAGAAACAGAGTTGCCTCCAGCCAAATTTAGGTATAACCTATATCAAATAAAAGATTTTGGTGTTTGGGACTTCAAAAACCAAATGTTCTTTATAGGTGAAAATTTTGTTCTGTATGCCTTTTGAATACCAAAATGGAGAAAGAATCGTCTATTGTGTGTGGTGTTTTAGAAAAAACTCAAAAAATTTCATTCCAATTCTTGTTCCTATACATAAACTTCCTGATGGGAAATTTGTTTGGGTTATTACTTATTAGCAGTCTGGGTTTTGGTTTTGTTGATGTGACAATGGAAAAGCTTTGGTATAGCATATTTAGTTTTAAATTTGACTTTTTGGTTCTGTATTTTTATTTTATTTTATTTTGTTTGGGTTATTACTTATTTAGCAGTCTGGGTTTTGGTTTTGTTGATGTGACAATGGAAAAGCTTTGGTATAGCATATTTTAGTTTTAAATTTGACTTTTTGGTTCTGTATCTTTATTTATTTATTTATTATTCTGCAGTGGTAGAAGATATATACAGACGAAGGCAGCCATTGCCCTCTATGGATGCTATATACTTCATTCAACCATCGAAAGAGAAGTACTATATTTCCTTATTTTGACTCTTATTTTACTAGTGCTTCTAAGTACAGAATATAAGAGAGAGAGAGAACTATCTTTTGTTTTCTTTCGCAGTGTTTTCATTTTAATGTTAGTTTTATACATTGCTTGTTTTATTTTAATAATGAGTTTTTTTTTGCAGTGTTATCATGTTCATGTCGGACATGGCTGGAAAGTCACATTTATATAAGAAGTACGTGATAGATTCTTTAAACTTTAGTTGTTACCTCCTAGTGGTTCTGATTTATTTAATCATTGGTTGTGTGAAGGGCATTTGTTTTCTTTAGTTCACCGATTTCAAGGGAGTTGGTTGCTCATATCAGGAAGGATGCAAGTGTTTTACCTCGGATAGGTGCATTGAGAGAGGTTACAGATTTTTCTTCTTCTTTCTTTTATCTTGTTTAGAACAAAATTGCTTTTTTCTACAAGTTGTTTTCTATCTCCATGATTTGCGAGAATTTTTTTAATTGGTAATAATTTTTTTCTTCTTTGGCTCTGCAGATGAATTTAGAGTATTTTGCTATAGACAGCCAGGTATTTGATTCTGCTTAGCTAGTTCTTTGTTGCATACATATTACTTATGATCGGAGTTCATAAAATTTATTTTGAGATCTGTGATTAATCATGTTATAATTAATTTTTTTACACAAGTAATTTATACTTGGGAAATTCGTACGCAAAAGTAGGGTGAGCATTATGTATTCAGTGCAGAAGCGAATGAACCACATTCTTTTTGGTCCTAATCTAAGAGTACCGAGCCGAAATGAAATCAATGTAAAGAACCGAGCCACACCAAACCGAAACATTTTGGTTCCGTTTTCAATTTGTGCCATATCATGCGCAGTATTTCCAAATTTTCTTACCTTTTTGTTGTGGGCCTACAACTTTAATGCTTAGTGTTGGTGAGTTAGTGACTTGGTGATGGGCTAGGCTCTAAAATAGTTATGAGCCTAGCTAGGCTCTAAAATAGTTATGAGCCTATGTATTATTCTATGAAAAATTGCTAGCTCATATTATAATTATTAAAGCTATATATATACGTATTATTTATTTAAATTTATACATAAAAAAGAAACCAAACTGTATACGGAATTTTTTTTTATTTAAAAACCATACCAAACCAAAAATATATAAAGACTGAACCATATTAAATAGGTTCAGTTCGGTTTTTTGGTTCCTGTTCAATTTTGCTCACCCCTACCTCTTACCCTGGCATCCTAATTGTTCTGATGTTTTCATTCCATTTTCCTATATTTTAATGTTTCCCCTATCATCTACTGCTTTTATTTTTGATGTATCATTGTTTTCATTGTTTCTGTCAACTTTGATTTCCTCCATACAGGGTTTTGTTACTGATAATGATAGGGCTTTAGAAGAGCTTTTTGGGGATGAGGAGAATCCTCGGAAAGGCGCTGCATGCTTGAATGTGATGGCTACACGCATTGCTACAGTTTTTGCTTCATTAAGGGTATACCATTTTTTTGACAATTAATTTAATATATTTTATAATATCTGAGGAATTTCTATCTTTTAACTTTTAGGAATTTCCTTCTGTTCGCTACCGGGCTGCCAAGTCTCTTGATCCTACCACGATGACAACTTTCCGTGATCTGATTCCTACTAAGCTTGCTGCTGGAGTTTGGAACTGTTTGATGCAATATAAGAAAATTCCTGATTTCCCTCAGACAGAAACATGTGATCTGCTCATCCTTGACAGATCCGTTGATCAGGTCTGGGAAATAAAAATGTTGGCTATAAATGTTTGATATGTTTACCGCACAACTTGTTGTTTCTCATGTTTGTGATCGGCCTGCTTGTTTTGCATTTCTAGATTGCTCCAATTATTCATGAGTGGACATATGATGCCATGTGTCGTGATTTACTGAACATGGAAGGAAATAAATATGTGCATGAGGTAAGGACAACTAGTGGAAGTTTTTTTTGTGCTCTACTGTTGAATTATTTCCGTTCTAAATATGTTAGAGGAATTGTGGTCTTTAGGTTCCTGGTAAAGCAGGTGGACCCCCTGAGAAAAAAGAAGTTCTTTTGGAGGAACATGATCCAATTTGGCTTGAGCTTCGACATGCTCATATAGCATATGTATGTTTGCTGTCCGCTCTTAAATACGTCGTCAAACACATGCATACATTTTGTTATATATGTTATGGACAAAGTGTCTGCTATTTAATCCATGGCTACCTCATCAGGCTAGTGAACGATTGCATGAGAAGATGACCACCTTCATTACGAAGAACAAAGCTGCCCAAATACAGCATGGCCCAAGGTTTGAATTTGTGCTTCTTGTCATGGAACATTAGAAGATATCAACGCTGTAGTTTTTAATAATGAATGATTATCATATGCTCTAATTGATGGAAATCTTTTAAAGCTGATTATATGACTTAAATTAGTTATTTCCTAAACCCTAAATCCTAAATTTTACTTGGAAAACCTTCGACCCTAATTACAGGTAAAATTTAGTGTTTAGGATTTAGCAATACCAAGTTTAAATCATTGATCAGAGTCAAGAGTTCATGGTTTGGGTTTTTGCTTTTAAATTTTAGGGTTAATGGTCTATGGCATAGGTCTGGGGTTTAAGGTAGGATTTAGGGCAGTACCCAAGTTCGATGCCCCACTCCCACTTACCTACCAAAAAAAAGGTTTGAGGTAGGATTTAGGGTTTTTAGTGAGAGATTTTGGGTTTTGGGACGAGGGTTCAGGGTTTACTGTTTACCCTATGCGCTTGAGCCTAAACCCTAAATTCTACCCTAGCTCATAGGTTTACAATCAAAACCCTGAACTATGGGCCCTTATCCCTAATTCCTAGATCCTAAATCTTTACTCTAGGCCCTAAACACTACATTGTACTTGTAAAACCCTAAACCTTTGCATCCTGGACCCTAAACCATATTCCTACATCCTAAATTTTAGTATTTACATGAAAAAGACTAGACCCTAGACTCCAAACCCTAAAGACCAAGTTCTTCCACAAACTTGAAATCCATATACTTTAGAACTTAAACACTAAATTCTACTCTAAACTTTCTACCCTAGACTCTAAACCTTTTTCTCCACCTTTTTGTCCAATTTGAAAGAGGATTAAATTTTACAGTTGGGAGCTAGATTCGCTCGTTTAGCCTTAATAGTTTCAATGCATGAGAAATTGTATATCACAAAGAATAAAATATAAAGAAGCAAGAAAGGGTGGTTTAACATAATAATTATTTCCAAATTTAGATATTCTGAATGAGCCAAGCCAAATTGGGTTCTCTGTTAGGTTCTGGCTTGCCAATGGAAAAATTGATGGAGCTTCTCTTCGAGCTTTAATAATCTCTTAAAATGCCTTTCAAGTTTGAAGCTCTTGTTTATTTACAAGGACCTCAAACTCATTCACAGGCTCTTTAACAAGTTTGTCCCTGATATTGGTTATGATTGAGCTTGTGTACACGCTCATTCACTTTTTTTGTTTTTTGAGCCCATCCAAATTAAGTTTATGAACTCTAAAATGAGTTTGCTTCCCCCTCCAACAGAAGAAAGAGAACTTAAAAGATTATTTCATTATATAGCTTAGTTTTCATGGGTATAAATGAGCATGTTCATTGTCATGGCACAATACTGTTCATGAACACGTAGTCTAGTGTATTTAAATTTAATGCATAATAATCGTGCTTGTTCATAAAGACGTGTACTAGCTCCATGATGGAGTATTCAAGCTTGTTGATAAACATTGTACAAGTCTCTTCAGGAACAACTAGATGAGCTTATACACGAATGGTAAAAGTGTTGAGCTCAAATTTGTTTAAGCTCTGCTCATGAATAATTAGATGATGTGAATTGTCTCAACCCAAAAAGTTAACTTATTGGGTTGAATGGAAAATTAACTAATCTTAACATGGTATTGGAGCGGGAGGTCTTAGGTTCAAACCTTAGTTTCGGCAATTTAAACTCCCATTAGTTGTTGTCCCAAGTATGGGCCTTTGTGTGTGTTTGTTTGTGACTTTGTGTCCCAAGTGAGGGCCTTGTTTGAGAGTAACCCTAGTGTTGGGCCTCGTTTGTTGTGCACGTGTTGGACCGTCGAATCGTCCAGCCCACATGTGAGGGGGAGTGTTAGAATATATATAAATGATGTGAAATGTCCTAACTCAACAAGTTAATTTATTGGGTTGAATGACAAAGTAACTAATCTTAACAACCTTATTGTTGAGCATAAATGAGCCCTGATCGAGTTCATTCACAGGTTGTATACCGGAATCATCCGCTTATTTTCCGCCCTCATGTCCTATGATCTTGGTTGTCAAAAACATAAAATAAAAATAAAAATAATTAGTTATGATATAGGACTACTTTTTCTTGTATTTAATTAGCTTTTCTACTTTACATTTTTCATTTGTTGGGATGAAGAATGACTAATTTTTGGTGGAGAGAACATTGCTACAGAAATATTCTGCTGACTGACAGTCAAAGAAAAATGCAAAATGGGTGCAAGTTTGTTGTCAGTATTAATTTGTGTCCATGTTAGCAATATTTTAAGGGCACAGCTCTTGTTCCTCACTCTTTAGGGTGTGGTGAAACTTGCACTTCATTAATATTTCAAATTTTCAAAATAAATCCTAGGACTTCGGTTGGTGGGAACCTCACACCCTTTTATCACTTTTGTGTATGCATTTAGTTGTTTCACGGCTTCCTTCGGGCTGTTATGGATTTCTTATTATACGTAGTACATGGGGGCAAACTAGTAGAATTAGGATTATTAAGAGAATTTGCTAGCATGTGATGTGCTTTCTATTGTGTGAAGTGTGATTCAATTTTCCTTTGGTTTGGTGCCGAGGAATCGTAGGTGTGATGCTTAGGCTCTTTATCTTTTCTTTACTTCTCTAATCTCTCTGCAATTTCAGATTTGTTTCTACTGTTTTAAAGCCCTAATTGCAAGTTGTTTCAAGCCCGAATCATCCAAAACCTGTGATTTAACCCTGATTGTCTAAAATCCCTCACAAGAACTCTTAAATACGAGGTTAGCGAAAGCTGTTGTACGTCAGTAGTATTTTTTTCCTAATGATTGACGCAGAGAACTTCAATTTCTAGTATTTGTTTCTGTTGATAGCACAGACCTTCTACCATCAGATTCTCTTGTTATTTCTATCCAATGCTGGACTTGATTTTAACACAATTGGAATTTAATACTCATGCTCATTTCTTTACCTCTAATGTCGTAACTCTCCCATTGTATAGAGATGGTGGTCAACTTTCTACGCGAGAGCTGCAGAAGATGGTTCAAGCATTACCACAGTACAGTGAACAAATTGATAAACTATCCCTCCATGTAGAGGTTGGTCTATTATTCATCATTGAAGCCTGTATCTCAAACAATGCCGTGATCTATTATTCATCCTTTTTTATATTTTTTTTATTATGCAAGATGACCTGATCCATTCCCCTCCCTCTCCTAGAGGGGAAAGAAAAGAGAAAAAGGAAAAAACAAGCACGGTTTCAATTAGTTTGACCTAGTTCTGTAACATGCTGAAGAACTGTGGCATACATGTTCCAATTTTATTTTATTTTTTGGGTGGGAACTTGCCTCATGGACCTTGTTCACCTTCCCAATTGATCCTCTGCTTATGCTGTGGATGTGTTTTCTCATCTTTACCTCTGTTAATGATACATCCGATTCTTGATCTTCCTGCCTCCTTTAGATTTAAGCTACTTCGTTACCTATGCTCACTATTATGTAATTGGCCTTATGCTTGGTTGTATATTTAGATCTTCTGACAAATACAATGCTCTCTAAATGCTCTTTTTCATATGTAGATGCTGCTTTACTCTAAGCTAGCTGCTCCAGTTGCTCACTTGATATGTTGTGCTTAAGACATGATCCAATGTACCATTTGGTCACTTTTTGTTTATCATATTAACTTGAAATGGAGCTCTAGATATTGTCCAATTATGTTGTGATACAGATTAGATCTTGTGGATGCAGATTGCTGGAAAGATCAATACAATTATCAAGGACTTGGGGCTTCGAGAAATCGGGCAAATTGAGCAGGACCTGGTTTTTGGAGATGCAGGAATGAAGGACGTTATTAAATTTTTTACCTCAAAAGAAGTAAGACCCTTCAGTACTTTAGATGGGTGTATCACAAATTCTCTGTATTTTTTTTTATAGTTAAGAGTACCTTCCCTTTGCAGGATGTGACCCGTGAAAATAAGTTGCGCCTATTGATGATACTTGCAGCAATTTACCCTGAGAAGTTTGAGGGTGAAAAGGGTCTCAACTTGATGAAGGTTGGGCTCCATCTTTTTTCACCTTCTTATTGGCAATATCTTGTCCTTTAGTGCTGTTAATCACAGATTATATGGTTAATATTGCAATTCTAGCTTTGGTATTTCAATAAAAAAGGGTATGCATGCCAGTTTTTAACGTACTTTATTTGAACTCCTTCCAGTTAGCGAAACTACCACCTGATGACATGAATGCAGTAAATAATATGAGGTTGCTTGGACCAGCACCAGATACCAAAAAAAGTTCCACTGGAGCTTTCTCTCTGAAGTTTGATATTCATAAAGTAAGCATTTTTGTGTTGAAACGATGCTCTGATTCATGAATTCATATTTCTAACAACTCTCTCTCTCTCTCTCTCTCCATTTAACCTCCAGAAAAAGCGTGCAACTAGGAAAGAACGTACTGGTGAAGAAGAAACATGGCAATTATCACGTTTTTATCCTATTATAGAGGTACTTCTAAAGTTAGTGCCGTTTCTAATGGAATGAAATCTGCTATGTTGATTCGACTCTTAAGTGGAACTGTTTGTATTACATTTGCTGTTGAAAAAATTTGAAGCTGTTGTTAGTATGTGCTTGTGTGTTGGCATGTGTGTGCATCTGTCTCGAAGTTGCTACATTTTATTCTGACACACAGTTTAGATGCACCATATATGTGCCTCTATTCTAATAACGCTTGTCTTTCCATCTAAATAGCTTTTGGTTAATGTAGATTTGCTTCCATCTCCAAAAACCTTTCTTTGGCTTTTCAATTATATATTGATAAGGTGGAAAGTTTGACTCTTGGTTCAGCTAAGTTAGCAGGGATGGCTGTCTGCTTTGTAACTTCTATTGCAATTGGTACTCTTTAACATTTTTTCCGGTTATGAATAATATTATTTAATTAGTGGCAAATCTGGGCCAGTCATTTGAATAATTAAATGAGAAATGATTGAATGAAAAATCCACACACCTCTGTAAAGATTTACCACAAGGTGCTTCTTTTAAGTTTTTAACTCTCCGGTCCCATATATGTTCTCTGTATGTGAAATTTAGTTGTAATAATTGTAGGAACAGCAAGGAAAGCTGGAATGTTACAGTTGCCACTTGACAAATCGTTTCAAAAGTATGGAAGTCTTCTAATTTAATTGTTACCGTGTTAAAGGTAGCTGACAACATGGTACAAAAGATTTAACTATGGTTAGCTGGTAAAGGAAGATTGTGTCGAGTCAATTTTGTGGATTTTCGATAAAACTTGCCAATTTTGTGGATTTTCGATAAAACTTGCCGCAGAGGTTTGGCATGACTATTAAGTTTTGTGACTCTGATGCATGTTGTGATTTGATAGAAATTTAACTAATTGTTTGCTACTTTATTAGTCTCGACACGCCAATTATATTCAAACCTAGTATTTCTCATGTTTCAGGACCTCATTGAAAAACTAAGCAAGAGAGAGTTATCAAAGGAGGATTATCCATGCATGAATGACCCCAGTCCAACTTTTCATGGAACATCGCAACCTGCATCAGTACATCAAGCACCAGTGGCTCAGTCAATGAGATCAAGACGGACACCAACATGGGCTCGACCTCGAAACTCTGATGATGGTTATTCAAGGTATTTATCACTCTTGCGTTGCATGGTCACATCGGTTTTAGTAATCCACTTTGTGTTATAACCATTAACTCTGAATGGTTTAAGTAATCCACTTTGTCTTATGACCATTAACTCTGTCCAGTCCTCAGTTAATACAGTGCCCTTGCTGCATGGTTAACATAGTTTACTCCTATCAAGTGGCTATCTTATCACATGGATTGTCAGAATTCCAGACTGATGCATCTATACTTTTGTTGTCTTTTTTCTGCTTCCCTACAGTGATTCGATACTAAGACACGCATCTAGTGATTTCAAGAAGATGGGTAAACGTATTTTTGTGTTCATTGTTGGTGGAGCCACTAGATCTGAGGTATGAAAATTTATATGTAGGTTGTGATGCTTGCCTTCCGTGGCCGTTTGTGGATCTTACTAACCTTGCTCGCTTTTTTCTTTCCATTTCAGCTTAGGGTTTGTCACAAGCTTACGTCTAAGCTTAATAGGGAAGTAATTCTAGGCTCATCCAGTCTGGATGATCCTCCGCAATTCATTACGGTAATAAGGCTTCTCCACAACTTTTCATCAAATCTTGCTTTCTAACATCCAAAAGCCTTGACTATTTTCTTGATTAAAATGCAGAAATTGAAGCTATTGACAGCAAATGAACTCTCATTGGATGATCTCGAGATCTAGAAGTGTTGGGATTGGCAGGGAAATTCTCACTCTTTCAGTCTTCCTCTCCTATTTGTATTCATAGATAAAGTACATCCATTTTTTGAATGTGTAGATGTGCCAACTAATATTTCTTGGTGGTCACCATCTGGCCGAGTCCATCTGAGCATTTTTGCTTAATTCAGGCCGTTGCTTTTCTGTTTGCATTGTAATACTGGATCCACTGAGCAATTCATGCTGTGTATAATATTACTTGAATAGAACAGAAATAAGTGGAATTTTTTTTTATTTTTTTATTTTCGAAGTCTGGGTCCTGCCATGCTTCTGCCTCATTTGGACAGAGGTAATTGGATAAGGGCTCCTAATACCTCAAGTTGAAGGCTGGGAACTGCCTCACTGGGGTAATGGTAATGTTTTTAATTTGTATCAATGTGTTTACCTTCCCGGAGATATTATGACAAAGAAGGCCTTACCGAAGCATGCTGCTCTGGTTTGTTTTCTGTCCTTAAGAAATAAACAAATGGAGAAGACGAAATATAATTTTCTGGCGATGGTGGGAGTTCTCTTATGTCAAAAGGATTTCTTGCTTTCTAAGAAACCGAGCGAGAAGGGAACGGCTTGTTTCAATAGGGGGGGGAGTAGGCCAATGATTTTGGAATTTCTGGCCAGTCAGGAACTAAACCTTAAAACATCTTGGAATCTCTTTACATACATAACACCATATCAGGTAAAGATAATTGAACGAGTCAATTGCCAAATTTGATTAGCTACAATCGCTGCGTCATACATCGCAGACAAATTTGAGGGTTTTTGTTTCTATCTTTCAAGACTATGATTAATTGAGTCATTAAAGAAATTAGTACTCTGGTATTTCAGTCTAGTTGATTAATTAAGAAATTAGTACTCTGGTATTTTAGTTAGTACTTTGATTATAATTCTTTTTTTTCCCCTTGCTTTCAAGAAGTCAAACTCTACTAGTTCTTCTTCGGAAGGAAACCAAATACATCTCCAACATAACTACTGATTACTGAACTGATTATATATATATATACACACAACATTCTCCGCTAAATAAACAAGTAAGAATAACTTTTGAAGAAGTAATCAACAAGAGAAGATGTTTGAGATAAAATTAGTACAAGGATGGTTGTTGAAGAGAGCTGTGGAAGCAATCAAAGATCTAGTAACTTATGCGGAGCTTATGTGTTCCTCCACGGATTTTTCCCTAAACGCAGTCGACTCAAACTATTCAGCTTTCGTATCGCTTCTTCTTGGATCGAATTCATTCGAGGACTACAATTGCGAAAAGAGTGTATGCCTTGGTGTAAACATGAACAACTTATCCAGAGTGTTGAAATTTGCTGGTAACGACGACATTGTCATTGTTGAAGGTGATGATGATATGGACGATATGTGCTTGGTATTCCAGAGCCCTGGTGGTGATAAGACTACTAGCATCAATATGCACTTGATGGACATTCATGGTCACAGCTATGCAATCCCCGATTATGATTACGATGTCGTTATTCGAATGTCTTCCTCTGTTTTCGCAAGTATATGCAGAAATTTAGCCGAAATCAATGACACAGGTAGCTTCTTTGTCACGATAATTTGTGTTTCACTTGGTATTAGAATCCATAAATCTTGTAAAACTACGGATTTATATGGCCATTATGGATTGGGGTTGGGAGGGGCTCCAATTCTTAGCTACACTCCCAAAAACAATGTTAGTTTCTTTCTTTTTTTTTGACAATGGAATATTCGAATTTAAGTTTCAAGAATTAGTGTTTAGGGATTAGGGTTTTAGATTTAAGTTACTTGCTAAAAAAAATTTAGTGTTTAGGGTTTTTGATTTAAGGCTTAAGAATACTTACCAAAAAAAAGTTTAGGGTTTAGAAACTAGGGTTTAAGTTAGTTACCAAAAAAAAGCTTAGGGATTAGAGTTTTGGATTTAGGTAGCTTACAAATTTTTTTTTAGGATTTAGAGTTTAGGATTTTGGATTTACGGTTTAGGATTTAGAGTTTAGGGTTTAGGTTACTTACCAAAAGCAGTTTAGCGTTTAGGGTACTTACCGAAAAAGTTTAGGATTTAGGGTTTAAGTTACTTAATAGAAAAACCTTTGGGGTTTAGAGTTTAGGGTTTATGTTACTTACCAAAAACAGTTTAGGGTTTGGGGTTTGTATTTAGGTTTTAGGGTTAGGTTACCTAAAAAAAAGTTTAGGGTTTAGGGTGTAGGGTGTAGGTAACTTACCAGTTACCAAACAAATTTAGGGTTTAAGGTTTTGGATTTAGGTTGCTTACCAAAAAAAATTTAGGGTTTAGAGTTTATGGTTTTGGATTTAGGGTTTAGGTTAATTACCAAAAAAATTTAGGGTTTTGGGTTAGGGTTTAATGTTTAGGGTTTTGAATTTAAATTTTGGATTTAGGGTTTAGGTTACTTACCAAAAAAAGTTTAGAGTTATGAATTTAGAGTTTAAGGTTTAGGTTATTTACAAAAAAAAAAAGTTTAGGGTTTAAAATTTAGATTACTTAAAAAAAAGGTTCAGGGTTTTGGATATAGGGTTTAGGTTAGTTGCCAAAAAAAGTCTAGGGTTTAGGGTTTAAGGTTTAGGTTAGAAAAAACAATTAGGGTTTAGAATTTAGGTTACAAAAAAAAAAAAGGTTAGGGTTACTTATAAAAAAAAATAGGGTTTAGAGTTTATGGTGTTTTATTTAGGTTTTTTGGTTTAGTGTTTAGGTTACTTACCAAAAAAAAAGTGTATGGTTTAGTATTTATGATTTATGATTTAATTTCTTTTTTCAAAATCTACTATATTCTAACATCATATGAATATCAAATCACTCAGAATACATTTTAAACCATGATTTAGCATTGTTTTAGTAGAGAATTGTAGATAAGAAACGGATCCCCTATCCCGATTGATTGAGACAAAAGTTTTTATATATGGTATTTGCTTTCTTCTTGCAGTTTTGATTTCTGTGACAAAGGAGGGTGCCATGTTTTCTACAAGCGGAGAGACTGTCAAAGATGCCAAGGTTCTTTGCAGGCAGAATGTACGTTGTGTTTGTCTTGTCTGAAAATTCGAACTACATCATTGAACTATATATATAGCGATATATATAAAATACCTTGTCTTTCTTTGTTCATGTATTTATCTATAATGGTGATTTTTTGGCAGGGAGAAGAGGACACCACAACAATAAAGATGAAAACTCAAGTGTCAATGGCATTTAGTTTGAGGTACCTGAATTCTTTCACAAAAGCAACACCCTTATCAAGCATAGTTACAATCAATATGTCAACAGGGATGCCTGACCGACACCAAAGTGTGTGTGTGTACTTACCCCAAGTGTAGGGTATCGTCAAGTAATAAACCGGTGAGTCCGGTATCGATCCACGAGGAAGCAATGCAAATTTGAAGTGAATGATATGCAAATGACTAGCTAACACTAATAAACACAATGAATATCAAATAAAAGCAAGTAAAAGAAATGGGCCGAATGACTCGGTAGCATGAGCGATTTTGTAATCAAAGTAAGCACAAATTGGATTTAAAACAATTAATTAAAAACCTAGTCTCTAATCCGTCCCGGTGGCTACTCGGTTCTTATACTCAAGGTATCATTGCAAACACACACAACCATACACAATGCATTGTGTGATACTATCAATCATGCATATGCAAAGAGAATTGGGTTATAAGACTTCAATTCATACATGTAGGCCATCGGGTCTCTTAATCTACGATGAACGCAAAGGGATAAGCACCTAATATTATGAATTAATATTCCCCCTTGGGGCTTGGCTTGGCTAACACCCTAGTTTCACACTCAAAGATCAATTAACCATAACTCTCCCATGCACATTCCTAATTTAACCCAAAACCCCATCATCAATACACATAATTAATAGTTATGCAATGAAAAACTCAATTAATTAAGGAAATCATGCAATGGGTTTAACAATTCTCAATCGAACACATTAGATGCAATCCCTAGACTAGACAATCCAAGAATACAAGCAAATATGTCATTCCCATAGATCCAATCACACAACTATCACGAAATTAAAAGAGAGAAATCGAAGCTACGATTCTTTGAGCATACCTTAAGTAATCGAAACCGAGCACCCACCGTTTGGGACTAGAAACTAGAAAGAGAACTACCCACTCATGATTGTTGCAATAAACATCCAATCTATTGTCATCTAAATCAGAGTTTATACAAAATCAAGAGAAAGCACCAAAAACAACAAAGAAAACTTAGAGAGAGAAACTAGATCTACACTACTCCTATGGTGGCTTCCTCTTAGAGAAGTCAATGAATAATCATTAAATCTCAACCTTGCAATATGTAGCCGTTGCACTTGCATTATTTTCCAAGTGTAGCTTTGCAAGATTTGAGTTGTCATGTGCACTTGCAGCCATCTTTGACCATTTGATTAAACTTGCACCAAATCTTGACCTTGGTATCTCCAACAATTTTGTCATCTTTGACCATTTGATCAAACTTGCACCAAATCTTGGCATTGGTATCTCCAACAATTTCCTTTTAAATGTGTAGCAACTTGCAGCCATCTTTGACTCCAAAAATCAAGTAAGATCTTCTTTTAAGTCAAAAATTGCAAGCAAGAATGTTGTCTTATGCACAACCATTGGATTCACCTTTAAATGATCATCTTAACCCTTCAAGTCTTGTTGTAATCTAATCCATTCATAATTCAAAACAATTCAATCTCGGCCATAGATTAGTGTACCGTTGGAGCTTGTAGTCTTCAAGAATATCTTCATAATCTAAGTCCCGACACCTCACAGCAAAAAGTGCCCAAAAAGTGCTCCAACTTGCCCGAACAAGGTCCGATTCCTACAAAACCAAGGGGAAACATTTGTAAGTGTAAAATTAAGCTAAAATGCAATCAAATACATTAACTAAGTGCTAGAACATCCTAATTAAAGGACATTAGAACCTCAAAATAGAGGTCCAATCACACCCCCCAACTTAGACGTTGCTAGTCCCTAGCAATGCAACCACTACCTAAAACTAAAATTTGCTAAATAAAATCCTAACTCACTGACGTAGGCATCACGGTTGCATTTAGCGCATGCAACAAGCCTTTAAACCCCTAGGTCACCCTAGTGGACGAGTTGTAGTCTCGTGAGGGCTTATCAGAGCGATACCCACAAACACTTGCCAAGGGACCACTATTACTTTGAAAGCACCATAAATGATTCTTAAATTCTCACATGCAAGAAATAGAGCTAATCTCCCAATTCTCCTGCTTAGTCAAAAACATGCAAAATCTTTGGAAAATCAATCTCAATCCCCTTAAAAATGACCAAGAACATTTTATACTATGAAAAATATATGTGCAATCAAGCAAGGCAACTCAACACATTCACACAAGTAAAACCTTGTTATAGAACCTTTTGGTGTTCATAAATCCCCAATCCCGAATGTACACAAAAACATAAAAGCATTGTGCTAAGTGAATGACTTACACAATTGGATTAAATGTATGTGTTTATGAAAGATAATTTTGGATGGGCATAGCTTTGAGAAAGAAATCACCTACAAGAGCAACTAATGCATTCACCTACTCACTTGCTTACCTTGGATCAAATTCATCAAAAGGTTAACTGGGTTGTAATGTGGTCATGGGACAAGGTAGGAAGAATTTGGATCTAGGTAACAAGTTGCAAGGTTAAGTTCAAACATGTGAGCTAAATTCTCATTTTGTCACCCATTCCATTGTACCACAAATTCAAACACTTCTCATCCTTTACACACAAAGGATTAACTTTATTGCATACACCTTCTTTTTCTCTTTTTTTTTTTTTTGATGTTTTTCTTCTCTTTTCTATGCATTTTTTTTTCCTTTCCTTTTCTTTTCTTTTGTTTTTTTTTTGTTTTTTTTTTTTTGAATATAACATCATTTATACAACAACCCTCATAATTTTTTTTTTTTTATAATAAGGAGGGGTAATATCACTACCGATTTATTTTTCAAGCTCCTACTCAACCTTGCAACCAAAGGTGGGAAATATTTGGGAAAATAGCTCACACAAGGCTTGTAAGTGAAATCAAGAGGCTTAAAGAAATTTAGGGCTTATAATCACTCACAAATGAATAGGCTAAGCTCAAATCTCTCAACCTAGTGAATCTTTCAATCCTAAGTTCACAAGCAAGTAGCAAATACAAAAATCACACTTCTCAGTAATCAAATATAATATTTGCAAAGCTATTGAAGAACACGCTCATAGGATGTCAAATGAATATCAATGAAGAGCATCACCCAAAACCCAATGTATATCAATGAAGAATGGTTCAAAAGAATGAGAAGGGTAAAAAGGTAATTTTTCAGACAAAAGGATCCAAAAACACAGTCATACAAATGCTTTAATACCAAGATGTCTGCTCAACTACACAATTTTGATATCAAACTAGGTCTCAATCATTCCAAGAGAAATTGATCATAGTCATCCCACTCAATCACATGCATCGATTTAGCAAAAGAAACCAAGGAACCTACTCTACACTTGCACGTGTGAACAAGAATAAGAAATTAACAATCAAATTGGTAGTGAATCCCAAAAGCATCTACCATTCCCTTCCTAAAGTCCATCTAGCATGTATGAACAACAAAGCACAACACAATAGGATAGAGGGTAGGAAATCATACCATACTCTTCAAAAGTGATCGGAATCATGAGAAACGAAGCATATCCTGAAAAAGTTAATACCAACCACACTATCCAAGCATGACACAACAAGAAAAAAATTTTTTTTTTTTTTTTTTTTTTCAAATTTTTGATATTCACAAAAGCACACCAAAATAAAGCAAGTTTCACAATGAATTCACAATTCCCTCACCCCCCAACTTAAATGAGATATTGTCCCCAATGTCAAGAATGAAAAACAAGGCAAGAACAAATTGTGAAATGCATTGGAACATACAAAAACACACCAAAATTAAAGGGTAAGAAAATCAAAACATAACACACAACCATGTCACAATTCTCACCCCCCAACTTGAATAAGTGCACAAGGAGCAAAAATTGTGAAATGGATTTTGAGTATACGAGACACACAAAAATAAAAGTGATCTCTAAACCAATCCTAAACATATATGTACAAAAGTGGATCGACCATAACACAAGAGAGGGATGGGATCCTTGAGATCCCAAGAACATCCTCAAAATCACTACTCCCACTTTGAGGAACATGACGAACCACACATGATTCGGTCCCCTTTTCCCCAAACTCACCTAAAAAGAATTGTAATCGTGGTTTGGGATGCCACACTTTTCTAATTTTGGTAAATATTTTATGTGTGACATGATGTTTAGAGGATTCTTTAAATCCACTTGCAAAAGGTAACGTTGTCAATTCTTGAGGATGCACTTGGTATGCACCGACTTTGATTGGGAAAGCCTCTAATGCTCCTAAATGAAGGGGCAAATGTTCTACACTATAAATAGTCAAGAACTTCAAAACTTTTTTCATAATATCTCCCTCAATCAAAAGTCGACTACCTTTCTTAATCAAAACTAGCACACCCTCAAATGAATTCTTTGCAAGTGTCATCTCTAATTTATCCTCAACATGAGAGTGAATATAAAGCTTAGTGATGTACTCAATTGCCCTCCCACGGTCTAACTCATTCCCTTTTGGTCTCTCTTTGTTCTCCTCTTTCTCTTCATTTCTCTTCTCTTCGCTCTTTTCCTCAACCTTTTCAACTTGATAATTGTCCTTGTCTCGACATGATCTATCTCCAACTATAACATTTTTCACCTCACCACCCACTTCTTCCACTAATTTCTCATCCTCACTTACCTTAGGAGTCATGGTATTGTCAATTACTATCCCACTCCTTGAGGTAATGATGGGTTGTTCTTGTTCTTGCACATTCAACCCCTCACTTGAAGTTTCGAATTGAAATTCTAATGTTTGAGTGATCTTTGTCAATTGGCTTCTTAAATCTTCCAAGGCTCTATTGGTTTGCTCACGAAATTCAAATCTCCTTTGATTAACCTCCAATTGAGCTTCCATGAATATTTGAAGCGTATCCTCAAGTGATCTCTCTTGGGGTGGGGTGCATGGTTGGTAAGATGGTGGAGCTATACATTGGTGTGAAGATTGTGCTTGCCTAAAGGGTTGGTACTCATATGCATGAATGTAGTCAAAAGGAGGAGGTGCATGTAAATTTTGTCCGAATGGAGCATATTGTGGCACTTGTGGCATTTGATAATACATAGTTGGGTAGACATTTTGTGGGGCAAATTGCGCCGCATTGTCTTGTTGAAGTGGTTGAGGTGCATTTTGCAAAGCATGCTCAACTTGAACATTTTGCAAATTTTGGGCATTGCCAATTTGGACATCTTGCCCTTGCACCGGATTCATCAACTCATCAATATTCACATGTTGCAAAAGACGACGCAATGCATCAAGATTCATATCACCCCCACGTACACTCCCCGCATCACTCACATTTATATCACCACCTATCCCATCTCTATTAGACCCATGCCCACTAACATTATCTCTAGGTTGAGACATGATGGCAAAGAACAATAGCAAGTAACACACAAAAGTAGCAATCAACCACGTCAAGTAACACAAGATTTTTTTTTTTATTATTTTTTATTATTTTTTTTTTCAATTAATGAACAACCAAGAACAATATTAAGCAAGAACAAGAGCAAGGATAGGAATAGAGCAACAATCAACCTTAGGAACAATAACACACCAAGATGTAGTAAGTAGTGATAAAAATAAAAATGCACAAAGCTCTCTCCAACAACGTATCACTACCAAGCAGCAAACAAGGTGGCATCCATCGCCCATAGGAATCTAAGTTAGCCCCATCCGCCAAGTTCTCCTCAAAAAAATTTTTTTTTTTTTTTTTTTTTCAGCAACTACACTAAATCGACTACACTACAAAGCAAGTAAAAGGGAGGAACGAAGTTACCCTTGAAGCGTGACCGTGCTCCTTCCTTATTTGATGGTGTTTAATAGCATAAAGCTAGCATCTACAAGCCACCCAACTCCGTCTTTGACACTCGCTTCCCCGGCAACGGCGCCAAAAACTTGACCGACACCAAAGTGTGTGTGTGTACTTACCCCAAGTGTAGGGTATCGTCAAGTAATAAACCGGTGAGTCCGGTATCGATCCACGAGGAAGCAATGCAAATTTGAAGTGAATGATATGCAAATGACTAGCTAACACTAATAAACACAATGAATATCAAATAAAAGCAAGTAAAAGAAATGGGCCGAATGACTCGGTAGCATGAGCGATTTTGTAATCAAAGTAAGCACAAATTGGATTTAAAACAATTAATTAAAAACCTAGTCTCTAATCCGTCCCGGTGGCTACTCGGTTCTTATACTCAAGGTATCATTGCAAACACACACAACCATACACAATGCATTGTGTGATACTATCAATCATGCATATGCAAAGAGAATTGGGTTATAAGACTTCAATTCATACATGTAGGCCATCGGGTCTCTTAATCTACGATGAACGCAAAGGGATAAGCACCTAATATTATGAATTAATATTCCCCCTTGGGGCTTGGCTTGGCTAACACCCTAGTTTCACACTCAAAGATCAATTAACCATAACTCTCCCATGCACATTCCTAATTTAACCCAAAACCCCATCATCAATACACATAATTAATAGTTATGTAATGAAAAACTCAATTAATTAAGGAAATCATGCAATGGGTTTAACAATTCTCAATCGAACACATTAGATGCAATCCCTAGACTAGACAATCCAAGAATACAAGCAAATATGTCATTCCCATAGATCCAATCACACAACTATCACGAAATTAAAAGAGAGAAATCGAAGCTACGATTCTTTGAGCATACCTTAAGTAATCGAAACCGAGCACCCACCGTTTGGGACTAGAAACTAGAAAGAGAACTACCCACTCATGATTGTTGCAATAAACATCCAATCTATTGTCATCTAAATCAGAGTTTATACAAAATCAAGAGAAAGCACCAAAAACAACAAAGAAAACTTAGAGAGAGAAACTAGATCTACACTACTCCTATGGTGGCTTCCTCTTAGAGAAGTCAATGAATAATCATTAAATCTCAACCTTGCAATATGTAGCCGTTGCACTTGCATTATTTTCCAAGTGTAGCTTTGCAAGATTTGAGTTGTCATGTGCACTTGCAGCCATCTTTGACCATTTGATTAAACTTGCACCAAATCTTGACCTTGGTATCTCCAACAATTTTGTCATCTTTGACCATTTGATCAAACTTGCACCAAATCTTGGCATTGGTATCTCCAACAATTTCCTTTTAAATGTGTAGCAACTTGCAGCCATCTTTGACTCCAAAAATCAAGTAAGATCTTCTTTTAAGTCAAAAATTGCAAGCAAGAATGTTGTCTTATGCACAACCATTGGATTCACCTTTAAATGATCATCTTAACCCTTCAAGTCTTGTTGTAATCTAATCCATTCATAATTCAAAACAATTCAATCTCGGCCATAGATTAGTGTACCGTTGGAGCTTGTAGTCTTCAAGAATATCTTCATAATCTAAGTCCCGACACCTCACAGCAAAAAGTGCCCAAAAAGTGCTCCAACTTGCCCGAACAAGGTCCGATTCCTACAAAACCAAGGGGAAACATTTGTAAGTGTAAAATTAAGCTAAAATGCAATCAAATACATTAACTAAGTGCTAGAACATCCTAATTAAAGGACATTAGAACCTCAAAATAGAGGTCCAATCAATGCCTCTCATGCTTGAGTATAAGATTGCTAACATGGGTCATTTGCGATTTCACTTGGTTTGCAAGGCTTGATGGGAAAAACTTCTGCTTTTAGTTCACCCATTTTTCTTCAATTATTATTTTTTTTTTTTTAGTTGTGTAGGATTCAAATTCTAATTATGATAACTGAATTTCACTGCTTTATTATGATACTTTCATGGTCATTCTAAGGTAATTTTTTTTTCCTTCTGATAATCCCAATGTGACAATTGTATGTTGTTTTTTGAACCTAATGTACATAGGTCAGAATTAACCTTACAAAGAGAGAATATGAAAGAGAACTGATAATATCAAAGGAAAATCAAGGAGATAAATGAAAGGGTATTATATTACTCAAGCATAAACTTCAATGAGTGCGGGCTGGTATATAAATAAAGCCACAAAAATGGAAGACCATGAACTCCTCAAATATTAGAAAAGGAACTACCAAGCCATGACTATGCCATGCCGATGAAAGGAAGTCACTGGATTCTCAAAAGGCAGCGTTTGTTGTGAATATCACCAGCCTTGCTCCCATCATGAAAAACAACCTGCGAGGCTCTCATCGATGATCTTTACAATCAATTCAAATCGTCCAGCATACTAACTGCACACTTCTTTTGATTTTCTATCCAGTGAATTCTCTGCTTTTCTCTTTTTCGTTTCCCCAACCAACCTCTTGACGTAGGCAATATAGCCTTCAACGTCAAATTTCCTCTTGCAACCTGCATAGTTCATGTATCGTATTTTCCCAAAGATTGGACGCTCGCGCCAACCCTGAAATGACATTGAAAATTGACTTAAGTAGCAGTGGCAGCGATGTAGGAGAAAGAAAGGATCACCTAGTAGACAACAGATTTTAAAATTAAAAAATACCCGATTTGTCATATTTTGAGGATTATACAGTTTACAATCATGGTTTGTTATTTTACAAATATCTAGAAACTTTCTTTGTAGTACGGACAGAAAGAATATTTTATTACACTGTTATAGTAACTTTTTGACATAACATGTAATGGTATCAAAATACACAATTTTAAGACAAACTTAACCACAATTGTCTTTGTATATATGTACTGATTAAGTAAAACTAATTCTCATTTAAAATATGAGGAAATCACTGAATAAAGGAACAATCTTATGAGCGCCAAACAAGAATAATCGTAGACCTATGCTAAAGTTGCTTCACAGCAACTTAGGAGTCGCAAACCAAAAAAAAGGGGAGAGAAATAAAGATGAGGAACCCAAACCTGGTCATGAACACCACAAATTGACCACATGCAGCCAACATATCCGCTGGGGTCCCTCCCATCTATTTCATACTGCATGCAGTGTTTCATGCCAACAAAGGAAGAGGTTCAGTTGAGAAGTTCACAAGAAAAACTAATGAAACATCAATTGTACCTTGTCATTAAGATAAATGGATATTGCAATGGCTTCCTCAGGTCCTCTCGTCCACTCCAGGATCTTTTTGGCCCAATACATTCTGTTCATGATTTCCTATTTCTTAGCAAAGATCCATATTGATAAACTATTTCATAGACGCAACCACACATGTGAAGGACGGAAAAAGCATGAAAATCATTTTTAACGTGAGTTTAAGGCTTTAAGCTTTACAATTCAAGCGGAGATCCATAGAGTTCCCATAGGCAGAGAAACGAAGTACAGCTACATCACACTATGTTGGCATCAATATCCACTTCTCTTGAGCCTTTAGGTCGATACAAGGTGCAAGATAAATTAATAATCGATACAAGCATGGTTTTTCTAGCACCATAAGCATGAACATCATTTTTTAATACTCAATACAAGGTGCCCTTGTAAATTGTAAATTTTAGCACTTGCTGTCCAAGATAAAACAGAAAGAAAGTAGGAGGCCTTATAGGGTGCCAAGGAGAAAAGAAGTAAATTCAAAAGGAAGATACTTGCCGCATATAGCCATGCATCTTCCCATAGTAAACCATCTCCAGCTGTGAAGCATTCCAGAGCTGAAAATCAACAGAAAGTTTGAGATGTTATTAAGAAAGTCATAAGCAGAAAAAAAAAATCAACAAAAAAATAAGAGAGAGCATACAGGGTCAGCTGTTTGTGCCTTCTCCAATTGCTCCGTCCTATGGCACAGTGATGGAGTGGAAAAGCATTACAAATATAACCTAGCATAATGTATAAATTTCAAAGCATGAACTGACACAAAGAAAAACCATTAATCTCACGTGTACATATGTTCTCGCGTGTCAGAAGCATGGTCCATCAAGGTTTTACGCGCCCATTCCCATGCCCCCTGTAATGAATCATAATGAGGCTGGTAGAAGCAAAAGTTATCAGCAAGTTCTCTCCGCACGATCAACTCCTCCAAAAAAGTATCAGCTGCCTTGAGAGGTGCACACACAAAAAGTGTAGCCAGATATCAGATAAGCAAACCAACAAACTGGAAGCAAGTATATAATGATTTAGTGTGACCAAGAACTTCAACCAATAAGGTAGGCCTGGGTCAAAAAGGAAATTCTACTTCAAGTAGCAAGCTGATTCTGCTTCTCCGCCGCTTGCAGTCATATACAAGAGTAATATTTTAAAAAATGATTCCAATATCACAAACCTGAGGAAAAAGTTTACGGACACTACGAGCCTCCAAGGCACACCGTTGTGCTGATATCTGCCCAAAATGCAGATAGGGAGAGAGCCCAGAGAGACCTTTTGGTTTTAAGGGATTATTCCGATCTGTAGAATAATTCCTCAGCCTTTTGGTCAGGAACCCATCTTTACTTCCCTTGAGCACTTCCATCGCTGCATTTTCCCCTGGTTGACACCACTGAATCTCTGGAACCTCCGCACCCTTGCTGCCATGAAAATTTTCAATATTAGTAATGTAATAACATTCATCTCACTTAACTCTATCCGAACATCCGAACATCAAACCTCAAAATGTCGGAAATAAGACAATCCCAATCAATTGTCTGAGAAAAGGCAGCCCATTTTCTACTTGGTGGTTGCAATGTGGGGAAATCAATGAGGTACTCAGGCAACAACTTGTTAATTTTTCCCCTTAGTGTCCTAGCACTGTACTCCAATTTCTCTGAAGCCACCCAAAGAGGTACTATATTATGGGCATCAAGTTCATGTATGGCCACCGAATCACTTACCCGCCTGCAAATTTCATCTTTACATCTCCTCACTTGCCGTAGAGGTGAAAAATCAGTAAGCAAAAGTGAAGCCCCGCATTCTGTCAAAAATTTTGGTATGGTCTCTTCAGCGTCTCCCTAAATGATTCACCCAAAATAATGTTAGAGTTCAAAAACATAATGCTTAATCTCATTGCCAAAGGTAGAGTAATACCGAGGAAATAAAATAATCAAACCCTTGGCTTCCTCAATTAATACGTCCCACAAAGCATATATTCAGATATTAATCTAAACTGAACTCAAATTCTCAACTTCATTTATGCTTTCAATAGATCAAAACTTCATCGGAATTCAGTAAGCACTATCCGAACAAATTACATGTAATAATTGACCATATTAGAGAATATATTGAGCACCTCCAAAATCTAATGTATGAACATAATGTACATAAATTGTTCTTCTGCCTCAGAATTTCTCATTCTAAACCTAAAATATCCTCGACATTAAAAAGCACTAAATGACAAAATATAGGACAATAAATTGTATATCTATAAATGCACAGTTCAACTTGCCTGAAACAAGAAAAACGGGATTTGAAGTGTCTCTTCGATTCCCTTATGAAGCTGACGCAACCCCCTTAACATAAACCCTAATTGCCTCGTTTTGGCCCCCAAGAACCGATCAAAGAGGTTGAATACTACGGCGACAGGCACATCTGCCTTATTCGCTTGATCAACGGCGTGGATCAAAGCCCAGTTGTCTGCAATTCGTTGATCCCTGAACATCCAGTAGACAACAGGACCCACCACTTTACTGGATCCCTCTTTAAGTACCCGGATTCGACCCGGTTGAACAGATGCTGGAGCAGAGAACAATGATGCCATGGCAAGTGCTTGCTACCTTGCGCTGGATCAGATGCTAATGTGCGCCAGAATCGAGAGGTTAAGCCGTTAAGAGAGAGAGAGAGTGCGCCAAGGTTTTGAGAGAGAAAGTACGGTGGAGAAAATGGAGGGAACAAATAAATTGTGGTTTTGAAACGATGTACGTGGCATGCTAATATTCTGACACGCGTACATCAATCGTCATACAGTTCTTAATGGGCTTGAAAATTGGTCATTAACATTGTCCGTCAATTCGGCCTCAATAGCAATATTTGCCCGGGTCTTGTTGGGCTTGTTCTTCTTAAGTGGAGAAATACCCGGTCTAGCATGTATTAGTTTTCTATTGGGCCTCGGTCTATATTGGGCTCGGCCTTGGAAAGTGATGAAAAAAGCCCGGCATAGCATGGGGTATTGGTTAGGGCTTTGCTTGTGCATGGTATAGTAGTATAAATTGTTTCTTAGAACTATTACAAAAAGTCGCTATATGTAAACAATGGCCTAAAATATAAGCCCTAACCACACTAAGAATTGAAGGAACAGCAAATATTTTAACCTCACCCTCAAAAAAATGTGTTGGTTTTACATAAATTACTGGTATTATCCTAATTGATGATAATGATCGATGATGTCCAAAACTTGTTCGGTCTTACTGATGTATCAGGTGGTCGAACTATTTGTCAGGAGATGTTCTTTGCTTGCTAACATATCAAATGGGACCTTGTCCGATTACCTCTACAATGTGTCGATTTGGCGTCTTGGTGCCACGTGTCGTTATTCTGGTGGAGGGTATTTTTTGGTATCAGATATCAATGGTTGATGATGAAATCTCTACGTCAACTTCAGTTTGTATTTACAAATTGATCACTTTCAAGCCTTTCACGTTTTAAATGTTATTTCACATTGCTTGTGTAGTGAGCTTCCAACTTTATTACAAACCAAAATATGGTAATTATAAGTTGCATATACATGGCAAAGTGCAGTGTATGATGTATACCCTACTAGTATATAATGATGATGCCCTAATCAGTAGAAGAATTAATGTCATGTGGTTCACCAATCACCACCAGTGCAAATAAATAATATTTGTTTCATTTTTAAATCCCCCCACTTGAAACACACTATCACATGCTCCAAATATTTATGAAAAAAATAAATTAATTGACTAATTATGGCTGGTGAAAAGGCTTTAAAAAAGGGAAAGAAAAAGAAAAGGTTGATCAATATAACGCAATATCTTTTGTATTAAGCAATCCAATAAGCTAAGAGATACATACCCACTAAATCTTGCGTTGGAGATTCTATACAGTAATGACCTTTCTGTGTAGCTGGAGACTCACTAAGGGAATTGACAATTGTGACCTTGTAAAAAATAAGTAGATTACTAGATTTTTGTAATATAAAGGGTGATTTTTGAACTTCACTTACCTTAATTAAGTTGATTAAGATAGTAATTGGATTAAATGAAGGAGTAGAGATTAAATAATTATTTTCACAGTTATAAATATAGTTAATTAATTATACACCTAATAAGAATACAAACTCAACTCGGAGCACTATTGACAACTAAAAGGGTGGAAAAAAAAGGTAATCAAATTTAGTATTGATATGGATTCCAGCAGCTGATATCCCAATTATTCCAGCTGTTAAGTTGTATTCACGGGAATTCATGGTGGGACATGTAAAGCTTACGAATTCACTTGAATCATGTGCGTCCAACTCAGCAGCTGAGATAACTGGGATACCAACTATTAGGATGTTTATGATATTCGAATCAAATTATGTTATACCTGTTATTTGCCCAACAACACTAACAAAAGTAATCCCATCCTTTTCAACATCCCCATTAAAAATAAAATTATGAACACTTTTATTATTATTTTAAATGGTTACACGCCATTTGTTTTAAATCCAATTAATTAACCACAGCGGTCGGCTTGATAATTAAATAAATAATTATATATATATATATATATATATATGCCGACTGCCATACAATCATATAATTATAGACCATGAGAGGAAAATTAAGAAAGTTAACTAGAGGAATATATTAATAAGTGATTAATATAACCATAAGAGAAATAGTAGCAATGATTAATTCACTTGGTTGTTTAATAGTGAAAGCTAAGTTTTAACAGAACCTTAATTATTTATAACTATATTATGTGTGTGTGTGTGTCCATGTGTATTGAGATTATTCATTTTCTTTAATATTGGTAGGTGATTTGTGATAATTGCATTAGCGATTGCGTAATTAGGCCACTACTTGATGTTATTGCTTTACGAGATTTGAATACATAAACAACATTATTACACCCAAAACATTGACATATTTGTTTAAACTTATTTGCTACTTAGGGCCCATGAGATTCACTTGTTGTTTACTAATTATTAACAACTTGTTGTTTACATTTTCAATTTTGACCTTTTTTTTTTCGCATAAAATTGTGAAAAAATATGATATTATAGTTGCACATTTTTTCCTCTTCGTAGGTGATTAACCAGGTGGTCCAAATAAATAAGGACGAATTATTTTTCTCGATTTTAAGTTTGACCAAATAAACAATTCATAATTTATTAAGTATCATAAACCACAGCCCATTCACATTAACAATATTGTTCGATTTGGGTTTATCACCGATTCAATGTGGATACATTAGGCCCACATGGCTATATTTTTCTGGATGATCGCATAGGGTACTTAATTAAGCAAAGAAAAAGGTCTTATTGTATTAGAGATGCTTGGGTTTTTCCTTATAAAACACATCGCTAAGTAATGTGGGATTACAAGTCTTGACACTCCTCCGCACTTGTGAACTGGGTATGTCAGGCTCAACAAGTGGACAGGTGGAGGCTTGTCCAACTATATCGAGACATTTTTCAGATACAATATTAGAAATCTTAACCCACTCACATCAACAATATTGTTCATTTTGAGTTTACTAGTTCATTTGGATACATTGGATCCACACGATTTTTTGTTTCTTACGACACTTAAGCCTAGAAAATGCGTATTTGTTGTATAAAGATGTTTTGGATTTTTTTTATAAACTATATCGCTTGGTACTGTCCATGTGATGTGAGATTATAAGTTTTACAATTGTTTAGGACCTGATGACAGGGGAACCGATGACCAAAGCTTTGGTGAACGGTAGCCTTAACTATAACGGTCCTAAGGTAGTAAAATTCTTTGTCGAGTAAGTTTTAACTTGCACGAAAGGCGTAACGATCAAGGTATTATCTCAGAGAGAGGCTCAGTGAAATATACATGTTTGTAAAGATGCGAACCATTAGTACCTGGACAGAAATACCTTATGAAGCTTCACCGCAAAATTTAAAAGAAAGAAAAACGTGGAATTACCTCGCGTCAAAAAAATTTTTAAAGAAAAAAATTAACAAAACCTATCAATCTCCATATCTTGGTTTCTTTTTCTTTTTTTGTAAAATTAATTTATAAAAAATATTTTCAATTATTCAGGTTCGTTTTGACTATTATGCCCCGGAACAATTGATACCCCAATAATCCATGGTATCATCGAAAACAACGTCACACACAGAATTAAAACGTCACCTGTACGGACGTTGACTAAAAGTCCATAACGAGTTGACCGTTTGACCAAATATCTTATCTTATTTATTAAATGTTGGGACTTGGGGGGCTTTTGGGTTGGTCCCTTCACGTGATATGGGCTTTCTTTGTTTAAGTGCACCGGACGCTACCCCAATCGGACAAAGAGATTAGGATCAACCCCGTCTAATATTTTTTGGACGGCTGTGATGTTGTTTATACGGCGTATATAGTAGGTCTGGCCCACTAGATAATGCAAATATGGTATGAGCGTGACACGTGCGTGATTGCCAAATAATATGATAGTGGTACAATAGTAACAAAACTAGGCTCCTAAACAACATGGATTTGTCGATATTTAGAGTTTGTTTGGATTGATAGATTGGGAGGAATAAAAACAATGGAAACGAGATTTTCTTCCAATATGTTTGTTTTGATAATTTTTTGAAAAATAAAGTAATGAATTTAAAGAGAATTGGGACAGATTTCATCAAAATTCTGTCAAAATATTTTCTTCCCAAAATGGAGCCATTTGAAGTGAAGGGAAATGAGGGTTAAGTTATCTACAAGTAAAAAATATATTTTATCTTTATACAAAATATTTTAACATAAAAATAAGTATAAATTAGTAAATCAAATTAATGTTTTTTCTTTTATGATGACCATACAAACAAGAGAAATAACAAATCCCTTCATTTGTTTTTTATCTATCCAAACATATGAGAGGAAAAAGTATTTTTACCTTTCATTCTCTCCCATTCCCTTCCCTTCCCTCAAATCTTTCAAGCCAAACACACTCTTACTGTTGTATTTTATTTTTTTCACATGTTAAATTCACTTGTAATTCATCTTATAGTAAATAATAAATAAATAAACTGAAGTTGGTGGAAGAACTATATTTGTAAGATTTAAAAAAAAATTAAAACGAGAACGATAAAATACAAATTTATCATTTAGACATTTGATATAACTCTAAACTCGGGCCATTAGGCTTGAGCATACAAAAATTTCCTACTTGACGACTGTGTAATTTGGTTTCAACTTCACCACGTAGGCACAAGGATATGACTCCTAGTATAAATCAAACTTAAAACTTGTTGAATCCATCCTATTTGACTCTAGAAATATTCACCATTAGGCTATCACTCGTGCTTAATCTACTTTTAACACATTATACGTGAAAACGTAATCGATATATATGAGTGTATATAAACGAGTAAGCCAGTAGTCGGTTTCTTTTAGAGAATCAAAACAAATTTTCTTTTTTTCTTTTTAAAAAACCCACAATTTTTTTGACGTGGACGTCGTTGCGAATAAGTTTTTGGATTGTTTGGAGCGTCGAAAAGTTTAAGAAACGAAGTTCGGTTTAGCAGTTTAAAGGTAAATAAAAGTGGCCCTAACTTTTGATCCGCTTGGAGTTATGAGGCCCATAATATCTTTTTAAGGACTGAATTGAAATCCAGCTAGGGCAGTCTGGGTGAAACCCAATTGAAGAGTTCTAATCAAGGCCAGAAAGTGACGTTTTCCCTGTTTACGGAGGAGTTTTAGTTTCTTTTGAATTTCTTTATTTGTTTCCTAGTAGTATTCGGTTTTCTAGACTTATTAGGATTTCTTATTCATATATATATATATGTCGTTAGGAGGGTTTTGTAGATAGTTTTTACTTTATCTTTAATAAGAACCTTGATTCTTTTCCAAAACTCTTTGAGTTTTCAACTTCCGGTTGCGTCATTTTTTTGAACATGAATTTGATGGTTGGTTGCTTGGTTTGATATAATTTGAACGGGGATGGCTGAAAATTCTCTTATCCTGTCTTTATTTGCAAATGATTATAATTAACTAAGTGACTAACACTAACACTCACACTCTCATATGTAACATGTAATAAAAGATTGCTTATTGGTAATTGCCCCAATAATAAAAGATTGCTTACAACTCTCGAATGTAATAAAAACCCCCATTTTTTTGGGTGTCCCATACTTTCATTCCAAACTCAAACGCATTAATAAATATGGACTGTTATAGGTTACACATTCGCATGATTTTTCTTATAAATAGTCTATACTATTCAGGACCATAAAATGTATTTATTGTGTGAGGGTGTTTGGGCATTCAATTAGAATATGCAGTCTGATGTGAGATAATAAGTGTTGAGAAGTAATTTCTGAAATCAGAAATTTCTGAAAGTAACTTTTTTAAAGTCAAAACTATTTAATTAATTTGTCTCTTACACAAATTGATGTGAGATAATAAGCGTTGACGAGTAATGGCTTCAAAATCAGAAATTTCTGAAAGTAACTTTTTTAAAGTCAAAACTATTTAATTAATTTGTCTCTTGCACAATATTTTTTGCAACAAAATTCTAGAATTAAATGATGAAAATAAGGTACAATCTTCGGCTTGCGTTTGTTTCTACACATATGTCTTCATAGATAATTATTTGAAAAGAAAAAAAAGGGATTGAATCTTAATGGAAGTGATTATTATATGTGGACCATACTACATATATATATATATATTATTGAATATAATTTGTACTAGCTCTAATCCTGATCACTTTATAGAGTGGGGAAGTCAAAATAAATATGAATCATTGGGGTAATATTTGGTGATGAATATGATTACTTTAGTAATTAATCAAGTATTGTCTGGCATTTCACCAAAATGTAGAGGAGACAAGAACACTAAAGATAATTTTGATGGGTTCATTCATGTAACATCTTATTCTATTTTTCTTCTCTCCTTCCTCGTGTGTCTTTTTGCCATTGTCAAAGTTAATTACATTCAAAATTTACATCATTATACATATGTTTGTCTGGTTAATAATAATGATAAGGGTTGTTTCGCATTCAATTCTTGTTTTTAATACAAAAATAGAAAATTCAACTAAATGTCTAAATCACCCGCTTCGATTTAATTTCTTGAGTTTCTATGTTATGGAAAAAATTTTGAATTAGTTATTTCAAACATAGAGAGTATTATAGCCTCTAACTGTTTCACATGTCCTATAACTATTTAAAAAATAATATTTTCTCTTATATGTATTGGGGTACATGTCGGTATTGTCCGGTGTTAGTCTGGTATTTGTTCTTCGATTTTGTAATTCCTCTGTTGGGTTTGTAAATTTTTAGGTTGCTATCGTGGTGTTCAGTATAACGCTTGTTATTATGGAATAAACTATTGAGTTTAAACCCTTTAAAAAAAAGTAGTGGTTTGGTTTCATTGGCTAGTAAGTAACTATCAAAATGAACCAAAAAAAGAAAGTGAAATAAAAGAGGATCAAATTCTTTAATTTTGCATGGCAAGAAATTTGGAGAAATTGTAAGTAAAAATGGCATTAAAGTGGGTTATAGTTTTTATATTAAGGGAAAATTCAGTTTCCCTAACAAAGAGGGACAATGGGATTGTAAAGAAAGAGAAAAATGAAAGTATAGGTATAATGAGAAGGCATTGAAAGGCCATAATTAGTGGTGAATCTACACTTGCAAGGACATAATATTGTGATCATGTGCTGGGTTTTGACTCGATTTACCATGTCTTCATGTGAAAAAATTTTGTGCATGCGAGCATGATGGTTGAGTTTAGGCCCATATTAAATGTACAAAGAACAAGTTTATATGACGTCGTTTACGGTTAAAAAAATTTGGGGGATTTACACAAAAAGACAAAATGTGAGAGTTGTATTCTAATAAGAAAAGTGAAAAAAAAACTTTAGAAATAAGGACAAAAGTTACATACTTATCAAAATGCTCTTACATTGTCAAAAATATTTCTTCTTCCTTCTTCCTCCTTCCTCCTTAGAGTAAGTTTGTCATTCGACTATCATTCTCGAGGAACGAACCAACGCAGTCGCAAGTAACCGCCATGGGAGTTTTTTTTAATTTTTTTTATCCTTTATGAAATATTGTTTTAATCTTTATGAAACTTATGGAATAAAACTTATGTTATTGTGCTTATTGAAACAAAATTCTTAATTGGGGGACTTATCTAGTTTTCTCTAATTTTGTCTAAAAAATTAAAGGCCAAAAGAATCTTTTTGTACAAAACAAATCGATCGATATTTGGTCGTCCTATACTATCATTATTTCTGCCCTTTAACTTTAACCAAAAAGAAAGCAGCATACCATACTATTGAAAAAGCTCAAAAAACACACATAACTCGATAACAAACACAATGGAGGGGTTACTTAGTTTGGTGAGCAGTCACAGCAATACAAAGCTCTTGCCGACAATAATCTCTGTCTCTCCACTTAATGGGTAATTACAAGACCCAAAATGTTTGGGTAATATTTATACCATACTCAATTGCACTCTCTCTCTCTCTCTCTCTCTCTACTTTTCTACTCTCTTCACTCAAATTAAAAAAAAGTGTCATCATTGACCCACTTTATTTTTTTACCTGTTTTAGGTTGGTGTGGTGTGGGTGAATCACATCGACCCATCAAAGTTTTGAATTTTGGTTTTGAGAGGTTTTACCATGAAGAGGCACAAAGTGTAGACTGTAGAGTGAGTGACCACATTCCATAATTGGAGAAATTTGCTAAATGGTTCATGAGTTGCCATTGTCACCCTTTTTATGTGTGTTCCCTGCAATGCAGGCTGTATTCTTATCCAATTGAATTATAACTGTTTTTGTGATTTTCTTTTCAAAAAAATACTAGAGAGTTGAGACCCCAATTAGTTATTCTCATTTTATTCTGATCAATTCATGTGAAATTGTATGATGCTAAGGGGACTTTACATGTGAGTGTATAATATAATCAATAACTATCCCACATGTCACATGAATTGAGGATAAAATGAGAGTCATAAATTGGAGATTTCTAACATGATCAAAAGGATTTCGTGACATGGTTAAAAGGATTGGGACGTTGTACGCTTATTTCATCCGTTTGGGAAACAATTTGAAGTAACAACATGTATGTTGCTTGTCCAACCAAACATTATTTTGAAGTAGCATATATGCTATCATTTTTTGGGACCATTTGAACATCATTTGCCAAATTGTTTTAAATCTATCATTTAAAGACCATTTGCAATTTTATGCTAGCATTTTTTGGAAATAACCCTATTTTTTCAACACCTTTTCAAATATGCCGCTATTTGCATAATATCCTTAATGTCATTTGTCACAGCATAAATGGTTATTAGAAAAAAAAAATAACCAAATGCGCATAATATACATGTATATTTAAGAATTAAGAGTATTCTAAATCCAACATATATGCTAAAACTAAATTGTTTCTCTAACGGAGTATATAAGTAGTTGAAAGAGTGAATGAGTCATCAACATAAAAACTTTGAGTTGTTTTTATTGCTCCATATAATATTAAACCGTACAAGTCTTAATTCTTGGGAGTGTTTTTTTTATTATTTGCACAAGGTGTAAGATTGAATGTGACTCTCTCAAAAAATTAAGAAATAACACCATAACTAATAAAAAAAGGAAAGTAAACTTATTTCTACTCGTAAAAATAATATCTTTTTTATCAGTTGAGTTGAGCCGCCAAGATTAAAATGACCTTCCAAACATAATAGTTGTAGAGCAATACAGAGAATTTCTCAGTTCAATATCCCCACCGGATAGATTGGTCAGTTCTAAACTCGGGTCATCAACCCAACCGGTCCACTGCACGCTGGCAACAGGTAAGACAGAGTCGAAATCCATGTGGGGAGAACGAGATAGAATCCCATAAAGGAGAGTTAACTCTACAAAGCCTCCTATGGTCTTTTGGTCCATGTAAAGAAATAACGTCGAAACTGCTTGGCTTGAGAGTTAAACTTACGAGCTCCCACATTTACAAGGTGTTATCACATTCAATTTTGTCATTCCAACCAAATCTTCTTTTGTTACGACAATTTTTGTTATTAAACCATAAAGTCTACAATAACCACTAATCTAGCTAGCACCAAGCCATAATGACCTAAACGATTACTTAATCACACAAATTACATATAATCATATTTTGCAAGGATAACTCAACCGGAAAATTTAAAGATTCATTTGGTTTGTTTTATATTTTCAATATTAATCATCATTTTCTTTTTTTCGTTTTTAGTTTCTCTGGTGTTATGATTTGAATATTAATCATCATCTTCTTTTTTTTGTTTTTAGTTTCTCTTGTGTTATGATTTGAATGTTTTCTAAAATGAGCAATCAAAGGTATTTTTTGAACTATTTTTGTTTTCCATTAAATAAAAACTACTTGAGCTTCATTGGTGAAATAAGTGCCAAAATCTTCCCCCAATAACAGACACTTGAGTTAGCATTTTTTTTTTTCTTTTTTGTAGAATGAGTCTCAAGAGCATCTCTTTGTGCTGCTTGAAGCCGACAGTCTTCGCTATGCGTTGGGTCCTCCAAAGACCTTTTTTTCTCAATCATGGAGGCAGCATCACCCAATGACCCTGCATGAGTTGAGCCTCACAAGGTATAGCTTTGGAATGTTTTAAAAGAGAAGTTACCTTCAAAGTTGATTTGATGTGCAGAAATATATATATATATATAAACCCATATATCAGACAAGCAAAGTTTGGAAAAAGACTTCCACTTCTTTCCTTCGTTGCTCGGAGGGCTCCACCATCGCAGGAGATATGGATCGAGTTGATATAAAAAAAGTCACGAAAGTGCTCCACCATCTCAGGTCCTTCCGAGGTTGTTGACCCACACAACACAACCTGATTACTCATTCCGTCCAACCGGATTGAGTCGGAACGGAGTCAGATTTTATATGAAAGGGGCAAAAGTTTGACGGGATTCGAGAACAGCGACCCCAAAATCTTTTTTTGCTATTTATTGAAAAATTATCTAATGTAAAAAAACAAAAGTATGACTAAACACATAAAAGACATGTATTATAAAAAAAAAGAAGCCTAACCACCACTCTGAATCCTTTGATCCAAATCATGCACCTAAAAAAGTTTTAGGATTACTAAATTCAAGTAATAGGTTTGTGTTTTTCTTTTCTTTTTAGGATTACTAATATTCAAGAAATAAATATATTAGCCCTTCCTTTATAAAGTCTAATACTTGTAAGGGCAAATGCAATGGTTTTTTATTTAAAATGTTGGCTCGGTCCCACCTTTATTACACAAAAAGTCAAGTCAAACACGTATTTTAATACAGTCACATCAGCAAAACACATCTTCCAATACAACCACATCAACAAAACATAAATTTCTATACAATTTCTCTTCCCATCCAACATGGAGGCCAACAATATTTCATTCCTCCATATTATCAACAACAAAACTACACCAAAACATCAAATATCAATACATCCACATCAGCAAAACACTTATCCCAATACAGCCACATAAACAAAACACATTTTACAATACAGCCACATCAGCAAAAGACAACATCTTTGTTGGCCCAATAACACTTTACCATTGCATTTGCCCTAATATTATATATAAAAAAATTTAAAAAAATAGGGGGGAGGGGCCCCCTGGTCACCATGTCCCTACGCCCTTGGGAATGGGATTAAACGGCTTACCATGTCGTCAGGTGAAAAATTTCTTTGCGCGCGAACTTGATAGTATGAGTTTAGAATCATATAAAATGTACAAAGAGTAAACTTGTATGATCTCATTCTCGATTATCGAGAAATAAAAGAGAGCGACTTCTAGCTTGTCATAACGGGATTTGGGTGGTTCGCAATTTCTTAGAGTCTACAATTCACATCTAATGGTGAAAAAAAAAATCACACAAATTTAAAAAATGAAAAAATAAAAATGTAATGTGATGTGATGCATTTCTTAAACCATTGAATTCAAATTGTATATGAATTATGTAGTCTCCAGATCCGTTATAAGGAAACATGTCTTAAAATTTGAGGGGTCTCTAGTCGTCCTTGGATGCTGCTTTTTGAAAGAAAAAAAAAATCCATCTTTAATCACGCTCCATCAAATTCTATTACCAACCATCTTAAGGTGGTTTCATTTGTCTGGTCCATTCCATCGATGTCTGTGTCAAATTCTTCTGCCCACACAAAAAGTAATCATAATAACAACAGTAGCAATAATGATGATGATATTGTAGCCTAATTATGTCCAAACCTTCTTCAGTTCAAAATTAACTAATTAAAACTATATACTTATATAACATTGATTAAAGGAAACTCAAAACACAAGCACTGGATGATTAATAATCAATCCTTTATGCTTAAAGAAGATTATTCAGGGAAAAAAAGTTTCCTGAGCAAAAGTTACGGACCCAGAATGGGGAAAATGTTAAAAGGTCCTGCTCATTAGGGCATGAAACCTATCCATTTTTGGCAACAGTAAGTTCCATGGAAGAAACTCAATGAGGGTCGGGAACAAAAGTCGGAAAATGCATCCAAACCTTAGTTTGCTAAGCTAAGGGACATCAATAGGACCACAAACCCTCTGAATTCTAGGACCATCAAAAAAGGACTCAAAATTAGCAGGCGGAAACCCTACAACAACGTCAATCCAATCAAAAAATAAAGCACATGTGACACAAGATGGGCACATGACAATACAAGGGCAGCTCATTTTGCTTCTGATTTGAGGTACCATGAGGACAGCTAACCCAACCTCCTCCACGTTGGCGACAGTTTAGTCCGGGCCGAAATCTGTGCAGGGAGAAGAACCTCTCATGGTCCTTTAACACATGCAAGGAAATAATACCAAAACTGCTGGGTGCGAATGTTGAACCTGCGACCTCCCGGTTATCACAATCAATTTTACCATCCCAACCTAAGCTTCTTTGTTGAGATCATCAAACTCACATGCCAAATGAAAATTAAAAAAGAAGAAGAAGAAGAGGAGGCAACAACTAATTGCACTTTGAGATGAAAGTGAAAGGGCACTGTAGAGAATTGTTTTTTTCCAAACAGACAGCTAATTGCCTGTGAAGATTCAGCATGACATTAGATTTTCAGATCTCAAAAATCCAAGAACAACTTCTAGCGGTTTTGAGACAAGGGAGCAAGTGAAGCCATCAATGTCCTGTTACCGAAGACCAAAGTCAAAGCTATCAGAAAAGAATCTACAATACATACCTAATCAACAAAGATTCTTATAATGATGAAGATAACTGCAATTATTGGAAAGAAATGTTCAGAATTTCCATGGATTGGTAAGAATGTTAAAATTCAGAATAAAAAGTAAAACCACCAAGGAGAATCAATAAATTAATGCAGCATTCTTTATACTTACAAACAAGAAGATTATCTTTTCTGCCAAATCCAGAAACTATGAAGTAATTATAGGCTGAAAGATGGGCAGTTGCTCAAATCATGAGGCCATGGAGATACAAAATTGAATATGTGATCAATGTTGGAACTTTTTTTTCTCACACTTTACTGCCCAAAAATCTTCTAAACCTTAAGCAAATAAGTACAAGATAAAAAGAGCAGTTGAAAGAATTCAATAAATCCTAGAAATTAAGTTTTCTAATTTCTACCAAAAAAACAAAGGAAAATAAAGAAAAATGAAGTTACACTGAGGATGTATCAGCAAGAACCTCGTTTAGCACATCATCCTCGCCGTTTGCCAGCGCGAACAGCTCTGCGTCCTTATCGTCATCGCTGGAAAAGTCTCTTCTATCCATCCTTGAATGAGCAGCGATGAATATTAACTTCTGAACTCTCTCCATTGCTGCCCTTGAGTGTCCATGGCTGCCCAACCATCTCAATAAAGACGAATTGCATTTGAATCCACATGAAGTTGCATTTAGAAATATAAGCCTGACAGCAACTTTCCCTAAGGATTTGAACTCAGTAAGATAAGTCTCCCACACAAGCCTACTGCTCTGGGGATTAGCAATCTTCATCTTTCCAGAAATGGGGTCCCTCTCCTTCATCTGTACAGCTCTTGCGTAAACTGGATCGAGCCCTTCTGTTCTCCATTTCATTAGTTCCATCAAAGCAATGTGTGCCTCCTCCCTCGATACCAGTCGGGTTATTAGCTTGTCGACATCCTTCTCCTGCTCAGGTGTCAAGTATTTGAATGGAGGAAGGTACTTCCCGCTAGTGTCCCGAAACAAATAAAGGGGATCGAGTATAAATGCAGCAGCCCAAGCAGGATGGTAATTCTTCCTGAACCGAGTTTCAATCACTTTCTCCACCAGTCCTTCCGCCACGTGAAATTTGGCACACCATTCCTTAACTTTTGATCTGAGATCATTCCAAAGTGGCAGGCATTGCCCGATTAATGGCCTCTCCGTCTCAATCTCTTGAGCCATATCCTTGAGCAGTCTAACCAAACTATGCACTGCTTCCAATTCATTCCAAAACCCCGCGTCCCTTATCATCTCAGCAACCTCCCTCGCAGTTGAGTCCTCCATGGACACAACCTTGTATGATTCATCAAGCACAACCAACTGCAATGCTTGAGCAGAGCTCAGTATATCTTCAAGCATTATATATATGGGCCCAAAATGAACTCTGTCGTAGTAACGGGGTATTCGAAGCAATCCAGCATATCCATACTCCTGCAACTGATACTTATGAAAGCAATTCCTTATTTGATTCTTGTTATTCACATACGTAGCGAGCTTAAAACAATTATCAGCAACAGACTTGAACAAAGGAAGCTCTTTGCTAAAACACTTGATCAAACTACTGAAACCCTGATACTGGCAAGATAGATTAATCATCCAATGATGCTGACTCTCTAAATTCTTCAACGCCTTAACCTTAAACCTGTCTGCAACAATCCCTACACATTGCTGCACAGAATTTCCACAAATGCCGGTTATTGCCTCCCACAAAATCTCCTCTGCATACTTGGAAGGCACAGAATTACCAACATGCACAGCTTTCCTATACAAGCTAGTTCCATTGGGCAAATTCACAGTCAAACTAACCAAATTCAGCTCCCCAGAACTCTCATAAGCTTTATCCTTCCACCCATCACTCGCGATTTGAAAGAACATGGCGTCTCGAATCCTAGCCTCCGATTCAGCCTTAGCTTCCTCGTACTTCAAGTCCAATCTATTCCCAGCAAAATCTCTTCTTGACACTGCCGGCATCCCCAATTGATTAAGGAACACCCTGAATTTGGGATGCTCCAGACTCGAAAATGAGACAGAACCGCAACACTCGTAGACCCAGTCAGCGAGAGAATCTAACGCATAATCTATCTGTGTCTTGCTCAAAGCCGGCCCAGGAGATGTTTTCGGACTCTTGAGCTTCTTTACACTGTCCTCCAACATCGCTAATGCCCCTAAATCCTCTTTCCCACCCGACAAAACCAAATGCTGCTGGTGCTGATGATGCGGCGGCGGCGGTGGCGCCATAACAGTTACAGCCGCAGAGGCAGAGGAGGAGTACGTCGTTAACTCTCCGCAGAATCTGGTGGGGTCCACGATCGCCAGAGGAGTTGCTGCTTGGTACGAGGAAACACCACCACCACCACTCCCGGAACTCGCGGCGACAGAAGAGGAGGGTCGTTTTCGGTGGTTATGGTGAGGTGTACTCGTTGTTTGGGAAGGTGAAGCGAGTCCCGAGGGAGAGATTGAAGAGATGGGTTTAGGCAATGAATTGAAATTGGGGCAAGTCCCTCGTTTCAGGTGCTCCGAGGCTGTCCGTGAAGGATTCGAGGCCGAGAAAACGGCGTCGCATAAGGAGCACCGGAGCTTAACCGCCTTAGGGAGGCCAGTATCGGAGTTTTGAACCAAAATAGGCTCCAAGTGCGCCCAGTACCAAGCGCCTTTCCCCTTTATCGCCTTCGTGCGGACCATCACAAGCCCCTCGTACCTCTTATGTACTGCTTTCGCCGCCAGCTCGTCCGCCGACGCCGCTGAGTCCACCGTCGCGTTCGTAGTCGTAGCGGTGGCGTTAGTGGCTGCCATTGAAAGAACTTAACTGAAAAAACACAGTACGAGTTTCGGGTCTTCTTCACAATTTTGGGATTTTTAAGGGGTTAAAATCCATTCCACGGCCTCCGGTGGCCGGATTTTGATGTCCCGGCCGTTTTTCATGGCGAGTTCTGGCGATCTAGTGAGGTTAATGTCTGTGGCTTTTGGGTTTTCGCTTCAACTTTTAATTTGTTTTTCAAGATTTAGTCTTTTCAACTCTCCAGGGACGAAATTTCAAAGAGAGAAAGTTTAGACAGATAAGAGAGAGAAGAGAAGAGTCGGTAAGAGAGAAAAAATTAAAGAGCGTCGACATGAAACTATGAAAGAGTACTATGCAGGGTTCAAGAAGGGGAGAGAGAAGTGCATGCTCTCGTACGCGTCGTTGAAATGCGCGTGGGGAACATCGTAGAAACAAAATGTTGATTGAAACTGCTACTATAAGATTAGACCGCAGTCCCGACGTACGAAAACACTAACCTGACAATGGTTGTCACCTCCAGACCATTGGAAAGTGTTTTACACGCGCATTGAAAAGGTTCTAGTTTTGGAATCCCTTTCATGTTTTTTCCTTTTTAATTTTTTCTTTTGTGGTGGGGTCCATGTGGGGAAGGTGTCTCATTGTCTGTTTCTTCCTTTCTAATTTATTTTTATTTTTATTTTTCTATATTAATCAGATTTTTAAAAATTTTACTCTAATTAAAGGATTTTATTTTTTTTTGTGTTATTTAAGTTTCCTTTTGTGACTTGTTATTCATGTGGTATTATAGAATAAAAGGGTACACTAGTAATTTAATGTGTTCCACCAATTTTCATGGGGGTGGGGTTGGGTCAGTGTTGACCAAGACAACCCAAAGAGGGCATTGGGATTGAGCTTCAAAAAAGTTCACCAAATGCCATTCACAATAAAGGCTTGAGTAATTGCTCTCTCTTCCATTTTATTTTATTTTATTTTATTTTTTATTTTATTTTCTTTATCATATACCACAAGAGTAGGTGATGTAGATTGCATCAAATAGTGGTAATATTAGTGTTTTTTTGGTAGTAAATACAGGGACAATTTCTAGTACTATATTACTTTACTTAAATGATTAATAATACAAAAGGTTTGATGAGTATAATTCTTTCCATTTTTGCAAGATTTTAAAGAAATGATGTATGTATACACATTTATCTTGCAATTGCATTATTAATACCATAAAAAAATTGCATTATAAAGAGCGGGAATTAACCACGTTTTATATTTTGCAAATCATACATTTTTTTTATAATGAGAAAAGTGCGTGCCTAAAATTCACGAATATTTAAATTGTCTTACTCGCTCTAACTTCACTGTCAAACATATTTACTGATACCAAATAAACTTCGTGAATTATGACATGGTTGTAAAAATGAAACTACCTTCTGATTTTACCATAATATTACAAAATTACAAAATTTAATTTATTCAATTTACGTTTAGGTTCTTAATTTCTTTTTATATTATGTAGAAATAATTACAAGTATTATGGTAAGGTGATTATGAGTGAGACGGCATACCCTAAAGGGGAAAAAGGTTTCATATATATTGGCACTTTCAAAATAACCTGTAATGCATGCCAAAAATGTTACAAATGATGTCATTGTATGTACTATGTAATGTACAATGGTCTTCATAAAAAAAAATCTTTTAGGACCCGTTAGGTATAATTTATTTTTTCAAGTTATACGCTAACTTATAAGATATGAACTTACGTTCTATGCCAAACGACGAATTTAAAGGATGTCATTTTAAGTAAAATAGCTATAATTTCATTAATGTTGCCAAAATAGCTATAATTTCATTTATGTTTCAACTTGGATATTGAAACCTTTTTATGGTGAAAGGAGAATGCACCAATTAAAGTCACATTTTGAAAATTGTGAAATACAAGTTAATAAGGAAAAATAATCCTTTCTTGGATGCAAAAATATTTATTATTTATTCTAAATAAGGGCATTATTGGTTTAACTTCCGTTAATAGAACTTCAATAAGCAGGAAGATCAAGCATAATTTTAAATGTTGCATGGATGTATACAAACAAAAAAGGACTTATCATATCCCAATTCTGTGCATGCATGCATACGTACGTACATTTGTTTATAAAAATTTATTTATTGAGTAAGTGGTTAATTAATTCATGGAATATAGTTTTTACAATTAATTAATAGTGCTAAGAACCTTATACGTTGTATTTGAAGGCAACATTGGTTTTATATATATATATAATCGGTCTCTCTCACAGTCTCACTTCACATATCGTAAACATATATGTGTGTGTAAATTAATGTCCCTGTCAACTTCCTCTTCTTTCATGTAAATTTTATGCCTGACAGAACATAAGACGAATAATAACTCAACTAGTTACAATATATATATATATATATACACTACTTGAAAATATATAAGACTTTTTTTTTATATATACTACTTGCAAATATATAAGATATATTTTGCACTGAAAAGTATCTTGTCATGATGCTTATTTTCAACAGGAAAAAAGAGTGGCAAATTAATTATGCCACAACTTATAATGACTAGGTTTGATCTCTATGCCCATTTTTAAAAAAAAAAAAACAAAAATAAGAGACTTATCCATATTTAATATGCAAATTTAAGTTGAGTTTAGTATTATTTATTTTTCAATTGATTATAATTATGTATGTTTTACCCTCCAATGCACTTAGCTTATTAATATATCCCAAATTTCATGTCAATCAAGCCAACTTTTTTTCCTTGTAATTATTTTTGAATAACTATCCCATATTAATTAGAACTAAGGAACCTAAATTAAGTCCAACGATGTTAACAACCTTAATTTGCAATATCTTTGGTTTGTCATTGTTAAATCCTTAAAAAAAATAACTAGGAATTTGATTTCCATTCAATTCATTACTTGGAGTTCTTTTGTCGCTTTCTTGTTTTGCAATATTAATTAATTTTATTTTTTTTATGTTCTAATTTTGGGCTATCAACGTCGATTGAATGGATCAAGAAAGTTTATTATATTTAGCAAATACCAATGAAGTCACAAGTTTGTGATCTTATCTAAGATTAATTATTTTGTCAGAACAACATATTTATGTTTAATAGATCACTAGAAGGAGACTACAAGGTTAGTTATTTGACCATAGTATTAGACTTGTCAAACATTACCATGGACCAAACCATATATATAAATATCATATAGCTTATAAAGTCCTAACTACTTAAAATTTTATATAGTTGGTGGATTTTGAATAAATTCATGCTAATTAAGAACGTATCAGTGTGTTAATTTCCACCAAATTAATTAGGTTTACCTCAAAGAGTTTGAATGGTGCGACACATAATGATAAACTCACTCTCATACGTATAACCAAGGTCTTTTCTAAGCTTAAGTACCATAGGCGATGACCCAAAAAAACAAAATCATGCGGACTCAAACCCAAAACAAACAATATTGAATCAGGCCTGCCACAGGGTCTATTCAGCCCTTAAGCGAAGGACTATGTAGCATCATTAAACTGGGGTATCTTATAGTATTGGACAATCATTGGTGTTGTCTGCATTATTATTATCCTCATCTCACCATCACTAGTTATAATGTAAAATGTTGCAATCTTTGCATCAAACCAACGCTTGATCGATTTACCACTTACGTGTGATTCTAGTGGAACATGTTTTATTAGGACTTTTTGTGGATGTTATTTCTTGTATTCAGGTATTATCCGTTAAAAAAAAAAAACTTTTACGGATTTTTCTATCCTCTTCTCATAATTTTTTATTGCAAAATATTCATATTCACAGGCACACGGGCCCAACATGGTAAAAACATTTCTGTAAGATCTTTTGTTGCGGTATCGTTTGGAAAATGTAGAAAGAATTAGCTCTTAATCTAAACGGTTATGAGAGAGTCTTCTCTTATTAAGGTTGTGGGGGTTCGATAAGAATCCAACTCGTATATAAAATTACCATGTACTTGCTTGATAATCGTGATCTATAAGTTATTATGTTATTGTACGAGTCTATAAATTTATTCAATGCACATCCAAAGAGTAGTGATTATGATTTTTTATGTAAAAAGATAATTTTTTTTTAAGACATAAGAATCAGCATAATTGTTCATCTAGGCTCTTAACATAATAATAATAATAATAATAATTACTATTATTATTATTATTATTATTATTATGAAAGCAAAATGAAGCACTGGTAGAAAGAATATGATTAGCAGTACTATTCAACTTTTCATCTTGCCTTTTCAGTGAAAAAAATTGTTTTCTTTTGGGACACAACAAAAACAGTTTTACCTAGTATAATACTAGCTTTTATGGTTCAAATGTGCACTTCATTGCAATTATGTTTGGAATAACACTCGAAACTTCTCGTCTTAATTCAGTATGGTTCGTCCTCCCCCTTGATATTTCAAATGGATGATATGCATATATATATATATACTCTCTCTTTTTTTAATCGACGGGTTAAATTGGGTCAAAACCTAATGCTTGACTTCAAGTGTACCGTTTTTAGTAGGAATCGAACTCAGGATCTCTCGAATCCATAAGGTTTGACTCCAGAAATATTCACGAACTAGACTATCACACAAGTGATACACATACATAACACATCAATACACGCACATATGGATAAATACTAAATTTACAATTGTTCATTCCCTTCGGCGTACACTTAGATTCATTCCTCGGTACTAACAATTTGTCAATTAAAATAAAGTATTGTGTTGATTATATTGAACCGAAATTTTGAATATTCGTGATGCCGATATTACCAATATGTCCCATAAGGACAGATATTCTAAAACCTAAACTCCAACCTCTAGATGTTATGGTGTATATTGGATATAAGTTATATATCTAAAATTCTGGTCTAAACATAAAATTTTTGTCCGATTTAAACCGGGTCTGATCTAAACACATAAATTTTGTTCGATTTATTTGTCCGGACCTTAATCTGGATTAGGTTATTGTCTGAATTTAAATCAATCTGGGTTGCATCAATTAAATACATCCAAAATCCAATTCGAGTTAGGGTTTTGACATATAAATATTTCGTAAAAATGTAATATTATCCTATCCGGAATCAATTTTTTTTTAACCCCCGTGTATACTCGTCCCAAACCCTAACGTGCACTACCCAAAAAATGGAGAAAAATAAAATAAAATAGGGTTTTGCGAATGAGGCAATGCATTGGATCCCCTGATTTCCAAGTGAAGTTTGCCACGCGTATGGTGGAGATTGAGAAGCAATGGCGATGAAGAAAGTGTGGAGAAATGATGAGGAAGTTCATTTGCAAAATTCCCTTGCCTTTATAAAAAGTGAAAACCACACATTGAAAGCTTAAACTTACTTTTTTCAATGTCAATTACCGCAACAGCAGCTGGCTACGTATATATAGCAAATGATTACTTTACTGGACCCCATCATTAGGTGAAATCATAGATTTATACCTCCACGTGGATATCACTTATATGTCACTTGATTGGACCATCACTGCCGTTGATTCCTCTTGTCATTGCCTGCTTTTTTTCTTACCTGATAATTGGCCTAATTAGTCATTTGAAAAGAGACTTATAATGGGCCCTTAAAACAAGATAAAAAAAAATGTAAATGGGCCGAATTAGCCTTGCATCAGAATTCTTGTGGAGGCCTAAATTGAGTTTGTAATATCGAAAGAAGCCCACTCCATCTGGGCTTTTACCAAATCAAGAAGTCCAACTAAAGCCATCAAGTTTAATCTGCCCAACTGTGTAGAGGGCCCGTGCGTTGAAGGCTACCCCTTTGCTCTTATTATGGGCTTGGCCTGCTTCATTTGGGCTCTAGAGAAAGCTCCAAAAATGCCGGACATGGACTTGGGCCAAGAGATAACTTTGGGCTAGATAAGAACCATCTGTTGGCCCACTAAATTAAGACTAATCAAAACATTGCGAACACCTTCTTTTTTTGGGTGGGAATTCACAGTCACTATCCTTCATGTGCACACTGGATAAACATATCGGGCCTACACAATTACCCACAAGCGACCTACACAATTACCCACAAGCGACGCATTGGCTGAACAAAATGGTACCTAACTAAGGACAATTAGTAATTTAGTACATGCATTTTAATTATTTAGTAAATGTAGAAACGTATGGATTTGTCTATATAAAGCACGAGAGTACATGGGTTGAGATTAGGTTCGGTTGACAGTATACTAACTAATATGGGCTGGAAGGCATCTCAAAACCAAGCCCAACAACAGGCTTAAGAGGATCTGTTGGGCTACCCTCAGTACAAGCCCACTCCGTCACATTTTGAATCAGCCCATTTTGGAATGGGCTACAGAAAAAGCCCAACCTTACGTCACAGAAATGTCCATTGTTGTACCTTTTTACCCTTCAAAAATTGAGAAAATTACGGGGAAGGAAAAGATTGCAGGCTGTGCCAATGAATCTATGAGGGGTAATAGCACTTTTAGGTACTGAATAATCTGACCCAGTTCACCTCGGGAACTCATTTTTCAAACGTTTCAAATTGGGTATTCAAATTTGTTTCAATTTACTCTTTCGAGCAGATTGGGACAGTTAACTTGCTGAGATGCAATAAAAAGTCAAATAATTAGTTGTTTATAATATGTGGCAATGATGTGAAATTTTATAAAAATAAATAAATAATTAAAAATACTGCTAATCATCATCTTCTGCAAAATTAAAACCCTAAATTTTCAATTCCCTTCTACTCCAACCTCTCTTCTCCTCCTCCTCCTCCTGAGTTGCACTCCTCAAAACCAAACCAAATCTCCCAAACGCTTCCTTCTTCATGCTCGCTTGGCCTTACGCCACCGGCCAAGACACCATCGAAAACACCACTGTCGTCGGAATCCTCCAATGCAATAGAGCAAAACCAGTAAAATAATCCAGTGACAATTGAGCAAATATAGCAACAATGATCTAGTGCTATGATCCATACATCAGAAACAAATAGCCCAACTAGATAGGTCAGATCCATGAATGGCCACTCACAGCTCCATGAATAACGCAATCAATGGCCGCTCATAGCTCCATGAATGATGAATGACGAGATGGGCCATATCCGGATGGGGCTAGGCCTTATAGAATCGGGCCAGAGCAAACCCACTTCATGGATGGCCTCCACACCTGGTGGGCCGCTGCCAGAAATGGAGATTCCGATAACCCTCAGCCGACCTCTTTGTCCTCTCTATCTGGGATTATTCAAATAACAATGGCTTCATTATCCAACAGCAGTGGGAGTAGCATGCAGCCCAACAAAATTGGCCAATTTATCCAGGACCAGACCTGAAATTAAATTGATGTGGGTGGATAAAGAGAAATTATCATATTCTGGTGGAGTTCTTCATTTGATTCTCACGTGGATAAAGAGAAATTACATTAATTTGTTTATAAATTTCCGAGTCACCAAGCCACATCACCAAAATCAATTGAATTTGACTTTTTATTGCCATCTCAGCAAGTTAACTGCCCGAATCTGCCCGAATGAGTAAATTGAAACAAATTTCAATTTTGAATACCCAATTTGAAACGTTTGAAAAATGAGTTCCCGAGTTGAACTGAGTCAGATTATTCAATACTCAAAAGTGCTATTACCCCGAATCTATGATGAAGCCTTGGTTTGTGGGCCTAAACAAGGATCTAGAGAAGTAATAATTTATTAAATAATTGGATATTGAAGCCGCATTTTGGACACTTTGAGGCTTTGTGCTATAAAAGTTGAAACCAGAAAGAAAAAAAAAATAAATAGAAAAAGATTCATTGATTGCAGGGTGAGGTAAGTTGTTGCTTGGCTTCGAATTAAGGTATTAAAATATTATCATTACATCATCTTTATAACTTACCTAACAATCAAAGTCCCATATCTAGGTTGTCATTGCAAAATAGAAGCCAGAAAAAAGAAAAAAAAAGAAAATACATGCAAGGCAAATGTTAATGAGTGTCCTTATCGTACTAGATAAACATAGAAAAAAAAATGTATTGAAACCTGAAAAAGACATCATCAACAAGTGTTTTTAGAATAACTGTTAACACTATCCTTATAATCTACATTAATGGCGTTCATTCTTGAATTGGAAATTTGGGGAAAAGTTTGTATCTCTATCTTCTATAAAAACACAAGCAACAAGATGACAAAATAATGATTAATTTTGTTATGTCTATATTCCAACTAGGTAATTAATCTTGACATAATTACTATTAAATCAGAGAAATAATGTCACTATTGAAAATTGAATTCCCAATGTTGTGATTATTATACATTCGTTAAATAAAGGGGTAAGTACGGAATTGACCTCTTTACTTTACTCTTTGGATCAAAAAGGCCTCTAAGCTTTGTTTTGGATCAAAAAAGCACTTGCACTTTGAAGAGTGATATAAGGGAGTCATTCTATCAATCAGCTATGAATGCATGTGTTTATGTTTTAGTAGTGTTAAAGGGCTAACTTGAACCATTATGGTGAAGTTAAAGTGTTGTCCCTTTGTCAAAAGTAGAGGGGCTTCTTTGAACCATTTACGCAATTAAAAAATAATTGGTGTTTAACAAGCCTAACAGCTCTGAAAATTTACCAAAGAAAAATGCCACGTGTCACCATCTTATAGGTTACATCCACATGTACGTCACCTAGGAAATGAAAAATTAAAAAAAATTACAATTAACTATCACGTTAGTGTTTTTTAACGAGAGATTGATAGAAGGACTCACTTATACCATTCTTTAAAGTGCAAGAGTTTTTTTGATTTAAACAAACCTTAAGGGCTTTTTTGATTTAAAGAACAAAGTAGAGAGGTCAATTCTGTACTTACCTTCTTAAATAAGATATCCATTGTCTCACTTGTTTTGTACGCGGATTTTGGAAATACGGTAGCACGTGTTACATTTTCATTGGTGTTCCTTAAAGCTAAATAAATAAATAAATAGAATATTTCCAAACCGACCAGTCTCGATATATGCATATAATTATATAAATAAATATATGTATACACACACAAAGGTCGCTCGTCAAAGCATTGAAACAGAGCAGTCCTTTTGAAACTTTGACGGATAGTTTACCACCCACGCAACTACCAACGGCTTTAACGTCTTTCTTAACTTCCCCTTACTCACTCCCCCGAACAAAAAATTATGTCAGGGAGAAATCTCCGCCGGCGACTACGAGTGAACGCCGCCGATGGCCGGAGGAAGAGGCCTCCTCAACCGTCTCCGTCTTCGCGCAGGCGGACCCCGCCGATGCGACTATCGGTGAAGTGTTCAAAGCCTCAGAGGATTATGAAGCGATGCTTCTCTGAGCCGATGCTGCTGAGTTGGAAAGGCGAAGGTGTAAGTGATGATCAAGAGAGCAGTAGTTTGGGGTCCGATCACGGCGATTCCGGAGGTGTCGGAGTGCTGTATCATCCGCAGACTTGTGCCGACGTGTTTTCATCGACTTCCTCGTTGCCGGGAATCTCAACCGGAAATTTTGAGGTACTGGTCAGATTTGATCATGTGTATTTTGTTGAATCTGCAATTAATTTTTAGTTATGTTTGACTGTGTGATTGGGAGATGAAATCTGATTGGTTTCGGTGACTGTTTGGCTTGGGTCATTGAAGCCCCTTTAATGGTCTATTTTGGTCAAAATTGTAACCCTTTTATCAATAGCATTCATTCTTTGTATTAATCCAGAAAAAATTTTCTTGGTGTGTGATCTTTTGGGTCTTCTGCACAAAGATCTACTTTGAATTTTAAGAAAACTAGTTGCTGTTCTGCAAATATCAAGCTCCCTCAAGAGGACTTTGTGCCTTTATTGTTGATTCATTGTGTAATCAGTAAGTAATTTGCTTGTTGTGAGTCGCTTTTAGGGGGTCCAGGGTTACAAGAAAGATGCTAAGGTTGTTGTTAATGTGACGGTTGAAGGAAGTCCAGGACCTGTTCGAACCATGGTTAAATTGGGGGGTTGTGTGGAGGAGACGATCAAGCTTGTCCTGAACAAGTACAACGAAGAACAACGGACCCCTAAGATTGACAAAAGTTCACAATCCTTGTACGAGTTGCATCAATCCTATTTCAGCCTTCAAAGTAAGTATATATATATATATATAATCTAGAAAGTTTTTTTGTTAATTCTTTTGCTTGAATTTGTTACTTCAAAGAACTGAAAGAAGGTATGGACTTAGTATTGTTAGTAACTATTGGATCTCCAAAAACATCTCAATTGTTGAGAACTTTCCCTTTTTTTTATTGGATGGAATCTTTATGGAATTCCCATAAATAGGATCAAACCTTATTCCTCTTTTTTATTCTTCAGCAAGTCCCCAGAGGGCTTAGCTGATCCATGATTTATGTTCATCTTTTGTTCCTTAGAGCGTAGCTACTAGGAACTTCCCAGAGGGAGTCATTCCCCTGTTGTGCCAATTCTTCTTGTTTGTTCTGCTAGTTGACAAAGATTAGTGTGGACAAAATATGAATATAGAGATGATTGATGTTCATTGAATTAACTCCCACCCATTCAAGACATTTGGCCGTTTTTTCAAGTACTGATTTTGTTAATTAATTCGAAGACCTACTCTAACAAAACTCTGTTCTGTCCAATGTGAATTGTTTCTGCTTTCTTCTCTCTCTCACCAATACTTGTAATATGTGGATCATACACAGATTTTTTAACTTTGTGTTTCTCTTTAGCAGGTCTAGATAAATCAGAATTGATTGGGGATATTGGTAGCAGAAGCTTCTATCTCCGAAGAATTAGCAGTAATCTTAATACAAACAAAGCATCAAGTTCTCTGACCTTGGATATTGCTCCACCCTCACCTCCAGCTATAATTTTAATCTCAGCTTTCATCGCCCAAGGATTCTGTAAACTCATAAGAAGAACCGGTAAGCTCTTGAAGCTCTTGGTGTGCATAGAATGAGCATGACCAAGATGTTCTCACATTAATTTTCTAAAGAGTAACTCATCATATTATTTGGTTACTCTTAACAGCATCACACAGTGTAATTGCAATGATTCTTTCTGCCTCTCCCCCATTTTGTACAATATTTTTCCCTTTCTCATACCCTAGAAAGGATAATTTGTAATATCAACGTTGGAAATAGCAGAAGATATGTTTCTTTCTTTGTGAATTAGGGTTTTTGCCTAATCTTATTTGGGCTGACAGTCTCACACTGCTTTAAAAGCCCATTATTGATTATTGAAGCAGCCAATTGACGATGTTGTGTAGTTTAGGAAAGCCAACACCACTTCTAGTTTGATATTAAATCCGCATACGATAAAAGCTAACCAGCCGACGTGTATCGACAGATTGTGCTGATAGGGGCGTCCCTAAGGTGGGGTGACATGGGCCACTGCTTAGGGCCTCTGAATCCTCAGAATTCCATATTTTTGAAAAAATATCAATATTATAGTAGCTCCAAACTCATTTAAATAACATACGACATTTAAATTTTTTTATAAAAAAGACTCATTTTTTAGAGTTCACTCATAATCTCCAAAAACTTAGGTACGCCACCGATTGTGCAGTAACCGATTCTCTATTATTCTCCATGTCACACTTTTTCTTCCTTCTAAATATTTTTTTCTAAATAACCTTTCAATTTTAGGGTGTGTTTAGAATTGAGGGCTTTGAGGAAGAGAATAACGGAAGGAATTAAAGAGAAGGTAGAATACATTTTCTTCTATCATATTTGGATAGATGAAAAAAAAGGAAAAAAATTATTACTTATTTTGTTTGGATATATATGATAAAAGAAAAGAAAAGAAATAAAATTGGTTTAATTTATTAATTTATCCTTATTTTTATGTTAAAATATTATATATAAGGTAAATAAAATTTTCACTTCCATATAACTTAACTGTCCCCTATAAAAAAAACTATTTTTATAAAAAGAATATAAAGTGTAAAAATATTGTTTTATGGGATAAAAACTCTTCAAAGTCCTACTGCAACTTTTAACCTCTTATTATTGAATAGTTCAATTAGTATATGATAGATATTTTCATGATTTGTTATTAAATTCCATTGTTTTAAGGATAAATAATTTTTTTTGGTTGTTGTAGGACAATCCGAGTCCATACTCCATAGTGTAATGAAGGACGAAAAGAATATTGTTTGTCGGGTAAATTAGGATTTATAAAAAGACAAACTTCGAAACTCCAAACTCCTTTGGATTGTCTGAACTCCGAAGTCCGATCACTCCAAATTACTTTAACGAGTTCGCGTGCGCAACTCCGACTTTACCGTCGAACCCAGATTAGGGAGGAAGAGAGAAAGAGAGTGTGTGTGTGTGTGTGAGCAGAGGAGCATGGGAGATCTCTACGTATGGCTCATCTCCTTCTTCTTCATCATAGCCCTCCTTGTCATGGTCGTCTTCCAGGTCAATTCCTCTATCTCCCTCTCCCTCTTCCTCTCCTACTGTTACCGGTGTTTGTGTGATTATTATGTTAAAATTTTATACCGGATTGGACATTGAAAAGTTTCGCATTAGTGCTGTGTTCACAACTAGGGTTCTCTGCTGATTTTTTGGGGGTGAAAAAGACGGGACTTTATTGAGTATTAGGGCACCAAGTTAATGCTAAGCCAATTGGTATAATCAGTAGGGTTAAAACTAAAATTCTTTTGTGGGTTATTATCTTGTGTGTGCGATTGATACCCACAAAGCTTCGGGCTTAATGTTCGATTTGCTTCTCTGCGTCTAAACAATTTGTTATCCCTCCGTGGCTTGTTGATAAATCAGTAAGCCCACTATCCTAGAAAATATTTCCTAGTTTTGTTAGATTTTAAGAAATTTCTTATGTTGTCTTCTTATGGTTTAGTTTTTATCAAGTTTGATTGAGTAGTTAGATTGTTTCTATCAGTTCATGGTTCCAAGTGATGAACTGCCTTGGTGGTGGTGAGTAGTGTAGATGATTAGGCAAATTGTCAATGGAGCAATTGGGATTTGTAACTGATTATTATGGTAAAGCCTCTTTTCCAATGCCACAACTAGCTTGTTTAAAACATCTATTTGGTGATTTTTTTTGGATTTTGTTTCAATGTTGCTTGTGAGAACTGGATTTAAAAATTGCTCTATTGTTGTTCATTTACTATTTTCTAAGGCTTATGATGATGGTCATATCTAAAGATTGTCTTTTATTATATATCCACTATTGTTAGGCGTATGATATGGGATAATGGGATTTAACAGTTCAGGGTTTTTTTTGCAGCTCATGTGCTTGGCAGATCTAGAATTTGATTATATTAATCCTTATGATTCTTCATCTCGGATCAACAAGGCGGTTTTTCCAGAGTTTTTCACACAAGGAGCTCTGTGCATCTTATATCTTATAACAGGGCACTGGTGCATGGCGCTGTTTTGTGCTCCATATCTCTACTTCAATGTGAGGCTGTAAGTACTTTTCTCTTGCCCTGTATTCAATTAAATGATTTTTGTGCTTTTCGTTTTTGAGAATATAGTGTTTGAGAAAGAAATTTAATTATTGTATACCTAATTTACTTTCAAATATCCTATGATCCAAGTCTAAGTCTTAAAATAAAAATGGATATATCTATTATTAATTTTATTAATGTAAGAGGAATGGTAGGTCTAATATGTTGACTTATATCCTCTTGACTGTCAACTATTTTTTTTATTTGATTGCTACCCTGTCAGAGTTTGAAAACCATTACTATAGCGGGGATATCCTACTGTTTTGATACTGCATTTCATTTCTTATGCGAAGAAAATTTAACCATTTATCAATTTCCCACGAGCAGGTTAATTATCTGTTTAGTTTCTGACTTTCAGTTTAGTTGATTGTTTGGATAATTATTTGGAAGATCCATGATGCAAGCTGTGTATTCATAATTACATTAGTTTTTGAAGACTTTCCATGCTTTTTATATCTCGATTCTTGCCTAGGGAAAATACTACATTTTGTGGAGGCATGATGTGTATACTAACATTATAGTTCAATAGAGATGCAAGAGTGCAAGGAGATTTAGGGATCCAGACTCGATAGTTTTACAATGGCTTTCTTTAAGGCTCATCAGGAGATTGTGAGAGACAATATGCTTTGAGTTTCAAATAATTTCATGCAAATGGAAATTTTGTAAGCTATTTGAATATGACTTTATCACTTAAAGAAGGACGTTCCAGACATACAAATTTGTATCCAAATCCAAAGTCTAGCTTATTGCACAAAGGAGGCTGATACTGAATCATCAAAATCTCTGTTGAGGAAGACAAACTTTAATTGCTTTGTTAATTGAAAATAAGTTAATGAATTTTGTGTTTGACATGGGGAAAATATGTGATCATGTGAATTGGAAGTTCCTTCTTTACAGTTTCTTTTATCTCCTTTCCAATTGTGATTGTGGTGAGGTTTCAGTGTATTTCAAATATTCTACGAATTAAGGTGAGGTGACTGCTTCTCTCCTTTCTTATTCTTTCTGGTTATGAGGAATGATGACAAAACCAGTGTATGACAGTTTTCTATAGGGACTTAAAGTTGGAAGGGAGGAGAAGAAATTATGATTTCCCTTTTTTGTGCAAAAGGCACCAGTTTCTTTTGGCATGAAGAACAGATGAATTCTTTAACTAAGATGCATGATCCTTTGCTTGATGGGTGAAGGTGCCAAAACTGAACCTCAGTAAAAGAGGGTTGATACTATAAAGTAAATAGGAAGGGATGAGTTCTGGCTATGATGATGGAATTTAGGATGGGTTGTCTACTTGTCTTCCTATTAGGTTTACCTTTGGGGCAGAGTGAAAAGAAATTAAGTTTGGGGTTGTATAATGCAGCATTTCTATTGAACACCTTCAAGGTGAAGAAGAGGAATATCTTTTGAAAGGTTGAAGATTGACTTGTAAAATAGGTTTACTTCATGTCTTCATATAATATCTTACGCTATCGTCTGTGGCAAAGAAACTAGAAGGTCAAATAAGAATGCTATGGCCTATGGGATGTACCAGTGTGGAAAGGAAGTATCGTTAAATTTTTTGAATGGAAAACGAAAAAGGAAGTATCATTAATAAAGTGGGATCTTGTGAAGAAATCAAAGAATTTTGTGGGCCTTGAATCACATGGATTTTAATTGTGCTCTTTTTGGTAAATGTTCATGGAGTTTTGCAATGAGATTCCGGTTTGTGGAGATTTTGTTTTGTGTTTTGTTGTTGAGCATGGTCTGATACATAATGGTTGGTTTGAAGTAATAGGGGATTAGCGGTTCGAAAGAAATAAGGCCGGAGATGGTCAGAGTTGCTTTGGAATAATAGTATTTTGTAAGAAATAAGACAAGAATTGAGAGATTGGTTTCTTAACATTCCTTTTTTTGTGGGAAGTCGAAGAGCAAATTTTTGGACTGATTGATTGTACATTAAAAATTCCATTTCCAGAAATTTATTATTTATTCAGAACTTAGAATATGCCTCTCAGTGGACGAGCAATCAATTGGGAGTTATTTTATTTTTCCCAAGTTCTTTTGAGGCATTAAACTTCAGGTTCGACTTAAATTTCTTGGAGTAATCGGGTGAAAGATCTTTTAGAATAAAAACTATGCCAAGTTTTAAGCAGACAATAGGAGGTAAAGGAGAGAGAAAGTTCTGCTTGGAAGGAATTCGGAAGCTGGCAGTGCCTGTAAAAGTGGCTTTTTCCAATGGTATTTTTATCTGGCCAAGAATATTGGCCATTGGCAGTATTCAGAACTGGTGGACATTTGTTTACCAATAAATGCTAATTTTTAAAGAAGTGGTAGGGTCAATTGATCCTTCTCCATTGTAATTGGACAAAGAAGCTCTGAAAAATAGTTTAAGTATCATGGAAATCACATGGGTGGGCTCAGTAGAAATGGAGCTTTAAGTTTAAACTTTCAAGAACTAAGTGAAAAGTCTAATATATTGTTCTATCGAGTCGTATTTGATTGTTTGGGATGATGAGAGGAACAATAGTCTTTGACGGGAAGAAATGCCTGGTGTATATAACTCACAACTGTACCCATTTCAACGGTGCTAATAACAATTAGTGCCAAAAAAAAGACCATACCGATTTTACTGTAGCTTATCAGAATAGCATGAAATTGTTCGATAGTTTTAAAACTAGGAAATGAAGATTATTGAAGTTTTACATGACAAGTGGAAGTCGATATTTATGGATCTCTGCTTCGGCCATGTTACCTATGATGCATAAGTGAAGTGCCACGTAATCATGTGTGATGTAATTAGGTAAGTACAAAGAAAATTGTATAGATAATTGCGGGAATGTAAATTTTTTGCCAGTTCCTGATCATAATTTAGAGCTTTTAGATGGTTGAAACTTCTAAGTTGTTTTTGACATCTTGTTAACGTTATATTATATTTCCTTTGTATTTAGCCTTTTAAGGGTAGTTTAATCCTTACTCATCTTTGCTACATCTTTGTATATACTTTGTAAACCTACTCTTAGCGTAATATGATAAGATACTACTGCAAGTATCTCCCGTTCCTGTTAATTGAACCATCAGTTCTAATTTGTTGGTTCCGTCTAATTAAATGTGAGTCATGTGACATATAATGTAAATAATAAGGTATATTAATTTTACTTTGCTAATTACATCACATGCACGGCTATCTCTAGCATTATTTGCCACAATGTTTATTGTCTGCCGTTGCATTGAGCTGATCATGAACTAGTAGAGCGTTGAGATGTTAGAAACGTACTAGTTTTATAAGTTGTCCGCTGCATATTATTCTATAAAGATTGTTCACTTATGCTAACTTCTGCTGTTTTTGTTGCTAGTTATACTCGAAAACAACATCTAGTGGATGTGACTGAGATATTCAACCAGCTTCATTGGGAAAAGAAGCAACGACTTTTCAAACTTGGCTATCTTATCGTTAACCTATTCCTCGCCATATTCTGGTATTGTGATCCTCCAAGACTAAAGAATTGTTACACGCCCTCCCCCTCCTCCCACACACACACATAAAGACACATTCATATGTTACGGCATTTTCCTTAGGATTCAATTGTACTTGTTTTGCTCCCTCTGGTAAAGATTTCTTAGCTTTTCATTGTGCCTTGCTGTAGGATGATCATGACTGCGTTGGAAGATCATGATGATTAGCTGCTGCCAACTTCTCTATTGGGTCTTGATTGGAACTGGGAAGTACGGATTCCATAAGCTTCTTCCTTGTTTGAGTGGTGGGTGGCACTATTTTGCTACCATTTTTGAACAAGGGATCTGTTGTAACTGCAATAGTGTTAGCATGGCAGGTTTGGAGGATATTTGGTTGATTTTTTGAAGTATAATTCCTAGGCATTCTTGTTTACCATTTCGTTTGCCCCTTTTTGTACGACGATCTGGCGTTGGCGCCAGGCATAAGGCCTGCCTCGAGGCTTTGGACCGAATGTATATGAGCAGCTGAAATTAAACACAGTCGCCATAATTTATTTTGATGGAATGAGTGTCCGAATCTACTATTCAATTTGGTTATTGGAGTGATTTGATGAAACTAGTTTTGAGTAGCATCCTTTTATTATCAGTTTTGGTTCTCTCCCCTTGTGTATGCAATGGGGGTTGGGGGAGCACTTGAATAAAATTGCAAGAATTAAACCAAAAGTTTTGTCCATTTTATCTTATTATTTCTCTTGTTTTGTTCATTAATTCGAACTTAAAGGTGATCAAAATTATTTGTTGGACAAAGTTTTTCTTTATGTGGTTCCCTAAATGCCAAACAAGTAAACAAGAGAACTTCTCCGATGCACTTGGCACTTTAATAGTGGTAACCCTAGTTTCAATAGTTACACCCGAGTTATTAATTTGTGAGGATGATGTGTATCATCCTTTCTCGCCGTTTTAAAAGAAAAAAATATGAAAAAATTAATTATAAAAATAATTTAAGAAAAAAATATGAAAAAATTAATTGTAAAAATAATTTAAGGCTCACTTAAGATCTAACATTTTCTATTAATTAAGATAAAATAATGATAATATTTCGGACGTCTCAAGTATTATCGTACTGGCAACGGCATGACAAATCCTTCCGACTATGTTCTTCATGACTACATCCTTTGATCCAACGGTCGAAGTAATCCCATGGTAATTCGTTCCTATATTACCGACAACATTGGATCCTTGCTGCCTAATCCACTCGAACATAACCCCTTTCCTCTTCGCATTCCACTATAACCAGAAAGAATAAACACCTCGCTCTCTCTGGCTCATACTCTCTAATGGCACTCTCTCTTAATGCAAACCTTCATCAGCCTTCGCTCAGGTTTTTTCTCCTCTTCCTCATCCGATTTGCGTATTGAATGCTATTTTCTTTTTCGATTTTGAAAGTTCGATGTTGTTTGGTGATCGGCTTGTGTTTATCTTGTACAGTTGTGGGAGCAAGCATTATGCAGGGCTGAAGCTTCAATCTCAAGGTCCGCTACTCTCTCTTTTGCTGGAATTTTTTTAAAAATGATTTCTTTGATATGTTACTGATTTTTCTCTCTCTTTAGTTCCATTTGCAAGTGGAAGACCTAATTTGACTGCGGAATTATTTAAACGAGTTCATAAGAGCCTCCATTTCAGGTAAAGCATTTTTCTAGTGTATTTTTTTTTAGTCCATTTGTAATTTATTGTTTGGATGCATAGAAGTTGAGAAATAATTGACGTTGTAGTAGAACCGAGTCTATTAGAAGTTACAAATTTTTATTTAAGAGTTTTCTTTATTCTGTTAAAATTGCTAGCTTGGGAAATTGTTCATGATATACACGTCTGTTTCATGATTGATGAATCCGAATTTAGATTCTACACAGTTGAGATGGAATACCTACTGATGATATAAAAGAATGGTGAGATTACAGTTTTATAGATTGGGTTTTGATGTTCTTCCTCCTATGTCCAGTCACCGATTGGTATTCAAATTCTTTGGGTGCTAACCATGTGACCATAGTAATAAGCTATCTACCAAAACCTGCAAAATATCGTGCGGTGTTCTTGGTTTGTCAGTTGCATCTGAATTAATGATTATGTTTTTATTTGGTCTGGTACAACCTGTTTATTGCATGCGAATGATCGAAAACTGCAATTGCATAAATTTTGTTCCCCCATTCATCTCTACTGACATTCCTCTTGAGATGGAGTAGAGCAGCCCTTGTTTGGTCCTTGTTATTTTCTAAATTCTTTCCATTGATCGAGTACTAACCAACGATTTTGTAGCTATTCACTTGAGAGCATGATTCTTTTCTCCCAGTCAAGATGCCTTAAGTGGTTGAGTTCTCTTATTTTATGCAAATCTTCTGCTCATGACTCTTTGCTTCTGTATCTTTGATCTATTCTTATGGTTCCAGCCACTTCCAGGGTTAGATGCTTGGCTTAAATGTTTGGAGTCTGCTGACTCTACTCCCTATTTCTCGTTGTTGGGATATTGTATACCAGTGGATACCTTTGGTGAAGTTACCCAAGTTTTATTTTTGGGAAATAGAAAATACATAATCAAAGCCATTATGATTAAAAATGATATGAAGCCATTTATCTTGCAAAATTAGCCTTATACATTATGTATTTCTACATTTGCAGGAATTGCAAACCTAACGCCATGCGAATTACAATGATGCCTGTAGGGACACCACAAGTCCCCTATAGGACACCTGGAGAGGGTGGTTGGCAATGGGTTGATTTGTGGAATGCCCTCGTAAGTTATCAAAACTAGTTTTATGGCAAGTTCTTAATCGACCTTTCTTACTTATTAGTAATTCTTTTGGACGTACTTAGTAATTGTAGGCTTAATGTATTGACTTGGATAGAGTGCATATCTGAGGGTTGGTTCTCATATTCCATTTCCAACAGAAGGATTCCCCTGCGTAACTTACTTGGAAGTTGGAACATTATTTGAATACCTCTATTACATGTCTCTTCTAAAACCGGCTGTTGCTTACTGCAAAATTTTTATCATTGCTTGGTTTTTGTGATATTTCCTATATCTTTTTTGAAGCCTCCATTGTTTGTGGACTGAGTCAAGAGGCATGCTTTCTTTTTGTTCCATTCTTTTCAGGAGAAGTCACTTTAGACAATCTTTTGATGTTTGTTTGGGTATGGCTGCCCAAGTGTACAAAAATAAAGTTGCAAAATCTGCCCACAAAGTTTTTGTTTCGCTGATGAAGCACAGAGATTCCTGATACCCACTGTTTTTGTTTTGAATCATATCTCTAAGTGCTTCCAATATATTCTTCTTTTGTATCTTGAAGGGTTTTAACTGTTACATGCTTGAAATAATGCATACAGTACCGGGAGCGCGTCATCTTCATTGGACAAGAAATAGATGAAGAATTTAGTAACCAAGTACTAGCAACAATGTTATACCTTGACAGTCTTGAAGATAATAAGAAGTTCTATATGTACATCAATGGTCCTGGGGGAGATGTGAGTTCATTGCTAACAAAGTTTCCTAAATTCAATTATTTCTTCCTTTTATCTGTCTCTCTAACAAATTTCGTTTATTTGCAGCTTACTCCAACCCTGGCTATCTACGACACTATGAAGAGCCTGAAGAATCCTGTTTCTACCTATTGTGTGGGCTTTGCTTATAATCTAGCAGGCTTTCTTGTTGCAGGTGGGGAAAAGGTAATAATTGTATGCCACTAAAACCTGGATTAAGAAAATTACCTTTACCCATCTGGTCAATGGTGAGCAAAAATTTAAAATGTGCCATGGTGTGTGGTGGAGTTTATCCCTTGTGTTTAAGAATTTGTTGAATTTAAATATTGATGACTTTGCAGTGGATGACCTTTGTTACTCGCATCATTTCATTTTTTTGGTTGCACGCATCTTGTTCGGGGAAGTGCTGACTGTTTGGAGAGTAGATATGCATAATTGGGATGATCTTGAGACATTAGTAGTTCCACGGCAAAGCTTATTTTTCTGTTTTCTGTAAAATTGCTGTGTAAGTGAATGCACAATACCAAGATGGATCAAATTTGATGGTCCACCTAACAATTTTCTTGTATAACTTGTGCCTAAAGGGAAGTCGTATGGCCATGCCACTTTCAAGGATTGCCCTGCAAGCCCCAGCTGGTGCTGCTCGTGGTCAGGTATGACCACATGTAATCTCGCCATGAGATGCTCTGAAAGATGCTTTTAGTGTTCATTCTCAACTGTAACATTTATCAAGGATCTATGATATTCCTGGAACAGGCTGATGACATTCGTAATGAAGCAGATGAGCTGCTTAGAATCAGAGATTATCTTTACAAGGAGTTGGCTAAGAACACAGGGCAGCCTGTTGAGAAGGTTGGTTTGCTCTGCTCTGGTTCATTTCATGTGTTTCTTTGATTGTCCGGCTGGTTTATATGTTGAAGTAATTGACAATGATTACCTTTTCTCGTTTTCAACTGAAAGCCTGCGCCCTGCAACCATGTTTTGAACTGTCCCATTGTAAGACCTTAGTGATTTTAAAACTTATTGAAAGTGTGTTGCATATAATTCTTTCTCATTAACTTACATGTTTTCTTTATTGTTGGAGGTATTCACTCACCTAAGAAATATCGTTTGAGATCTATTTTAATTTGAGGATGCAGATTTACAAGGATTTAAGCAGGATGAAACGCTTTAATGCTGAGGAGGCCCTCGAGTATGGTCTCATTGATCGTATAGTGAGACCACCGCAAATTTCAGCTGATGCTCCTCCCAAAGATACAGGAATAGGTCTTGGTTAGTTCATTATTTTATGCCCTCCAAATCTCTTGCAGCTCACTGATTTTATGGTGGTGTTGAAGTTCATTATTCTTTTCCTACAATGAGTTAATATGTTAGGAATTTTTTTGATAAAGTTCTGCATTCCAACTGTTAGAACAATTCACAACTATGTCATGGAGGACTTCTGAGACATGAATTCATAAGAAAAATGTATTAAGACCAGAAAGATGGATCCGTTGCTACGTTACAAGATAATGTGAATTTGTTTACAACTTATGATGCTTATGGAGGTGCATATATGTTACCAACAGGCATGTATCCAAGTCATATAAGCACCTCCAAGGCATATATGCACCCCGGACCCCGGCGGGAGAAGCTATTTTGTAAATTGGGGTTGTACAATAGCAGTTCAGGGACATAGAACCCATATGCAACCTGGGTTGGAGTTGCTCTCAAGTCTAACCGATCAATAATTCAGACAAACTATAGTACTTGTGCTTTTATCATTTGCACCTAAACCTAGACATTGGTGTTGGGGCAATTAAGTTGATTGTCGTTAATATATCTAGTTTGATGTGGCTTGAGCAAGAAATGGAGCCCCAATACCAACAAATTGGTCATATTTATATGATTATTTTCTACATGTGTAGATGTTCATCGTGTCATGAGGAAAGGATCAAAACTTGTAAAAAATGGTCAAATGTGCAATGACGTAGATAAGAACTTACGAGTGCCTGAGTGCCAAATGTGCATTGACCGGTGGTTGATCAACTCCATTGACGACATGATAAGTTAGATTAAATCACAATGCTTACTGGACACAATATTCTAAGATGTTGAAAGCAATGTATTGATCAAAGCATATACTAAATAATTTAGTGAGGATGCCTTGAGCGATCACTCATCAAGGACAAGCACTGACATTCTTAACCTAAGTTTGTAATTTCTCTACCTCTTAAAGGCCATGATATTAATCACAACCCAATTTTCCAAATGTTCATTAACAAAAAATTAAATTTTCCAAAAAGAGAATCCTAATATTACAAATTAAAGAGCTCGAGGTAAGCAACTCTTGTACACAATATTCTTGCGGTGGGCGGGGTTGGGGACGGGGACAAATAAGATGTACGTAGTACATTTTAGTGATTCATGATTTACCCATTCGTCTTGTGAATATTTTTGCTTCGGAACAAAACAATTAGAATTAAGCCCAATTAATTGGAATTTGTATGCAACTCTATTAAGACCACGTGTACAAATAAATTAAAAAGTTCTAGGTTTGTCACTGATTAGATAATAAGTTAGAACAAGAATTTCATTCCGAATAGAAGTAGTAACTAAAAAAGATATAGGAAATTCTCAACAAAATAATTACAAATATGCCATCAACAAAATCTCAACAAATGTTTGTTACTTGGATGATAAATAGGATTTGCATGGATAATCCTGAATATACAAACTCTTTCTATATATCTATATATAAACAAGCTCTTCATCTCTATTTGCTTCTTTAATTTACTTAATTCCCATAAACCCACAAAAAAACCCAAATCCTCTTCTTCTTCTTCTCTTTTGTGTTCCGGTTGAATCTTCTGACGATGTTTTTTCAGATTAATTTCTCCGATAATCTCAGGAATGGTTTCCTCAGCTTTGCTTTCGCTAACGCATGTCTCTTTGTCTTCACTCACTACTTCGTACTCTACATGGAACGACGAGGCATTCGCCATCCTTATTCAGATGTAAGTACAATCAATACATATTAATCACATACATCAACAAGAGATGACTCGGTTGACAATCAACTAGGTTAAACATATGGGTTCGGTTCCAATGAGAGTGTATTTCTCAGTGGTATTTAAAAAAAAACATATTAATCACATACATATTCATGATTTTGATTTGAATTCTTATTTGATTTCAATATAGTATTGTGATCTGATTTATCTTTTTAAAATTTTCTTTTGGAATAAGCAGCAGAGCATGTTGCTAGTCAATATATTCAACATTAAACAAAAAAAAAAATATATATGATTCCTTGAATTAGATCTCTATTGGTACAATTAGGGTTACTGTACAACACTGAGAATTGGATCTCTATTTAAACAATTAGGGTTACTGTACAATAATGATTAGTAGTTAACTTCCATAAGTTATGCTGTAGTAGAATCTGAATTTAAAAAATTAGGATTGCTTTATAATCGATCATACGGTGGAAATTAGGATTGTTTTATAGTCGATTATACGGCTCCATCCTGAATCGGATGTCCAAAAGGCAAGATTGTATAGTGTCATTCTCAGTTACCGATCAAATTATGATTATCTAAATTTTTGTGATATTTTTCATAGTTGATTCATTATTGTTTGTCAAAATTTGGTTGGTGGGTGCAGAAAGCTGATGCAAAGTTCAAGAGACTTGCATTCTATGGAGAAATAGTTGGTTTCGTTGTAGTGTTACTCTGGAGTTGTTCTTTCGGATGGCTCCTCGCTTTTGAAGTAGCACTCCTCCTTATCGTTAACATCAATGGAGTTTACTTTCTACGATACATGAACCTAAAAGCTCGTATTAGAACTGCAACAACTCTGGAATCTGAGGTGCATTAGTATATTTTTAAAGTTTTTAGCTAAACGGAATAGTTTTTGGCTACAAAACTGATACAATTATATCATATGAATGGCAGAAAATTGAAGCCAATGATGGCACTGAAGTAGTGGAAGAGAACAAGCAATCAGAGTCAGCCAACCATAATCAACGTTTCTCCGCCAACGAAATCAATCTCGCAACAAGACTCAGCGAAGCCAAATTTCGAATGAAAGAGCTTCAAGATCAATGTCATGAGCACAAGAAGGAAAAAGAAAATCTAATCACGACCCTCAATCGAGCAACCAAGTCTCTATACAATTTCTCCAAGGATCTTACAAGATTGAGAGAAGAAAACATTGATTTAGTTGCCAAACTCTCCGCGACAGACTCGTGGTACCAATTTCAGGTCCAAACTACATTAGACTACGAGAACCGTAACGCCATTCTTGAGCAGGAGAACAAGAAATTACAGGAGAAACTCAACGAGATGAAATCTTCGTACGAGTTGTTCAACGAGGTAAAATCGTCGTATGAGTTCTACAGAACCTGTTATAGAGATACAGAGGAGGACTATATGAACTTAATGGAAGAGAAAATTGAACTATCTTCTATAATGGCTGCGAAAACAGAATTTTTCGATAAGACCTTGCAGGAGTTGGCAGACAATTGTAGGGTTCTTGAGGAGGAGAATTCTGAGGCTCATAAAAAGATGCTCATTGCAAGAATGTCTTCTGGGATGGTGAATGCGTTAGAAGAGAAATGTATGAGATTGGAGCAAGAGAAAGCTGAACTGAAGTGCGAGATTTTGGACGCTAAAGTCGATGTCGCGGTTGTGAATGAGTTGGAAGAGAAGTGTAGGAGGTTGGAGGAAGAGAAGACAGAGCTTATGTGTGAGAATTCTGCAGCAAAAGTTGGTGTTGCGGCTTTGAAAGAGTTGGAAGAGAAGTGTAAGAGATTGGAGCAAGAGAAGACAGAGCTCATGAGCGAGGTCACTGCTGCTAAAGTTGCTGCTGAGATATACCAATCCTATTTGCATGATCTTGATGGGGATGATTTAGTAATTGTAGGTTAAATTAGTTTCTTTTCTCTCTTTGGTTCTTGTTTTTTTTTTTTATGGTCATTAGGGGATTTGATTACTAGGGATAGGAACTAGTCTATTTATGTTAATTGGGATATACAGACAGGTTTTGGTTCATATTGCTTATGAGATTTCAATTAATTTTTTCCAACATGTTAGATTCTGCTATTAGTTTGATGTGGTTGGGTGATGTGTTTTGCTGATACGATTGAGTATTTTGGTGATGTGGTTGGACTAATCAAATGTATTGATATAACGGTGTAATAGAGGTGAGACCCAGTATTGATTTTTGGTGTAATAGAGGTGAGACCCAGTATTGATTTTTGTGTAGTTGTGAAAACAACCACAATAGTTGAATTTTATTGGGGACAACAAAATGTATTAGGAGATGTGTTTTGTTGATATAACTAGGAATCGAAGATTTATTGATATAATGATGTAAATTTGTTAGTGTGATTTTTAATATAGTTGAGTTGGAACCCAATATTAGTTTTGGTGTAGTTGTCAGTATAATAGAAGTGGGGCTCATCAAGTAAGCCAACATGGGCATGCCAGAGTCCATGTCCACATGTGGCCAGATTGTCAGGATCAGATGATTTTTTCTATGGTGGCAATAGACTTTTGAAAGTGATTTTGATGATTACAGTAGATGAAACTTATTGGGATTGGTCGGGTTTAGTTTGTGATAACTTGAGCTTCAATTTAGAGGTAGTGGTTATCGGATTGGTGTTTGGATAACGACGAAACCATCATTAGGAAGAAGAGATGGTGAGGGGTGGGGTGTAAAGAGCATATGTCTTAAAAAAGACAAAAGTCAACAAAATCAGGGTATATTTAATAAAAACTGGGATGTGACTAAAGCCCCTCATAAGATTTGTGTATAGATTCATATATGGGCTTTGACTCTAGAAGCGTTGGGCTCTGAAAACCCATTTGATTCAGATGGCTCTCTCTCCTTCGACCACGTATTAAAGAGACATGGCGGAACAAGAACATGAGGCGGCTGCCGAGCAGCTGGAGGAGGACTTCTCTGTGTGGAAGAACACACCCTCGTTGCACGATCTCGCACCCTCTCGAGTGGCCGTCTTCGCCTTCCACTTAAGAAGAATTCATTTTGAGATGATACAACAGCAATTGTCCGGCAAACAAACAAGTCCTGTTTCGTAGTCGCCCATGGTGATTCCTACTGAGACTTTAAAAGCCAATGCAATACTGACTCTCTTACAAGGATGCAACAATCTGAAATGGCTTCGAAAACTCCACGCACACGTCTTTGTTTATGGCCTTCAACAGAACACTGCCATTGCAAATAAACTCCTCAACTTCTGCGCCATCTCAGTCTCTGGCTCGCTGGAGTATGCTCAACTACTCTTCAATTACATTGAAGAGCCACAAACCCAAGCGTGGAATTCCATCATCAGAGGCTTTGCACAGAGCCCATCCCCTCTCCACGCCCTTATCTATTACAACCGAATGTTGAGATTCTCTGCTTCTGTTTCTTCTCCGGACACCTTCACTTTCTCCTTCGCACTCAAGGCCTGTGAGAGAATTAAGGCTTTTATCAAGTGCCGAGAGGTTCACGGATTTGTTATACGAAGTGGGTTTGACAACGATGTCATTGTCTGTACCGGCCTCATGCGAGCTTATGCTGCAAATAAATGTGTGGAGAAAGCGCGGATGGTGTTCGATGATATGTCTGAAAGGGATTTGGTTTCGTGGAATGCCATGATATCTTGCTACTCCCAGGCGGGTTATCACCACGAGACATTGGAAATGTTTAACTTGATGAGAAATGAGAATGTTGGTCTTGATAGTTTTTCCCTGGTGGGCTTGCTATCGTCTTGTGCGCATGTGGGTGCATTGAATAGGGGAGTTGAGTTGCATAGAATTGCCCGTGAGAAGGGCTTTGTGCATGGTGTGTATGTGGGGAATGCTCTCATTGACATGTACGCTAAATGTGGGAGTTTGGATGGTGCTCTCGAAGTGTTTAATGGGATGCAAAAGAGGGATGTTCTCACTTGGAACTCGATGATAGTTGGGTTTGGAGTCCATGGCCGTGGCAATGAAGCAGTCTCATTCTTCAGGCAGATGTTGATGTCAGGAGTCAAGCCAAATTCAATCACTTTCCTTGGCGTGCTGTGTGGATGTAATCATCAAGGCTTGGTTGAAAAGGGTGTTGAGTTTTTTCACATGATGACCTCCCAATTCAATCTGAGTCCCGGAATTAAGCACCATGGATGCTTGGTGGACCTTTATGGACGAGCTGGGAAGCTTGATAAGGCACTCGAAATCATACACAGTTCTCGTTTAGAGAAAGATCCCGTCTTGTGGAGGACCCTGCTTGGCTCTTGCAAGATCCATGGAAATGTGGAAATCGGAGAAATTGCTTTGAAAAATCTGATCCAGCTTGGGGCATCAAATGCAGGGGACCATGTCCTACTCGCAACGATATATTCTAGAGCGAAAGGCGCAGAAGGTGTTGCGAGGATGAGAAAAAATATCAAAAACCTAGGAACAAAGACAACTCCTGGTTGGAGTTGGATTGAAGTTGGTGATAGGGTTCATAGATTTGTTGTGGATGACAAGTCGCATCCTGACTCCAAAAAAATTTATGAAAACTTGGGGGAAATAATCCATCGAGCCACCTTGGTTGGTTATGTTGAAGAAGATTATGTTGTGGCCCTGAATGGATCCTCTTCTGAAGAGTGTCTGGAGAGTCCTAGCTCGTGTCACAGTGAGAAGCTGGCGATCGCTTTTGGAATTGCTACTACACCCAAAGGAACAAGTCTTCGAATTGTGAAGAACCTAAGGGTTTGTAGAGACTGTCATTCATTTACAAAGTATGTTTCTAAAGCATTCAAGCGAGATATTATCGTTAGAGATCGAGTTCGGTTTCATCACTTCAAGGATGGCCTTTGTTCTTGCAGAGACTATTGGTGATTTAATGGTAATATCATCCATTTTTATTAGGCTGTGGCATATTTTCATTTGTTCTATGTTTTAGAAACAAAAATGTTTGCAGAATAAACCCAACACAATTTCAACATAAGTGAATCCATCTAACGGACGGATTCTTTCTTGTCTCGACTTGTGGATTCATGTAGCCAACTCCAACAAGAACCACTGCTTTGATATACCGTTGGAGGGTGATTCATCTGTTTTTGTAGATTCTATTGCAGGGGTGAGTTGATCCTACAATCCTGTTCGATTGTCCTGGGGATCCATAGGGAGCTAAAATTCTAACACTCATGTTCACTATTTATTTTATACTAAACATGACATGCTCTCCCCACACTGATCTCGTGTTCATCTCATGCTAACCTCACACAATTATGAACCAAACGTCCTGCCAGTGTCAAACGCATGATCTTTCATAACAATCAAAGGACAAAATACAAAAACTTATTTCAACAAATTCGAATCAGATACACAAGAGATACATGTACAATGGTCAAGATTTGAGAAGTCCGGACAACAAGAAAGGATAACAACATCACGGGTGAGTTGTGGCTGTGGACTTCTTAAAGTCAATCTTGTCAACCTTAACCTCTCCGTCGATGAGTTCATAGACATAAACCACGACACGAAGGCCATCGATGTCCATGAGGACAAAGCTGGGGTTAACATCATAAGTGATGCTGCTGTAGGCTCCGGTTGCAGATCCCGGGTTAATAACAACACCTGCTTCATGTTTGTAAGCAGTGAACTGATGGGTATGACCCGTCACGAGTATATCTACATCCAGCTGCCTCTGAAGCATGGCTAGGGAGTCTAAGTCCCCCCATGGAACAACCTTTAAAACATCAAAAACAGAATGAGACTATCATCAGAAGAACTCGAGGAAATCCAAAAACAGTTGGCACAACCAAAGCGGTTTTCAGCATTTTTTTCAAAATAATATAATGAGAAATTTCTCTTTCCCAAGGCACTATATAGCCCAAACTAGCAAGTCCTGCTACCACGCAGTTGATCTACTCTGCCCTGCATCTTTATATGTCATTATCAAGGTTTCATATGAAAGATAATAAAGTTTAAGTATAACAGGAAATAACTAAGGTATGAGAGAGTGACAGACATTGTCTGTGCAAGGAGAGAGTGACAGACTTTGTCTGACCAGGACAGAGTGACAGACTCGTGGAAGAGTAAAATGAAAAATACATAACAAGAGGATTGAAGAGCAGGATATTTGCTCAGAAGAAATCCAAAAGAATTCCTATGGGGAAGGGAAGTTCGGGAGAGAAGTTACAAAAAAAATGACGAACATGGGTGACATGGGGATAATGTCTCAGAGCCAGTTAGATAAAGTTATCCTGGGAAAATGGCTTTGGAGATCCTCCAAGTAGGGTTGCTTATATAAGATCATTGTACCAAAGTACGAGCTTGAGGAAAATGGATAGATCAATAAAATTAATAGGGAACATTACAGTGGGATGTCTCGTCTACCTTTATAGTTTACAGTGGAAAGGAGAAAAAGAATTGGCCTTTTGAAGGATGTATGTATGGTGCAGGACAAACTCCCTAAGCAGTACATTCCCAGCACTTTAGCTCAGAACAAATAAGCAAAGAAAGATGACAACATGGCTGCCACCAAAGGTAAGTTTACAATGCAAATATAATATATTTTTTTAAACAGAGATGTTATGATCATAAATTGGAGTTTTTTTCCCAAAATTTCTTTCGAAGCCATTGAAAAAATGAAAACATAGAAGATAAATTGATTTGACATTAATCCTGCAAGCGAGCCACTGATCATACCTATCAGCTTTAAGGGGATGAGCTTGAGAAGGAAAATGGATAGATCAACAAAATTAATAGGGAACATTCGAGTGGGGTGTCTCTTCTACCTTTATAGTTTACAGTGGAAAGGAGAAAAAGAATTGACCTTTTGAAGGATGTATGTATGGTGCAGGACAAACTCCCTAAGCAACACATTCCCAGCACTTTAGCTCAGAACAAAGATGTAAAGAAAGATGATAACATGGCTGCCACCAAAGGTAACTTCAGGGCATATGTTGTTTTAAACAGAGATGTTACGATCAGAAATTGGAGCTTTTTGTCCAAAATTTCTTTTGAAGCCATTGAAAAATCAGAACATAGAAGATAAATTGATTGGACATTACTCCTCCACTGCAAGCGGACTACTGATCATAAATATCAGCTTTATGGGGAGTTGGGGACGAGTTAAGTGGTTGCTAACTTGGTGAGAGAAGAACTTGAAACAGGAAGATATAACGTGAAAGCAAAAGGAGGCACAAGACTCATTTGTTCTACTTCCTATGGCCATTATTGGGAAAGTGAAGAAATAAAAGGAAAAGAAGAGCTTTTGAGGGGAAAGACACTCCATTTGCCTTCACTAAAGATAGACGGCCATTCAGCTAATCAGCCTTGGTTCTTGTTTAGTGGCACTATGATGCAATTAAAGCAAACGTTTTGAATATCAAGATCGAGAGTCTTGCAAATAACTTATGCACTTGAGAGGCACTCGCCAATAAATTCTTTTGCTATTGAACACAATGGAATTTTCATTTAACTCCAACTGGAAAATTATATAAAATTACTGAAATTTAATTAGTAAAAGGACTTTAAGTTTAACAATTTATTTAAATCTGAGCAGAAATTAGAATCTTTATACGAAGGAAAAGCAGAAAAATGGAATCAAACCTGATGACCATGGCACAGCCCCAACTTAAATTGACCAATGGTTAGTGTTTTGGTTTCTGGATATCGTGTCTCTTCATCATATTCACCTCGAGCAATATGCAAGTCAGGACAAAGAGTCTTCAAGTAGTCATGTACTTCCTGAAAATAATTTTGGAAGATCCTCAGCAACAGAAATAGGTTGTAGTAGGTTCAATAGAAGCACATCCAAGATAATCACTATAACTATTTTGATTTTTTATATGATAGTTTAGATAAATCGTATAGCATAATGAGCAGCTCTTGGTGAGCCTTGAACCTTCCCTGAACCCCACACTTCACTCACTCAATGGAGCAAACACCTATACACCAGCACGTCGTCTGTGAAAACATCCTAACTTGAATCTTATACACAAAACGAAAAGCAAGTGATATCTTTCCAATCTTACAAATAAAATAATCCAATCAATAACAAACAATCTAGTAAGATCAGGACGGCATCATTAGGAGTCAAACTGTACGAAGAGAACTAATTATGCCATCTAGGCTCCAGCGTATGATTATGATTGGCTTAATCTAACACATGACTAAAGAATGAAGGCGAAAAAATCAAACTGCAAATGCATACACTAGCTTGTGCATCTATTCTAAACAATCAACATATTGTTTTAAATCATCAAGAAAAACTTATTAGATCGAATCTCCCAGAGTTTTCATGTCGGGAAAAGGTAAACTTTAACATCTATATCCTGATACATATGAAGCAGCAGCCCTAAGAGAATAACACGATTAAACCTTCTAGCCGGGAATTAATTAAAGCCAATAATTTAGGGAAAAAAATCTCAAGTTCCAGAACTCAGTCCAGAAATGCTGAAAGTTCCAGAACCCCCATGCCTTTTAAATCGTTTTTCCCCCTTTGTTAAATGAAAAATTAGGAAATAAAATCCAGTTTCGTTATTTCCCTCTTCCTTAATTCTTCCGACAAATCATAAATCGAAAGATCAAAAAGTACCAAACAAAAACAGGTATTGAAATGCTGACAATACGAGAAAAGATATGGGAGAATGGATAAAAGAAGCATACTTTGATGCACAAATTTCCAGTGCAAATGATATGTTGGATCTTGCCAGGGACTAGCATAGACTTAAACTTTGCAGGCAAATCAGGTGCTCTATGGGGTACATGTAGATCCCCTAAAGCTAGTACCAACACCATCTTCAACGTTTAAAACCAAATTCGAGTTCTGATCTGGCCAAAAAGAGAAAAGAAGCAAATACAAACAAGACTGATCACAAAAGCATTGATTAGAGAGACAGTGAGAGAGGGATCAACGAAGAGTGATTAGCGAATATACTTACATTCCGCGCAAACCAGTATGTTTGGCAATGGCGAAATCGAACATTCAGTCTTCGTCTTCACTGTTTTTAGGGCTTCCTGGCGAAATGGATTTTGAGTCTGAGACGAACAGAGTTTATACGCATGAAATTTCTATCACACTGCGTTGAATTCAAGCCCGATAAAATTTCATGCCGAAGCCCAAATGTGAGCGTATGAATGATGGAATGAAGCCTGGGGACTGGCCCATGTTATATTGGGCCTAAGAGATGAAGCTCTAGGCCCAATAATCATGGGCCAGACTCTTATTTAAGCGTGGTTCGTGGACCTTAAAAAACCCATTACGTTTCGATCCTGCATAAGCCCAAAAAATGAAAATTAAAGAAGATAGGGTCAGTCAACAATGTTCCCTTCCAGTTTTGCTAAACTAACCATAGTTTACTAGTCATGAATCATGATTAGTTGTAGTCCTTTTTTTTTTTGTTCTTTTTTTTATAGTTATGGTCCTTGTTTATTTATTATAAAACAACAATGACATATAAATTATAATTTATAAAATTGATCTCATCTTTATGGTCAAACCTATTTAATCCCTAATAGGCTAATACAGTATATGTATATACATGTGTGTGTGTGTGTGTGTGTCTATATATATATAGTTTTAGGTCAAGCAGACAGCAGATAAGGTTGCTAGATAAAATTGCACTTTGCTTTGGTTAATTTGACCTCGATCTAGAATATAATAATATGTTTTCACATAGCATCATTTTTCTTATTTTTTTTAATCAAAAACAATACCATACAAACTTATTCTTTAGTTTAGATATCCTTAAACTTGGGCTGTACGTCAGACCTGTGTATGCATAAATTTCACATGTAATCACATTTTCAGTTGGACCAAAACCTAACATGTAACCACAAAATTATTGCTACTAGTTCACGGAGCATCATAGATAACGGTGAGGACAAATATGCCAGCCGAGAATCTTCATTTCTTTTCAAATACTAAGCTGGTAAGCTCTTTGTGTGCTTATGAATATATAATATTAAATTAGCAAAAACCAAAAATGGCATAGTTTGCAGTACCAGCTGAAATTTCAATGTAACCTTAGTTGTCATTATATATACAACTAGAAAAAAAAAAGACAAATGCAACCAACTTAATTAGCTTTCAATTACAAATAGAGAAGGATTTACAGTTAAAAACTAGTTAATTTAGACCTGTCATAGGAGGAAAAAAGAAAGAAGATTCTTACTAATTATAAGGGCATGCTTTGTAGTATCTGGCTCGAATGGGCGGAGCAACAAGTTTTTACAATGTCACGTTTAGTGGTGCTCACGTTTAGTGGTGCTGAGTTAGGGATTGCAACTGGTTGGGTACCCTTTTAATTAGAAAATATAAAAATTATTTCCATTTAAGGTACCTAATACCAAAATCGTTTCAAAATCATTTAAAAAATTATTTAAATTTCCAAAACCGGAACCGTTTCATAACCGTTTACCATCGGGTACTTACTTATCATTTAATTTTAATATTTTTATTTTGTCATAAATGATTGGATAAATGTTTCCAAGGGTGTCCGACGATGATTTATTTTGTGTTTTTATTTTTCTATTTTCTTTTGTAATCCTCTTGGTAGTAATCCATCTTTATGGTAGCTCGAGTGCCTACGAGCCTCAATTTCTCTTAGCAAAACAATATAATTTGTTATAAACAAAAATGTATAACTCAATTTTTTTAACATAATTTGATTTATCATGTTATTATAGCAAGATCTATCATAATATTGTATGATTTATTTAATATGATTTATCGTGTTGTAATTTATAATTTATAAATATAGTTTGTACCTATATATATATATATATATATATATACCATAAGACACTTCTTTTTTATAATATATTAGTATGATATATTTTACTACTAGTGTAATGAAATTTATTTATTAAATGGTTCGGGTACCCTAAACTCGGTATCAAAAATCAAAGTTAACCCTAAACCGTGACGGGTTTTAAAATTAATAACAAAATCATTTTCAAACCCTACATGATCGATTGTCGGGTCTTAAATGAATCGTGTACCCTGCGGCTAGTACCCATGTTGGTTTTTTTGTTATCCCTATGTTGAGCTAGCTATCGAGTCGCAAAGGGATTTGGTGTTCTAAATCTTACATCGCTCAAGGGAAGAAGTGATGTGCAAAATATAATACGCCAACTTCCTAGTTAGTAACAAAATACTTTTCCTGAGCTCAGACTAGTTTAACCTGATATCATATGTCTAAAGAGTAAGCTTGTACAATGTCATTATTGACAAAAAAAAAAGAGATTATCTATATGTTCATTATTATTATTATTATCATTATTGCAAGGGCAACATATAATAAGACTTGACATTAATGCCCGCATTGTTAGGAATCTACAACAAGATCTTTTCAGGAGCCTAATGAGTTGAATTTTGACCCATAGTAGCTGGGTTTTGACCTAGTGAGAGAGGTTTTGGCATGTAGTAGTTCTGTTAATGAGAAACAAAATCGTACAAACCCGATGTAGTGAGTTGGGCTTTGACCCATAGTTGCTAGGTTTTGACCCAGTGAGTTAAGCTTCGGCCTGTAATAACTAGGCTAAGGAGGAACAAAGTCATGCGCACGAATCCAATGTAGAAATTTTCATGAGCCTAGTGAGTTGGGTTTTGACCCAATGAGTTAGGGTTCGGCCCGTAGTAGCTATACTAAGGAGGAACAAAGTTGTGCGAACCTTATGTATCCACGTGAACTGAACAATCCGAAGCGGTTTACATTTATGGGTGTGGATTTCCAACGAACATGCTACATGCAGTTAGCCGACTAGTAGTACCTACGACACATAAGACACGAGCCTGGATGAAATATTGAAATTTATAATCACAATTGGATGGATCAATGAAATTACAAAAGTTAGGATTTCTGTTGTTTATTGAACAAACGGGTTCATTTTTTAAAACAGCTCAAAAAGTATATATATATATATAACATGCATGCATCGGACATGTATCCAAATGGACATTAATTATATAAACTTCAAATTAAAGCCAATTGCAAGTGGTCTTATTGTCTTAAGTAGCTCTGAGAATCTGCCAGCAAAGTTGGTGATTGTAGTCTACAACTTGTAGATGCATAAAGCATTGATCCTAGACACACATGCATGCATGCATGCAATTGATAACATAAATTCTTTCCCTTAACGAAATCAATCCATCTACTAGTGACTGTCAATAAAAACTCGTTTGGCCATTTAAATAAGTGTCACGTGGGGGTATTTGTTCTTTCAATATACTTTTTAAATTAAAGAGCTGCGTGGAAACCAGCTCACAATCTTAATTCTCCAAAAACCATCATGTACGTAATGTGTCTTCATATGCATGATATGTAAGCCCTCGTGAGAGGACTCAAGCCAAATAATATCTATATATGCGTGTGTGTATGTATATATTCACCAAGTAATGTGGAATCTCACCACTAGCTAGCTTGAATGCGATGCTTAGCTTAGGTAGCTAGATATTTAAGCTGCTTGCCATAATAATGATATATACTTTATACTCATGCGGCTAAATCTGTTTGTAATATGATGCTGAGAATATATATATATAATTATAATTTCAACTTTGAATCTAGTGAGCTGTGTAAACTTGCTATTTGTCAATTGAATATTGACATTCTTCGAGAAATTCTATAATTTGCACTGCATGCATGTTGATTCTACTGATAATATATAATTGATTTTAATGTGATGATTAATTTGTGAATAACTTTTGCAAAAGTTGATCAATAATAATTCTATTGAGAATCCAAACAATATTGGAATATATATATCTCGGACGTAAGTGTAATTAATGTGCAAGCATCCTAGACAACAGTGAGTATATTACCATTGTTGAATGTTGACAATTTGACATTGGGGAAGGTATATATTGATTTTTGAGATGACTAAGAATCTATCTATCTTCTCTTGAAAAGTAAAAAACTTTTAAAAGGGTCTTTATCATTTGGATAAGTGTGTTTTTTTTTTTAAAATACCAATTGTAAAATTTGCTTCTTATTTGTAATCCAACCTTGAATGCAAATATGCTTAACCCAATCGATTATCAATCGAATCACCTCTCATTGGTAATAAGTGTTTTTTTTAGTGTATGTAAAATGATGTGTCCTTTTTACAACCAATAAATAAAAAATACTTAATTAAATATAACAAATGTAATTTATAAAACGAGTTAGAATAATAAAATTACAATTTTTACTACTCATGATATATAAATATTTTTTTCCTACTTTCTTCTTGTATTTTTATTTTTTTAAAATTAAACATTTCAAACTTAATACATGGAAACTAAAAGGAATGCATGCATGTAATCAAAGCTTTTTGAGCCCCTAAAACAGTAAAACCTAGAAGACCCAGTCAAACATGAAGAATGGTCTGATCTCCCTCTTGATCACGTGCCTACTTTTTCCAGTTTTTCACCAAATTACTAGAAGAACTCTTCCCACACTCCGGATCACGTGACCATCCCCACACTGTCCACTTTCCACCGTTTATAACCAGTGCCAGCTCAGCTACCCGCTTCCACCGCCGCATGTGATTGTGAGCCCAGTCGGTGAACCCCAAGCTCACGCTAGTCGCATATGGAAATATCTCCGCTGTTCTCGGGCCCAAAATTCAAGAAACACATGCCACATACGATGTCGTTTTGGGGGAAGAGTTGAAAATTAAGGAGACAAAAAAGAGAACATGAATCCAAAGATACAAACAAAGGGTACCGGGAGTCTGCTGTGCTGTAATTTGATTCAAGAAGTGTTGTACACAATTTTTTTAGGAAAAAAAAAATCATAAATTTGTTTACGAGTGTAACGATATTTTTTTGATATCAAATAAAAATCAAACTTGACAAGGAAAAGATATAGAATGTTTCGATTTATATTGAAGTAAATTATTGTGTTTGGACTCGGTTCCGGTTTTACACTGGACAAAAATATTGTATATGGATTTAGATTTCGAACATATAATTTATATTCAAACTTGATTTATTTTAGGTCGAACAAATTCGGTTATCCAAACTAGATTGAGTACTATAGATATAGTTGGCTTTTGGGATGGTCTCAACGGAGTGTTGGATGTTGGGAGTCGTGTGTTCTTCCTCGAACAGATAGAAAAAGAAACATGGACAGTGCAAACTACAGACAATCAGCCGTCTCTCCTTCCCAAACTTTGACTCGTTTCAAATCCAGATCTTATGTGTTTATGTGATAATGAGAAAGCAAATTAAACTATATGATGTCAATGAGTTTTCTAATAATCATAGGTTTTGTTAGTTACAAATTTTGAATTATATAACTGGAAAAAAAAAAAAAAAAGTCATCAATTTGGCATTGATATGTTTGTTTGTTTTTTTTTTTATTTGTTTTCAAAAGCATGTCTGCATCGACATTGGATAATGTACGAAGGATTTGGATTTGGTAAAGAGCTATGTGGTGTGATAAAACCAGTGTTTTAAATACCAATATCGGAATCACATCGGTCAGGTCACAAATATGTGATATAGTCGATTCAACCGATTGAGTGATATATATAATGTAGATGATAAGAGTAACAAAAATCATGTTGCTTTAGTGATTAAGACTTATGATTTCCTATTTTAGTGTCCAAATTTAATATCGATAAAATCGGATGGTTCCATCTATTTTGACCGGTATTTAAAACATTGATAAAAACTGCTTAAATTAGGTGGCATAATAAATTTAGTAATTCAAAACAAGTGTCAATTAGATCGAAATGTTAATAAATTTTATTTCAAATGCAAATCGGCAAAGCTTGAGCTATGCTGAATTAAGAGTCACCTTGACTGCCGCTCCTTCCTAATCCTAATCCTAATCCTAATCCTAATCGCGCGGAATCATTCGTTAACATTTGACTCAATTTCCAATTAAAAAAATTAATTTTGACTTTTTGAATTTTAAGATATTAGAATTATGGAATTCAGACATTGATACCGGCTGGTCGGTGCATGGCACTGACACCAATCACGGGGATCTACCATTGCAAAACGATAACACAATAATGAAATCCAAAAAGCTCGTGTTCACACTCAAAGTTCTAGAAACTACAAAGTCAACTTAAGCTTGAAGTGTCGGATCACTTAATAGTCCATTTTACTGTTTAAAACTCTCCTAAAAGAGTTAAAACCTTAAGATTCTTATTAAGATGATTATCACACCGCTTGCCACGTCATGCAACTAGGGCGAAACAAACAAATTCTCTGCGACTTATAAAAATAGGGGTACTAGCGTTTTTGGGTATTGAATAATTTGACCTACTTCAACTCGAGAACCCATTTTTCAAACCTTTCAAGTTGATAATCGAAAATTCAAATTTGTTTCAAACCATTCACACTGATAACTTTATGCATTTTCGAGCAGACAATTTGATAAGCATTTTCACTGCCCAAAATGTCTTAAAACTGATGGAGTGACTAAGTTGTAACAATTCGAATTTTCGATTCCCAACTTGAAACGTTTGAAAAATGAATTCCCGAATTAAACTTGATCAAATTATTAAGTACCCAAAAGTACTATTACCCCTATCAAAATGAAACAAATTTCATCTTTAAGTTACTAACCTAAACCATTTATTCAATGACAAAAATGAAACACGATCAATCGTTTAAACGTTCGGTGATGAAAATAAAACACAACTAATCTTTCGATGATGACATGTTATGTTATGCTAACTCCAAATTCACACATGCTCTAATATTTATTTTCTAATTCCGTTGCTTTAATAATCCGCAATTGTAGGCCAAATGTTCCCACTAAATGCAATGAATTAAACACACACTCTACCAAAAGTGGGACCCAAGAGAGATTAAGTTATAGTGCGAGATGCAAGTGAACAAATCAAGTCAACCATTAATACTAATACTTTAAAAAATGGTCATGTACAAAGATGCTGTATAGAATACTTGTTTTTCATCTACCTAATCTTCTTCTGACCTTTCTCCACCAGCAACAAACCTTCATATGTAACAACCACCACCCTCCACCAAACAACTTTCAGTGTCACTTTGTTCCCCTCCCCCATCTCAAATCCCATCCTTCAAACAAAGCAATTTAAAAGAAAAAATAATGGTGGAGAGGCCCCAAACCCAGCTGTTTCTCTATCTATTCAACCCACCAAACCCACTACAGCCTACAGCTACTTGAAACCCCATGCCAACTTTTCCATATGTACACCAAACTCATACCTCAAGCAAAGAATATGCCCCCCCCATATCGAATTTGCCTTTTCAAACAATCCCATTTTCAAGAATAAGATCTGATCAATCCCAAATTGTATAGATTCTTTCTTACTAAGCTACCAAGTGATAGTAACACGGCCCCGCCGACCCCACCTGGCTGTTCTTCTCTCTCAGCCTTCTGTTGGTACATCAATGGCAATTCCTTCACTTTTAAATTACTCAATCCAATCTTCTGTCGAACAGATTCTATGATTTTCGGGTCAGCAGGGTTTCCCATAGCATCAGTTACGTAGAACACGTTTACAGCAATTTCCTCTGTTGTTGATATCTCGGACCTTGTCACATTAAGACCATTCTCCCTGAATGTGCGTGTCACATCCGCTAAAAGGCCTTGTCTGTCTCTAGTGCTTAACTCAAGCCTCACACCCTGTTGATCAAGACATGAAAAATTAGACATTAATATGTGAGATACTATAAAAGGATTAAGTCATTTGATCACATAAGGAGAAAATGCAAGAATACCTCAGATGCTCTTCTTTCAACAGCAGCTTGTAGGCATTGAATCACTCGTTGCCTCTCAGGCTCTGAGTTAATTGGGGTTCCATCCGTGTGCCTAATGTAGAATTCCTGAATAAAGAACCAAGAAAATTAAGTCAATTGCACAATTCAGATGACAAAATTCACCAAGTCAGTAAGGAAGTAACATGACTCAATAACAAGTACGTACCAGATATGCTCTATCCTCTGCTGTATTGATTGTCGCATGGAACACAAGATAATCCATATCAGTCAAAGTGCAAACAACATCAAAAAGAAGCTTTGTTCGATCTCTACACTGAACATTCACAACAGAATAACCCCTTTCTGCCCAGTTCTGCACTGAGACGACAGGCGAATAATCACCAGTAAGTTGCAAAATGGGCTTCCTCTCATAGTCACGATCAGCAAACATCATCTGATGAAGCCTTCTCTCAGTATGCATGGCAGACATTGAAACCGACATATTTGCACTTCGAATGTCATTGTCACCCTTGAGTACATTCCTTAAACGTGCTTCGATTCTATCAATTTTTTGCGAGTCCTCAATAGGGGACCCAGAATTGTAGTCCTTAACATAAATGAGTGAAGCTATTCGACCATTGTGAGTCCACACCTTGGCCTCTACCACATTACATTGCAGGTCAGCTAGTACTGCAAAAACCTCGGAGAGAAGACCAACCCGATCCGTTCCAGTAAGCTCTAATGCCGTTAAGCCGTTAAAGCCACTTGCCCTGTCATAATTAATTGTTCCGAGTGACTGCAAAATACCCAAAATAAAGACCTTTCAGTTTTCAGACGTTTTGAGACAAATTAATTGCAAGGATAAGAAATTAAAATTGGGAATTAAATTGTCTTAAATACATTAATTACCTGCTCTATATAGTTGATAACGCTCTCATCCGTCAACTTGTTTCCGTTTAGATCAGTCACATGAAAAACTGCAAATATGCAAAGAAACCACAAAAAAGGATTAATTCTCCTAGAAGTTTCATGAATCTGCTTATTATTTGTTAAAAAAAAGAAAAAAATCGTAAAATAGAAGTTTTACCATCCATGAACCACCGTCCATCCGAAGAAATATACGCCTTCTTAATCGAAAGGTTCAGATCCGTGAGAACCTGTACCGCCTCCAACAGTATTCCATGTCTTCTAGCACTATCGACCTGCAATAAAAACAAAACGCATAATATGTCAATCAATTGGCTGAGTTTACTTATTTGTTGGAATTTCTTTCGTCTTTTTCTGCTTTTCGTGAGGTTTCGCGGAAGGTTACCTTTACAACAGTCGCAGTAGGGCAAACCGCATTGTCAATAACTACTCTGCAGAAACGAAGAAGATCAAGTCAGATGGAAGGCTTCTCCATGGAACTTCAATTTCAAAGTAAAACAATGATGTGTGAAAAGAAAAAACCTAGAACCTTTGAAAAGTCTTGAAAATTTATGGAAACGGTCATAAAAAGTAAAATCTGATAGAAAAGTCAAATTAATTATGACGGATTTCGGAAAAATACCTAAATCACTCACTGGTTTTCATTAATTGAACGAAAGATACTGACTAGGTCTCCAGTTTCCATAATTGAAATTTTTTTCAAAAAATTGAGAATCAGTACCAATTCCGGGATTGTTTGAAGCATAAACGAAAAATTGTCTCATGTAAATTGTAGATCATGGATTCATGAAAATGAGTTTGAAATCGAGAATCCAAAAACGAAGCCAAAAAAAAACAAGAAGAAAGAATCATTATGAACAGAGGAACCCAAAAGATTTTGGGAAAACGAACTGAGACGAAAACAAAAACTTCAGCAATGTTGGCGTGTGGAAAACAGACCTGGGAGTGGTCATTCTGATGACAAGCTTTTGATATTCATCCAAATAAGCAGCCCACTCCATGTCTCTACTCTTCGTCTCTTCCTTCAAATTCTAACTCCAAATCAGAGAAAACAGAGCACTGAAATAGCTCCTCTCTCTCTGCACTCCCTTACGCTTCGCCTTGAAAACAAAAACAAACTCTCTCTCTGTTGACGAGAGAATCGAAGACCCAACGCAGCACGTTTAAAACAAAGACAATGCCAGATTAAAGCCAACTCTCGCTTCTATAGCTCCTATCCTTGGACCAAATCGCCGCTACTAAGCCAGACCAAGCTCTCTCTCTCTCTCTCTCTCTCTATAGAGGAGAAAATCACTCCTTCTCTCAATGGGTTTTCCCTTTCAGAGCGCAAAGTACGCCTTGTTCTCAACTTTGTTTCCCCTTGGACTAGTATTTATATTTAGCGCAATATTAATTGTTATTTCCTAATTTTGATTTTAGAATATTTTATTTCTTAATTTAAAAAATTGAAACGATATCACTCCGATACGCAAAAAAGAGGGAATAAAAATTATTAAAGGGTTTCCCTGGCATGACTAACGCCTCTGCCCGAATACACTGCCCGATCTAACCCACGCCGCATATCGTAGGATTAAAAAAAAGTTGCCAAGTGTCACTTGATCGAAGATCTTTGTTGTTGTTGAAATGTCCAGCTCGGATGCCACGCATCCCAGCTGAAGTGTCCTTTGCGTGCTCTCGACTCAACAGAGGGAAATTGATGATTCTGTAATCAACGGGAAGGGTGACTTCACGAGGGACGTGTGGGGGCCCAAATTATTGCTACTTTTATTTAGGGTTGTAAAAATTAATCGAAATAATTGAATTGAATATTTCAATGGATATTTTTAAAAAAAATTATATATATTTTTAATCGAAAATAAAAATGACTATCAATTAAAAAATCAATCAATAACTGAAATAACTGTTAATAATTAACAATTGATTCGATTAAATTTATGTCATTCAATTCGGAAAAAAATCTAACATAAACGACCGTATACATCCTTATTTTTGCTTGCTTGTATATTAAGTTGTGATTTTTATGGAATTGGAATAATTACATCTACACGTGACATCATCGATCGAATCGGCTTTTCCTCTGTCACTTTATCGGGCCGGTTTTCTTGTTATTTCTTGTGTATCCTTGATATTCCTTGCCACTATGTACATTTCATCAGGGCAGATCCGTCATTTGGAATATAGAATCCATTGAAAATAACGTATCAAACGTATAATTCCTTTAACGGAATTAGGAAAGAATCAAACCGCATTACTCATCAAGTTGTCGTAATATTCCCGCTATCTCTAGCATGGTCAGCCGGCAAAGTTCAGGAGCAATGGAGAACACGTGCCTGCATCTAATTGGTCAGAACAAATCACTGCGCCCATGACTTGGTAGCACGCATTGGGTGTGCACTTAAAACATTTTGGTTTTGAATTTTTTAAATAACCGACACGTGTCGAACATATAAGCAATCTCGACAGGATCAAACGCTGGCTAATTGAAAGATGCGTGGAGCCCATGGTCTGATTGTCACGTGCCGGAGTGTCAGAAAACGCGTTCTTCGGTTGGCCAGTTCTATTTTCGGGTAACACCTGTTCGGGTCTGACGTGGAATTTCAATATGCATTTACGGTGCACGACAGTCACCACGTTAAAGCCACGACCCAATAAATTCTTACCAAAGAACGCAAGACGTGCATTGCACTAACAGGAAACTAATTAACTGCTGTTATTTTAACCGACACATACACCGCCTTTTGTAATGGCGGGAAAGCGTTGATATTCCCGCTAAATGGGACGGCGGTGGTGGGCCATGCATCACGAGGAAATTTCCACATCGATTATTATGAGGAACCGAAAAAGCAACGGTCGGGCCCACGCGTCTTGACGTGGATTATACGTCTAGTGGGGCGAAGAATTCGAGAGATTTTAAATAACTCCCTTGGCCTTTGTAGTGTTGAAGAGGCATAGGAGGTGGCTGGAAGGGTGACACGTGGAAGACAGCTGGGAGGTTGGTCACTGGAACCGGTTCGTTACTTTATATCGTTGGAAGTACCAACACGCTTTTGGGGCGGGGTTCACTTTATACAGTTGAACTTTTTTGACCGTTAATAGTTAAAGTCGGCAGATTGTGGCGCCAAATTCGGAAATCGTATTCGCATATAGACACTAAAAGGCGGGAGATTAGGTGCGGTGAGCCGTAGATCTCTCCTCGGACAGTGGAGGCATGTTTTCATCTAACGTGTTTAAACATGTTTTGTAATTTAATCAATCTGTGAATCATAATTAATTTTTTTTAATCTTTCTTGTTGATTTAGTTTTTAATTTAAGCATATGAAAATAAAGCATCTCTTTAGTGTTTGCACGTCTTCTATGGGGTCATTTTGGGTAGGTTTGTGTAACACTGGTTATCGTTCTTTTTTTTACATAAGTTTAATCGATTGATGGATTGGTTATTGTAAATTTTTTAGTTTATTCCAGGATCATTTTTCTTGCAAAAATTGTGATGCATAGGGAAAATGCAATTTTCTCATGTTTTTCTTGTTTTCGTACGCATTTTATTGTACTTTGAAAATCCAAATGAATGTAAAAACGTGCTTCATGTGTTAATTCGTGCTCTTGTAGAATCAGACAACTTGATCCAATAAAATTGAGGTAACACCAAAAACTTAACTTGGTTTCTAAGACATTGTCCAAAAAACCAATTATAATTCATAACATGACGGTTAATTATTGACTGTTGGATTGATGTTAAGACACAGTATACCACATTGGTATGACATAATGCTTCCAAGTGGTTTATATGTGCAAAGCCCCTCCTTACATGTTAGCTAGCTAGGCCTTTTCATGTGCTTAAGTTTAGTGACTTGGGCTAAAACTCAATTGATGGACTCATGAGTAACAAACCCGTGAAGATAATCCGAAGTATCCATGGGAATCGGATGACATGTATGGGGTGCAGATTTCTAATATGTCTTACTAATGTGGTATATTGTGTCTTAACAATTGAGGATAAAAATCGGTATAACCATCTTTGTAATTTAGTTAATTAATATTAAATACGCAAAATTTGCTACCCTCTAGAATTTATGACCACTTACACATTGTCTGGGGACAAAGGTAATACACTTCTATTGAGAATTAAATGCAGACACTCCTAAATTCATATGATTTGATCACAGAGAGATCCTTACACGTTTAAACATATATAGCAATTCTAAGTTTTATCTCCTTCGAGTGTTTGAGATTTTTTTTGAAATACTACAGAGAATTACGCTTATGATTAGAATCGAACTTTGGGCAAGTGTTTGAGATTACTAGCTGGTATATGTCATATCAATTGGACACATTGGAGCACAATCCTAAGGTCTAATATATAAGGTACCATCTGGGTTTTAATCTCACGTAATTTTTTTTTAAAGTTAACTTTTGATCCTTGTTTTTTTGTTCTTTCTCTCTTATTGTTTGGAGGAAGGTTTTATCATTTTATGTGGGGGAATACCCATGCACGTCTTCTGGTAGTTAGTAAATCAAGTCAGCCAGCTGTATAGAAGGTAGTTGAGATGGGAAACCACACAATATATGATAGTACTGCATACAATAATAAGCAAAAAAAAATTGTTGGAATTTAAATTGATCCTACCTTGTACTATGTACAAAAGCATCACAATTTTCCAAATTTATACAACAATGGCTTAATTTGAGGAGTTGGTGTTAAGATTTAACAAAGTCTCACATCGGTTTGGTGTAACTCAACGATAAGATTTATAAACGTGGGTCTAATCTCATACGCTTAGTGTGTCCATTAAAGAGACAAAATCAAGCTAAGAGCCAAAGGTCGGACAATATCTCAATTTGTGAAAATGTGCCCATCACCCTTCAATTCTTGACATGCCTTTTGAAGGATGAAGTGATCACGCGGGTCTGTGGTCCCATTACAAGAGAAGGGAGCTATTGTGATGGTTTTACATATTTGTCGCTAGATTTAAAATAACTTAATTAAGCGACGATTTTGTCCAACAATTTTAGAATCGCCGTTAAAACTTAAAATAGGGTTAAGAATACATTTCTTTTCCCCTTTATTTCTTACCCTTAAGTAAACTCCCACTCCCCCTTTCTCCCACTCCCCCTCTCCCCTCTCTCTCTCTCTTGACCCTTCTCTCATTGTTATTTATTTTTTTCCTCCGTCTCTTTCCCATCTCTTCATATTTCCTGTTAAAAATACTTATCCTTCTCCATCTGGCATGGATAATACCTTAAGTAGACTGACAAAACCTTTCTCACATTGTTCTTTTCATCTCTCTCAATTTCTTTAGATTATAACAATTGGGGAAAGTAGGGGTCGATTATAATCCTAGTGTCGGACATAGTCTCAATGGTTGTGACCCGGTGTTGCATATTTGGTAAAACTAAAATTTCGATAATCATCAACTTGTAGTGTTTCAAAATCTCTAAATATTTTTTTTTCTTAAGTAAGCATAGAGTGACAGTCAAATTTGGATACTATCAAGTCGAGTATATGTCTTTACTATCTTGACTAAGAGGGGGTTATCTATTAACATATCTAACTTTTAGATTACAATTCTTCCCAACATTTCCCCTTAACAGTCCCCTCAAAATCTCTTGCCAAACACAATATAAAATTACCGTTCACAACAGGATTGATTTTGTACAGATTACTTGCATGTAGTAGATAAGAGTGAAATGAACCTCTGCATAATTATGTATACTCAAAAGCCATTTTTTGTTGGGGGTTGAATTGATTGCTTTCAATTATCAAATGTCACGCTACGTACCATATGTGTGTGGGTCGACACTCACAACTAATTGTGAACATTAGACACAATGTTTCCTCTTCTCTTTTATCACCGGCACATACGGGTGGCAAAAAAAAAAATCGGTTTTGGATTGGACAACATCACTTGTTAACAAAATATTTACATGTCCGGACCCTAACTCGGATTGGATTTCGAATGTACTTAATTGATCACACCCGGATTGGCTTAAATTCAGACAAGTAAATCGGATAATAACTTAATCCGGATTAGGGTCGGACAACTAAACTAGACAATATTTATATGTTTGGACCCGAACCCACTTTTAAACCAGGCATAAAATTTTATGTTTGGACTTAAATTTTGAACATAGAACTTATGTCCGAACTTTGTTTAATCCAAGTCAGACAAATTCGATATTCCAGACTGGACAGAGTTTTGCCACTCACATCCTTTTAAGTGTTCGCTAATGTCATAGCACCAATACTGTTGGGGCCATGCGCTTGGTATGACTCAATTCACCTAGTCGTAAGGTCAGATGAAAATTTTATATGCGCATGAGCTTGACGTCCTCAATTTAGATCTAGATCGAATGTCGAGAAGACAAAGTTATATTACGTTATTATTGATTAGAAAAAATAAATTCCAAACATGAGATCCGGTAGGTGCGGCACACGCCAAGATTTTACGTGCCCCACTTGGACTCACAATTAACAATTCTTCTTGTGAATCACTAAAAAAATTCTAATTATTTGACCACTCAGTCTCCACGTCTTAAGTCGTCACATCCTTCGTGAGTGAGAGAGCTCCCCCTCAATTTAATGCAACAAACCAGAAAAAAAAAAAGAGAAGAAAAATAAGGTAGATCTGAATCTTGCATTAATCGATGGGACCTTATCTAACTGGCCACCACTTATATGTATTAAATCTTTAAGGCAAAGACATACAAAGTGACTTTTCCTCGTGAAGATCTTTAAGAGCATTCACATTGGTATCTCTTAATAGATTCTCTATTTTATCTACAAAATGTCACTTTTCAATAGTTTACAGATTCTCTATACAACAACCACTGCATCGGTATCTCTATTCTAAATCTCTACAGTATTAAAATATTAGTTTCTTCTTATTTTATTATTCCTTATGTATATTATATCATTTCAAGTAAGAATTAAAATGTTTACGAAATATATTATAGGTTATATATTAATTTTAGACAAAATAATTAATATTAATTATAAATAAAAATATATTAGTACAAATAATTAATGTATCTCTTAATGCTTGAATATTTTAATATTTTAATGTTTTAATGAAATGATATCCGAATAAAAAATTGTTACGTAGAAAACCATCTGGGCAATTTTTTATCAAAACAGAGCCAATATAATAGTATTTTTTAATCTTACCGACTCAATAAGAGTGCGTCAGAGTTATTGACAAAAGTCGGATGTCTGAATTTTATGTATTTTGAACAGATACCAATGCAAGTGGGATTGGATGAAAATCTGTACTGATCTCTCGCTATTGTAGCAACAGACAATGTTTTAGAGTAACCAATGCAAGTGCTCTAAGTGGGGGGAGCATGTCAATTGAAGTCTTGTACTGCAAAGTTGACCTCCGATTGATGTGTATGTGTTAATTCTTAACCTAACATATTATGATCTAGTTAGGCTAGTGGCGAATTTATGTGAGATCAAATCATATAGATTTGAATGGTTCTGAGTTTAATTCTCACTTAACGTAATATTCTCGTGGCCATGCGTTAGACTTTGGCTCAACTTACCTTATTGTTATATGAGAAATTTCTATGCCTGTGAGCTTGATGACTAAAGTTTAAATCCATATCGAGGTTGTATGATGTTGTTATCGGGTTATATAAAAAGGTATCATATGGTTTAGAAATTTAAAAGCGGCTGCTCTAAACCTCTAACTAGTAGTACAATTATTTAGTTTGCAATGAAGCTTTAAGAGAGAACTGTTTTGAGGCCTGCCAAAGAGAACACCAAATAATTATGTTTAAATGTGACACTGTCAGCTACTCAAGTTTTTTTAAACTAGTGCAATAGTGCAATGCCGCGCTATGCACAGTAAATTTTGAATATTAACTTTTCGTTAATAATATAGTACTCAATAATTGAAATCTAAATTTGTTCTCTTGAAGATATGAATATTACCTTTCAAACTCGAGCTCTATTTCCTTCTTATCAACTAAATTATCATTCGGAAAATGGCATATTAATGCTCATTTTATGAAAGTTGGACATTTAGGTCAAAGAAAAAAAAACTTCGTTATATAAGTATATGCTTTCCTTATAAGTACCTTTTAAAAAATTAATAATTATATAATCTCATATTTGTCATTCCTTTTTAATACGCATGGATCTAAAAAATACCTAGATATCTAGGACACCTACTCTCCATTTCCACTATTGCCATGTTTGCCTCTATCTCCACCACTGTCACTATCCGCCTCCATCTCCACCACCGCCACCGTCGCTCCTCCACCACCATTGCACCTCCACAATCATCTTCTTCATTTTCTTATTATTCGTTTTCTCTTATTTTTATTAGTGTTCGTCTTAATCCTGTTAGATCTGAGATGTAATATGAGATTTGAGATCGTAATATGAGATTTGATATCGTAATCTAAATTCAGATATGAGATCGTATATTACTGTTTCAATGTTATTACAGATATGACATTGTATGTTATTATTTGAAACAGTAACATTACGCTAGTAAAATGGGTCAACTTCAGGTCTCCCTTTCAGATGGCCGTTTTGGACAGAATCTAGCTGGATAATGTGCGTCTCAATGAGGGGAGTCTAACGGCGGTGGTGATATATCAAACTGTCATCGGAATCGTCTGGATTTGAGACTTTTTCTTTCATGTTACTGTTTGAAATAGTAACATGAATTGATATATAGCAAGGATAGTGATGTAATTGATATTTTCATGGGTACTTATGTGTCCATGTGTTTTTTGAGTGGACCTAGATGTTCAAAAGTCTCCTTAATGGTACCGGTCTGGAACTTTCCCATTACCATTAACAGATATCTTCAAATTTGCAGCTGAGTCCATGGGCACATGGGTTGGCTTATTGAGTCCATGGGCCTATCAAATCTGCAGCTGCCTAGCCCATGGGACAGTCGAGCTCTTGAGAAGGCAATGGGCTTGCTGAGTGGCTGCCTAGGCCTTGGGCTTGCTGTGTTGGCTGTTGCCCAAATCGTGGGCCTGTTGGGCTCTTGAGAGGGCCGTGGCCGGTAGACCATTTTAAGGGGCACTTTTGGGCCTTAACGTGGAGTGTAGGATGGGCCAGCCCACAGATTGTATCATACACAAAAACAAGCGGATTAATTTGTTATGCAAATCTTGATTCCTAAACCATGGTTAATTAATAAATGGAGAGTAGTACGAATTTGTATATGATACAACTACATTGTTGCTTAAATAGTAAGTGCGATGTATGTATATATATTTTTAAATTACCTGGATTTGATTAATCTGAATAGTGTTTCAATGTGATGTATATTAATCAATCTTATCCAGTAAATTTACTCCACAAATGTTGGAGTACTTTGTCTGAAAAAAAAATCCACATTGTATGTGACAATTATTGGAAATTTTGTTCTTGCTTCATGGACAAACAACAAAAGAATATGCTAGTAATTAATATATAGCATTATCTATATAATCTTACATTTTATATCCTTTGTACATAGTTAAAATACAACGTCTAGGAGATCAAGATCTTTTTAGACCTAATTATATATTGGGTAAAATATGATCCAAAAGTTAAAATAAAAGCACTTTTACATTGTGACAAACCATAAACTAATTAACATATATAGATTAATCAAAGACAAATATATATATGTATGTTTTCTTTGTCTAAGAGTCATTACTTGTCTTCAATTGTTTGGTGTACATGTTGCCGTACAATTTTCATGATGGAATTGTATTATTATTATCTATAATTAAATTATTATTTTTTAATCTAGTACCAAGTAGTTAATTTTAATTACATTATTAATTGTTAATCTAGTACCATGTAGTTAATTATTTCTTTTGTTTTTGTATTAAAATCATGCATTTAGTCCTCACTTCATCAATCATCAGTACTGTTGTCGAGAGAAAACAGCTGCAACAAACACAACTTATAATTAATTAGATACTGAATCCTGGGATTACACTTTTGGAAACAATCCTGATCATGATCATAATCACTTTGTTGGAATATTTGTTTTATTCGTCAAATATATCTAAAGCTGTTTTCAATTTGATTAATGGAAAATTACCCTAAAACACGATTATAAATATTTAGGAAAAATGTAATCATGAACATAGAACACGAGCTAATTGATTATAATGCTTAAAATTAACTTATTTGTTGGTCGGTATGATAAACATTGGTTTGAATTTACTGTAAAGCATAGTAACTATGTGTTTGATGACGTGCAAATCTACTTCGGTTTGCTAACATACCAAATCGGTTAAGTTAGGCTTCTTCGGCTATGCTGATGCTGCAAATTGTTTTGCTGCTAGATGAACAAACGTAAGCTAAGAAGTCTCCCCAAGGTGTGTTTCTTGGGAAAGACATTTCGAAAATCAGAATATGAGGAGGTGAGGAACTAAGAACTTCGTGAGTCGGATATTTTAGGAAGAAAAGTATGAAATGAATCTTTTATCTAACCGGAGGTGCTTTTTTATAGTAGTTGAACTAGTCCTACTTCGTTATCCTTGCTTTGAGGAACTTTTATTTGAGTTAGGAGGGAGATACCTTCTCTTGTTCTTCGAATTGGGTTAGGATTCCTTTTAAAGAATCCTATCTTGTTTCGAATTACAGGATTCTATTTTGCTTGTGGGCTTAAACCGAGATGGAGCATCTCGGTGCCAAGGTAGGCAATCTGAGATAAACAAAATTTTGTGTTTGCTCATTCTGTGATATTAGTGTTACTATTGAATAGGGCCGAGTTAGAGTTTACCGAGGTATGCCTTGAATTTGTGTTTTGGGGTGTCATGTGTTTTTTTGACTGAAGGGTGAATTTTGGTATTATCAGTGTTCAATTCAAAAGTGAATGGTGTATGCAAATACTCACAAATGCAGATCAACATTACTCTTTTATGCACATACTTGTTACGCCCTAGACAAATTTTGTTGAAAATTTTAGTCCAAACACTATAAATTCTCAGGAAAACAAATCATCAACCTATGATCCATACACACATAGTTTTTTTTGACAACCAAGAACGACATTAAATAAGTTTGCCCTTGAGACATCCAATAATGTCCTAAACTCAGGCCGTCAGGTCCACGTACACAAAAATTTCTCACCTGATGACATGATAAATTAGATTAGAACTCAGTGCGTGGCCAAAAGGATATAGTTCTATGTGGATAACCCCACTTACATAGATGCTAAATCTTGGTGATATAAAATAATCAATGAATGTATGTGAGTACTGCATGTATGTGCAAAGCTAGGGGGAATATTTGACATGATTAATGCTGCCAAACTAATTAAGCTTAACAATAAAAAAAAATGGTGGATCCATGGGAAGCAGATGGCCAGAAAAGATTCCACCCAATCACGTGGACACCCTCAATTTGTGGTCGTCTGTGAAATAATCTCGATTAGCATAGTTTTAAGAGATCATTAATTAATTAATTAATCAACCAACATGTGAAGGGGGTTACTGTTTGTTTGTATGTTTGGTCGTCTTCAACAAATATGGACCAGAAAGAGAGGACTTATTAGAATGCAGAGACGTGCAATCAGTCTGCTAGATTCGAGGTGCCTTTCACATGGAAGACTGACTTAATTAATTAAATTAATCAAGTTTGTTAATTAGTATTTAATTAGCTTTTTAACTTTACTTAGCCATCCATGACCTAGCTTACCTTAATTCAAGGAGGGAGGATGGTGATGGGTTGATCTCTTTATTGGAATTTGATTTGATTTGTATAAATTAATAATAGAGGTTAAAGTATGATTTAAGTCAGTGGCATCATATGACAGCTTTGATAATTTCTATAAGCTTTTGTTGTCTTTTTCAACAACTTCTTCTCTCTCTCAAGGTAAGAGAGTTCCCACCTTGAAGAATTCAAAACCTTTCTTGTAACCAAGAGAGTCAATTGGGATGGAAAGTCTTATCTTGATGACTTGATTGTTATATTGATGAACGAATAATCTTTTTCCAATTGGACATTTAAATTCAATTCTCCACTTTCTATCTAGGTATTCAATTCTTCACTTTAGCACCTTGTAGCCGCCTAGGATGGCAACGGCATGGGGGTTAATACAACATATGGTCACTAAAACATTATTAAAATTTCAATTTCATCACTGAATGTTCAAATGTTTCAAGTTGATAACCCAAAGTCTATATTTGTTCCAAATAGGTCATTCAGACAGATTTTGGTGATTTCAGTCAGTCAACCTATTATGTGGTTGGGTACAGATCATGGCCACCCCGCACCCCTATTTTGTATGCCCATTTCTGCCCCACCCCACACATCAGGATAATTTTTACACCCTGTCGCCTGCGTCGGGTCGGGGCTCCGTTGTATCAATCTTGGCATTTACCCGATCCAATCATGACACGATCCTATCATAATCAACATCAACATTAATCTATCAAATGTATAACCAAAATAATCCAACAAACATTCAAATAGAAGGGTGATTTTTAATTTCACTCAAGGGTTTGAGTTTTAATAACATAAAGTCAATTATATGTTTAAAATAAGAAATGTGTTTCAAGTTAATTTGACTAAAGATTTAATAACATCAACTCAATAGCTGCTTATAAATATAAGTATGCCTATAGATTATAAAAATAATCTAGAAAACTTACGTATATTAAATATAAATTCAAAAATATTATTTGTCTGGACAAGTCATTTGCGAGGCGGGTTACGGGGCAAGGTGGGAAGAAGAACTGTTTCCGTTCCGCATGCGGGTTAAGTTTTTTGACCCGTCCCCATCCAGTCCCAAAGTCGGATTGGGAAAAACCCTTGTGGGTAGGGGTTTGGCCTTTGGGTTGGGACAGATCGGGTAAGAATTGCCATACATGCCTATCAAGGCATTTGATTATATTGTGTTCGAATATCGCATGATGTCTCAAGTAAATGAATTATGGATGCATGATTAAGGCCGTTATAGGTAGCTCTACCAACCTGATCTCATCATCCTTGCCTTAAATTTTATATTTCAAGTCAAATATATGTAGATGGCATGTCATTTTATTCCTTGGGTTTATTTGTTGCCTAGTGCCGATGGTTTACCCAACACTCACTATTAGAATATAATATAAATAATGTGAAATGTTTCAACTCAACAATTTAATTTATTGGGTTGAATGACAAAATAACAAATAATAAAAATGATTTTAGAACAAGAAATTTTGGGTTCAAACCTTAACTTCCACAATTTATAAACTCATATTTCTTTCTCACATATTGAGTAATCATCGAGAAGTTAGGTCATATCAACTCTATAAATTAATTGACACGAAGCCTTTAGTGTTTAGAGAATATCCTAAAACTAGCTCTATAAGTTAATTGATAAGAAGCCTTTAGTCATCAGTGGACAACACGCCCTCCGCATTAGTAACATTTTGTTTATTTTGGAACAATCTATATTGGCCCGCACGACTATGTTTTTCAAGAACCAACACCATCCATACTAGTTTGGGCCCAGGAAAGTCGTTTATTATTAGTTAACAATTTTGACCTATTATATTTTGTATTTAACTTCTTTTTCTAAACAACATGCGATTTAAAACATTAAGCCCCTTCCTCACTTGGTAGCGCGTATAACACCACCGAATTTGACATTGCAGAGCCTTTTTAGTTTCGCCCACTCCAGCTGGGTACTAAATCTAGGGTATGAGTGGGAGTGGTACTAGTTGCAAATAATAATATTGAAATTAATGAATTTGACTAGGATAAGAATGAATGAATGAGAGAGAGAGAGAGAGAGAGAGAAGCCGACAAAGAGCATCTTTTACTGCATAAAAAAATAGAAGAGATCAAGAGGAGGGTGGTAGTTCATACTTGATCATCGACCGTTACTGAGTTAAGAGTGGAGGAGAATTTGGTTAGCTTAGAGAAGCAGCAAACCCAAAACCAAAACCAGCGGCGATCGTGCAGGGCAGTTACGCATAACGCAAGCGTGGGTGTCAGCGCCTCTCACGCCGTACCTCACAGTCTCTGGATTATGCGGTCAAACCATGCTCCCACGAAGTAAGGGGGGGTTTGCAGTAGATTTATTAGTGCATACCCTAAAGTTGTGATCACCTCACTATTGATGATGAAAAGCAAGGGCTTCACATTTGTTCTTAAACGCGTGGATAGCTGTGATGACCACTTCAGGAACTACATTATTGTAGGGCCCCTCATTTATGCTCCCCCACCACTCTCTCTCAGGGGTGGATGCATGATTTTATCTCACGAGGACAAAGTCATGTGGGGTTCGGGAGTAGTGCGCACGAAATTTTTTTTAAGTAATTTATTAATTATGTATTCAAAAAGATAGAAAACCACACTAAAAATAAAAACTTTATGGAATAGTGATAAGTAATAATTAGAAGTTGATTTGGGATCTTTGTTAATTGGCACTATTTGACAGTTTGGCGCATCGCCGCTCATTACATCCTGCTTGGCGGTTTGTGAATATGCGACACATTGTGTGAAATAGAAATACGATGGACTCGCGAGAGATGGGGAGAAGAGTGAGATACTTGTTTTACCGTTCTAAGTTTTTTAAGGTTTCGTTTGTATTAAAATAAGTGAGGTTTTTTTTAGGTTTGGATATTTAATAGGTAGTCTTCTTCCTCTCTCTACCACCTCTCTACATTATACGTACTGTCTCTCTTAATTTCTATGCGCATCTTTCTACACAAATTAATTTGTTTTGAGCAGGTAATTGCATTCTACTATATCTGTTTGAGTTTGAAATCTAAATCTGTGACTATTGATTACTTGTGTCGTCTACTCTTCTCAAAATTTTTGATAAACTGTATATTAATTTCTTTTAAAACAAATGAGTGAACAATTAAGTCATCACTAACTAGGCCAACTCATGATCATTTTTCAATGTTTTTAATAAATTTATTTATTTGCTTCTTTAAGACCATGTTTTTTGTGGTCAATATCAAAATCATGAATGTGTTTTGAAAGGTACGAAAACTTTGGATCGTTAGATATAAACCGAAAATATATATTCTTATGTCTCTCTTGTCATGAATTTAATTTGTTTCGGACAAAAAATATAACGTTAAGCCAATAAATCCGATTAAAATAAATTCATATTTTTTTAAAAAAAAAATTGCTCACGGCCTGTAGTTAAATCCGATTGTATGGGGGCAAGTACTTAACATGGATGGAACAAAATGGACCCGAAAGGAGCGGGGAAAGTGACACGTGGAGACCTTTAACGTCAAGATTGAAAGCAAGAAAGATAGGATAATGCGATGCATGTCCCCACCAATCACCAATCTCCCTGTCTCTTTCTCTCCCTTATATGGGGTTTATTTAGTTATTACAATAACCCTAAATCACCCAAATTCAACTAAATATATAATCCCCATCTATATTGCTTCCATGGTATATAACCATAAAAACAGATTAAAAGATATTTATAACCGTTAACCAATCATTAGCTTTTCCTTTTCTATGATCAAAAAATCTTCCTGATTTCAGCTACCTAGTTTGATGATTTTTTTCTTCAACATTCATTATTCGAGGGGTTCCTAACTTCCTATCCAATTAACATTATACCGTATGCACATATATACGTTAAACTCATATTATGCTGATATATATATATATATATATTATGAGGCCAAAAAGTCGTCATTATTATGAAATTTTGAACCTCTTTTTCTTTTTTAACGTGGAACTCACTTACCCAGCTATCCATAGGATAATTGGTTGATAAACTCCGGGGCACATGGAAGTTCTTGTAACCTCCATGGATTAGTTGAGACATGGACGAAGGTTTAGTGCTAGAAGATAACGTAGAGTGACATTTCCACATGCTGGGTTGAGCAAGAGCTCATCTTGCAAATTGCGATAATGAAAACATTCATGACACCTGAATTCACGACCTCTTCTTGCGCTAAGAGTTATCGTGGTCAAGTTCACCATATCAGCCAACGATCCGTTGTTTGAAAATTTTAACCTAAATATATATTTGGTATTGAATAAATGAAGTGATTTAGAGAATACTCTAGCTACAACCACTTAGGTAATAACTTAGTTGGTGAATCTCTTATGGACTAAATCATATGGACTCTGAAGGTACTAAGTTCGATTTTCACTGAAAGCAATGTCCTTGTGGGCAGGCGTTAGGTTTTGGCTCAACTTGTCATGTCGTCAGGTTAGAAATTTTTGTGCATGAGAGCCTGACGACTTATCAGATATTCAAAAGGTAAAATTTGTATTTTGTTGTTCTCGATTATAAAAAAAAATAGAGTAGCATAGCTACTACGTGAATTTTCATTTTTCACATATTCAATTAAATCCAATTTAAGAACAAATTTTACACTATTACCACTAGTTTATTATAACTTGTATATGTGTCTCTTTCAATATGCATTAATAACTTCTTTTCCATAACATCTTAACGACCTAAAAACAGAACAAATGTTGAAGTTTGTGAGAAGTACCATAGACTTTGAGGAGTAACTAATAAAAATTTAACCACAAAACTAATTATTCGCATACACATATATGTGTTGTGTATATATATAGAGAGAGAAAGGGGTGGGGACCCATATTCCACCGCCCATATGCAGGCAGTCTTTCCAAAGCCAAACCCACATCTTGAATCATGAAACCCTAAAACCCAAATCCCCAATTCTCAATCCATTCTCTTCTTCTCCATCCCCATCTCCATCACCAACAAGATTTCTTAGATGCTCAAATTTAGCCGTGAATTCGGTGGCTAACACCAAAACTCCACCCATCTCACTAATTCTCTCGTCTTTCTCATGGTAGAGACCTAGCAATTAGCAAGAACATTAGAAAACCTTATCTTCTTCTTCCCACTATCACCAGTACTTTGTATCTCCATTTCTTAGTCTTGGGTTCCTTGTATATGTGATCATCACCAGATATATATAGTAATTATGGATCCAACTAGTCATGGACTGTCTCTCCCTCCTTTTCACACAAGAGATTTCCACCTCCATCACCAACAACAGCAGCTGCAGCTGCAGCAGCAGCAACAACTTCAATTCCACACCCAACAAAACTCAGAAGACGAACAAAGTGGTAGTAGCAGCGGCGTAAAACGCGAGCGTGAAGACAACAACAACAACAGAGACTCCGAAGGCGGAGGAGGAGGAGGAGGAGGAGGAGAGATTACTAGAAAGCCAAGAGGTAGACCAGCTGGATCAAAGAACAAACCAAAACCCCCAATCATAATCACCCGGGACAGCGCCAACGCTCTCCGCGCTCACGTCATCGAAATCGCTGATGGTTGTGACATTGTTGACAGTGTGGCTACATTCGCTAGGAGGAGACAGAGAGGGGTTTGTATAATGAGCGGAACTGGAACTGTAACCAATGTTACACTCAGACAACCAGCTTCACCAGGTGCTGTTGTGTCTCTACATGGAAGATTCGAGATATTATCGCTTTCCGGATCATTTCTACCTCCTCCTGCTCCGCCTGACGCGACGGGACTGACTATCTATTTAGCTGGGGGACAAGGGCAAGTTGTTGGTGGAAGCGTGGTGGGTACGTTGATTTGTTCCGGTCCGGTGGTTGTCATGGCTTCTTCGTTTAGTAATGCTGCGTATGAGAGGCTTCCATTGGAGGAGGACGAGCCTCCCCCCATTGGAATGCAAGGTGGAGGAGGAGGAGGAATTGGGTCGCCAGGAGCGATGGGGTCTCAGCAGCAGCAGCAGGTGTTGGGGGAGGGAAATCCTGCTCCTATGTTTCATGGGTTACCGCCGAATCTACTGAATTCTATTCAGTTACCAAGTGAGGCTTATTGGGCCACTGGTCGTCCTCCGTTCTAGCTAGCCAAATGTGGTTGATTTAGGCCGGTCGTGGTGATTAGAGTTGAGGTTTTTGGATGGTGGCTAGGAAATTAATTATGGCTTGCTGCGCTGCACCGTTTGATGATCTATATATCAGGTTTTGATTTCTCCTTAAATTTTAGTTCTTTTGTTTTGGATTTGATTACTATTAGAACAAATAGATGTAAAAATTTCTTTGATTCCTAGCAATGATGATGAGTTTGATTTTATGGAAATAGCTGCTTAATTTGGTGTGTTTAAATCAAGAAAGAAGTAGAAGGAGAGGTTTTGTAGGAGGAGAACTAGCTAATGAGTCATGCTTATTCCTTCACAATCAACTATGAAACAAAAGGTACTCAATTGGTTATATCTATGAGTTTAAAGCGGATATCATATCTTTGAGTTTGAGTTTAAGGTGGATGATGATAACTAGAACTTTTGAAACAGTCTTATTTCTAGTTTTGATTCCGATTACCCTAAAATTCAAAGAAATTAATTATTCACTCAAGCTTTTCTTTCTCTCCATTTTCTCAAAAGCACGAAGTTCATCAATTTATCTCTCGTTGACTTTGCTATCTCTCATAAACATAAACGGCCTACAGTTTGACCATATTTTATGTGAAACCCATATCTTCTTCTTTTCTATTGTTCTATATATGTAGCTCTTAGAGATGTATATATATATATACATGGAGTGGTATATATAATTGTCAGCTCTTGTTGCTTTCAATGAGGTCAAGATGAAGGAGGGAGTGAGTGAGGGGGGTTTGAACTTTCAATGAGGGAGGCTAACTAATTACGAGAAGCAAGGGCAAAGAGGCATGGGCGTGAATGAATGTCTATGTGTGATACTTTTTCAGAGATAGAGAGATTTAACGGGGTTTTGATATATATGTGTGTATATATATAGAGAGAGAGAGAGAGGGGGAGAGAGAGATGGAGACATGAAGATATTTGGGGACTGGTTTACACGTGCACTGTACTGAAGTTAGTTCCTTTTCGAGGCATACACATAACACGCCCACATATCACATCCATGTAAGGCAACGACCAAAGACCACAATGTGCTGGCCTCTCTCTCTCTCTCTCTCTCTCTCTCTCTCTCTCTTCTCTTCTCTCTCTGTCTCTGATTCATAGAATTCCGGATCGGGCAGCTCAGCTCTGTGTGTGTCTTCAAAGACCCAGTTCAGATACTCTGCACCTCAATAACTCCCATCTCACCTTTCATTGCTTGCTTTTAATATACTATGTCTTGTCTCCCTTAAAGCTGTTTTAAGGTTAACGAGCTTATCCATTACTCTTTTTTCAGTTATGATAGTAATCACGACAGCTCGTATTTCAATTATCCCAATAATCGATATTTCAATTATCCCTGTTACCGAATTATACGCAAAAATTTCATGTGCATCATGTGATACATGTGGAGCACACAAATTCACTTAGATCATGTACGTCCAACTCAACAGATAATTGTGATACCAATTACTGATATTTTTATCATTTTCGCTCTTCGTTTGTTTTCTTTATTTTTTGCATTAGTTTGATCTTTCTCACCTCTCTTCTTTAGCTTCATGAAGCTATTTCTTTCCATGTATATATAATCCTTTCTTGTATGGGGACTGAACAAAATTCCTTCTAAGAAATAATTAGTCAACTTTACAACTCAAGTTTGATTTATTGTTTGATCAACATTAAAACATTGATCTTGGTTTCATTGTCATGTCATGGTTGGAAGATAGATGACACCACTCCATGTTGTTCCTCTATCCTTCATCAGCTTGACTCTGAGAGTATTTTAGTTTTGTTGTCCATAACTCCATGCTTTAAGATCTTTAGATTGAGAGTGGTGTCAAAGGTGTAAATTAGAACGCATGCGCATACGGTGCACATGACTCCTCCATGATCTTAAATATTTTCCAAATAAGTTTACTTAATTGGAATGTATTATTTTTATAACCGAGAATGACACACCATACAAGTTTCTCTTTGTACATTTAATATGGGCCTAAACTAGGGCTGTCAAGCCCGCATGCACATACATAATTTCTCATTAGACATGGGGTAAATTGGAGCAAAGCCCAACACTTGGCCACAATTGAATGTACATATGTATCCATAAAGATGAATGGAAAATGCGTACATGTTCCAGCAGATGAATAGTGTTAGGTGTGTGTTTGTAATTATATTCAGTTTTCTTTCGGTTTACTTGAATAGAGCATTAGGCGGATAATACTTCTTCTAAACCTCGCTAACCACTTTGATGAGTGTTGATGTTTGTCTTTGGTTAGGGTAGCAAGACCAACCAGATAATGTAGTTTTAGGTCTTCTGTGGCCACCTGACAATTATAAAATCAAAACAATATGTCAATAAGAGAAGGCAGGCAATCCACTCAGTTTCAACTAACCCAATATAAAACTCCGTCTCACGTTCCTCCAACTCAATAATTGACCATTTGACTCAGTAATTAATCTGTGCCAACGTTAATTAACCCAACTATTGAGTTAGTTGGTTACCTCGCCAGACTTAGGGCCTATGTGTCCGAAGTCAGGGGTTCGAACCAACCAATTGTAATACTTTTTTGTGGAATCTTGGGCCTGTAAGTTTGTTCCACTTTCGATCCAGTCTTATCTGTCGCTAATTGTCACTCGAAAGAAAAGTGCACATTTGGCTCTCGAAAAAAATGGTAAAAAAGAAAGATTTTGATATCTCCAAGAACGAGGAGCATGAATATCGTCTGAATTTCTTTTACATAACAAGAAATAATTTTACTGTTAGCTATTATCATTCTAATAATTTCATTTACAAATTACATGCAAGACTAACTATGATCCCACAAATGGATTCTGTCAGTCAAGTATAAATACTATAGCTATGCAGATTACACAACAATGATCTGAAATCGGAAAAATTAAAAACAAGGTCCCAGATGCAATTAGCCATTTTGAACACAAAATACCAAACGCACTCCGATATAACTCGGTTTGAAAGTGGAAAACATAGCAGCGAGAAGCATTGCTGGCTTGCTTATGTTGAAAACTGGTCACTCCGATGAGCTGAAAAGAATATAAGCTTATGTTTGAGCACTTGTCATTATAACTCTCCCCCAGTCCACTTCAATAATTCACTTGTTCATCAACATTCTATTCGTAGCCGCCTCAATTCTGCTTGGAAAGTTGAACTGGAGGTTAAAGTTCGATAAGCAAGAGTCCTGATGTCTTCGCGTGAACAGTCTCGCGAGATGCGAACAAGTTCCCACAGGGCACCCCCACTAATCATGTCTCTTGCATTCTCTTCTGCAATGCGGTCAATTGTGGATTCTCAGACAACATACAATAAGAGATCACCATGTTCAAGGTTCAGAATGAAAAACATAGTTACCATGTTGTGCTAGGTGGCAAAGAGCAAGCTCAATATGCCGCCTGATTGGCGAGGGTTCCTTGTTAGCATTCTGCACGATCCATGGAAGTGCACCATCCTCAATGAGAAAAGACCTCCCAGTCTTAGTCCCTACACCGTTACAGAAGTGATATAATAGCATGCTTCAATGAAAGAACACGTACAATTTGAAGCTTCATGCAAAGAATAAGTTATTCCAGGACAAGAAGGGGAATAATTTGCTAGGTTCAAGTCATGCATATGAAAATTTTCAAAAGTTCTCTCTCTTTTACCTTGCGTGGATGCTCTTGACTCGCATTTTGCAAAATTAGCTATTCCACGAGCAACTTGAGCAAGAACATCTGGATGTCTGCATCTGACCATTTCTAGCAAAGCCTTTATACCACCTTCGTTTCTTAGCTTTGTTTGCAACTTATCTAGAAAATGTAAAAAAAATATAGATTAGTTGGCCTTACAGCAGTATGCCTATTAGCTGTAACTAATTTACATGTTTACATTCAATTTCACGTAATAACTAGTAAGACTTTAAAACGAGATGTATAGATTGATGGTAGCGTCACCACTTCTACTGGTTTGAAAAATGGCTTATATGCAGATGACAAGCTGAAAGGTATTTCAATTGATAATTTTACATCAGTGTTTCTGGGGGAACATGCTCAGAATAAACTCTTGCACTAAGTGCTCATACGTTGACAAGTGGGTTGATAATCAAGTACGGGAGGTGGATCAAATTGAACAAAAACCTTAAACTACTGATGTAAATTTTGTTTAGGATTGAGTGAACCACACACCATAACCCCAAGTTAATCCCGAAAATCAAAAAGCCTAGGACAGAAATTTCCCAATTCCTAAGTTTTTAAAGCTGAAGCAGAACCACCAGCAAATAAGAACCGTGGTTGATACTTTATTTTAGAGTAGTATTGCCCTTAATCTCTTAGGTAGGGTCCAATACCTCACCTTCCCCTCTGATCCTCTCACCGAGTGAGTGTCATCCATCTCTCATTGAATGTTTAAGGAATCTCTCCTATTGCAACTTTGCATCAAAACTCCCTCTTTTATGTAATTTCTGAGGCAAGCAAACCTTTAAATAGAGGCTTGCAACCATTGGTTTAAGTAAACATTAGGATTCTTAAACCTGACTGACCTAGAGAAACATAATGACTTAAAAATAGACCCAGAAGCATGCAGGCTAATTCAAAGGGAAACCTTTTCCATTAAGGATTCCTCGACTCTTAAAATAATTAGAAAAAAGAAAAATCTAATGGCTTCCTGCATCATAGGGTTTCTTGAATTGGGGCTGATTGTGGGGCTAGGGTTTCTGGTTTCCTCAATCCTAATAAAATCTATATTAGTAGCCTATAACTACATCAATAACAACAAACATCGTCAAATGACAGGTGGCTTACCATTGCCACATAGATTCGCAATGGCTCCCGCAACCATTCGAAGTGTTTGAGGATCCTCAGCATGGACTGCAGCCATAGACAACAGCCTGATTCCCCCTTGAGACATTATTATTTCCTGATTGGTTTCTGAAAGAACATAATGAAAAGTTATACATAACAAATAAAGGAAGAACATAAACTGAAAAGAAAATAAGACGAGCAAACAATCATAACAGACATATCTAAAGCGCAGCACGCTGAGTTTACCATTCATTGCAAGATTGGCAATTGCACCAGCGGCAACTCTATGTACAGTTTCATCCTTAGAGCTCCTAAGAAGCATTAGCAAGGACGCAAGACCTCCGGCTTCTACAATCTTCTGTTGATTTGCTTCTGTAACAGGTAATACTTTTTACACTATTGATTACGAGTATAAGACAAATAACAAGTGCGTAGGAAAGGATCATGATATGTAAAGTAGAATTTTGTTCCATGTGTCTCGGAGCCAAACATTAAGTCAAATATTCTCATGACAACAAAAAGCATTGCATATCACATTATGTAAATAATATATTAGTTCTTACTAAAATTATTGGTTTGTTAGATCATCATCATTATCATCGTCCATCAAAGCATTTTTCTCATATAGTTTGGGGTTGACTACATGAATCTACAAGAGAATCACTTTTAAAACACACAGTGGATTAGCTTTTTCTATTCATTCCTATCTAGCCAAATTGAAGGACACATGAAAATAAACGAAAGTTGCTATAACAATCCCTATTCAAAATAAACTCCTACGTGTTAATGAAATGTCAACCCCAGACCTACTTCTCCTTGCCTAGCTTCTTATTTCCATAAAGAAGTGTTCAATGATTATCAGCTTACCAGCTTACGTTAAAAATATCACACACTTCCATAACAAAAACCATGTCACCAAGCAACAAACCATTAGAATCATCATTGTCTAAATAAGAATACAAACAACAAAGATAAAAAATAACAAAACCACTAGTACCACACAAAACAACCAATAATATGGTGATGATTAATTGATTCCTATATGTTTTCTGGACACGCAACCCCTTGATGCCTTCTTCAATAAAAATTCAGTGTTAGCGCTTTTCAAGAAAAAAAAAAGTATGATGATGCAGCAAAAACTCTGAGGTCAAGTCCTCTAGTTGAACTCCTCTTTAAGAAAAAGGTTAAATAATAGCCCAACCAATTCTATAACTTGCAGTGACAATACTTTAGCATTTAAATTCTGTAAAACTAATTTGACAGTCGCACAATTCCGCAGCATTGGTAATGATAAACCTAGCAGCTACATCGTGCAACATTCATGACGCATTACAAAGTCACGACTCACGAGAGATGAAGAGGATATGATAATACTCTAAACCAGTAAGTCCCATTAAAATGCATATTATGATTAGAAAATTTAGATTAATAGTATGATGGTAAGATAAGGATGAAAAGGATTATGCAATATGAGCAGTAGAAACATGAGCCAAGTCACCTTCAGCGGCCAGATTGGCTACCACTTTCACAGCATGAATTCGTACATCGGCATCTTCTGCTTCAAGCAATGACAAAATCTTTTGCAATCCAACTGCAAGAATATTGGATTTTATTAGAAAAAAGAAAGAAGGGAACAACTAGGTGAAAATGCAAAGCATTGAATACTACCTTGCTCAAAGAGATTGGCTATTGAGGTTTTTTCCCCATTTTCTAGATCATTTAGCTGTGACCGACCTGGATGCATGGGAGAATCCAGAGCACCTAGAACTTTTTCAGGATCAACCCGATCAAGTCTTCTTCTTGTCTATGGAAATATGTGTCAGTCAAATTTTAAGATCTTCATATTATGTGGATGTATACACATGCATGTTCAATCCATCAGGGGAGAGAGGTGGAGAGAGAGAGAGAGAGAATTTAAGGACCATGGCCTTTCATTACATATGCCAGAACATGTCTTGCTACCTCATCAGCAAGGACACCATTAGGTGATGATCATAGAGAAACAACAAACTGGAAAACTCTATACACTGCATACCTCATCAGCATGAAAACTCAGTTGTAATAATTGACTATGTAGTCTTCCTATTTCCCCTTCAAGTTTTTGTTTCTGGAATTTCTCATCTTCCAGCATCTTGCGAAGCTTTAAGATCTCAGAATTTCCTGATGCCTAGCAGGTAAATAGACATAGCAAACAATACATCAGATACCAACAGCCCAAAGGAATGCACACAGACACACATGCATCTATCCAGACATCAAAGGAGAAAAGGAGCATATATGAAACCAGAGCACAACAGGTACCTCCGCAGTTTTCGATTGAGCCAGTTGTTTTTGAAGATTATTAACTTGCTCCTCAGCAGCTTTTCTAACGAGAGTTTCTTTCTGAAGCAAATTTTTCAATCTAGCAAATTCCTCATTTGTAGACACATCTGAGTTCTGCATAGAACATTTAACGGGTAACAAAACGAATACATCAAGTTAAAGAAAATTATTGATATGTCATACACCCAACAAAGCTAAGATTTTGTTTATAGGCTTCCAAGAACAAGATACATAATACAACAATAACCACTTATTGATTTAGAAGTGCCAAATAAAGGTTTTTAAACCAAAGTAATGCACTGCCTTTCATTCGTAATGCATTAAAATTCCTCCTCTTTTCTTTTGATTCTGATTCCTGATGGAAACTAAAAGGCCCATAATAAATAACCGCACCTTCAAATTATCTCTCCAATCTGTATTTCAATCCAAAAATGATATAGATCCAATCTGTATTTCAATTACCTTTCCCGTTTCATCACCATCTTTTCCTTGATTCATCATCCATTTCTCTTCAAGCTTCTTTAGCGATTCCATGCAGTCTTTCTGATACTTCAATCTTTCCTTCTAGAAATGAAAAATAAGTTCAGCTAGCACTTGAATTCTTGAAATAAATTTTTGTCCTATTATAACAGATATTTCATTTCCAATATAAAAGCGTACATTAAGAACAAAACATTTCTACACTGTAAAGTGAAGATCAAACGCAAGCAAAGGCATAGAATTAAATCAAGCCAAAGCTTAGAAGGGGAGCTTTTCTATTACATTTACTTAGCAAAGTTTGATAAAATTAAGAGAATCCACTTAGTGGATTCAACTTCAATTGTTTGGATTCATGTTTGAATCCAAACCTAAGTTGTTTGGGATAAAGGTTTTGATGATGATTACGATTTGCATTAAATGTTCTGAATTCTGATTATGTAAATAACATGACAATCAAAAGTTTTGTCCACAGAGAACTGAAAGCCACAGCTAGACTTGTCTGTGCATTCCAAGTGTATTATGATTTATCAATTTGCATAATTCCTTTTAAAGGAGAAAGGGAGGGATTGCACCCCTCTCTCCCAAACACACATTTGGGACATGATCAACTAAGCTTCCTTTAGGTCATTGTAAGCCTACATAGAAGCTGGGAAGTCTTGTTATTCCGTATTTAGTCAAATATTTATTAATCAAAGTTTTCTTTTGAGATGCCTTCTTTCCAGTGGATACGAAGATCTATTATCCTTGTCGTTTGTGGAGCAAGAATTCTAGGGTTTTGAGCTTACCTCCAGTGCATTTGCATAATTTCTTTCAGCCTCAGCAATCTGATTTTGAGCTTCTCTTGTTATTTTTTCAATTTCATCCTCAAATGCTTTCTGCTGCCGTTCATTATCTGAAATAAGTTTGTCTAACTGTATATCGAGCCTTCTAGACAAACTTTTGTAATCAAATTCTTCCTTCAATTTCAACATGTTCTGCACCCTCATAGCCTATGAAAAGCAAAAAAAAGTTATCAATTCTCTTTTTGAGCAGATATAGAACACACGCATATGGAATGCTGCCATCAAGAAACTATTAAGATCAATGTTCATGTGAAATATGTTACAGAAAAAGGTTTTGGGCTAGAAAGTTGAAAAAACAACTGTCAACGCCACCATTTCAAAAAGAGACAACCTAATCTATAGTACTGAGTTTAAGTATAAATAAAAAGAAATCGAATTGCAAGTTAAAACCTACTCTCTGTCCGAACATTATGGTACTTGTCGTCTCCCCTCGATGACGTGGAGATGGGCCGATAGTAATAACCAGAGAAGTCCTTGCTATGCCTGATTGAATTTTAAAATATCATAAGCAAACACAAGTCAACGTCTAAAGATTCTCAATAGAATTAACAAGCTCAAATGCTCCTCTGTTGAAAAGTTATTAAGAAAGTTACAAACAGGAAACCAAATATATAATGCACAGCAAACTGGAATTGTCTAACACCAAAAAGAAGCATGCACAGGAACTGGCCAAATTTTTTTTTCCATAATGTCAAAGGACCTGAATTAGTGAGTATGCATCTGGTATATAGGCCAGGAAATGAGAAATGACTTGCAACCCCCAAGCCTTAAATTCTACCCAAACAATTTGAAACTTTTCATTTACGGGGGAAAAAATAATGAAAGAGCTCTTTACAATCTAATGGCCTCCAAATTTAATTACTAGATATTCAATATGGTATATGTAGACTCATCACGTACAAAATACAGTCCTCTACTAAAAATTATTTTTTTGGAATATTAAACATAACAACAGAGAAACACACATACGAACATCCTCATTTACTCACATACACATATATGCACTGTTGAACGGAGGAAACATATCATTACATGTATGTATCAAAAAGGGCAGTCATATCACAACCTAAAGAAGTGATTCGTTTGTTATGTGGAAGCATCTTACCGCCAAATGAATCCCGAAGCAACCTAGTCAGCTTTGAATCACGAACTGGGACATGAGAACTATTTTCCGCAAGTGCATTGATGCACTTCCCTAATGCGCTCAAAGACAGATTGATAGATTTGGCTTCTTCCAGGGTATGCCCCTCACTCCCTGCCAAATAGGAAGGGGAAAACTAAATTTTACAAGCAATATAAACTTGAAATTCAGCTTAAATGCTTAATCTAGCATGAACTTTACGGCTTTAAGCTTATGGGAAAATAATTCCAACTTAGACATTTATTCTGTGAAAAAAAATAATAGATGCACTTAATTACTGATGAAGTGTATATTGATGTACTTTAAATGGGCAATATACAAGCTCAGAATAATCAAAAAGTAAATAGTGCTCTTTTTCTCATTAAACAATGTCAACCATTTAGACTGTCTTCCCTGATTATGAATTCTTCTTTTTAGGGACTGCCTTGTACCTATATGAGCACAGATTCTCAAGCACCAGAACAACAATCATTTCAGACTAAGATAATCACCACATTTTCAGGAAAAAAAAAATAGTACACGTGAAACTGGAAAGAGTATAAAAGAGCATGAAGGTATCCTTGGTTCACAAGGAGTTGGGTGTGACGAGGGAAATAGCACACACCTGACTTATTGATACGCTCTGAACCAGCAAGGTCTACCACAACTAGCTTTCCCCTTCGTACAACAGGTGGCTTTAAAGTTTTAACCATGTGGGAGCTATTACTTATTTCAGTTGAAAGAATTGAATCTCTTCCCTTGACAGATCTCTTTAGATGCACCTACAGCATCAAAGAAATTAAGTGATGCTTTCCAATAATCAGCACTCTAAAACTTCCAATAGTTCATTACAAATTTCAAACCTCTTTAGATGCACCTACAGCATCAAAGACATTAAGTGATGATTTCCAATAATTAGCATTCTAAAAAACTTCCAATAGTTCATTATAAAATTCAAAAGCAAAAGCTTCGTCAACGAGAAAAACAAATTAGCTTACCATCAAAATAGCATGACTACGAGAGGACTCCGTGTTTAATTTTGTATTTGCAGCAAACCGGTGCGCTTCTCCCAACCGTAGTAATTCTACGAAACTCTGATGGTCCCTTATCTCTACAAGGCTAGCCCCAGGTACGGAAACATCTCCAGTTTTTGGGTCTTCAACGAAAGGAATGTTATCATTAGAAGGGTCAAGCAGATCCTGAATGGTTTCCATATATAACTGAAACAGTTCATTAATAACACTGTTAGATAAATTATTTATTTCCTTTTCCTATATTCTATTGTCAACATCGCCGAAAATGTTAGGTGACATTTTCAATTCACATTAAGAATGCAGGAAAGGATTACATTTCTTGTTTGTGTGTGTGTACTAAGCATAAATGTTTATCAGCATTCAAGTTCATGGGGAGGACAAAGAAGCCACACCCTAGAACGGAGGATAAATTCCACAAGGTGTATATTGAAGAAAATAATAAATTAGGAACCAGAGATCCAAAATTAAAGCTGCAACCTGCAAATAGGACACTGACACAGAGTCTGTCTCTGGAGATACATCGGCTAGTATATCCTCCATAGCACGGACCATAATTCCACGATCAGCTGTGTCTTCCTCCCCAAGCCGTCCCAGAGTATATGTTTTACCGGTACCAGTCTGCCCATATGCCATGATAGTCCCATTGTAACCATCCAAAACACTCTACAGAAGTCAATGATGAATGAGTACATGAGTTGGAAAGACAGGAGACAATGAAAGATTGATTGCAAGAAAATCTAGACTAAGCAAGTCCACGAATATCATTCTTTATATAACTATTTATCGAGAAGCCATTGGCAAGATTAACAAGACAGCATTCAAAAGCTCAATATTTAATGCAAGATTTTATTCTGAGCATGTTATGATATAAACATCTGAAGTAAAAGCACCAAAAAGACAGTGTAAGAGTACAATCCAGAAGAGATTGGATTAGATTCCTGACAAATAGCTACTCTATTCACATAAAAAAATATTAACAATCAGAGTGATGCCTTGTCATGTTATATAATCGAGTGACAAAGAATCTGCCCTGGTTGGCTCAAATTCAAAGAAGTTCGAACAAAATGAAATCAGCAGCCTAGTCAAGTGAGATGAATTATCAAAGGTGGGTGTTATCAAGGCAGGGTTCCACCAAGATAGAGGTCTCTCAAATGGAATGAAGTTAGTGAATTATTAGAGGAACAAGCAACACAAAACCATTACTAGATAAACCTAGGTGTACAATAAAACCAAGAATTCTATCTTAAGAATCCATAAGTTCCACTAATTCATACACATAAAATACGGTGACAGAAGAGTTAGTATGTCATCATGTGTCCAAGAAGTCTAATTATGAAGGTTGCAACTTATACTATTATTTTTCTTTTAACTTCTTTTTCTTCTCTTTTTTTTGTTAAACTGACCTCCTCTGCCTCCTTGAAATGATCTTGCCTTAATATACAGAATATTATCTTGATTTAATCCAAAAACTCTTAGATCCTTATGTCATTGCATCATTTACCATGCTAGCATAATGAAATACTTATACCATTAGATAAATGCTGAAATTATTTGTTTAGGTATACTATTCAACCATGAGAACCCAGGTCCACGTGGAATAAATCTTGATTGGACAATCATCATTACATTACAAAAATAGTTTGTCCAAGACAAAAAGCACTATTTCTATAAAGAACCAACAATTCAACAGTGTAGAGGTGACCTTAATGCACCAGGATTTCACAAGTAAAATCCAAAAATCAATGTGAAAAAATACAAGATTCACATTAGAAGTTAATGTTAGGCAGAAATTACCTCCACGACAGGCTTTGCAACAACTTCATAAACACGCTTTTGCGAGGCAAACTCAGTTAGCACTTCATCAAACTCATAAGTATCTGAGTCCCAGTTGTTTTTCCTTAGCTTCAACCTTTGCATCTGAAAATCAAGGAAACAATTTATAAATTACCATAACAAACCCAAAAAAAATATATACATAAACGAAAAGAACATTTGAAGATGAGAAACAATTGAAAATGCATATAAGGATCCGAGAAACCTCTGGTTGTAATTCTACACAATCAGAAAAATCAGCATCTTCCACCTTCTCCTCTGCATTACGTGGTCGTAACCTTACAGCCACTCGAACTCGTCCCGCAACTATATTCAAGCAACGCAAATTCCAGTAAAACGCTTCATATATACCACAAATTAAATCTAATGCTAACAATAGATGATTGTGAAGTCGTGATAGACTCAGAACAAGTTTCCTTACTAAGTACTTCTTACTTCCATAATTATCAAAGAAACTTCATTAGCAATTCAGCTTTCACATTACAAAAATCAGAACCAAACACAGTAAAACGCACGATTTGCGATCTCAAGTCTCAACAAATGTAAAACAGAGAAAAACAAAAGGAACATAGAAGGATAACCTCCGGAGTCGTCTTTTCCAGCGCCACCGAGGGAGGCGGGGGCGCTCTTGCGGAGTGAGGGCTTTGACTTGAGAGAGGTTTTGGGGTTCGAGTTCACAGACAAGTTCTTGTCCACCTTGTTGTTGAGAGAGTTCCTGTGATTAGCGTTTCTGTAACTACCAGCACCGGCAGTAGCCATTTTTGGAATCAACGCGAAGAAGAAGCTTCAAAAGAACTGTGAGGCCATTTAGAGTAAGCTTTGTTCGTGGTTTGCTTGATTCCCCGCTCTGTTTGGTTGCCGAGAAAATAAATGTCCGTAGGCTCTCTCCAGTGAGAAACAGTGACGAAATTTAATTACAGGAAGCGGAGGAAACGTGCGAGATGTGTGTGAATCGAAGTCACGAAATACCTGTATCCGCGAAATTATTTCGCTTTCTATGAGATTACGTGAATGCCCTTTGTTTGTTTTGGAAATTACACCGTCGCCCGTATGTATGGATCGTGACACTGCCTTTTCAAACTGACTAAATCACCAATGACTAAACTGCTCCTCTCACTCTCATAACAATAATGAAAAAAATAATAAATATCACTAGTGCCTCCCGGGCCTAGTGAGGTTTTTGTCAATGTTGGTGTTGTAAATCCAAAGTCATTCATAACAATAATATTATCCGTTTTGGATCGTCTGATTCTTATGGATATATCGGGTTCGCGTAACTTTTTTCTCTTTAGACTTAAATAAGTGAGTTAAACCCAACTCACTTAAACATAGACAAAAACATTATTGTAGAGTGGAGGCATCGCCCTTAATAAAGGGGTATTAATTCTATATACACATCTTTCGATGTGGTATATTAATAGTTGGTGCGGCTTTTTTATTTTTATTTTTTATGTTTATGGTCTTTCTCGAGGCGCTGCCTACAGGGCAAGCAAGGGAAGATCAATTGAATGCAAAAACAGTGCTTGGTTTGCGGTTCGGTGTGTGGTGCAAATTTTTTATGGTAAACTAGTGGTCGCAATGGAAATGCCAATGTGTCTCTTGCATCCAGTTGAGAGCATAGAACTTTACGTCATGAGAGAAGTGAATCAATTTAGCTACCTCTTCTAATCCAGTGAATGCAACGATCATTAACGATTTGAAGGGAACAGTAGAAAATATTCAACAAGCGAATCTCTATCAGAATGAGGACAACAATGTGATTCAAGAAATTAGGAGCTCGCGAACGATTTTATATAATCTCGGATTTTTATATTCTCCTAGAACTTCTAATAATATTACCCATTGTATTGCAAAAATTGCTATCACTTGCTCTAATATGTGTATCCGGACTGAATCATACGAGTCATATTGGCTCTCATACTGCATTGATGGATTCTTTGGCCAAATGATTCAGGCATGGCAGAAGAATTTGAAATTTCAAACAAAGCTTTCCTTTATTCCCCTTATGAGATCACAAAAAAAGAAGGTTCAAATTTAAAGAGCTTTAACCTCCAAAAACACTTGAGATTTAATATTGTAATCTGTACCCATAATTAAAGTCATAGTAGCACATTTGCATTGCTTTTCTTCTTGGACATTTCCCTTCCAATAGTGAAAGTTGTTGACGACATCTTCTTTACATCTTTCATTGGACAAGTCTTTTCTCAGAGACTTGAAAATGGGGGAAAGAAGAAAAGATGGATCATGCTTTTATGTCAAAGGATGCAGTATAAAATGTGGTTGTGGGACATACAATGTCCTCCAAGTCCACACCACACCTAAAAGCATAAAGAATGATTGCCATTTGCCTACACTAGTTCTAGTACCAAACATCTCACACTACTACATATGTAGTTGTATAGTGCACATTTAATTTGAATAAGTTCAGCGGCGGATAGCGAAACCTTGGTCATCTTCTCTATCCATGAGTGGAGGAGTCCACTTTGGGCTCTTCCTCCACCCCCGAGTATATACTTCAACAAGAATCACATAAGGATAGATTGATACAATGAAAACCTCTACCCATCAGTGAACGTTCGAAAAATGGGTACTATCGGGTCGGGTGAATTCAATAAAAACATGTAATATGTGGATGATCAAGATGAAAGAACACAGGTGAGGTGCAGCATCAAGTGGTGACAGGTTGCATCAGAGATCCTCACTACCTACCAAAATAAATGTTTTGAGTGAAGAATAAGTATGATAAAAACACTTGAACCAGTTCCACTATTCCGATGGTTGATATGTCCCTGCCATGGGACCCCTCTTATTGAATGAGCTTCCTTTCTTTTTTCTAGGAATGACTAATGAGCTTCCTTAATCCAAGAGGAACTTCTTAACCAATAGTAATTTCTTACAATTGAATCAAGTCAATTATCAACGAGAGGTTATTTAGTTGACAATCGATTGAGTTAAACATGTAGATCAAAGGTTCGATTCTAATGAGAAGCAAATTTCTCAAGGATTTCTCAAGGATTTCTCAAGGGTAGGGTATTTCAAGAAAAAAAATCCAGTCAGTCAGAAGATTACGCTCAATGTTGACTCAGACAGAAATCCTTTTCCATATCTGTAACATTCCAAGTCTAAATTCTGTATATTAAATACATGCCAAACAAGCAATGTCATATTGTCATATGAGGACTACCACCACATTAACTCAGGTGGGCACCCCTTCAAATCACAACCCTCACCTAAAAAAAAAAAAAAAAAAACACTAGCAGTAGCAGTAATAAGTTTTGAAAATGTTCAAGAACACCCTAAATGGAATCATGTCTCATTCCACTTGTTCTACAATCTCTAAATCCTAAAGCTTTGTCCAACACCATTTTTTCTATGTAATTGCAGCCGTGCGGGCGTGGGTCGGAGAGAGACTGCTCCACCACACAGCACGCCTTCTCCGAATGGCCTCATTCATGAATCCATGGAAGAGGATCCACCACAGCAGGCCTTGCAGGTCGCCTTTTACTTTCTTTCCCCCGTTTCACTTTGGCCACGACAAAGACGGTTCAGTCTAGATTCAATAGCGTGTGGTCCTGAAGATGCCTCAAGGCACACTTTCCACACTGAACAAAGATTTCACTAAATGCACAATATGACTCTAACCATTCTGGTCACAGCCTCGGCAACTTGAAACGAATAAAATCAGTAACAAGCACAAGATGCAAGATAGCGAATTAGCATCTACTTTCAAAAGCGCATAATTGGGGTAGTTCAAACTGCAGCATATCATGTAAAAGAAATCCATGCCTCAATATATTAAATATTCTATAAAAGTTCATGACAAGATCGTCAAAAGCACAATAAAGTGATATTAAACAGTAATTACAAACAAAAGTTGCCGCCCCCTCACCCTGAACCATCTCAAGTTTTCAACTTTCAATCCCTAACCAATCACAAGATTCCAACCTTTTCAACTTGCATACAGGAGCAGCACATGCAGAGGCAGTACATGAATTTTAAGCCACAATCACAATACAATACAATTAAAAGCTTGTACCCATAATTCATATGCATCCATTTCATCTAGTCCACTAAACAATGGCATGTAAACAATACACTATCCACAACTTTAAAACAGTACACAGTACACAGTACACAGTACAATAGTACAATAAGAATATGGTGAAGTTCAATTGTTCAAATAACCAGAAATTCTACTAACTCTGTTTCCCTGATGGATGGTTGAACAGCAACTCTGATTCAATAGCATCAGAACTTGGACCTCAGTTATCACTAAATAATAAATAAGCTGAAAATTCTCCAACATTACATTGGAATTGCTTTGCATACAAAAGCTCATACCCTCCATGCAACATCATGATAGATCTCTCACTCCAACCCATAAATCCCACGCCAGCTCCCAGCTATTGATCCACACACAGGTCTAACTCTTGTCGGTCGTAGTGGCCGAAAATCGTCTAAGTCCTCCTCGGCAGGGTCGCAGGTATGACTGCTAGAACTACATCCTTACTACATCTTGCAACACACTTCGACTACGACCTTCAATCATTTCCACCTCAACCCTTCCATCACTTCGACATTGAGTCTCCGCTTTTAACATTTACAGATTGGCCCCACATCCGCCCTACCTCGTATATCCATCAGATCAATCTCGAGACTCGCACCAACCTCGCCTGTGACCATTTAAGAGCGATATAGAGGGATGGGCAGAAAAAGTAAAGGAAGACCACATATAAGCGAAGGTCCGTGTTTCAGCCAATACCGTACCCATAGACTCTGTGATAAAAAATGATAAGGGAAAGGATCGAAGGAGGCATTGAAAGGACTCTCAAAAAGACTACACTTCGGACTTTGGAAGAAAGAACTGAGCTGGCTTACAGTTAAAATCTATCCAAATGTAATTTTAAAACAAGGAGCTAATCTTTTCGAGAGTCATTGAAATTTAACATGCCTTAGAGTCCAGGATGAGTTAGCAGTCCTAATAGAAGAAATTTAGCAATTTTATCCTGAATAATGCCAGCGGGAACCAACCTGATTTAGTCGACACCCAAGTCTACCCTTTTGTAAGCTCATAAAATATCAGGAAAAAATGTTGACCACAAAGAAACAAAACTAAAATGAAAAGGATTAAAACCAAAAAAGAGGAAGAGCAGGGTAACAAGAGGTTCAAACACCGCTGATTTGGTTACCCTTAAAACCTAGTGCTCTAAGATGATAAAAATCAGTTATTGAGAGGAAGCACTTAAAGGACCCATAATTCCCGGGCACGGATAAAGTTGTCTTCCGGTAACAAATTATTCTTGATGCAGGGTGCATTTGATTTCAAAAGATCGTAATAGTCCATGAAGTGATTGCAGTGCTAAAATCAAGTAAATATGCTATTATTCTCCATTCAAAAAGAAAAACTGCTATAATATTCAGAAAAGAAATAATTGTTCCATGGACCATGCCCGAGGGCCCATGAAATGTTCTCTTTTTTCTTTTTGAAATGGTCAATTTTTATAGAGGCACCAAGGTGGTGCAAAGAGAGAATTACAAAGAAGCCAAAGCTCACACTAATGGACTCAAGAAGAACTTTTACAAACTAAGGAAGACCAGAATTTGACAGAAAAAAAATCTACAAACCCATCAACTGGGGGATATGCTCTAACTCCCACCCTAGACCAATCCAGACTTCAATATTCTTAAGGTAAACAAGCGCAACACAAAACTATGCTATAGTCTTTCGTCTTAAATGAAAAGGAAACTTTATTATCACAGGGCACCAAGAGGGTGCCTCACAAAGTAGTGCAAGTCCTTTATTTGGTGTGTGTTCACAGCTAATTTTTTTGGGGAAGTAGGGTACACCAGATGACTCTAATATTCCTAGCTCATGTGGCAAGTCTGGAAGAGATTAGAAAGAACTGTGGTTGAAACTATCTTCATCTCAATACCCTACTTTGCAAAATGAATAAATTAGCATTAAAGTTAGGTGGACCAGCAAGAACTAACATAAAACTAATAGCTGTAAGCAGTAAGCACACACCAAATAAAGGCAACTTCTTAGCGCTATTGAGCTAATCTAAATGATAAGCAACGCCAACATGAAAGTGACAGTGGGATGAAATCTTAAAATATCATTGGGAGCAACATGCTAGTATGAAGAGAATCAAAAGAGTTTCAGCAAGTTCCATGTAGACAAAGAACAAACCAAGTGGCCACAAGAAAAATAATCAAGCAAAGGACCAAGCGAAACATAGTGACTAACTGATGAACTGCTATTGGTATCCAACTACAGGAATATTAATTGGAACTTAGAAGTAAATATCTATATCTTCAAGCCAACAATTTGAAAGTATGGGCAACGGTAGAGTAAGTAAATAACACAACAAGAAAATTAAGAATGATAAAACGCTAACTTGGGTATAACCACGTAGCTCTCTGTGGTTGGGGAAAAAAGGGGAGATTGAATGTTTCGAATATATTAAACACTAAGGCATATATTGAAATAAAAGTAGAACTCCGGACTAGCTAAATAATGCCAGCAATAGCATATACCGGGAGAACATACGTATAGAGGAAGAAAAGATACAGAAATATTGCGAAGCTTCTTATCAAGCAGAAGAAGAAAGCCAAAGGCATTAAAAAAAAAACACAGCAACTAAAAATTAAGTCATTCGCTTTATTAAGGAATCGAAAATCCACCCCAACAATAAAAGACCCCATCCCCACCCCACAACAAAAGACCCATTGACCCACTTACTACTGACCAGATAGAAACCGAAACCAACAAAGCAAGGTCCTTAAAAAAATACCAAATTTACCCAGAAATTCAGATTCGATCAGAACCTCTCAACTTTGTCAGCCTTAACAAGAGGATTTGCCTTTGCAATTGCATCACGGCCAGAGGTCCTGTAATCAAAGGTACACTCATGCTGCTCAGGGTACCGATGCATCCCACAGTAAGTGCTGCCGCACTTGCACTTGAAACCCGTCAATCCAACCCTCTTGTTGCAACTAACACACCTGGTAGGCCCCTTGGGCGGGGCCTGATCACCGCCAGACGACGAAGATTCGGAAGAAACCACCGCCAGCGCAGTCACAGGTTCTGCCGGCTCAACATCCACCAAAGAGACAGCATCAACCACAGCCGATTCTTTCGCTTTGAAACTGAAAGATTTCTCCACGGCGGCTATCGCAGAAGCCTCCCGTTCCTCCTCGGCACGAAGATCACGATAGCACTTGGAGCAGAGATTCATGTTGGAAGGCGTGCCGAAGAAGCCGCAGCCGTTGACGCAAAGCTTTGGTTCCGCTGGTGGAAAGCTTGTGCCTTCGTTCTGCTCCGAACCCATCGTTGATTAGCTTGCTTTCTCTGCTAAAAAAAAAGAACTAGGGTTAGGGTTTTGAAAGTTTCTCGGGGTGGATCGTTGTGTATTCGAGGAATTTGATTATCCTGGGAAATCTGAGAGAACAGTTCGAAAGATCAGAGACTCCGCTATATATTGATTTCGTTTATACCGACTTCCTTAAAATCAAATTACCAAATCATTAGTTGGAAAATAATTTCTAATAATTCCCGTAGGAGACGGAAATACCCCCATCAGAAGAATCCAGATATGCCGTTTGTTTTCCATTTTTAAGCAAAAATTTAAAAATATCAATTTAATTCGATCTAAATTCTTAGAAAATATCTTAATCTCAAAAAGGCCGCTTCTTATAAGTTTTCTCTTATACATACAACTTAAACTCGAACGGATTTAAACTCAAACCATCTATACATTCGATATAGGTCTAAATTTTTAAATTGTCAATATGCATAAAATTTTCTCACACGAAAGTTCAATCGTAAGCATAAAGATATTACTTGAATGAAAATCGAATCAAGACCCTTCGAATTTATACAATTTAACCCAAAAAGATACACCATAAGATATTTTCTAAATTCTTAAAAAATATCTTAATCTCAAAACCACAATACAAGCCTTTTACCTTTTATACATCTAACTTAAATTCGAACCGTTTATGAGCTTAAACTCAGGTTCTCCATACATTCGATATAAGTATAAATTCCTAAATCAGCATGCATAGAATTTTCTCGTGCGAAAGCTTAACTCGTAGCAATAAATATATTACTCCAGTGAGAATCGAATCAAGACCATTCGAATCTATACAGTTTAGCCTTAGAAAAATATCTCTTAATCTCTCTAATAGCAATTGCAAAAGAAAAAAAAAATCATTTGAAATTCTTCGGAAAAAAAATGAAAACGAAAAAAAAAAGAAAAAAAACTAAATCGAAATTAACATCAAAAACAAATTTCTGGAATGAATAATTCAGAGGGAAGATAAATTCGACAGAACAAAACAATCCAAAATCAATTAGGGGGAGGTGAATTTACGACTCGTACCGATTTGTAATCCGATCCGATGAAAGAGAGCTCCGATTGACAGGAACAGAGGCTCCGACGTGATGTTTGAGAGAGTCGATTAATCAAAACAAAAGCCCGAACCGAATACCAACTCCCGTTGTTTATATTCTTGGTCTTTCGGCACCCACTGTATCCTAGCTGTCCAATATGACCTTATTCACATGATGTCGTCATTGTTTCCTAATCCGACGGTTGGTGCGATGCCAATTATTTTGGGTCCATTTTCGTAATTCCAATAATTTTATGTAAAGTTTGCATTTCAAAAAGTGAAGGCTCTCTCAGCCTTAATAAAGGTCCCGTCTTCAATTTCACGTCTCCTTTGGCCGCCTCTCTCATAAGTGATCCGGTCTGAGAGATGTAAACTGAACCGGGTTTTATTGGGACCCACTAGACATTGTCCACGTATGGAGGTGAACTGTATCTCTATGGATGGACAATCAATCAAGTACTTTCTAATTCGTAAATATCAAAATCATTTCTAAGGTATTGTATATTAAAATCGTTCCAAAATTGTTATGACTTACGCAGACCTCCAAATCGACCAAACAAGTTCGACTCGATGTAGGTCTGAGGAGCATATGATGATACCAAAATCACCCAACAATAAAAAACTTACGTGTGACAGCCTTCAAATAAGTATTAGATGACATACCTCGGTAAACCTTATCATGACCCAGCCCAAAAGTCCATAGAATGGAAAAATACAAAACCTTGCACACATCTCGACCCCGAGATACACACTTCGATGCCGAGATACATATCTTGGCTTAAGTCAGGGGCAAAACAGTCCCTAAAAAATGGAACAGGAATCTTTAGAAAAAACTCCTAACTCAACTCGAAAAACAAAGGTGGACGTCCTCTAATTTCCATAAAAGACCAGACTCCAATTCCAGCATGAATTAGAGTTAGGTTGCTACTATAAAAAGGCATCCCAATTAGGTAAAAGATTCATTCACAATTTTCATATTCTTTCCCTAAGAGTTCTAATTCCCAAAATTCTTAGTTTTCTCTTCTTCCTTTTCTGACTTAAGTATTAGAGTGTCTTGCCCAAAGAAAAACCCCTTGGGGAGACTCTTTAGCTTATCTTTGTTCATCTTCTAGTTCAGAAATCTTCACCAACAGCATTACAACCAACCTAGTTTGAATCAGCCAGAGACTCTACAAGCCAAGCTAGATTTGCATGTCATCACACTAAGATCACTCACAATGGTGCCATTTTGCTTGGGCATGGATGTGGTTTTTATTATTTTTGATGGGCCATGAATAAGAAAGTGGCCACAACAATGCAACTTTTATGGTCCTGGTTTTTGTTGGGCCAAATATGTAGGAATGAGACATGGTTGGCCTTCGTGTTGGCTCCAACACATGGGCCCCACCTAACCCACATTAACAACTACTCCAAAAATCAAGCCAGCAAATATAACATCAACAAAATGCTTAATCACATCAACAAAACACAGTCCCAAATACATTTTGTTGACCCTAACAAATTTACACCATTGTTCACCCAACAAATTTATGATACAAAGTCACAAGATATTGGAAAGATAAAGATTTTAGCAACATCCATCCCAAAAGCATCCCAATAATCACACACTGCTGGGATAGACGTTGCTGAGATGTGTAACAATGCTTTTACTGTAGAAAAATGTGAGTGACAAGAACGATGGATTGGGCCGATTAGAGCATAAATTGCGGCACTACCTACCAGATGCATATGGGCTGGACCGAAGAAGTATTGGCCCATATTTAATTATTTTAGGGGAAAGCTCAAATGGGCCGAGGAAATTTTTTTTTTATCTCAGACCATATTTGAAAAAAGATATTTTATTTTCTTAAATTCTCAACCCAAATGCATTGAAGATATTATCCATTATGGGTCAAACATGCCCGCACAGATTTATTTTTCAAGGTTATTGTCATTGGTTCTTAGAATCAAAGAACTTACGGGACATTTGGTTACTAATTCAACAAGTGTGAGTGTGAGTGTGAGGCGAGCTTGAGGCGAGTGTGAGGTGAACATTACCATGTTTGGTATGAAATAACGAGTGAGCATGAGTGTTAGAATTTTAATTGTACAATTTTCATACTACCCAAATTTTTGTACATAAACATAAGAATAGATTAATTTAATGATTGTGATTACTTCTTAATAAGGGTAATAATAGCCTTTTTGATTATCAAACTCATTCTCCCTTGTGAAGATTAACAAATCTCACCATTTTAGTGAGCTTGACTAATCTCCATAAGGAGGGAATGAGGATGAGATGAGTTTAAGATTCCACCCTCTCAAACTCGACCAAACGAGGGAATGAGTGATTCTCACCCTCGACTAACCTCATTCCCCCTCAAAATGCCAATCAAATGCCCCGTTATGTCAGACTGATATTGAAATTTTAATCTTGACAATTTTTGGAGTTTGAAAGTGACAGGGGAAGTAAGGAAAGAAGGGAGGAAAAAGAGATTTATTCGAATTTTGTTTATAATGACAAGAAATTATAGAACCATAATAAATTGCTGACACCACCTTCCATAACCTCATTATCATCATTTGTTTTTCTTGCTAATCCAGACCCTATTTCAGCTGACCCTAAACAAAGCCCTAATGGGGGTTACATAAGAAACCATTACATTGGTAAACGCTTTTATAGCCTCTCTTTTTTTTTTAAAAAAAAAATGTCAATTTGGTTGTATCTAATTATTACCACCTCTCCACCTTGCAATAGCACAAACCAGAATAGCCAATATCTTCAATATATCATCATTGTATCTTGAGTACTAGCATACAAATAGCAAACAAATAGGAGACAAGTGCTACTGTTTATTTGGGTAACAGAGAACAACTCAACATGTTGTCCTCTAAATACTCCACTAAGCCCAAACTCGGGCATAGTTAGACCGTGCAAACCCCCCAACAAGTTAGTTGAGCCAATACTCAGCGCAAACCATTTGAAAATAGCTACACCTGCTTAGAATCAAACTCTCAATCTCGGACAACATTCTTTATACTCTAAGTCTGAAGAGATAAGCTATCGCCAAGCAGTTAAGTAGTATATACCTCTACTGCTTTCATAATGTATATGTTGACAGTATATAAGTGACCTAATTTGTAATATCAAAACTGCCATGATGTTATGACTATGATGCTATATAATGAGGTAGAAATCATGTTCATGATGAATGTGCACACACCAAAAACAAGCAATTGATTGCAGTTATAGTACAGAAAATAGTTAGATAAGACATGTAAAATTGGAGCATAGGGAGGGACCTGGGAGCTATCATGCACAGGCATCATGAATAATCATGCATTCCAACAACGTTAAAACTTGGTGTACCGTTTTTTCAGGGCACTTGAAGGGGGAGGAGAAGAATATGTAGCAGAGTTTCATTTCTTTGTTGACTATTTCATCTTCTCAACCTCACCACGGATTTCAGAACTAACAGTAGTAAAATATGATATTATAAGAGAGGGTATGAGTGGTGGTAGTCTCCTACAAATGGATCTTCCTTCTCCGTTCAAAATGGCATGATTAGGATTAGAACTTAGAACCTAAAGTGCAAAGACACCTGGTACACATACTCCCTACACTTATTTCATACTTATGTGTATCTAATACGCGTTTTTGCATTCCTTTGTACCTGCATAATGAAAGCCAAACTCAACCCTAGCACTTGCTAACTCTTGATCGTTTTCTTTTTTCTTTTGCTGACCTAATGATCTATATATATATATATAATATGTATGTATCTTCCTTTTTTTTCACCACACCAGCTTCAGTGAAAAACCCAATTGAATAGGACCTAGGAGTCTTGCAGCAACAAAAGTAAGAATATTTTAAGTGACGACACAATGCATCATAACCATGATTAAAGAACATTAATAAGACTCACTATGGCATGACCATCATTAATCTGAAGGGGTAACAAGTAAATAAGCATGATTAAAGAACATTAATCAGACTCACTATGGCATGAACATCATTAATCTGAAGGCGTAACCAGTAAAAAATTGTCCAAGAGAGGCAATTGAATTCCATGACCATGCATCATTTTAGGCCCTCAATGTAACATTTGACTCTTAGATATCTGAGTTCAAACTGAATATAATGAGAAGAAAAAGAAGTGGGGTAGGGGTACAAATAAAGATGCCAACAATTTGCTTCTAATGGGCCACAGAGCTAGTATGCATGTGTGTGTCTGTGAGAGAGAGAGAGACAGATGGATAACCTGTCATAGTCCTTGCAATGCTCACACTTCATTAAATTGGTGGTGATGCCATGAAACCGCTTGCAACTAGCATAACCATATCAATCAGTGCTGTTCAGGGCCCTGATGCACCATGAAGAAGATATACTAAAAGGTTTAATCAGATCAATACAGTGCAACATTGTCCGATGCTAAGGCAGCTGACAAAGCTTGATGAAACCAGCGTGAAACAGCTTGATGAGTAATAGCAAAATCAAGACCACTGACATCAATAAAATAAACTCAGGGAACCATCTTTGTCCCACGATCTCCAGTAAGAAAGGCATAATCAATAAATCAAATGCTTGAATAGTTGTGTCCATCATAACCCATTATTTTATCAGAGCTATCATGTAACTTATCCCGGGGAAGGGTTAACAATTTAGTCATGTGACTTAACTCTACGATGATGATGCATGCAATAATATGCCTGTCAGTACAACAAAATGAAGAAGAAAATAAAAAAGAATATTCAATAGTCACTCAGGACTCGGGAGTTGGCGTGACATGCGTACCAGCAAGTTTTCCATGATTCTCTCCACGCGGCAACAAACAAACACCCCGAAAATGTACTTAGGTGATGATAAACCTTGTTTAGAATAAACGTTTCTGCATAATTATGTTTCCTCTTCTAAAAGGAATTATAAGTTAGCTAAGTGGGAGATAAATGGCAAGCATAGAACAATCCATTTTTTTAGGCTTTTTCTTAATTTTCGATCCATATCTGTTTACTTCTGTCTTGGCAATTACAAGTCTACCTTCCATCATTACCAAAGAAGAGGAATCTCTTTCTCTCTCTCAAGTGCAAACTGACCAGCTCCAATAGATGGATTTATACATTCATAACACAAAAACCCACTTATATTTATAGGAGCTAATGTTCTGCAAAATTCAGCTCAATAGCCGCATCCTGTTAGAAACGAACCACAGAAAAACAAAGGATGTGCAATAACGCAGCAGACAAGTTCCCATCTCCTTCTATCCGTTCTCCAGAGAGAAGTCAAGGATCAAAGAAGCCTAAAATTCAAGTATACAGGCTTACCAGGTATTTTAGCAATAAGATCCAGCATCTAAATGACAACTGTTTAATATGTTTTGACATCACCAAAACAACTTTCTTTTGAATTTGATGCTACTTATCACAGTTGTATGCATTAGGAAGGTTCTAATGCATTTTAGTCTTAAATTATGCAGGCAAAGGTGTGAAGAAAAAGCAGGGAAAGATATGAAACTCACAAACTTGAAGCTGTACCTGGAGAACAAAATCATCATAGAAGAGAATGAGAAGCTGAGGAAGAAAGCTATCCTTCTTCAACAAGAAAACATAGCATTGATATCTGAATTAGAAAAGAAGTTTCCTCGTACATATTGCTCCTCCGCCGCGCTTCTGAGTCTCCCAAAAGAACGCTGATAACATATATGCAACTCCCATCACTTCTCTCTATCTCTATCCCTCTCTTCGTTTAGTATTTTTATTTTTCAAGATATGTTGTTACTTGTTACATAATAAGAAGTGGATTTGTCTGGAATTATAACAACATATAATGGTAATAAAAAAGGATGGAATCCCATGCATCAATTAAATCTAAACGATTTTTGTACTTAGTTTTCAGTTCGGAAGAATAAAACAGAACAGGGAAGAACACGGTAAGGAGATACAGTTTGGCTTTAGGTTGAGGGTGCCCTTTGTGTACTGGTTTCTTTCAATATATATATATATCTCTGTGTGTGTGTGTGTGTGTGTGTGTATTGATAAGTGATATTACTACTACTATTATTATTATTGTTAGCAGCATGAGAGGGAGGGGAGTAGAGGGACAGCACGAGCCCTATATAGTATACTATTTCTCAATCCTCACAGAAGTTATTTCCTAAGCTGTGTCTAATACAAAATTTTAAACCATTGATACTGTTTTAAAGGAAAAAAAAACAACCTTTTTTAAGTCAAAACCTTCCAAGCATTACAAACCAAGCATAAGACAGTAAATAACTTGTCTAAACAAAGAATAATCCAGTAGTGAAATCCTCTTACTTCATAATGAAGAAACTTCCACATGCTGTGTCCAATTCGTGTAGGAGGGAGGTATATTCATCTGGAGAAGAAAAAGGAAAAACAAGTGTCATTTGGACATTTTTTTTAGCAGCAGTCCGACTATCGCTTAGAAGATGAATCGCCGCAAACTTTCCATCCTAAAATTAAATCTAGCAAGTTCAATATCCAATACTGGAATTCCATCAAAACTTTCCAAAGCCTAAATCCATTACACCAAGACTAACACTGTAACATCAGCTAACCCAGTAACCCTAATCAATTTTATCCTCCGATTTTCTAAGCAAATCACCGGAAATTTGCGATGGGTAGAAACCGATAAACAAAACGAAAATATTGGAGATAACATTAGCAATAACACAATTACTAATAATAACGAGCTAATTACTCGACACATTCGCAATTCCCAAAACCTGTAAATAAAATTAGCAGAAATCTAAAATTCTCACCACTCGACAACACTGGAGACATGTATAGCCCAAGTGGGCAAAGACAATGCATTGGCGGGCTCATTGAGCTGATCCAGCGAAGGTAAAACAACAGCTGAGGCGTTTCCCACGAACGCCACAGCCAATCCCGAACTAAGAAGACCCGCAACCCGTTTTAGATCCCGAAGAGTTCTAACACAACAATTCGCAGGTTTTCGGTTCTGGATTCCAGTTTTTGGGGCAGCGAAGCGGGGTTTTGTAGCGCACAATGAGGTTGTGGCAATGGTTGCCATGGTTGTTTAGGAGCGGGTAATTTGAAGTCCAAGCAGAGGAAAGCCTAAACAAGATTAATAACGACTCTCTCCCCCCTTTTAAATGGCAGCCTGGCAGGTCAGTAAAAGCTTGGGTATAAAGACTAAAGAGGCCATCGATAAGGAAGCCATAATAAGCATCGAGCCACGGAACAACCAAGAAATAAATGAGAAATAGTTTCCGGTGGTACGAATTTGTTCTTCATGAATCGTTGTCATTTGTACTCAAACCTAAAAAATACATTTTCAATGTGAGAGGAGTCGAATTTTGTTTAAAAATCATTCGGTTGTGTTATGTCATATTGATGTGAGATTTTTGTCTTGATACTCTTTTGTATTTGTGGGTTGGATCATGTGTATGCAAGGCTAAGATGTCTGTCATACTACGTGGTGTTGGAGTACTCGTTAAAATATCACATTGACCATTGTACGATGTGAAGTATATAATATTATAAGATAAAACCTTCAAACTAGCAATAATCGTTTTTTTAGGCTCAAACAAATATGGGCTTGTGTTGGACTTGAGATAATTGCATCGTGCAAGCTTGCGAATCTCAGTGTGGTTGGGCCTAAAGCGAACAAAATCTTGTTAGTGCAAGGTGACAAGCTATTACAATGTGAGTTTTGACCGCTAAGTCAGTTAGGTTACAATGTGATTGTTATAAAAAAATCATTTTTAATTGAATTAGTATGTGCTGAACACAAGTGTTGTAACTAATTGATGAGATCCCACATCGATAAAGAAAGGAAGGAGAGGTTAGTAGATAAAGAGTTCCCACATAAAGATCTTTATCACTCATCCCCTACACTCGTTGATGAGCTCCCATATCGGTAAAGAAAAGGAACGGCTAGTAGATAAAGAGTTCCTACATAAAGATTTTCATCACTCATCCCCTACACTCAATGGACTCATTTACCATTTCTTTTGTGACAAAAAGATACTTTTCGTCCCTCAATTATAGAGTGAGTTTCATTTTCATCCCTAAGCTTTTTTTCTCCCATTTTCGTCTCTCAATTATTGAAAAGTGTCATTTTTATCATTCAAGTTAGATTGGGGTCGAGAAATGCTTGCTTGGCACCTATATGACACGTCGAAGAAATCAAATCTGACGAACAATAGGATGTTACGTAGGATTTTTCCGTCACCGGATTTATTCGAGGGAAATACAAGGTACTTTTCATAGTTGGAGACGAAAAAGGGATAAAAAAAAAAAATTAAGGGACGAAAATGAAACCCGACCAATAATTGAGAGATGAAAAGTACAATTTTGTCATCTTTTTCGTAGATCTTTTTTTTTAATGGTAATAATAATATCCAAACAATTAGTGATGAATACCTTTTTTTTCCTTTCAAAACTCTCTCATTTTTAAATAATTTTTAAATATTTAAAAAATTTATCCAAGTGTACCATCTCTTATCCATAACCATATAGTATGCCACTTATTATAGAAAGGGAAAAAATGACTATAAGCGAACAGGAAACTTCAAAAGGTTGGCTAGCCATCATTTTCAAAAAGGATATAAGTATTCTGTATGCTTAGACCTATTAAATGAGTCTATGGTTGAATCGAATTTTCTTAGTATATGTAGTTGTTAAATTACCACATGGAATTGATGTGGGAAAATAATATTCTTTATAAGGACAAATCTTATTCTACTAAATTTCTGATGTGGGATCGGAGCAATTCGGTTCTATTGGACGTAGTCTCTACTCCACTTATTGGGTCTGACACAACTCAGAAATGCAGAAGAGTGTTATGAGTTACTCCCACATCGGTTGGGCAATGCCCCAACTAATGGGTTAATATAGCCAAAGCTCACCCTTTACTTGCAATAAGAAATTTTCCTAGGCTTAAGTGAGTTGGGCTTAATCCATTTATTAGGCCTAGGATAAACAAAGGCGTGCGGGTCCGATGTGTCTACGGGAATCGGGTAACCCAAAACTGATAATATTGTTAGTATGAATGGGATGAGATTTATAACAGTAATCATTAAATATCAAAATATGAATGTTCTTATATTTTATTATAAATTAATAAATATTTCAAAACGTTTTTTGAACAGTTTTAAATCTTTTCCTAAAAAATAAAAAAGAATATGACAGATTTGAGGCTTTTGATTTCATCATCAAATCAGGAGAAAAAAAAAGGTGGGGGGGTCAAAAATTATCAAGATTAATCGGTATTTTTAGTTTTTACCTATCATGATTCATGAAATTTAAAAAAGGAAAAGAGGGGAGAAAACAACCATTTAGCATAATGGGTATTTTTTTTTCTAAATGGGCAACTTTGGTTACGTTTCTACTTTCAGCAATAATGCTCAATATAATTTTCTTACAATATCGGTCATAAATAAATTATCAAAAATATAAATATTCTCAATAAATAGTAAATTAAGAAATATATGAAAACATTTTTGAAAAGAATTATAAATTCTCTTCCTTAAAAGAGAGAAAAAAAATCAAAAAATCAAAAAAGAAAAGAAAGTAAATTAATTGGTGATTTCAATTTTCACCCAATTGCCTTAGTTGGTTAATTAAATTCAAATCACCTTAGCCACTCAAATGAGACTAGGGATTTGTCTATAAAATACACACTGACTACTTCAGAAGTGATCAATCAATCACTCACACAGAGGAATTTGCTGTGCAGGTAAGCAACTTTCATTGCCTATCTCCTCTAATGTTGCTTAATCTAATTTTCAGTCTAATTGTTTCAAAATATATATGAGATTAATTCTCTCTCTCTCTCTCACTCTTCCTTTTTATTTTGCATGTATAGGGAATAATAGGATGGCAACATGGGTTACAATAGCATTTCTGTTTGTTTGGTCTTTTCTTGAGCTTCATATTGGAATTGAAGCACAAAAATTATCCAAAGAAGAAGATATTGAATTGGAGAAGGAACTCAAGCTTCTAAATAAGCCAGCTGTTACAACTATTGAGGTAAAAATATTTTTCTAAGACTTATTGTTTTTTTGAAGAATTGGCTTAACGACTATGAATGGTATAGTCATTTTGAGTTGCCGAGATGTAATTGTATTTGCAGACAATATATGGAGAAAAGTATGATTGTGTGGATTTTTATAAACAACCAGCATTCGATCATCCTGCATTGAAGAATCATAATTTTCATCATCAGGTGTGTTTTCGATGGTTATTTTATCAACATTATTATGGATCCTATTGCTTTTTCGTCACTACGATTCCAAATGCTGAGACGGACGCACACGATTTCATATGAATCACGTGCGTTCATCTTAGCATTTGAAATATATGAGAAAAAAAATATTGAGATCCTCAACATTTTGTTTTGATGAAGTGAATTAAAAATTTTAGTAGATGTCTTGAATTTGAGTAATTAATGTTGCAGATGAGACCGAGTTCATATCCTAAGAACTGGAAAACATTCAAAAATTCCTCAACAACTAATCGATCAAAAAACTTGTGGATAAATGGTAAAGGTTGTCATGCTGGTACTGTTCCTATCAAGAAAACAACTAAAGAAGATCTCATCAACGCCAAATTGGCTTCAAAAATATATCATACACAGTACAAGCCATTCACACAACAAGAACAGGGTACACATGTGAGTGAATTTCTATCACCATACATGATTTGTATATATCTCTTTTCTAAAACTTTATATAGATATATTTTAATTTTATCAATTGTTATCTTTAATCATTGTTTATATATATATATATATGTATCTTTTATATACACTCCGAGAAGACTAACCATTTGTAGTAGGTGCAATGTGTATTACTGTTATATAGCATCTAAAAATTTAGAGATTTTATTTTCAAATTTGTTAAATTTAGTCTAGCTCATTACCTCCTATTCGTTCCTAAATAGTATATGTCTGGCTCTATGTTGTAGTATGCTATATTGCACACAAACTATGGTACCGGAAAAGTATTCATTGGAGGTGGAATGGAATCAACCGTATACAACCCAAAACCAATCACCGGTACTCAATACAGTTCTTCTCAAGTAAAGGTCGCAAATGGTGCAGAGAGTATAGAAGTTGGATGGACGGTAAACAATTTTTTTCCCCTTTACATGGTGACGGTTTTTGACCTTTATACTAGTATTAATAATAAATCATTTGATCAAAGTTATGAGAAGTCTATAAAATATGTTATTTTACTAGCTAATTTATTTTTTGTTCTATTCCTTTAGGTTAATCCTACCCTAAACAACGATGATCGGGTTAGACTTTTTATTTACACAAATGTAAGGACTATATTGTGGGTGTAACAAATAAAATTTTCTAATATGATATTGGACCCTATTCTAAAATTCATTTCTTAATTGTAATTTTTGTTTGTTTGTTTGTTTCTGGTTTGATCTATAGACAGGTGCAGCACGGTGTTTGAACTTACACTGTGCTGGTTTTGTACTCACTCGAAATGATAATGCTATCGATCAAACGCTTGAGCCTGTGTCTGAGAGGGGAGGAACTATATTTGTTAAAAGATTTCTAATTTATCGGGTAAACAACATTCCTGTAATATACATACACACACATATATACATTTGATTTTCTTTGCTTTTCTATTATATTCAAATCTAATTCTACTAGTTTCATGCATGATAGGATTCACCTAGTGGGCATTGGTGGCTTGCACTTGGCCCAGAACGAACCAAGATTGGATTTTGGCCAAATCATATTTTCACTGAGTTGACAAAGGTGGCAACCTATATAGAATGGGGTGGAAAAGTGTACAGTCCTCCCAACGTTCCTAGTCCGCCCATGGGTACTGGTTTTGGGTTGTGTAAACATTTCCTTTGTCAACATACCTTGTTGGACGCATATTGCTGCAGGATTGGCACTGTAAATGAAAGTTATGTGATTGTTAAAGCTACAGAGACATCTTCTTATGCTGACATCCCAGACCATTATCAAGTTTTGGATGACGGCATTTATGATAATTTTGGGCACATCATCTATTTTGGGGGCCCTGGTAATTACACTGGAATCTAACTAAGATTTCTGGCAAATGTATTTGTGAGTCCAAAATGCTCTCTTTTGATAAATGTAATGAATAAAATCTATTTGGATGTTTGGACAAAACCATATACAAATTCCCTTTATTTTACATGTACTATAGCAGGCGCAGCCAACCTGCAAATGGAGAAGTCCAGTGGTGTGGACTTCAAGAGGTAGCAGCAACAGATGTTGTTCTGCCAAATTGCACTGGACCTTCCGCGTTTCCTGTGAGAGGAGGCCCCGATTATAAAGGAAGGAGAGACAGATATGTTGGGTGTATTTGGAAATGGTTTTGGTTTTTTACTTTCAAAGACTGATTTTAAGATTAGATTTTGAAAACAATTTTAAGAAATAAAACTGAAAACAAAATTTATTTGACAGATGATTTTGTGAAAAGAAAGAGGACAGAGGAAAGAGAAAACAAGAAAGGATTTTACAAAACATCAAAAAATAGTTTTGGCTTTTGGGTTTTTGAAAACCAAAAACAGTTTTCAATTTTATAAAATAATTTCTGAAAACACCCTGCCAAACGAATTTTCAAAGCCAAAATAATTTTTAGAAACAGAAAACTATTTCTAAACAGACCCGTAACATCCCAAAATTTTGAGAACAATTGTGTAGTGACACGTGTAAAGTTATAAATAATGGGTAGTGAAAGGTAAAATATTAAAGAAAACAATAATAGTAATAATTTTTAGAGTTTATGGAAGAATTAGAGTTGAAATTGGAGGCAGGAATTGGAGTCCTCTCATCCCCTTTATAACAAAGCTTTTACTTTCATCTTTTTCGTTTTCATCCGATGTAGATTATTCTCCACTCAATAAATCATTTTGGATCACTTTCCTTTTTGTGGGACAGAAATAATAAGACAAAAAGCCTTATTGGGCCTCAGCTTTTCAGTAAGAGCAAACCCAAACCTAATTGAAGGGTCCACTGCCACATGTCATTCTCTACCCAAGTAACCACATATCTCTCTCAGTTTTTCTTTTTCACTTGAGTATTTGATATTTTAATAGGTTTACTGATATTGTTTCTTTGATTTATTAACTACTTAACTAATTATGTGAATAATTATAAATCTATAATATTATTTATAATTTATACTAGTATTATTATTGTTTAGAAATAAAATAAATTATTTAAATAAAATGTGCGGTTCAACCAATTGACCATTGACCATTCAAGTCAACTGATTGAATCTTCAAAAATTATTGTCACAGATCGATGTGCAGATCAACTTAATAACATTGGACCTGATCCAACCACGGGTAAGACTTTTATATGGAGGTTATAACTTTATATGCTACAAAGCCAAGCCCTACCTGGGTTTTGGGGTCAATTTTTTAACCAAGCCACAAACTAATTTATAACTTTATATCACAAAAATATAAATTTAAATATAAGTTAAATGTTCGAAATTTAGACTCAAATACAAAATTATTGTCTAGTTTAAAATCCGGATCATGATCATGCTCTAAACATAGAAATCTTGTGGGAGCATCCCTAGTAGTGTCCCTTCTCATTGGCTGGCAAAACACACGTGGTGCATACGATTCAGCCCACACAATTTGACTTGGGTGAGCATCCCTAATTGTCTATAGTAGCAACACTACACGTCATTATAAACAGTTGTTATATCGTGGCAACTGGCAAGTGAGACTGAGAGGGTTGTTTTCTGATGCTCTCTCCTTCGCACATACAACAAGGCCTAAACATGTTGAGCCTACTAAAGTTACTAAACTATGAGAAAGATGAAATTTCCGGAGCAATTTTGGCCGTTTCAGTCCTGATTATTTCACTGTTATGGATCTTCTTGACCAAGAAATCAAGAACCAAAATCGCTCCTCTACCACCAGGTCCTCGAGGATTACCAATAATCGGGTACCTCCCCTTTCTTGGTGCCCATCTCCACCACACATTCACAAAATTGGCACAGATTCACGGCCCCATCTACAAGCTCAAGCTCGGGAACAAATTAGGCGTTGTGATTAGCTCGCCATCACTCGCAAAAGAAGTGGTTCGTGCCCAAGACTCGATCTTTGCGAACCGAGACCCACCAATCTCAGCAATAGTGGCAGTCTTTGGTGGAAACGACATTGCCTGGTTACCGAACGGTCCAGATTGGAGAAAGATGCGCAAGGTGTTTGTGGGAGAGATGTTGAGCAATACAAGTCTTGACGCTTGTTACAGTTTGAGAAAACAAGAGGTGGAGAAGAGTATCAATAATGTTCATGACAAAGCAGGTGAGTGTCTGGATTTTGGTGAATTGGCTTTTGTAACTTTAATTAATACTATGACGAAGATGCTGTGGGGAGGAGCATTACAAGGAGAGGAGTGGACTAAACTCACAGCGGAGTTTCGGGAGGCTATGGCGGAACTCATGGTGATAATGGGGAAGCCAAATGTTTCCGATTTCTTTTCGGTTCTTGCAAGATTTGATTTGCAGGGTGTAGAGAAGAAAGCGAGAAAGTTAGGGTTTTGGATTGAAGAAATTATTGATTCTATAATCAAGCAACACAGGAGCTCCAATATTGCAGTGAAAGAAGATGGATCAGGAGATAAGAAAGGAAGAGATTTCTTGCAACTGGTGCTAGAGCTTCAAGAAAGTGACGATCCTGCTAAATCAATTACCATGAACCAAGCTAAGGGCTTGCTCATAGTACGTTTTCTCCTTTAACTTAGTTTGTTCTTTTCACAATCGTTTGATCAATGAGGTGCTTTGAATTTAATTTATTAGCAATTTTTTGGGGTTTTCCACCTAAACCAGCACGTAGCCATAAGGGTATATTGTTCCTAGTGGGAATCGAAATCGGGACCTCCTGAGTCTATACGGTTTGACCCCTGAGAGACTCACCAATTAGGTTATCACCCAAGTACGTAGTTATAGGTCATAACCAATAACTATTAAGGACGTTATTGAACTTCCCAAAAACCAAATATGTTAAATCAAAATGATATTGTTGTGACCTCGTATTTGTGTGGCTCGCAGGACGTTGTGAATGGTGGAACAGACACAACATCAACCATGGTTGAGTGGGCAATGGCAGAGATAATGATGAATCCAGAGATAATGAAAAAAGTCCAGCAGGAATTGGATCAAGTCGTTGGTGTGAACAACTATGTTGAAGAGTTCCACTTGCCTAAACTGCACTATTTGGATGCTGTAGTGAAGGAAGCAAGTCGCTTGCACCCTACACTACCAATGCTAGTACCACGTTGTCCAAGCTCGTCTGCCACAATTGGTGGATTCACCATTCCAAAGGGTACTCAAGTTTTCTTGAACATTTGGGCTATCCACAGAGACCCTGAACTTTGGGACAACCCCTTAGAATTTAGGCCTGAGAGATTTCTGAATGGTGAAGACTGCAAATTAGATTTCTCTGGTAATAATTTTAAGTATCTTCCGTTCGGTTCGGGGAGGAGGATTTGTGCGGGGATTCCTTTAGCAGAGAAGATGCTGATGCATTTGCTGGCATCATTGTTGCATACTTTTGACTGGAAGTTACCGCCAGGAGAAGAGCTAGAATTATCAGAAAAATCTGGGATTGTTGTCAAGAAGGCGAAGCCTTTGATTGTTATTCCAACACCGCGGCTTCACAATCCAGAGTATTAAGTTTCCAAGACTATCATAGCTATTTTGTATGCTGCTATCCTTTATCTTTTTATCTTGTGCCCTGAAATTCTTGTTGATCCCTTATACCTGGTTTCTACAAGACTAAAACAATAAAAACATCAACAATATGCTCACACTCACATCTGGTCTCAATTTATTGCCTGCCCACCGTGTGTGCTCGCAGCTCGCGCAATCAACTCTCTGGTCTACTCGATTTCACACCGTTGGCAGCATAATTTCAAGATGTACAACGAACCAGTCAAAGAATGACATTCTCACTCAAGTTGTGAATGACAGATGAAGTTGGGAGGAAAAAAAAAACTGCAGCAAAAAAGATAACCGATTTTTGTTCATGGTTTGTTGTTGTAGTTGTTGGTTCAAAGCTTCACGATGACTGTAATGATTCTTTTGTCATGCTTGTTCAAACTCATTGATGGTTTGGTTTCAAATCACGCAAGCGTGAGAGTGGATTTGGTTTGAGTCCTTCTGCCCATACAGCGCCAATTTCATTGTCAATTACCAAGTGAAGCTCTTCGAAGATGATCTCATAACCTCCATTCTTCATGATGTTGATTTGTATCTTGTTGGTCTTGTTTGATTCGTCTTTAATTTAGGATTCAATTTGGGCTCTGGGGTTTTGATTTGGGAATCCACAAAGGCTCAATTTGAGGCTTTGCGGTTTGATTTGGGGATTCAATTTGGGGCTTTGGGTTTTGGGGTTTGATTTAAGGATTTAATTTCAGGGATTAAAAGTCTCAAATTTAAATACCTTAAGAATATATCATTGAAATTATCCGTGTAGTTTGACAAATTGAATTTCTCTTATATGTCACATAGGTGTAATATCATATTTTTCCGACCTCAAACTAACTTGAAGGATGAAATATGTACTTTTTCATAGTTAAGACATTAAATTAGAAAAAAGAGAGATTAGGACGAAATGAAACCACGCTTATAGTTAGGAGACGAAATATACCTTTTTGTCTTATATATATATATATATATTGTGTATAATTCGGATTGGATTAAATAGATTTCATTTATTAAACGCTCAAAAGAGAGCATTTTGGACTCACAAATACATCTGACATAAAAGCCCTTATCAAGAACTTGATAATGGTCTGGAATGTCAACATAAGGAGATGTCTCTGTAGCTTTAACGATCACATAATTTTCATTTACAGTACCAATCCTGCTGCAATATGCGTCCCATTCCCTTTCTCCATACACACGTTCCCCAGTACCCATGGGAGGACTAGGAATGTTGGGTGGACTGTATGCTTTTCCAACCCATTCTACATAGGTAGCTACCTTTGTCAACGTAGTGAAAATATGGTTTGGTCAAAACCTCAGTTCGGTTCGTTTTGGGCCAAGTACAAGCCACCAATTCCAGCTAGGTGAATCCTATCATGAAACTAGTAACATTAGATTTGAATAGAATATAAAAGCAAAGAAAATCGAATACATACATACATACATATATATATATATATATGTGACAGGAATATTGTTTACCCGATAAATTAGAAGTCTTTGAACGTATAAAAATCCCCCCCTCTGAGACACTGGGTTAATAACCGAATCGACAGAAATATCACAATGTAAGTTCAAACACCGTGCCGCAGCTGTCTATAGATCAAATCAAAAGCAAACAAACAAGCGCAGTTAATAAATGAATTTTAGAGAAGGGTCTAATATAACATAAAAAAATTGAAAGTTACTATTATCACCCATAATATAATCCTTACATTTGTGTAAATAAAAAGTCTAGTCCGATCATCTTTATTATATAGGGTTGGATTCACCTAAAGGAATAGAACAAAAAATAAATTAATTAGAAAATACAACAGACCTTTATTTGCTTTAATCAAGTGATTTATTATTATTACTAGCATTAATTAAGGTAAGAAACCGTCACCATGTAAAGGGGAAAAATTGTTTACCATCCATCCAACTTCTATACTTTCTGCATCATAATTGCTCACCCACCACTAAAGAAAAAACACCATAAAAAACAAGACGTCTTTTACTACAAAACTTTTTTTTCTTCATGCAGGTCCCATGCGACCCTACATGTTTTTTCTTTTTTTCTTTGACAGTTCAATCATGAGCAGTGCTTGACAGGCGCTCGATCGCCTATGGTAGCTGATCGATAGACAGGCATTCTGTCAGCAACAGCAGGTGGAATTTGCCAGACAAATTTATTTATTTTAAATTACAAGACAGGTGTATAATACATGATAAATACGATAACATCAAACTTGTAAGTTAAAAGAAAGCAAAAAAGATCACAACATCCATCACTTCTTTAACTGCCTAGCTAGTCATAAAGTTTAGGATCAGATAGCCTGGGAATTGGGACTGCAACAAGAGGATTCTTCAACTTCAAGACAATCCCAAACTTTTCAGTGAGATCCAACTTCTCTCCTTGTGGCAATTTCCAATCAAAAGAGTGTAAAAGTGTTGCAAGAGAATACACAAACATTGTCTCAGCCATTGCCACACCAGCACAAATTCTCCTTGAGGCATATATTTCTCCTTGAGGCGAAATTTCATCTCCTTGAGGCATATAATCAGTAGGCATATATCTCTCCTTGAGGCGAAATTTCATCTCAGCCAATTCAGAAATCGTTGGCCGTTCCAAACGCAAGGCTTGTTCCTCTATATTCAGCCACCAAATGCGAGCGTTGCCCTTCAATTTCATGATTGCGTAATCGACCTTGCATTTATTAGGCATTTTGTACCAACGAAAATAATCCTCAACAGTCGTGAAAGGTAGCGGGGTTGAGGTCACCCCAAAATTCTTGGACGTCCACACGAATGAGATGCTTAACATCGTCTGTGGGGTCAGTTCGACGCTGTTGGAACATGGTGTCCAGGTGGTATGAGCCAGTACAGTCGACACTGTGGTAGGAAGAGGGAGTATGCTCCTCCAGAGGTGTGAGGCGGTTGCCCCCTACAGTAGAGGTGCTGTCAGGTCCAGCATGCGAAGTGGAGGTTTGTCACTTCCGTCGACAGACAACAAATCGAGACGTTGCGAGCCCTTCTGGATTGAAGTTTGGAATTGGTTTCCCAAAGCTTGAATCTGCTGGCTAAGCTCCAGTAGAGCCTCGTCATTGACTTGAGCAGACATGGTGGAAGCCAAGTAAGGCCGACCACTCCGAGTCCACATAGAGGATCCGATTGTCTTCTATACCACTTGGTGCAGTCCCCGTAAGAACTGGACAAGTCAAAGTAGCTGAGTGAAGAGAGAAGAATAACTGAATAGCAGGCTACAAGATCATCGGAGGATAATACTGAGTCGTAAAAGATAACCTTAATGGATCTTTGCAAATAAAAGTAAACTGATTCTACTTCTAAGATCTCTCGAAAGATTTGTTACAAATTCATCAACTGCCTGGACGGCTACAAGAGAAACCCTTAAATAGATAAGAAGGTAAAGACAACAAAAGGTAAATTAAGTAATGGCTATAAACACCATTTGTCAGAGAACAAAAGGAGGAAAGCTAAAACAGAAGCAACCCTTCACGCAAAGGCAAAAAAAAGGAGGACATAAGTCTTTGATCGTCACGTGGTCCTTCCCATATTACCAGGGTCATCCTTTGGTTTAGTGTTGTCCACGTCATGAACGCCAGGGCTTAGTTGGGTGTGAGCTGCATCACAAATCTCCTAGACGGGAAGATATTAAAAAACAAAGAGGCGGTGACCTATCAATATTTGTTCTTGCGGTTCAAATTATATATGTCAAGTAAGTCAGAACCGAGGATTCCTTGCTCTGCACTAACTCCCTTCACACACAGTCGCGTATCGACCATGCGACTTCACACTCCACAAGTGTCATGCTCACATTAACTTTGCAATAAGCCAGTCAATAGCTTAGTGTTTTTTCTTTTTAGGGATAAATATGAGGGAGACCCCTGAACTATCAAAAAAAGGTCATTTGAGTCCCCAATCTTCCAGCATTGGTTCAAAGAAGCCCTTAGAGCACTTTTCCGTCATAATGGTCGTAAACTAATGTGTGTAATTTTGATTTTTTTTAATGAATTCATATGACATGCACATGATAATGGCCAATTAAATAATGACACCTATCAATTAACTTCATCTTCTTCATCTTTTCCTTCCACCTAGATCTTCTTCATGTGAACATTTTCAAAGTACCCATTATATTTAATAAGGAAAATTTACTTCATTCAGACCTATCCCAATAGTAAGAGCAGATTCTAGAGCAAGTGACATCCCTCCTTCCACAACAAAGGGATATGCAAAATAGCTAGATTCTCGAAGAACATAGTCAATAGCTCCTGATTCTGCCTTCATCAAGTCTTGGGTAATCAGGACTTGGCACCCAAAAATCCGTAGAAATTGATGACACTTCAAGGCCAAGAAGAGCATCTTATAACCTTAGATTTGATTCGTTGTTGTCATTTGCAGGGTAGTTGTTATTCACATGACTGAAACTTAAGAAATTGTAGATTTTTTTGGGTAAAAAGTTTGGGTTGGATCTGATTGAAGGAGGATGAGCAAATGAGGCAAGAGAAGAGGAAGAGGAGGAAGAGAGAGAAATGGGAGAGAGAATTAGGGTTTTTAACATTTTAATTTAGGTATTTTTTCTTTTCCTATGACATGTCATCCTTTATACATATTTTACATTTTTTTATACAAAATAAAGTAATGTGTCAGATAATGAGGTCTACGTCAGCATTTTTTGAGGGAAGGGCTAACGTGGACCATAATTGAAAGATGAGGGGCTAGTTTGACACGAAAAAAAGATTAGAGACTCAAATGACATTTTTTTTTAGTAGTTGACAGACTTTCCTGATACTTATCCCTTCTTTTTATTATTTTCTGAAGAAATAGTCATAATTGTATACTTTTCTATGTAAATCCTTGGTTTTCAAGGAATGCCTCTATCTTCAAAGATGATGGGTACTCGTACGGCTCAAGTGGGAGGGGCGGTTACTAATTGCTATATATATTTTCTGATACAATCCCCTCCCCTTCACACATGCAACGAAGTCCAAACATGTTGAGCCAGCTAAACTATGAGAAACATCAAATTCTCGGAGCAATTTTAGCCATTCCAGTCCTGATTTTTTCACTGTTATGGATATTATTGATCAAGAGACCAGGATCCAAAATCGCGCCTCTACCACCAGGTCCTCGAGGATTCCCAATAATCGGGTACCTTCCTTTTCTGGGTAGCCATCTCCATCACACATTCACAAAATTGGCACAAACTTATGGCCCCATCTACAAGCTCAAGCTCGGGAACAAACTAGGCGTTGTGATTAGCTCTCCATCACTTGCAAAAGAAGTTGTTCGTGCCAAAGACTCAATCTTTGCGAATCGAGACCCACCAATCTCAGTAAAAGTTGTCGTCTTTGGTGGAAACGACGTTGCCTGGTCACCGCACGGTCCAGATTGGATAAAGATGCGCAAGGTGTTTGTGAGAGAGATGTTGAGCAATACAAGTCTTGACGCTTGTTACAGTTTGAGAAAACAGGAGGTGGAGAAGAGTATAAAGAAAGTTCATGACAAAGCAGGTGAGTGTCTGGATTTTGGTGAATTGGCTTTTGTGACTTTAATTAATACTATCATGAACATACTGTGGGGAGGAACATTACAAGGAGAGGAGGGGACTAAACTCAGAGAGGAGTTTCGGAAGGCTGTGGCGGAACTCATGGTGATAATGGGGGAGGCAAATGTTTCGGATTATTTTCCGGTTCTTGCAAGATTTGATTTGCAGGGGTTTGCATAGAAGAAATTGTTGATTCTATAATCAAGCAACACAAGAGCTCCAATATTGCTAGGAAAGAAGATGGAGTAGGAAATAAGAAAGGAAGGGGTTTCTTACAACTTGTGCTAGATCTTCAAGAAAGTGACGATCCTACTACATCAATTACCATGAACCAAGCTAAGGGCTTGCTCATAGTACGTTTTCTCCTTTAATTAATTTTGTTTCTATTTGATTTAAAGTATATTTCGATGTACGTTGAAGTCCTCAATCATATCATCTTGAGGAGTACGTCAACTTAGTATCTCGATTATGTTACCTCCTATTTGTGTGGCTCGCAGGACGTTGTGAGTGGTGGAACAGACACAACATCAACCATGGTTGAGTGGGTAATGGCAGAGATAATGATGAATCCAGAGATAATGAAAAAAGTCCAGAAGGAATTGGATGAAGTCGTTGGTGTGAACAACTCTGTTGAAGAGTTCCACTTGCCCAAACTACACTATTTGGATGTTGTAGTGAAGGAAACATGTCGCTTGCACCCTGCAACACCGGTGGTACCACGTTGTCCAAGCTCGTCCGCCACTATTGGTGGATTCACCATTCCAAGGAGTAGTCAAGTTTTCTTGAACATTTGGGCTATCCATAGAGATCCTGAACATTGGGACAACCCCTTAGAATTTAGGCCTGAGAGGTTTCTGAATGGTGAAGACTGCAAATTGGATTTCTCTGGTAATAGTTTTAAGTATCTTCCGTTCGGCTCTGGGAGGAGAATTTGTGCTGGGATTCCTTTAGCAGAGAAGATGTTGATGTATTTGCTAGCTTCATTGTTGCATTCTTTTGACTGGAAGTTACAGCCAGGCGAAGAGCTAGAATTATCAGAAAAATCTGGGATTGTTGTCAAGAAGGCGAAGCCTCTGATTGTTATTCCAACACCCCGGCTTCCCAATCCTGAGCATTAAGTCTCCAAGACTATCATCTTGCTGGTTTCTTCTGGCTTTTTATTCTTGATATAAAAAAATTAATGTTATCCCCTGTTATGTAATTCTGCTCTTGTTTGCGATAATAGTATAAATTCAGCTTATCAAAAGAAAAAAAATGTTAGCATTACACTAGAAGTTTCTAAAGAAGTACCTTTCACTGTTGTTTTATTGTCTTCTGCATGAATTTTAATCCATCAGATATTATAATTACTAGTCTGGGACCGAGTTGTTGGTATTTCTTTCTGGCTTCCATGTGAGGCGATGCAATACCAACTTGATTTCAAAGATTTGGGACCCGTTTGTATGGCGTATGCTTAGCGTCTCGTCAGCGGGAAATGCTGGGCAACGCCCGGCTACCAAAAACAAACGCTCGTGAAATGAGAGTATTTTTATACGCTGGGCTTTTTCTCTTTGATACCCCTAGCATCCTTCCTCCACTGTTAGCCGAGTCTCACCCACAAGCATAGCCAGCCGAGTCTCACGTACAAGATGAGAGAACCCACAAGCATACGCGAGAGCTTCTCTCTGCAATTGCTTGATTACAAGATCAATGAGAGATGAGATGGAGAAAAAGAAGGGGAATGAAGAGGAAGAGGAGATTTTGTTGGGGTCTTGGAGTTCGTGTGGGTCTTGGAAGTTTAGGAGATAGACATGATTGTCAATGAAGACAAGGTTGAGTTTTTTTTGACCAAAATAGCAGTTTGGGTACAATTATAAATTTATACACTAGAATAACACTGGTATGAAAGTTATTATCAAAATAGCATTTCAGGTCAGTATGACTGACGTGACTTAGGAATAACAAAAAAAAATTGATCAGAGTACTATCCATAGGGTACTCGATCCGTTTAAAATCCGAAAACTGATCCTATAGGTTTTGAAAACGGTTTTGGTTTTCAAACCCGTCATGGCTTAGGGTCGGGTTTGAGTTTTGGTGCCGGGTTTAGGGTATCCGAACCGTTTAATAAAAAGATCCATTATAGTAATAATATTATAAATCATTTATAAAGGTATACTAAATTATAACATGATAAAGCATATTAAAACGTATATATGTATAGAAGCATATTAATAAAACTATAAGTTAGACTAATTTGAATTATAAAATCATAATTAATATAAATCATACTCAATATTAATTTATATTAATATAATCATTAAAGAAAAAAATAAAAATATTAAAAGTTAAATTGTAAATGGGTACCCGATGGTAAACGGTTATGGAATGGTTTCAGGTTTGAAAATTTAAATGGTTTTTTAAATTGGTTTGGAACGGTATTGGTATAGAGTATCTTAAATAGAAACGGTTTTGATATTTACTAATTAGAAGGGTACCCGACCCGTTGTCATCCCTAGCGTGAGTGCGTGACTAGTGCATTGTTCTTGCAATCACGTCATTCAAACTGGCGTGATTGTTTTTTGTTCAATCACAACAGCAAAAATGACGTGATTAGTGTTCTTTGTTCAATTACGCCATTGTTAACCAACAATTTTTGTAGATCACGCCAAAGGCAATGGCGTGATCTACAAAAATCAAGAACAAACAAATAAATTCAAACCTAGCTAGAGCACTGACGAATTTCACAAAAAAGAAGCACGAAACTACACCCCCGTTTGCAACCTTTTCAACACCCAATACTCTCCTCGAAGCATTGAAAAGTTATCTGCCTAACAATCTTAGTCAAATCCCAAGTTGGGTTTGGAAGAGATTGCATTATCTACCTCATATTGGGCTCTGTTCAGAAGGGGACCAATGAGTACATTCAGAGGAGCACCAAGACTACAAGATTGCATGCAGAAATCCAGGAGACGAATGAGGGCAATCAGGATAATCAACAGCAACAAGAGAAACCCAAGATTGGCTCAGAACTTGGGTGAAATTGGGTCTGGCTATGGTTGTAATCCTCATCCGCTTTAATTAGAGAAATTCACCTTATGATGTCTGACTTGTATACTAGAATGGGAGGTTTTACTGGAGGGGAGATTCGAAAACCAATCGTTGTCAGCGTCGACTTCGTATACGGACCCCAACACTCCCTGTCTGGGTTTGGGTGATGCCTGATAGGAGGGGAGAAGGAGACCATAGCAGTGAACTCAGTGGCTTCTCGAATGATTGTGTTATGAAACATTGTAATTTTTTTAATTAATTTTTTCATTTATTGTATTGTGCTAGAGTATATTCGAATATTCATAAATAAATGAATACCTATAGAATTAAGACCAAGAGATTATGGAGACGAATTCAAGAAAGGATATCATATGAGGGGAGTTTTTTTTTAAAAAAAAAAAATGAAAGTCTGTATCTTATTAAATAGACTGCTGACAAAATATCCGACATTACAGTTTCCTCAAGCTAAAAAGGCTCAAAAGGTGATTTCCACATATATACATTGCTACTATTTAAAGCAAATTGAGCAATTGCGTTAGACACATTATTTGTAGACCGCGGCCTAAACGTGAATTGAGTGTTTAACATCGTCTTCTCTAGCTCTCTTATCTCCATAATCACATTGTCATCCTTAGTGAGTATAGTCTCCTTCATATTAACCTTTGCCAAAGCTCTTTTTGAGTCGCAATGTATATTTATATTCCTCAACTGGCCTTCAGATACAACTTTTAATCCCTCCCTTATCGCGTGTAATTCAGTTCTCTCCACTAGCAAAAGAAACAAAATAATTAAAAAAAAAAAACAATCATAATTGCTCATCCACCACTAAAGAAAAAACAACATAAAAAACAAGACGTCTTTTACTACAAATTTTTTTTTCTTCATGCAGGTCCCATGCGACCCCCATGTTTTTTCTTTTTTTTCTTTGACACTTCAATCATGAGACAGTGCTTGACAGGAGCTCGATCGCCTATAGTGGCTGATCGATAGACAAGCACTTAAGTTGTAACACTAGCCATTGAAAGAAAGCAAAAAAGATCATAACTTCCATTACTTCTTTAACTGCCTAGCTAGTCATAAAGTTTAGGATCAGATAGCCTGGGAATTGGGACTGCAACAAGAGGATTCTTCAACTTCAAGACAATCCCAAACTTTTCAGTGAGATCCAACTTCTCTCCTTGTGGCAATTTCCAATCAAAAGAGTGTAAAAGTGTTGCAAGAGAATACACAAACATTCTCTCAGCCATTGCAACACCAGCACAAATTCTCCTGCCTGACCCAAATGGGAAATAACTCAAGTCATTCCCACTAAAGTCCATTTTACTATTCAAGAACCTTTCAGGCTTGAACTCCAATGGGTTTTCCCAAACTGAAGGGTCTCTGTGTATAGCCCAAACGTTAAAAAACACACGAGAACCCTTTGGCACGCTGTACCCTCCAATGGTGCATGTTTGGCTAGGGCAGTGAGGGACTAGCAGCGGTATCGGTGCGTGCAGCCGGAGATTTTCTTTCATTACTGCATTTAAGTATGGCAGTTTCTGTATGTGAGACTCTTCTACAATGTTGTCTCTGCCAACCACTGCATCCAGTTCTTGCCTGATTTTTGCCATCACCTCCGGGTTGTTTAAGATTTCTGCCATTGTGAATTCCATTGAATTGGTAGATGTATCACTCCCGCCCACGATCAGATCCTACGAAAAATTTCACATTATTCACACAATCATTATATGGCTATGTTGCGAACACTATATATGTTGAATCAAATAATGAAACAAAGTCGGGTTTGGTGGTCAAGCTCTCCCATCGGGGTCTAATTTGCTCTCCCGTTCAATTTTTCTCAGAGTCTTGAGCTCACACATGAATTTTTCATGGAATATATGCAATGACTACGGGTCCCATGTATGCAAAAAAAGTAATGAAGTAAATTAAAAAATAAACTTGGTGATGTAGAAAAATTAGTATATACCATGAACAGAGCTTTCATATGCAACATGGTGAGTGCTTCTTCCTCATCCTTGAACCGCAACAGAAAGTGCAAGAAATCCTTACCACCCTCTTTATCCATCTTTAGTCCTTGATCAATCATCATATCAAAGATCCGGTCAAAAGTTTGGGCCAAAACTTTCATCTTCTTGTCCAGGCCTTGCAAGTCGAACCGGGCGAGCCCCGGAAAAAAATCTGAAATATTGGGCTTACCAAGTAATTCGGTCATCTCGGCCACCATTTGCCTAAACTCCGCACCAAGACTGGCCCTTTGTTGTTCACCTTTCACCGTACCACCCCAAATCATACTCGTAATCACATTAAGTATCGTTAAAAATACTTGCTCCCCAAAATTGACCGGTGACCCGGACCGACTATATAGATAGCCCACGGTTTCTCGGACCTCCCTACGACGGAGTACGTAGACGGAGTCCAAAGTGGTGTTGCTAAGCATCTTGAGGACGCAGACCTTCCTCAACATCCTCCACTCAGGCCCATAGGGGGTCCAAACTATATCGGTCCCGCCATAGGTCAGAGTTCGGGCCACAATCGGCACGTCCCGATTAGCGAAAGTAATGTCGTGGTCCTTGAGCACTTCACGGGCCAGGGTTGGGGAGCTTATTACGACGCCAAGCTTGAGCCCGAGCCGGATCTTGAAAATTGGACCGTAAGAACGGGCTAGGGTGGCGAAGTATGAATGGAGCTCCGGGTCTAGAAAAGGTAAGCTTCCAACCAACGGAAGGCCGATGGGCCCTGGCGGTAATAATGGGGACTTGTTCTTGGATTTAGACCATTTGGTGGCACTGTATAATAAGAAAATTGTGAAGAAAACTATAGATAGAAGAGAAAGAATATCATTGCTGATAAGATTGTGAATGTAAGAAAAGACGGGTGCCATTGTTTTGGGACAAGAAATACAGAGTGGAAGCAGGAGTCCAATTATAATAAACTCATTTGCAGGTGAAAACAAGAAGGCATATTAGTGAAGTCGCATGGTGGAGGGGAAGGAATCTTAGGTACACCTGTGAGAATCGTCACTACATAATAATTAAATGAAGGGAGAAGGAGGAAGCATAATATGCAACTGTTTTTTTTTTTTTTTTTTATGGTGGAGAGGAAGGAATCTTGGGTATGTAGGGGTAAATTCTACAATCGTTGAATAGTTAATGTTTATCTTCGAGAGACTCGTTTACACATTTGAATCCTGCAAACGTCACATCAAGAACACCCGTGAAAGCTCCTTGACCGGATTGGGGGTACCAGTCGTAGAGGCTCCGATGATCAAGTTAGTATAGATCGAAGGTGGAAGACCGGCGATGGTCTAAGTGTTTTGTCTGAGTATCTTTAATGAGGGTTTGTAAAGTTTTGGTTTCTAGCTTGTAATGTTCTGGAATCGATCCCCTTCTCCAAGGTAGGAGAAGAGTATTTATATGAAAGTAAGGATTGACCTCATGAATTGTGTTGTCCTCTTGTATCCTATTGGATAGGACTGCATAGTGTAAGAGAACGAAAGTCAAGTATGTCGGTTGTGTCAGGGTTGGTAGACAAAAAGTAAGATAAGGATATAGAGTCATGTGAAGTGACTGTGACATGTGTCGATCGGGGTATAGATAGTATTGTGGGCAACAATTAATGAATAGATATTTGTATGGCAGAAAGTCATACCTAGGGATCTGCACTTGTTACATCCACGAATGTTGGTTGTTTAACAAGATTGGATGATGCTCCAATGAGGAATGACCATATGATGGGTTGGCATTCGGACATGCCAACGCCTTCGTCACGGCAGCGCCATCGTACGGGCGCCAATACGGTAAAGACACTTCAAAACATAGTTCATGTCTAAGGAAAAGTTACTCTGAATACAACAAAGTAAATATCCAAAGAAGATATTAGTCGTTAGTGTCAGACATGCTTTGCGTGACTGTTACATCATTTAACAATGACTCAAAGGTCGCATGTGGGCTTTAGAATGGGTCTTAGTGTGTTGGTTAGACCCATGGACTTGGGTTGTTTTGTTTTGTTTTGTCGCTACATGGCTCAATGGGGCCACACGATTTTTGGCAACTACAGGGTACACCTGTGAAAATCGTCACCAGATGATAAAGAAATGGAGGGAGAATTGTTAATGCAACTGATTATAAAAATATATTGTTAATTAGTGAAGACGAATTCAAGAAAGGACATTCTATGAAGGGAGTTGGCGTAGAGTAAGGCATCTTTAGGGCTTGCTTGGATTGAGGTTTTAGAGAGTTAAGTGAGGAGGGTTAAGGAGGGTAGAGTAAGTCCACATTGCTTGGATTATAAGGAGAGTTAATTGAAGTTAAGTAGGGGGAACTTTCCCCTTTACTTAACTCTCAAACTCTACATTTTGTAATCCCCTCCCATGACTCCCCCTCACTTAACTCTCCCTCTAGTAACTCTACTCTACTCTTCATTTTACAATCCAAGCAAAGCATTAGTTCTGACATACTTCATATATGTAAATAGAAGAGGCAATATTACCAATAAGAACACAATAAGAACAATCTAAAAAAAATTATTAACAAGGACATAATCTATTAAATTATGACTTTTTTTTCTTTTATTAAACAAACCTTTAAAAATACAGATAAATTTCAATACACACTAACTAATCACAACAAATACTACATAATAGATAGTGTAGATAAACTTAGTACAGATATCTTTATCATTTTTGTTTAGTGCAAATTAGTTGACTACATAATTGTATTTATATGATTCGCAGCTCTGATGTACAAACTTTGAGTTTCGATTTGACCTCTAAAAAGTTCAAACCTTCAATGATATATTGAACACAATTATGTGAGTCTCGTAGTTTTCTTTTGAACACCACAACCATCGTCTCAATCGGAGTTCAAATGAGTGAGTTATGACTATTCGAACACACTGACGTCATAAACACATGTTCCGATGTGCAAACTTTGAACTTCGATTGGATTCCTGAAACGTTCGAATCTCTAAAAATGTATTAAGCACAATTCTGTAGGTATTAGAGTCTTCTTTCAAATGTTACAAAAAATCGTATTAATCAGAGCTCAAATGAGTGAGTTATGACTGTCTAATGACATTAACGTTAGAAAAATGATATTTGATTGTTGAAATTTACAAATAAAACAAGAGTTTAGGATATTTTGGTCAATAAAAAAGATATTTTAAATTATTTATTGTTAATGGAATATATCCTATCTACTATGAATATTATAGGTTGAAAAAAAATAAAGAGTGGACATATTAAAATACAAGTTTGTTTTGAGTGACATATTGCTAATTAACTCAAAATCATAAGAAGTCGAAAGAAAAGGTGGATCGGGCCATCGTCAAAGTACATTAACATTTTCTGTCACTTTCCACTACCCTTTAACTTACGTTCAACTATTTATGTTAACATTTTCTGTCACTTTCCACTACCCTTTAACTTAAGTTCAACTATTTATATTAACATTTTCTGTCACTCTACAAAATACTTGAGACAATGGACGAATATTCAAATTTCAGAGTTTGCCAGGAAAAAAAACAGATAGATGATTTCTTGTCATAAAAAAAATATTAATTCAAAATAAGGAGGTAAATTCCAAATTAGTTTTGGCAAACATTCAATAGTTAAGTCGTCCACATCATCACGAGTTTATGAGAAAATCAAAAGGAATCTTGATGCCGGAAACAGGCCGCCCAAGAAGAGTTCTTAGCGTGGGCCCACAGGACATGGAGGCCCAATCCCAAGAGTCTAAGCCTAGTTCGATGCTCCTATAAATAGCACTAACTTTGGATATCATTTTTGTTCTTGTATATAGACAATATAGTGTTCCTCCTCCATTCAACCCTCATCCTACGAGTTTAAATAATTTGATTAAATAGTTTAGTGAGACATAATATACATACATCTCCTATGCATAATACATATGCACACTTTAATTGAAATTCTATCTCATCTCATGACTTTATCCACTTTCATTATCCTTAAGGCATCCCATGGTGTCTTCATTCAAAGAAAGACAGCTATCTCTTGACAACAATCCCATGCCGAATGTACCGATGTGGAATGGTTATGTTTGTATGGGAATAAAGTTGTATTTTTCGAGTACTTAGGTAGCTGGTATATAAGTGTTAAAAACCCTAACCGAATGTACTAAGGAATTTCCTATATTTAAAACAACCCTCAAACCTCGAGGACGTAGGCACATTGTCGACCATCGTAAATACTGTGTTCTTCTTCTCTCTTTCTCTTTTCGATTGCTTATCTATATTGTTTTATAATCTGTGATTATTTGTGAGGGAACCGATTTGCAACAATTCTAGTGTAATGCTAACTTTTTTTATGCTGAAAAGCTGAATTTATAGCACCACAAAGAAGAGCAGAATTACATAACAGGAGATCATATGCTTTTATACCAAGAATACAAAGCCAGACGAAACTAGCAAGATGATAATAATCGACAGAAGCTATTTGTAGCAGCATGCATAATAGCCATGATATTATTTTAAGACTATAATATGTTGTCCCCTGGGCGAAAAAGTAACCATCAAATGCCAACCTTATTTCGAGACAACAAGTCTTGGAAACTTAATGCTCTGGATTGGGAAGCCGTGGCGTTGGAATAACAATCAAAGGCTTCGCCTTCTTGACAACAAGCCCAGATTTGTCCGATAATTCTAGCTCTTCGCCTGCCGGTAACTTCCAGTCAAAAGAATGCAACAATGAAGCCAGCAAATACATCAGCGTCTTCTCTGCTAAAGGAATCCCAGCACAAACCCTCCTCCCAGAACCGAACGGAAGATACTTAAAATTATTACCAGAGAAATCTAATTTGCAATCTTCACCATTCAGAAACCTCTCCGGCCTAAATTCTAAGGGGTTGTCCCAATGTTCAGGATCTCTTTGGATAGCCCAAATGTTCAAGAAAACTTGAGTACCCCTTGGAATGGTGAATCCACCAATTGTGGCAGACGAGGTTGGACAACGAGGTACTAGCATTGGTAGTGCAGGGTGCAAGCGACTTGTTTCCTTCACTACAGCATCCAAATAGTGTAGTTTGGGCAAGTGGAACTCTTCAACAGAGTTGTTCACACCGACGACTTGATCCAATTCCTGCTGGACTTTTTTCATTATCTCTGGATTCATCATTATCTCTGCCATTGCCCACTCAACCATGGTTGATGTTGTGTCTGTTCCACCAATAACAACGTCCTGCAAGCCACAGACAATATATATATATAGGAATTCAACGTACATCACTGAATTTTTTCAAAAAAGTAAAATTAATTGAAGGAGAAAACGCACCATGAGCAAGCCCTTAGCTTGGTTCATGGTAATTGATGTAGCAGGATCGTTACTTTCTTGAAGCTCTAGCAGAAGTTGCAAGAAATCCCTTCCTTTCTTATCTCCTGATCCAGTTTCTTTCACAGCAATATTGGAGCTCTGGTGTTGCTTGATTATAGAATTAACAATTTCTTCCAAGCAAACCCCTATTTTTCTGGCTCTCCTCTCTACACCCTGCAAATCAAATCTTGCAAGAAGCGGAAAAAAATCCGAGACATTTGGCTCCCCTACTATCACCATGAATTCCGCCAGAACCTTCCGAAACTCCGCTGTGAGTTTAGTCCCATCCTCTCCTTGTAATGTTCCTCCCCACAGTATCTTCATCATAGTATTAATTAAAGTCACAAAAGCCAATTCACCAAAATCCAGACACTCACCTGCTTTGTCATGAACTTTCTTTATACTCTTCTCCACCTCTTGTTTTCTCAAACTGTAACAAGCGTCAAGACTTGTATTGCTCAACATCTCTCTCACAAACACCTTGCGCATCTTTATCCAATCTGGACCGAGCGGTGACCAGGCAACGTCGTCTCCACCAAAGGCTGTAACTAGTACAGAGATTGGTGGGTCTCGGTTCGCAAAGATTGAGTCTTTGGCACGAACCACTTCTTTTGCAAGTGATGGCGAGCTAATCACAACGCATAGTTTGTTCCCGAGCTTGAGCTTGTAGATGGGGCCATAGATTTGTGCCAATTTTGTGAATGTGTGGTGGAGATGGGCACCAAGAAAAGGGAGGTACCCGATTATTGGGAATCCTCGAGGACCTGGTGGTAGAGGAGCGATTTTGGTTCCTGGTTTCTTGATCAAGAAGATCCATGACAGTGATATAATCAGGACTGGAATGGCTAAAATTGCTCCGGAAATTTGATATTTCTCATAGTTTAGTTGGCTCAACATGTTTGGGCTTTGTTGCATGTGTGAGGGGGAGGGGATTGTATTTGTATCAGAAAATATATGATAACCTCCCCTCCCACTTGAGCCATAAGAGTACCCATTTTCTTTGAAAACAAAGGATTTACGTAGAAAAGTATACAATTATGACTATTCCTTTGGAAAATAAATAAAAAGAAAAACACTAAGCTATTGACCGACTCATTGCAAAGATAATGTGAGCATGACAGCTGTGGAATGTGAAGTCCCATGGTCGATATGCAACTGCGTGTGAAGGGAGTTGGTGTAACTGCGGTGGTGACGACTTTTCCTCTCATCAAAGAGTAGTCTCCCTCCAATCTCTAATTTGGACTTGTCTGTTATTTGTCATTGAGCCGTGTTCCATTTTTGTTTTAAACCATTCCAAGTCCAGTACCTAACTCTAACATTCAAGTTTATTCACTTTTGTTAACTGGGGCAAACTATGTTCTCATTTTTGGGTAATCAATCTACCGAAGTACCATTTGAAAGTCAAAGAATTGTTCTCTTTTTAAATGTGAATGTGATTATGTGTAATTTTGTAGGAGAAATTAAATTTTAAAAAATAATTGAAAACTACACCTCATCTTCTCCTCCATCTAAAAATAACCCTAAATTGATTGGGGAACTGAGATGCTTTTACAAAAAAAACTTTCAGAATGTTACCTTGAACAGGGGAGAGAATGCAGAGTGTTAGCCAAGGGTGGGCTCAAGCCCATCCTCAAATTTGAAAAAAAAATTACTAGTATACCATAAAAAACCCATATCTAAAGATTTGTTTGTGTGATTTTAGGTTTCTTTCTTTCTTTTCTTTGGGATATCAAGGAGTTTGAATGGTCTGGTTTGTTTATCGTAAAATATGTAAATATATTTATTGAGTTTGATGTTTGTATGTTTTCTGAGATAATTCTGAAATATTCAAGAACTCATCAGGTTCTCATTTGTGAAGGAATTTCATTTAAAAAGGCATATTGGTTCGAGTTTGTTGAACTTTTTATCCTTTTAAATAATTAAAATGGGAAGATAAGCTCATATGCAGGGTATTGTATATTTTTAATTTTATCTTCTTAAATATATGGATTTTTTTGACTACTTTTCGATGTCATATCAATAATTAACCCTAAAAATTTTAGGGGCACCCTCGTCAATTTTGTTGCCTCCCTCCTATAATTTCATGGCTCTACCACTAACCAAGCCCCCCTCCAACCCTTTTCTAGATCTGACTAGATCTGACCCTGAAGAGTACCAATCTTGGAAAAGCTACCTACAAGATACATGGTAACCACAGGAGCACCTTTCATATAGATAGTCTTGGGGATACGAGAGCTGAAAGTCCTCCTCAACACGGGATCTAATGTAATGAGTTTATAGGGTTTGAGCGTGCCAAAACTTGTTGTCGTTCCAAAGAATTGATAGGGTATTGTGCACCAATCTGACTTGATACCAGATGAATTATGTGCAATTTGAGAATACAAAACTGTTGGTTCCAAGATGTCTTCTTGAAAAGGATTTAAAATTACTAAGTGTCACACAAGAAAAGTATAAATAGAAGACAAATACAGGAATGGAAAGTTATTTTAATTGAGTTGGTGAAAACAATACAAAGTTGGAATGTATAATAGCCACAGAGACTATAGAAACGGAGGCTTGAACAAAGATAAACTTGGCTAAAAAGGATTGATTGCAGTCATGCTAAGTAAACGCAATAAAGTTTGTAGACGCGGAGTTTGTGTTTGATGTGGAGTATCTTCAATTTATGCTTCTGCCTATTCTTATAAGCCTTGATATGTAATGGTGGTCGACTTCTCCTGCCTTCTAGGTATGACCTTGACACAACAAGAAGTGATAGATCATTGGATACTGCTTGTTGATTTGCTCCTCAACTACCTGCCTAGACTCCCCTTTAATAGTAGGTGGACCACTGGTGATTGTCATCTTTGATCGCCCTTGATGGATGATCGTGGGAAAGTGACTTGTTTGTCAAAGTGCAAGAGAAGATCAATTTCCATTCTCAATTGATGTGTAGTGGCTGAAAACATGTTTGAGAAAAATCAAGAGCGTATGGGCCTCAAACTCCTTATCTTCTAGCTTGCTGCAATCTTATCCTACTAAAATTTCGTCTAGTTGCTAACAACCCACTCCTTTATAGAAGAAAACAATTCCAAAGATAAATCCTTAAATTTGGGCCTTTTTGGACAATGTATCTTCAGACATGCTGATTCCATCCGCCTAATTATGATTTCAGGCAAACACAAGATCACAGTCTCTACAAAATAAACAAATGGTTAAATATAAAATCTCTTAGGTTTGCCACGTGTCGTCTGCTAATCTGTTGAGAGCATCCAATGGTGGACCCATATTGCCACGTGTCATAACATGACTGAAAGTCATTTTTGGTACAAACAAGAGGACAAAGGAAATTCAAAGGGTAGAGAACCTACACACACACACACACACATATATATATATATATATATATCCCTTTCTGGGTTAATTATAATACCGCAAAGAGTTAACAAGGAAGATACTTCAAAATGAGCATACTACACAAAAGCTCATTTCAACAGAAAATTAATCTATGCCAAGTGGTATAAATACTATGCATCTGCTTATATAGAATGCACCGAACGGCCCTAAGACTACTCCTTCAAAGATTTTCAATGGAGAATGCTCACTTCAATCATAATAGAAAGATTGAGGACACTTTTGGCAGTGATGCGCTGAAAACATGATAGTATATAGAAAGTTGGGAAGAACAGCATGGGGAGATCGAGCAACGTAAATTGTTAAATCAGAGGGTGGAAACACAAAATCTTCCCATTAGTGCATTAAAAGATGATGTCAGAACAATGGACTCAAATCTTCATGGCAAAGGAAAGCAGGTAGCCAGGAGTAGACAATCACAATGTAGAGGAAATTTGCACCTCATTGAAGAGGAAATCAAGATGTGGTGATGGGAAACGATGGATAAATGGTAACAGTTAAGTATATTAGACTTTGTCAACTATCAATATTGACCACCCAATTAGAAATAGGTAAACTTTAGTCACACCCCAAATTTACTAAAAACACCCCGACTTAAGTTGACTTCACGTTGACCATGTATTCTTTTAGAACCTAGCTGAAAACACCCCATGGCCCATATCCATGGTAAAAATCAGTTCTTGAGCTCCTTTTGTCTTCGTCTCAGCTTCTCATGTACGCGAGCCCTAGATTCGGTGCTTGGCTGCCCCTTGTGTTTCTGGTTCGATCTAAGTTGTGGCAGCGCTATTTTCATTTCTTGATTCAGTACTGCACTGTACATAACAGTGTTGTAAGGGGTTTTGCTCCGGTGAGTTCTCCTCATAACTCCCTTCAACTTCTCAAAAAGATATCTTTCTTTTATATGCAATTGTTCGATTACTTTATTAAGTTTCCAAAATCTCGGGTTTTCTTCTACTATTGGATGAAGGTGTTTGGAATTTTTGTATGTATTTTATGACTTTATAATTTTGCATGAGTTTTTAATCTGTTCATTTGCCTTTTTCCTTATCACAGATCTTGTATCTCTTGTTGTTTGAAAATTGTTTTCCAAGTATTTATCTATTTGAGTATTTTCTGATTTTTGCTTTGCGTTGATCCTCTCGGACTTTATTTTGGATGGTCTGCCTATGTTTTCTCTTTGGAATTGATAGTGATTTCATCGATATATAGAAGACTTTGATTTCTTAAGTGCTCTGCGTATGTGATATTATATGGATGGATTGGCTCAAATTATCGGTTTTATTCTGCTTCCCTTTCATTCTTTCCTTTTGATTGCTATGGTTTTCACTAGCTTGATGTGTTTTGGCAGGTTCAATTTTGTGCTGAACTGGGACATTTGATTTCTCCTCTACCCCAATTTGTCCTCCGCTTTTATGCTCTTGGGGTGTACTTTGAAAATGTTACAGATCTAGTGTAATTTGGGCGTATTTATAAAAATGTACAATTCTGAGGAGTTCGTTTAATGAGGGATATATTTAATAAAGTTATGGATGTAACTAAAGTTTATCTTAGAAATAACATACCTATAGCCCATCCCAAGGCCCACCATAGTCTTTCCCATCACAAAACTTTGAGGCCCTTGGGCCTAAACGTTATACTAAAAAGGGGAGCACTTTTAAATCCACTCATGAGTTTATATTTTCCAATGTGGGATTTGAGTTTCCTAACACCAACTTTCCCTACTTCATGTCGATACTTTTGGGATCAATTTCTCATTCACTCGATATTGATTTTTGCAATATAAATGTAGTACGTTCCGAGATATACGTACTCGATCTTGGATATGTCCCATAGAACGTGGGTCCCACAATTAATTGTGCCCAAAGTAGGCCCATTACTAACCAACATCCAACGAGTTTTCATATTGATCAAGACAAGCTGAAAATCATACTTGATGCTGGTTTCCAATGGTGTGTTTGGTAGAGTGGATAGATTGATTTTCAATGCTAAAGGAAATGTTGTGGGAAATATGCTGAGCTTAAAACTGTGGAATATGTTGTGAGGTGTTTGGTGAACTAAAAATTGATGCTAGCGGAAATATTGTTGAATTAAAGTATTATAATATTAGATTGTATAATTTTTATATCAAATTTTGTCATTAAATTTAAAATAATAAATATAATTTTGTTAATAAAACTAATAAAATAATTATTTTTATTAAATATTAAATATAATGATTTTATAATAATTTTTTATTTTTATTATTCTTACATTTAATTTATTAAATAAAATTTACTAATAAAATTAATGTTAAGTATAAAATTTAAATATTATAATAATTATTTATGTAAAATTAATTAAGATAAATTAATGTGTTAAGTTAAAAATGTTTAAAATAAACAATAATGTTGCAAATATTAATAAAAAAAGTAAAAGAAATTAATGTTGTAATGCATGTGGGGCCCAATATTTATTAAAAAAGTAATAAAAGTGTAATCATTTGTGGGATCCACATAAAAAATTTTGAAAAAAAAAATACACAGCATTTCCGCTGTATAAGCGCTGGACCCGTTGTGCCAAACAGACAGCAATTCTGGGAAGATATTTAAAGACAGCTTATTTCCTACTTTGAAGAGACAAAAGCGTGTGAGTGATTGAAGGAGATTGGAGCTGAATCAAAGTCAAAAGTGAAGATTAACATTTCCTATTTGGAAGAGCTAAACGTGGGGTTATAGGCTGAATCAAATGGGAGTGAATTATGAAGCAAATTTTCCAAGATTGAAGAGCAGAGAATTTGAGGGTTCTATCAAACCGTAATTGTTGGACAAGTTGCTGCCCTATATAGCAGAGCCATACATCAAAGTTGTCAAAGCAAAATCAGCCATCATCTTCTACACTCTTCCCGTGTGCAAATAAAAGCTTGCTCTACCTTTGTATTCTAATCCGAGAAAGCTCTCATAAACTCTATTTTTCATCCTACCCGTGAGCTATCATTTTTGTTCTCCTAGTTTGCTGCTGTAAACATGAGAAAACCTTAGTCAAACACTTGTAAAGGCCCTTAACTGGATACACCATCCTTGTGAGGATTGTGAAGGTTTTTGGGATTACTTCAAAAACCCCAATGTAAAAGTTTGAAAATTGGCTTGAAATCTCTAGGTTGGGGCCTTGAAACCCTTGTGTAAGTTTGCGTGATGCACTTGGTAAAACGACATCCTTAGTGGATTCAAAGTCCTAAGCTGGTGAGCTTGGATAGTGAAAGGAGGAGGGCTCCGAACCACTTTAAACCGCTGTGTTTGCTCTCTCTTCCCTATACTTTTACAGTTTTCCTTGTTGCCTTGATTATTTACTTATCCTGTTGCATTTATTATTCCTGTTCATTATATACCTCTTATATTACTTGCAAGTTAAACACTTGTGCTAGACCCAGCACACATTCTTGCTCCAGACCCAGATGGCAGATAGTGGAAACTGCCAATTTATTACCTTCTTTAGGACCTTCTAGTGTAATGCTAACATTTTTTTTATTATGATAAGCTGAATTTAAGCACCACAAATAAGAGCAAAATTACATAACGGGAGATCATATGCTTTTATACCAACAATACAAAGCCAGAAGAAACCAACAAGGTGATAATAATATACAGAAGCTATTTGTAGCAGCATACAAAATAAAAATAGCCATGATATTCGAAGATTATAATATCTCGGTCCCTGGGCGAAAAAGTAACCATCAAATGCTAACCTTATTTCGAGACAACAAGTCTTGGAAACTTAATGCTCTGGATTGGGAAGCCGTGGCGTTGGAATAACAATCAAAGGCTTCGCCTTCTTGACAACAAGCCCAAATTTGTCCGATAATTCTAGCTCTTCGTCTGCCGGTAACTTCCAGTCAAAAGAATACAACAATGAAGCCAGCAAATACATCAGCGTCTTCTCTGCTAAAGGAATCCCAGCACAAACCCTCCTCCCAGAACCGAACGGAAGATACTTAAAATTATTACCAGAGAAATCTAATTTGCAATCTTCACCATTCAAAAACCTCTCAGGCCTAAATTCTAAGGGGTTGTCCCAATGTTCAGGATCTCTTTGGATAGCCCAAATGTTCAAGAAAACTTGAGTACCCCTTGGAATGGTGAATCCACCAATTGTGGCAGACGAGGTTGGACAACGTGGTACTAGCATTGGTAGTGCAGGGTGCAAGCGACTTGTTTCCTTCACTACAGCATCCAAATAGTGTAGTTTGGGCAAGTGGAACTCTTCAACAGAGTTGTTCACACCGACGACTTGATCCAATTCCTGCTGGACTTTTTTCATTATCTTTGGATTCATCATTATCTCTGCCATTGCCCACTCAACCATGGTTGATGTTGTGTCTGTTCCACCGGTAACAACGTCCTGCAAGCCAGATAATATATATAGGAATTCAACGTACATCACTGAATTTTTTTAGAAAAGTAAAATTAATTGAAGGAGAAAACGCACCATGAGCAAGCCCTTAGCTTGGTTCATGGTAATTGATGTAGCAGGATCGTCACGTTCTTGAAGCTCTAGCACAATTTGCAAGAAATCCCTCCCTTTCTTATTTCCTGCTCCATCTTCTTTCACAGCAATATTGGAGCTCCTATGTTGCTTGATTATAGAATTAACAATTTCTTCCATGCAAACCCCTATTTTTCTGGCTCTCCTCTCTACACCCTGCAAATCAAATCTCGCAAGAACCGGAAAAGAATCCGAAACATTTGGCTCACATATTATCACCATGTATTCCGCCACAGCCTTCCGAAACTCCTCTGTGAGTTTAGTCCCCTCCTCTCCTTGTAATGTTCCTCCCCACAGTATCTTCATCATAGTATTAATTAAAGTCACAAAAGCCAATTCACCAAAATCCAGACACTCACCTGCTTTGTCATGAACTTTCTTTATACTCTTCTCCACCTCTTGTTTTCTCAAACTGTAACAAGCGTCAAGACTTGTATTGCTCAACATCTCTCTCACGAACACCTTGCGCATCTTTATCCAATCTGGACCGTGCGGTAACCAGGCAACATCGTTTCCACCAAAGGCTACAACTTTTACTGAGATTGGTGGGTCTCGGTTCGCAAAGATTGAGTCTTTGTCACGAACCACTTCTTTTGCAAGTGATGGAGAGCTAATCACAACGTATAGTTTGTTCCCGAGCTTGAGCTTGTAGATGGGGCCGTAAATTTGTGCCAATTTTGTGAATGTGTGGTGGAGATGGGTACCAAGAAAAGGGAGGTACCCGATTATTGGGAATCCTCGAGGACCTGGTGGTAGAGGAGCGATTTTGGTTCCTGGTTTCTTGATCAAGAAGATCAATAACAGTACTGAAATAATCAGGATTGGAATGGCCAAAATTGCTCCGGAAATTTGACCTTTCTCATAGTTTAGTTGGCTCAACATGTTTGGGCTTTTCTTGTATGTGTGAGGGGATGGCGATTGTATCAGAAAAAATATATTAACATCCCCTCCTACTTGAGTATGGGATAGATCATCTTTGAAGATAACAGGCATTGCTTGATAAGCTATTGACTGGCTTTATTGCATAGTGATGTGAGCATGACACCTCTGAATGTGAAGTCGCCTGGTAGATGATAAGGAAAGATAACATTATTTATACCTCGTTCTTTTATTAAATACATCTCACTCATCCTTTAAAAACAAATTAGAGTATGGTACCTGTGAATGTGAAGTCGCGTGGTAGAGGATAAGGAAAGATAACATTATTTATATTTCATTTTTTATTAAATACATCTCACTCATCCTTTAAAAACAAATTAGAGTATGGTACCTGTTAATGTGAAGTCGCGTGATAGAGGATAAGGAAAGATAACATTATTTATACCTCGTTTTTTATTAAATATATCTCACTCATCCTTTAAAAACAAATTAGAGTATGGTGTATTTAGTAAAAAATAGGATGCAAATAATGTTGATAGAAGGAAATCTCAGGTTCTTGTACACCTATGAAAAATTGAAAATCGTCACTAGATAATAACGAAACCAAAGCACTACATATCCATAAAGTGTGTATTCATAACATGTCTATGACTAGGTGGCATGACAATTAGATATCATAACATGGCAATTTCAAAAAAATTTCAAAATTAAAAATTTCAAAAAGATTTGTTATCTCTCTCTTTTATAGTTTTATGTCAAAAATATTCTCTCTCCACTCATCCATAACATATCCTCTCTCTCCCTCTCCAAGAGATGTTCCTCCACGAGTCAAAATAAGGTTTTTTCCTCCGACAATCATTTTGGTCGAAGTTTGGCTGCAAATGGTAGCCCTCTGTCCGGTGACTCGTTTGGTACCAATGGTGTGACGAACCGTCATCGGAGACGATCGGATCGAGCTAATTTTTTAGCGATACCCAAAACTTCACGATGTGATTCCTGTTGACTGAGCGGTCATTGGAGGCTAAGATCGGTTGGGTTCCACTCCTTGTCGACTCAGGGTTCTTTTGGAGGTGGTGACGAAATTGCCATCTTTGATCGTGGGGGAGTTGTTGATGATGTATATCTATTATTATTCTTTTGTTGTTCCACACATGTTTCAGTATGATAGAGTAGATTCTGCAACAAATTTCTTCTAGCAATGCCTTATTAAAAGCACTATTGGCCTATTACATTGACATTGTAATTAATTACATTAACAATGTAATAAGCCACAACTGAGCTAAATAAGCCATTGGTGCACACAATGTCAATCCCAGGTCGGGCTTCAGGGCCAGGTCAATCCCAGCTAGGCTTCAATTTCTGGTATATTTTGGGATGGTCTTCGGGCCAAGGTTTGTCCCGGGACTGTCTTCGAGCCCGAGTCAGTCCTAGGATGGTCTATGGGATTGGGTCAGTTTCGGAACGGTCTTTGGGCCCAGGTTAATCCCGAGACAATCTTTAGGTTAGGGTCAGTCTTGGGGTGTGCTTTGCGATTCGATATGTCCTGGGGTTGTCTTCAGGGTCGAGGAGATTTTTGGCATTAGGGTGGGCCTTAGGGTCGGCTCCGTCCCAAGACGGACTGCAGGCCCGAGTTTGCCCCGAGACTATCTTCGGGATCGGTTCAATCCCGTCCAGGTTTTAAGGCCGGGTCGGTCTTGAGCAGGGCTACGGGTCGATCCCGGGCTCCTCTTCAAGCCTAAGTCTATCTCGAGGCGTGCTGGTTTCGTGTCGGGCTATGGGCCCAGGTCTATCCCTGGGAGGCTACGTGCCCGGGTCTATCCCATGCTGGGCTTCGGGACTGCGTCAGGCCTAGGCAGAACTTCGGGCACTGACTTTTTTTGTGAATCAAGAGCAAAGCTTTACCACATCTCGCATGACGATCTCATCTTGAATCATATTTATGTTTTCATTTTATGTTTTACATACACAACCAAACAGATAGTCAAATTTATGTTTTCATTTTCAATTTTATTTCTTTTGTTTTTGTTTTATATTTATATTTTTATAATTTTTGAAAGTGATGCTTAATAGACCTAACCTTACAATTTTTGTTTTTTAAGGTTTCAAATAGAAACTTCTCAGACTAATTTTCAACATTGTCATCATGGGGTAGAAGTGTAGAACAGAGGAGTTCTATTGCTCACCCAGCTACATCTTATATCAACAGAAGAATCCACAGGCTCCAATCAGTGGTAAGTTAACACAGCATTTCAAAATAGGCTGAAGGCATGTTCTTCAACATCAAATAACAAAGGCCATATTCAAGCTTTTGAAAGTTCGGTTGCAGAATGTTATGCCACTATGACAGCTTATACTAATGAAGTAAGACAGTTTACCCATGAAGCATAGTGAAAAATTAATCTGAGGAAAAAACTTGGACGACACGAATAGAACACAGCATGAAGTACAATAATGGTGATAACAGATACCATTTGGTTTGGTTGTGAGGAAAAAATTTCTCTCAGAAGGGTAATTTGACTTGTGCATGTATAACCCAGAATTTCCGACTTGCAAAGTCTACGATTTATCTGCTGAACTCACTTGCTGCCTAACTCTGCGAGCACAATCAGCAAAAGTTTGTATCAGAGGTGCACATTTCAATGGATTCTTAACATTCTCCTTGTAGCATGCCTTGCAAGCATCAATTTCAACAATACAAGGAATTGGCTTCTGGTATGGGAGCTTGAACTCCTTATCACGGAGATCTTTAGCTCTCTGAGTCACTTCTTTTGCCAAGGTTTCCTCCTGCGTCTGCAACTTATCCAACACCTTTTCACCTTCTTGAATGGCAGATCGAATTGTCTCTAACTCAGCATTCGCAGGGGGTGCAGGTGGGGTGACTGGCAGAAACACTGGTGGTTGAAGTGGCCATCCTGTAGAAGCAGTTCCCTTGTGCACTTCCGAAGCATCAGAAATCTGTTCGCCCTTTACCTTTGATTGGGGCTTTAGAGGTTCTCTTGGTATTTTAGGTTTGACTTTCTTAGGTTTCTTCTTGGACTTCTTACCATCATCGATGAGCTGCTCAACAAGCTTGGCACTAATGGAAACCGTGAAATCACCCATGATAGAACAACTTCGTTGAAAAGAACCTGAAAACATCGATAGAGTAAATTCACAGGATTAGAAGCACAGAATAAAAGTTACTAGTGGCGTACACACAATAAAGAAGCACAGAATGAAAGCTACTAGTAGCGTACACACAATAATTCGAATGAAATCTAAAAAAAAAAGACTTTTAGGCAAGAAGGTGACAATCATGAGACTAATGGTTGAACACTTCAATAATCAAAAACAGACAAGTGGGAAATATATGCGACACACATAAGTGAGCTTCAAACAATAACAAACATGATGCATAAAATATATGCAACACATAAAGGAAGAAAGGAAAAGAAAAATCTTGAAAGACAGCAAGAAATTGACAGGAAAACAAAAAAGAAATGACAGCAAGAGAGAAAGAAGTTTGATAATGTGACAGTTCATCATATTGCATAATTTTGGGCTCGCCCTCCAGGCAATTTGAACCTTTTTTGTGGATCTGCTTAAATTCAAATACGATTGTAAAATGATTCAGGATAGGTAACTCTTAGCAGAATAAGAATGTCCCCTATTGTCCAAACCTAAAATCCATAACGAAAACATTCTATAAGCCCACATCAACAAATGCTTATTTTGCATAAGTAAACCAATAGTCTAATTCTTTTACTAAATGCTTTGAAAATATATGGAAAATTATAGGAATGGAAATGGGTTAATTAATCCCATTCCCTGCCAAAGAACAACTTCCTATAACTTTCCCCTTAACTCACTAGGGGCTAAAAGTTTCACCCCATCCTCCGAATTTATAGACTCTCTGTCTGTCCCATTAAGATTTAAGAATCAAATAGCTAGAGAATAAAGACACCTGAACCAAGACTACCCAAACCAGAATACCAGATACTAAACAAGTGGCTAGCAATAGAGCACAAATCAAGGAAGCAAGGAATGTTAAGGAATGTCTAGAGTTTATCAACAGTCCACAGCCACAAGGTCTAAGATTTGTTGTAGAGGCATACTCAGAGGGTATCACATTGACAAAATATGTACAGAAAAACTATATGATATTTACAGTACCAAACTTTGGCTAAAAGAAACCAATAATCATCGGGAGTAAAATTTTCCCAAAAAAGTCCACAACTTTAACCATCATAGCAGTTCTCGCTGAGGCCTCAGAAGAATCTTTGTGTCTTCATTGGCAATCAGACAATGTAGGCAAACATCGGATCATCACAGGCCTCAGAAAAAGAATTTGGAAGAAAAAAAGAAGGAAAAAAAACTTGGAACCCATTTCTAAAACAAGAATCATGCTACATATGTGTGTTATGTGCTATACAGTCTTCAAGTGCTAGATACCATGCCCATGAAAAAAGGGGGTAAAAAATAAAAGAAACAATGTCTGTTAATTAGACCATGAGTGCATTTACACGAATTTGAAACCACTGTCTTCCAAACCAACATCATCAAAAATCACAGATCACCCAACATGTTTCTGAATAGATGAAATATGTGTGTTTGAGAGAGAGGCAGCAGCAATATGAAACTGATCAGCTGAGATAGGGAATGGTAGCACAATACGGAAGATGGTGCTGAAACAAACAGAAAATACCAACAAAGTAACCAATCTCAACAAGAATACTCCACAATGTCAATATGAATCACTAGATCTGGTAACTTCCTTCAACAACTGTAGATTATCAAACCAAACCAACAACTGAAGATACAACACTGTTCATATTTCACGCACAAATTTCAGTAGCTAAGGACTTCCACAAGTAGACAAGCATCCTTAAAGGTCAACAAAACAATTTAAAATCATAGCAAAGTCCATTTACATTATAACAAGTACTAGGCATCTTCAACTTCACACTCCACTGACCTAGTAACCCTTCAACTGTAATCATTAACCCACAATCGAGACTTTAATAAGCTATAATTCCACTGCCCACAAAATCAACTAATTAGAAGTAACCCAAACTCCAAACAAAAGAGCTAACTCACAACCCAAGACAAGCAACAGACCTTGATACGGAGTAAAGCTAATGAATCCAATTCTTTCCCGAGGTACATAACTTTCATTCATCAATGCATAAAATCTTGACTTGATGTTGCAACACCAAAAAGAGCAGGAGACACCTCTCTGAAGGACTCTTTTCCTATTTTATACACTTTAGCAACCCAGAAAGATGCTTCAATTATCCAATTACTTCAACTCTCTGCTGAAGGCTTTTCCTGGAATATCAACTTCATTCGTGAGGCACAAGATTGGGAAGTGTTGACTTTCACAAACTTCTGGAGCCTTGTCTATAGTGCAAAGATCAATCCTGCTTGTGAGGATAAAATTTGTTGGAAGGTAGCAAAAAACAACCATTTTTCTGTGAGTTCTTTCTATAAGGAACTTCTGAAAGATAAATTGCACAATGGACACTCTCAATTCCCTTGGCAATGGCTTTGGAAATCTAAGGCTCCCCCTAAGTGTGTTTTTTTTCTGCTGGGAGGCTGTTTGGGGTAGAATCCTAACAATGGATAACTTGCAAAGGAGAGGCATTTCGTTGGTAAACCGATGTTGCCTCTGTAAAGCAGGTTTGGAATCTATCAGTCATCTTCTCTTGCACTGCGAGTGGTCTTCTAAAATTTGGGCAAATATTCTGAGGCTGCTGGGCATTTCTTGGGTCACTAACTCTTCTGTGGACAAGGAATTATTGGCTTGGAAGGGCGTAAGCAGGGACAAAAGGCTAGGAAGTTTTATCCAATTAATTCCAATTTCTGTGATGTGGATGCTATGGCTGGAAAGGAATAACAGAGTGTTCAAAAGCAAAGATTCCTCCATAGACACTTTCTTAGTCACCTGGTTTGATTGCCTTAGGTTCTGGGGCACTTCCTTTTCTGGGAACATTTTTGATCATCTGTTTATCTCCCCCTTATAATCTGTTTGGGTTTCACCCCCTTGGTGCTAGAATAAAATTTTTTTTCATTCAAAAAAAAAACACCAAAAAGAGAACTAGCTGTGCCCTATTAAAAAAAGTAAAACAACTCCCATGCACAAGGCTCCCACACTGAACAAGTTAGGGGACAAGCAAGATGTACACAGACCTTAACCCCACATAATATGTGGAGAGGTTGTTTTCAGAAATTGAAAATATGACCTCTAGTTTGCACTCCATCAACTCCTGAATTCTGCCTAGGTTAAGACTCACCAATTGCTAAGAAAAATCCCCGAAGCAATCTCATATGTTTATAACGATTAAAAATAAGGACAACATAAACAAACATCAGTAAAGCAGTAAAATAATCAAAAAGGAAAAATGACAACTGTGTCAGAACTCCGAAGACTTCTCAAAGTAAACGAACGACAACTGAAAAAGGTAGTCCAAGGGTGCTTAGAGAAGCGAGAATGCAAGGATATAGAGTTGAAGACTCAGAGGCAAGAGGCAAAGGGAGAGGTCAGGGGCTCAAATTTGGTAAACAAAGAGAGCAAATTAAACCCTTTCTATCCATTAAAATGAAATGAAAACAAAAAAACAATTAAGGAATGGAAGTATGGAACTTGCACATCAATCAAACCTGAAAATATTGATATTCTTGGGCCAGAAGAACTGAGCAGACAGTAAAAAAAATCATTTAAATTGCAGAGTGGTAAGTCAGTGTACAAATCGGTAAATACAAAATGCATTTTGTGAAACAATGTTTATCTTTTAGTAACTAAAAAAATTAGAGCTCTAAATTAATGAACCAAACATCAGTAGATAAGATTGATTAATAAGAACACAGTCAATCTTTTCCCCAATAAAGTAGGATTAATATTTAATAGCCACTCTCACTACATTCAATTATCATGCCACTAGGCACGTCCTCTTTATATGTCCAATTGGTATTCCAATAATCTCCCCAACACAAGACAAACGTAGAAAACAGATAAACATTTGGGACAAGGCCACTTGGATATATATCCCACCATGCACCTACAGGATTTTATCATCCTAAGTTATGTGTCAATCTATATGAGGTTAATGGCAAGTATAACACTACCGTCAATAAAATTTTATTTTCTTCAGCAAATTTCCGATAGATGGTCAAAATGGTAGCCGAAAATCCCCCCTTTCTCATAGTTCAAATATTAAACAAGAATCGATTCTATCTAGATGATTCAAACCTGGATATAGGTTTGTATACATAAACAATGATACAAATAATCAAACAACAGATAATACAGCAATGCGGATTAACTGGAGGAGTTGACAGTACATGCTAAATGAGACACCAATACTTCGATATCAAAAGAGGGATAAAACCCATAAAAAATAAATTAAAAACACAGCAGAATGAACGATAATTTACACCTGAACATTATAAAAATGAGAAATCCTCTACTATTAGAATACCCAATGATGCCACAACGAAAGTGGAAAAGATAATAAGTTAATCTAATACCCAAAGTCTCGACACCGACAAATAATTTTTTTATAAAAAATCGCACAGCCCCAAAAAGAATTAATGCCAACTATTAGCCCAGAAAACGTAAAATTACAGCCCAGGTAGATTTCTCGCAGAAAACGATCCTGAGAGGCAGTTAAAATCATCGAAAAAAATTCACATTATATGTTACTTCATAATCTCAAATAATTTTGATAGGGTTTGACCACGAAAAAACCACAAAGAACCAGCCCCAATTCGTCTTTGATCCAATACTACCGTTAACTGACAAGAACATAATCGTAAAATGGATCATACCTGAACTTGATCGCTTTCGATTATATTCCACACACTTCAACGGCCCGGTTGCTTCCCATCAAACACAGGCTTTGAGAGCGAGCCAAAGCGAGAGAGGTAGAGGAAGAGAGACGCAGCGGAGGTTACGTCGTCGCGTCGTGCCCTTGGCCTGTGACTGTGAACCTGGATCGCATAGTGATTCTTGTATTGCCAATTTGAGACAAAGTCAAGCCCAACAAAAGAAAAGCCCAATCCACTACTTACATTCGAAAACGTTAATTGATTGGGCCGATACGGTTTTCTTAATTAAACCTTCAAATTAAAATGGGCCCGAACTGATTAGAAGTGAATATTTTCTCTTTGAAAGTCATGGGTTCGATTCTTACCAAAACCGTACGTGAAATTATCATGGAAATTGATAAACAAACCCCCCTATTTTAAACCCCCTCCCCCTAGGTTGTCACTATTTGTCTTGTCATGTCATGTCTTTTCATCATGTCTCATCTCATATACATATACATATATATATATAGATATATACATACACACACATATAGAGCAGAGAATATATATATACATTTATTAATTTAAATGTTTTGATTAAGATTATTTGTTTGCTTTTTTTAATTATCATAATTTTGTAAGACATAGATAATAATTTATTCAAGTACATGAATAAAAGCTTCAGATGAAGATTTGATGAATCCATATGAGTGCATGTACGCATCTAATCGTTCCGCATACGGAGTCGCCCATGCAGCTGCACAAGTATGTCTACGGTATGACCTTCGCTCACGTACATGGCTTGTTCGTGAGCACACGGTAGTCCATAGCTCCTACGAAGGTGACATCCGCATTTGTAAGCAATCTGTCCAACATCTTTTGATCGCTCAAACTCAATCAACATCAAATTCAACGCCTAGATTGAAACAAAACCACATAAATCCCGAAGGTGCGGTATATTGAATCGGTGTTGGATGATGGTTCAACTTCTCTCAATGCTAGCTTTGATAGCTATGTCCTAAGACAAGATAACCTGATGAATCCATGACATGGATCTCTCCAAGTCTGACTGTGACGAGCACAAATATCTTTTTAGCTTGGCATACTGACTCTCGACCCTATTAGTTGTGTGGTTCCCAAAATGCAGATATCTGTCTGTCCAGGCAGATACAAACATCTCTTTATATGGTGTCAGCCACACATCTTTCAGATATTTCATCACTATCGGGAACTTCTGTAAGACTACTTGAAGGCGTGCCATATTAATCATGTACGCGTTTTCATTTTCAGACTCGATCACCGTAGTCCACATGCGGTAAAATGCATTCCAAACTCTATTGTCTTGCATTGATGGCCTGCATTTGGTTAAAATACTTTGATAGATATGCCATCTACAGAGTAGTTTCGAAGCCTCTGGAAATACCCGAGCACAGGCTTTCATCAGCCCCAACTCTCTATCCGTAATGATAACTCGTGGGCTAATGCATCCATGCATTGCGGATCGCAAACATTCCAAAGCCCAAGTATAACTGGGCTCTTTTTCTGAGTGCAAATATGCGAACGCTATGCAAAAAGTCTGACTAGTTGAGGTAACACCAACAATTTCAAGGAGAGGCAACCCATACCTATTGGTTTGATATGTCGCATCCATCAACAATACGTGTGGGAATGCACGCAATCGATCTAGCGAGCCAGGATGTGCGAAGAACAAATCTTCGAGCTCATTGGTTGCATGGTTTGCTCGATAATCAAAAAAGTATTGTTGATCGCTGAGGAATGAGAACACAAATTGCATTTGTGATTGACCCGATCTCTCAGAGGTCTTGTGCTTCTTGCGTGCATTATATATGGTTCTGATGGTGCTCACGTTGATGGTTTCTTGCTCTGGTAATTGCCACCGCGATCACATTTGAATTGTAATCTGTGTTTTTTGCCGAACCCACCAATATCTGATCTATAAATGATGATGATATATCCCAATTTGTGTCCAGTTTGTTGAACTCACTCGATCATCGATTGTCGCGATTTGAACACTTGATCAGTTTCAAATTCACATCTATCGTTAACTTCGATATTATCAACCATCTCGTCCGCATGTTCGTCTTCTTGCTTTATTTCGACTGAGATAAAATCACCCTACAAACAATATAATTTACACTGAGTATTTACAAAAAAACAACAATATAATTTACATCAGTATATGTATTTACCTGTTCACTTGAACAACTTGACAAGTGGTAGTCGAAAATATCACTAAAGTAATCCATATCCACAATAGGTTCACTCTCTTTTTATCTCAACAACAGACTACTTTAAGACTCTCTCTCGTTTTTTTCTCACACACTACTGCTATCTCTTGCAGCTTCTTTAAATGCTCTGCAAACTCTTCTCAATTTATAGCCATATATGTACACATGTATAGTCAGAGAATATATTCTCTGTCCTATACAGAGAATATATATTGAGTTGGAGTCCATGAGAGAGTGGTGGATTGAATACATGAACGGTCAAAAAAAGGGACTGGCGAGTTTTACGATGCAAGGACCACTAAGCAAAAGGTGATGTTTTTTTACAATTTCAAACCATTGAAAAGTCATTCAACGGATGAGATTGGAAAAAGTCATTAAAGTAGTCTAGAGAAAGTAGGGGTTGAAAGTAGGGGTTGGGATAGTGCTTCCCAATTATCATATGCTTGCTTACCTGACACAGATTGGCACGTATTGTTTGCGGATTTTTGTGTGGACCCATTGGTTCACTCAGTGGACATCCAAAGTATAGTGATTGTGAGTTCCCATGTCATAAAATCGTTTAAATTGTGGATAACTATCCAACTTTACTTTATGTACATATTTGTATGTCCAGACACTCCAAAGAGAAGTAGGAGTAATAGTTAGTGGGCACACCCTAAGCCAGTTGAGAAATCAATGATTAAGTTCCATTAATATTGCTTTTAAGTGCAATTAAATTATAGGCGCTCTAAAATGGAATGGAATAAATGTTCATTCACATATATTAGTGGAATCTTCTCTGTTTAAACTATGGCGACATGGCCAACGGTACCAAAAGTTCATGGTAGTGCTACATGTAGCAATTTAAGAGTAGTGCATAATTAAGTTTATAATTGTTGATATCCGAATCGATGAAGGCCGCTATAACAATCCTGCAAAATATAGAGAGAAGATGATAGGCGAAAAGCTCTAAGCATCGATTAGGTATTGTCGAACGAAGAGACTCCGATCTTCAAGTCAGTGAGGTAGTAGGCCTACAAGCAATGCAAGTGGATGCAGGATGAGGGAGGTAGGACTATGACCGCGATGGAAGATTGGCGGAGAATAGTGTACGTTTTGGCTTGAGGTCCGGTGGCGGACTTTAATGGGAAAGCCTTTTGAGTGTGCGTTCAGTGTTTGAGGTATTTCCATGTGAACGAACATTACGAGGCTGACATGCATGGAGAAGAGTGATTGACAGTAGACGTGTGTCAGAAGGAATGTTCTGTCATAAGTTGGTAAGGAAGTCTAGTATCTCAGCCTGATATTAGAGAAAAGAATTAATTAAGGGTGCAAGTCTCAAGATATGTTCGAGGCGGGCGATGGGATAGATGTGTCACTTGTAACTAACAAATTTTGGTTCAACGTGTTCTTGGAGGGAAGGGATGGGCTACAATTCCGGCTCCAATTCTCCCTCAAAAATCATGATTTAACATGATTTTTATCTTTGAAATGACAGATTAGAGTTTAGGAGTTAGAAATTAATACGCCTTCAAATGAATAGTATGGTCGTCGGCCTGATAAGTCAAAACAAGCGGTTGGATTTTCGAGCACACCTAAGTTTAAGCCTGGACCATTTTTGACCACTACAAGTCTACAATAATTAATGCCTCCCATTATTTGAACACTATGGCTAGTGCAGTATTGGTGATCTTGTCATATTCTGCCTTTTCACCTTTCGTGCTTCAAATTATGTTACTTTAGTTTTCAACCTTTATGCGACTACGTACGTATATGTATTATATCTATACATGCATGCGTATCTATTTTATATTTATATGAGACTTATTGGGACTGTTGATGTGTCACTCATCATGACCCTCCACTATTAGTGAAAATTAATCAATAACTACAAAAATAATATAAAAATAACCAATATATATGTATATATATATTGCAGGCTTTCATTAGTATAGTATATATGCATCCCTAGGATGCGGCACTAAAATTATAAATATTTAAAGCATCAAATACATGTACAACCCAAATGAACGGACAAGTTCATAATTTTTTTTGTTTAACTTTCTTCTGAAAGGAATCTCAAGAATACATCACATAATATAATGACTATTTTATTATAAATTCTGAGTACATTATATTAATATATACATATATACTGGGTTTTATACTTACAACCCAATATATATATATATATATATAAAGACTTTCTGTATCTCTATCTCTAAAGATTAATTTTACATCTACAGTGATATCAAACTTTCATGATTCAATTTCTGATGATATCAGTACTGTTGGGGTTTGGTTCATGAGAAATTAAACCTCACCACAAATAGCCGGTAAAGTAACACATGCATGGTACACAAAATTAACAACCCATAGAGAAAACACAAAATGATCATGATCATATATATATATATATGTATATGTATATATACACATATATGTATATGTATATGCTAGTGCTTGTCCGTCATCTCTAATGAGTTCAGTACTGTACCAAACTCAATGTCACTGAAACAATAGTCCAGACCATAATCGTGAACCCCAAAATCTTGACAATCGAACAAAAAGGAACAATCATCCTCCAAAGACGGCAAGCTAGGCACTGTCTCGCCGTGATTTTCCGCGGCGGCCGGTGCCTGCGGCAGGTTGTCGTTGCTGTTGTTGTTGTTCCAAGAAATTGCATCAACTAGGGGAGGTTGATCATCATCCATCAAAAGACTATTCAGTAACGTCTCATCAATGCATATATTATCTATTAATTCAGAATCATCAGCAGTAGTAGTTGTTGTAGTAGTAGTTGATGAACAATTTTCAGTTGGTGATGAACTACTTGAGCTATGATTTTCCTCGGAATTGGCTTCAGGCACAATATGATGATGATTAGCAGGAGAAGAACTAATTTCCTCTGCTGGCTTAGCTTGTTGATTATTATTTTCGTGCAAGGGGTCGTGAGTAACAGGATCGATCCCCATCTTAAGAAGCTTTTTCTTGATGTGGGTGTTCCAATGGTTCTTAATCTCATTATCAGTTCTTCCTGGTAATCTTGCTGCTATCTTTGACCACCTGAAAAATCATAAAAACATATATTTACAATTATATTCAAGCACTATCCAGCTAGGGGATCGATGGGAAATCTCGAACTGAAGACCTTTATGAAATATCACATACATGAGTGTCATCCGAACTACTCGTGGTTCTCTAGTTGACGCCATTGGTACGTACTTTTTACTTTGTTGAATATATTAGTTCTAATGTAATCAAGTATTATAGCTGGCTAGCTACCAATCATATAGTTAGTAAACAAATGAGACATATTTAGGTGCACCACCTTTTTTCAAATATGTGGACCATAAATAATATACTAGTTGATTTTTATGGAAAAAGAAACCCATTATCTGCTTCAAACAATGACTAGCTTGACATAACTTGTCCCTCAAAATAAGCACCCAATTCAAAATTTGTTTTTGGTAGAACAAAATAACCATGTCCAAGGTTGATTCAAAATGCATCAGAAACCTTGTAATGCGTAATGAAACCTTGTTGAGATGGACGCACATGATCCTTGTGAAATCGTGGACGGTCCCACGTGATCCATATGAAATCGTGTGCGTCCATCTTAGCAATTGAGATAGGTAGAACAAAAAACATTGTGATCCACAAGACTGTTGTAACCGGAGTGGTAAGAATAAGAACCTATTGCCAAGACGAGCATGAAGATCGATAACCAACTGTTCTTCAGCTTCCGTAAGAAGACCTCTCTTCAAGTCAGGCCTAAGATAGTTAGTCCAGCGAAGCCGGCAACTCTTGCCGCAGCGGCGGAGTCCGGCGAGCTTAGGCACGGCACGCCAACAACACTGGCCATTTGTGAGAATAAAATTGATGAGTTTCTTGTCTTCCTCGGCTGTCCATGGACCCTTCTTCACACCAAGCTTATCGCAGCAAGGTTGTCTCCCCATCACTTAATAATAACAATATTATTGCACCACACCACCACCACCACCACTAAAACTATCCAATACACACAACTTTATACAAAAGGCTATCGTCTCCATATGCCTTTGATAAAATGTACTACACATGTATATATATAGAGAGAGAGTGATCAATTAAGAAACACCATGAGGGGAGAGAGGGGGGGAGATTCCATGGCCCACCATTGGTTTGTGAGAGTGATGTGGGAACTAAATGGGGGTGTTCCGGTGTGTGCAGATACACAAAGTGTCGTGATGGGGAATGATGGGTGACACAATGAGAGGGTTACATATATATGTACATCTTGTGATTAAATGTTTTCTTCCCATTTTCCTACACAACCCCACTCTCCCTGATTGCACTCTTACTCAACCATTCCATCACCCATTTCGTCATCACTACGTTTACGTGTCCTTGTACACCCATATATTTTATATATATATACACACACACAAACACTAGTAAGAGCACTTGCAATGGTGTTATTTTGTCTGGACCAATAAATATGTATGAGGTTTTGTGTTTTACTGATGTGGCTGTATTGGGTTTTGTGTTTTGCTGATGTGGCTATATTGGGAGATGTGTTTTATATTGAAAGATTGTGTTTTGGTGTAGTTTTATTGGGGACAACATGAAGGGCATGAGAATTTGTTGGCCACCATGTCGGGTGGGAAGGAAAATGTATAGGAATATGTGTTTTGTTGGTATGGTTATATTGGGAGATGTGTTTTGTTGGTGTGGTTGTATTGAGAAACGTGTTTGCCTTGACTTTTTATGTAATAGAAGTGGGACCCAATATAAATTTTTACTGGGCTAACAAATTTACACTACTGAAGTTGCTCTAAGCTACCATTTTTATTGCTAATAAAAATTAATGGGTTTTAATTTTTAATTAGATTTGAATTAACATGCTCAAGAAATATATATATATATATATATATATATATATATATATATATATGTAGAGTTATAAAGATCTCCTAGATGGGTTTTGCAGCACCCGGTTTGAGTGGTTGGAGCCACAAACCTCTGCAATGCAAGTATGGTGGTGTACATTGGGCGAGTTATAGAGTGATGAAAGGGCTCAGTATTCCAAATCCTGTCAGAGGAAGAAGTGAGGTGTATAATATAATACGCTAAACCTTCTAATCTATTGAATGCTTTTTCTAGGCCAAATGGACGAGGAGAACAAATTCGTGCGGGCTAGAATGGTCTGACACAAAGCAGATAATATTCACTAGACCCAGGGAGAGACGGGTTGTTACAGGTTTGGATCGTATTCGACAAAGAAAAACAAGTGAACTTTTAATTTTATGTTACAATGATTTTACTACAACCTAAAAATAACATGTTTATATAAGAAAATAGTGTGGTCTTTCTTAAATTAATATGCAAGAGATGATTAATATAAGTTAAGTTACTCATAAAAATTGTTAGCAAAAAGAATTATATTATTTTAAAGTTTTTAATTGCTTCTTCATCCAAAGTTGTTCCTTGTAGAGGGGGTATTATATTTTAAGGATTTCGTGTCAAAATAACTTAATTTTGACAAACACTAGTAAATAAACCATAATTAATTTCTTCCAAATCATTGCTTCTCTTGCTAGTTAATTAATTACCCAAACAATAGGTCAACAAGTTGCTAAATCTTGCCTTATCTTGTAAGTTGTGTCATTGTATTAACCAAAGGAACACTTCCAATTATGTTAAATTAAGTAACATAAGCTTATTGTAGGCTTATACATGCATCTTCAAGAGACTACGAGCCCTCACAAGCGTACTCATCTTAGTAAAAGTAAAGCATCATAGTTGCTTTGTTTGACACGGACCACACACAATACTAAAAATTATTCAATGGTACTGATACACTATGTCACACGTTGATGTAGTGTATCAAAATCAATAGGATAGTGCTAATTCACTAACAGTTCGTGATATATAATGAAATGGATAGTTGAAAATGGAGATAGGTAGTTGGAAATTCAAATTTTAAAAATGTACCAATCAGCTTATGAATTGATATTGTCTCATTAGTCGGTTCATGAACGCACACCACATGATCAACATATGATGTGATGCGACAGGACGACTGAATAATTTCTCCGCACAATACTTCCATACCACACGTTTCACATTGTGTGCCACGAAATATTAATTCCAGATTGTTCCAGATTGGACAAATTAAAAACTTGATCCTGGCCGTTTGGTCTTGATCGGATGGACAAAACATCATGGCATGTAATACTTTCGTAAACCCTAAAAAATTTTCATTAATTTGTAAACCAAGACAAACCAAAATGTCAGCCTCATTTAGGCAAGTCATGTCTCTCATGTCAAAGTTGAATACATCTCCCTTATACGATCTATATATATATATATATATAGTATTTTATATTTATACAAGTTTGGTGTTTTGACTTGTATCTCTGTGCGTAGGTGAGTATAGTTCAATGTGGACCCTTGTCCCTTAGTGACACATCTTTACACTTCAAAAATATATTAATAAAGACTAATAAGTTCTAATAAGCAATTCAAAAATTGTATATATGATGAAAACAATATCTATATGTCTTAATTTGCTCCATTTCTGCCAATTGTCACAAATACATTTCATGGAAAGTATAGATGACTTGCAAGGCACTATGGACAAAATTTATTTCTAAGATATTGTCTCTGGATGCGTGTATGTTTTTATGTAACATGATGTTACACACATATATATACACACACCAGTACTATTAGAGTATTAGTAGTAAATGTATCGATCATAGGAAACAATATATTAGAGTGACAGAGGAAGATACTTTCCCCGTGAGGAAAGGAAGTGATTGAATATAACCTAACTAGCACAATAATTGTGAATTCCTCTTTAATGCAAATAAAGAAATAAAAACTATATACATTATACACTCGACTTTGTGGTATCCAAGTTCGAATCCTCCCGAATCACGAGTAACTTAAATGACACTCATGTGTATGGTATCTCATAGAGGTTTCGAGTTCGAGCCTTCTCATCCCCTTCCCTTGTAGTAAAAAAAAAGTCTAAATCTCCCACCGCTTACTTACCAATATATATAATTTAAACCTCGTTCTTCTCGCATGGGCTTCGCCCCGGTCTAACCTATCTGTAGCATGGAGCGGCCTAGGTTGGCGGCCTGAGTTTAGAGCTGACCTAATTGTTTGGTAGACATATTGGATTAGAGAATTCTCAATTAATGTTAGCATAGATAAATCCAGTTCCTTACCATCAACAACACGTTTTCTTAGAGGAAAACATTTTGTGGTAACTCCGCAGTTAAACGTGCTTCTGCTAGAGCACTATCGGGATGGGTGATCACCCAGGAATGCAAATTCGTGAGGGCCCGATGTATCCACAAGAGTCGGACCACTCAAAACGGACAATATCATTGATGTGTGTTGGGCTGGAAATTCTAATAGTTAAAATATATATTTATACACACACACTTGCATGAGATCTAGCTCCAATGGCGTACAATTGGATTATTACAAGCCAAACACGTAGAAGCTAACCTAGGTAAGAAGATATTTTGCATAATAATAAATTAATCAAATAGTGTATCTGGTTAGGTATAAACGGGTAGAACAGTTTTTGTGTTGGAACTACTACGTATACTACTGATGATTAATTAGGTTTGTCTGGTTTAAGACTTTTGTAAGTCATGAAATTAATGCATATAGCAGTTATTGTTGACATCGTACATTATCAATCTGACCGACAATATACTTGGAATTCATAACTCAATTAAATGTGTTCAGATTTCGCAGTTACTTTCAGCCTTTCACATTGAAAATATTTATAGTTGTTGTTTAAAGTGTCTTATATTTAATTTACTATAGTTTACTTATTGTTGCAAGGGAGATGGGTCCGTTGGGAGATATATTGGGTAATATAAATGTGTGATAATAAGTAGAAGGAGGTGAGATAGAAGTTTGACCCAAATCACTTGAGATATTGTTCGTTTTGGGTTAAGACCCGCACGACTTTATCCTTATTAAGAAGGTCCTCAAGTGTTTGAGGTTAGACATTATCTTATAAACTATATGATCACTTGGATTTCACCAAGCACCCGCGCACTTGTGAGCTTAGTTATGCGAGACCCAACAATTGAATTATACGGGTTTGGGTCATTGTGTTACTTCTCACCTTGTGAATGGTTTATTCACAAGAACATCCGAAAGGCCCAATAGGTGACCTAAAAAGATGGAAGTCTTTTTATGATCGAGTATTAGTGAGACAGAAGTTTGGTCCGAAGTGAACATTTGAGGTATTGTTCGCTTTGGACCTAAAACCTACATGACTTTGTCCTTATTAAAAGAGTCCTCAAATGTTTGAAGTTGATCATTATCTTATAAGTCACATCACTTGACTTTCACCAAGCGAGCCGAGACTTAACATGTGAGATAAACAATGAAAATATCTTACAAGAAACCCTATATAAAAGTGAAAATAATGGAAAAATATATATTCATATAACCAAATAAAATTATTGGATATATATAGACAAATTTAATCATTTTTTAACGAAGAATTCACCCAAGAATGAGGTCACCTATGATCTATCCTTGCATGCATGTTAAATCTCAAGAGTAGTCGGCTTATGCGTGGTACGGACAACCCCTTTTATCCCTCAAACTAATTGTTACATTAGTTTCACTAAATGAATCAAACAACTAAGTTAATCCACCGACAAAAATGAATTTAGTTTCGATATTAATTTAACAAAAGTGATAGGAATCCCAATAAATGGGATCTTAGTTGTCACAACGACTGTTGTTCAATCACCACGTTTTGTGAATCCCTAAACTTATATCAATCAAGGGTCAAGATGAATTAATGGGATGATTGGGATCCCTAACATTTTTGTTAATTTAAAGAAAAATGATAATTAATACCCTTAAGGGTGAGAGAGTTCATCACACACGACATGGCTGTATTCAATCCCTACCAAGTGTCTTTAGGGCACCCGTTATCAATACCCTAATTTAAGTTAGAGTTAGGCAACAAAATGGGTGGACCAAAACCAACTACGATTGGAATTTTCAGAAGTCCATGTTTGCATGTAATAACAGATGAGTGTTGTTGGTTTTTTTTTCAAAATCAAAGACTTGTTTCTCTATTTTTCATCAGTCAATATTGAATATATTTTGTTTCAAAATCCGTACATTTTATTTTTCAACACAGCATATTTCTCTTCGAAAAATCTCCCAAACCATCAAAACTGAAGAACAAGCTCGTCCCACATTTGAGTTGAAATTGATTAGGAAACAATACTTACCACTTAAAAATAAAAAAAAATAAAAACCACAAAAGATCCCACGTGTGGATGTGAGCAAACAAACTAACAATACAATATAGCCCGTTTAGACCAACGATATCATACAAATTTGTCCTTTGGACATCTGACATAGACTTTAACTCGCTCCATCAGGCACATGCGCACAGAAGTTTTTTACCTAACGACATGATAAATTTGGAGAAAAACCTAACATGTGATCACAAGGGTATTGCTCCCGGTAAAAATCCAACTCAAGCCTGACGTCAAAAGTCTGTCAAACAATATGATCAAGAATGCACGTCCCTCCCACATTTCAGTTGAAATTGATTATGAAATAATGCTAACCACTTTGAAAAAAAGATAAAAAAAAAAAAACAAAAGATCCCACGTGTGGATATGTGAGCAAACAAGTTAAGAATACAATGCATTGCATCATATCCATTGCTTACCCATCAAAACGACTCATGAGCTACCAACCTAAAAATCAGATTCCATAAAGCCAAGGTTGATGCAACCATTCTCCGTCGAATATTTGACTATTTACAACGTTTTTTCAAGGGTTCAATTAAAAAAATTCATTAGGGTACTAACTCATTACATTACTCATGCGCAATGCAATCGTCACCAAAGAAAATAAGGCACCCTAATAACAACAACATTATTTGATGAAGCAAAAAAGGAGTGGCTGCCTACAACCCTATGAAAAGATGACATATATATATATATATATATATAGCGACATTACCATGTTTTGCATATTCAACCTCATCTCTAGTACTTTTCAGATATGCAATTGTTATATGTATGGTGTTAATGACCCACTTGAATACATCAAAGCAAGCATTCAATTAGAAAACAGACTCAAACTCCCTAATAAGTATCCTATTGACCCTAAATTAAAAGCTTCTCATGATATATAGAATTTTCTTGATCAAAATGTAACCTCCTTTTTGTCTTGCAAAGTCATATGATCACATAAGAGGTCATATAATGGTTGGTAGAGAAGTGGGAAAGAGAGTGAAATGTACTGGTTACTGAATTTTGGCTAGGACCCACTGGATTAAAGAAAGTGAGGGAAAGTTGGTGAGATTCATAAAAGTGGTTTGAGACTCTTTTTTTTCTTTTCTTTTTTCTTTGCTTATTTTGGGAACCCTATAGGCTTGTGCTTTTGTAAGCATTTGTTTTGCTTAGAATTGACACCATTGTCCATTGTTTGTGGTCAATCCTTAAAGGAGGTAGTGGATGAGGTAGATAGCTAATATATTGGAATATGAAATGAAAGGATAAGGATATGCAAGCAATTAAAATCAGTTTGACTACAGTGAAGCAAAAGATGATATGTCATTGGTCGAATGGTGGGTGAACCCTACTGGGTGATGGGTCATTTTCTTCTTTGTCCACCAAACAGTGTTCGTTGAAGGACTTTTGAGGCTGCCAAAGATTCGGGTAGCTGGGCTTTGGTTGCTTGAACACATTTCATTCAAACGATGGGTTTCCTTTTGCAGTACGGCCAAGTACATTTGCCTATCCATTCGTTGGTTATTAGGGGCATCCCAAGAACATCCAGATTGAAATATGAATTTCAAATTAAGTCCGTTTAATTTAACAAGTAACGATATAAGCAATAGAACCCAACATTAATTTTTACTGTACTTTTTTAGAGACATTCAATGGTGCAAATCATGTGAAATCGTCGAAATCATTCCAACAAATCTTTTTCCGTAAAGAAAATAAGCAACTTAAAGAAAGCAAACCGATCAGGTATTCCTCAAAGTACGAGCTTTGTTTTCAGCTTATTGAGATAGAGATGGGCAAAAGAGAGATTTTCGTCGTTTGTGGACCATGCGAATAAATACAAAACCAGTGACCAAGAAAAATGATTGATGAGCAAAATTGATTTGTCCACTTGAAATCTCATGAAATTCTGGCCATCCAATCTTGAAGAGAATTCATCAAGTTTTTTAAAACTTTTCAATCCTCAGCCTCTAATGACACATCTCACTCCCCGATAATATTACAATACATTGTGCTTGAATTATAAATTAATTACCAGAAGCATGAAGTGAATTTCGACGGGCAATCATTTTGGTCCTCCAAATTTGTTCATCATCTTGGCAATTACAGGCGCCACCTTTGGGTTTGATTGATGCTTTGCAAGATTAGCAGGGTTCTTCATTACTGCAAAGCCAAAATATTCAACATTAAAAGTCATTACAGCATATTCTAGCTGGATAAATATTGGAAAACTCTCATAAAAACTGAAGGTCCACATTTTCATTTTGGTCTATACTCGGAAACAATGCGCAATCAACAAAGATCTGGCAAACTAGGAGAATGGAACCAACTGCACCAAGCATGAATAGGATAAACAATTCCCACCTCATCAGATCCTATTACTAAAACAAAAATATGGAACCAAATTTAAATGTTATGGTGATCCTTTTACTTTTCAATCTTACAGACTAACTTCAAAATTAAACCGAAAATCAGGAACTTAAAAAGACCAATTTTTACAACTTAAAACATAGTAATCTCCTCCATCCAAATTCATGAAATAGAAAAGAAAAGAAATGGAAGCACCCCTAGTTGTCAAAAAGAAAGACCAAAATAAATATGAAACCTTCAGTTCTTCCCCCCTCAAAGACTCGGACACTGGCTGAGCAAAAACAAAGTGTTCAAAATTGGAGATTAATTATAGCAAGTTAACATCATTACACATATTCCAGTTTAAGATGCAGCAGAATATGCTCACTTTTCAATACTCCACTACATAGAAGCCCATAATTTCTGCTCGATGATATGCCAAAATATGTCAAATATGAAATATGTAAAGCAGCTGCTATGCCAACTTTGCTAAAAAAAATAGACATATCTGAAGTCCTTTTCTTATTCTACTGCTTTGCCTAGTATTTGTTGCACAACTAAATCAATACTCTTATCTTGTCTTCGAATGGTCAAATCTATCTATCATTTCTGCAATAATATAGTTAATTCTCTATAAAAGAGAGCCCGCACAACTCGCACCAAATTTAAATTGAGGTTGCATTGTGTGGATCGCTGAAAATATTGATGAAGAATTTGCTAAATAACAACGAAGAGTAAAAAGAAGATAAACAGTAAAAAGTATGCATGCATGTGTGCACAAATACTTTTTGAATTGAAGTTGTTCATTGAAAATGTGCTAAGATAGTGCCTCCTGAAGTCTAAACATACATAAACACAAAACTGGAAAGATTACCATCTTGGAGAGCAGCCATGACTTCTGGGTCACTAAAGGCAGTCATCAATTCAGGGTCCTGCTCAATATGCAAACATCGAAGTATCAGATCCGTAAATGGTATTGGCTAGACTAAGAACCGACACATGCATCTTTTAGCACAAAGAAGCAGTAGACATGAATGCATACATTTACACAAAAACATGGCCGACTGAACAAAACTAGAGCTCAGGCATTGTTACATTCCATCATGAGAGAGGAAGATATGCAAGAAGGTTGACCACATAACAGAGCAAGAATGGTAAGGATGAAATTAAGCACAAAGTAAATTGTTCATAGCACGCAAGAAAGCACACTCGTGTCAAAACCAATCATACGTACATTCAATATTTTGCTGAAATCGACATTCCCGGGCATCCCTCCTGGCATCCCTCCAGGCATCCCTCCCGGCATCCCACCTGGAAATCCACCAGGCATTCCTCCTGGGAAGCCTCCAGGCATCCCACCCGGAAATCCACCAGGCATCCCTCCTGGAAAGCCTCCAGGCATCCCACCTGGAAACCCACCAGGCATGCCCCCAGGTCTTCTGCTAGAAGATGACTCCTCTTGCTTCTTGGCCTTCTCATACTCGGCCTTCAGTCAGAGTTTTAGCAAATATTAACAGCATAACAAAATAAAAAATTATGTATGCCCATGAAAAATAAATAAATAATGGTATCAGAAGAATCACACAATTATGTATACCTGTGCTTTAGCACGGCGGCGTTGCTTCTCACGTTCCTCTCTCTCTTTACGCAGCCGGTCATACTTCCTACGATGTTCTTCAATCTTATGTACATTTGGGTCAACCTATGACAAAGGGATTATGATGCAATGCAAAAAAAAAAATTTAAAATTAAAATTATGAGCTTCAATACTTGATCCCATGAAACATGGGCCACGCCAAATCTGCTACCAAACATTCTTAAAGATAATCCCAGAGAAACATGCACATAACGCAATGCAAACACATTCAACATTTGCAGCTTATTCATCAATTAGAGTCCCACAATCCCTGATAGAGTCGCGCCCATACACGCTCAGCACCCAAGGCCCAACTGACACCCACCCATATGGGCCAGCTGTACCCAAGGCCTCCCAGCCTATACTAGAAAACCTTGGGTACTAAGGGAGGCCCATACCTCCCCCTATAAACAACACCTTAGCTCCCACATCTTTCGATGTGGGACAATCCTATCAATACCCTCCCCTTCAAGACCAACGTCCACGTTGGTGGTGCACCATGGCCGACCACTCCGGCAGGCGCACCCCCGTTGGTCGAGCACCATGGCCGGCCACTCCACAGGCGTGGCCCCAAGTTGAAGGCACAACAGGATCATGCTCCGATACCATTGATAGAGTCGCGCCAATACACGCTCAGCACCCAAGGCCCAACTGACACCCACCCATATGGGCCAGCTGTACCCAAGGCCTCCCAGGTCCCAGCCTATACTAGAAAACCTTGGGTACTAAGGGAGGCCCATACCTCCCCCTATAAACAACACCTTAGCTCCCACATCTTTCGATGTGGGACAATCCTATCAATCCCTGACCAAGAAACACTCACACGTACACAACAAGTCAATAACAGCAACAAAAAAAACAAAGAAAGTGTCAGTACTGACTGTAATTCCTCAAGAAGACAGAAACAGTTTAAATTTTCTTTAATCTTTTAAAAGCACCATGCAAGCAGAGGGAAACACTAAGGTTACAACAAAAAAATGAAATTAAAAAGGAAAGTTGATAGAGATTTGCAAGTTCAAAACATAAAGATGTAACCCAAAATGTCATCAAAATGAAGACTCCTACATAAGATTAAGTGATTAACCAATCAATTGCTTCACTTGTTTCATATTTGACCCCAATTTCCTTGGAATGAAATTCGTACTCCTACATTTCCCTTAAGGAATGAAGAAAAAGTAAAAGGAAGAAGGGTAATTATACTGCGTTTAATTCCTCAGACCAACTTCTTATCCCTTTAAAAGACAGAAGACAACCAATGAGAAATACTAATGATCAGAATTAAAAAAACAAAAGCGGATACGGAAAGCGGAATCACGAGCTTTAAATATGTATGTCATAAAAAAAGAAGACTGCTGCCTACATATAGTTCATTAATCAAATGGTTTTCGATTTTCTTACTTTCACTGTTTCACAATAAGTGTCCCCAGTATAACAATCCCTATTATACAGATCAATTGTCAGAAGTATCATTCTCGGTCTTGCATTATTTGAAATTCCATAAAAACACGAACATGATGCACCAAGATTCACGACACGACGAAGAACATTACAATGCAAAGTAAGTACTCGTATGAGAGAGAGAGAGAGAGAGAGAGAGAGAGAGAGAGAGAGAGAGAGAGAGAGAGAGAGAGAGAGAGAGAGAGAGAGAGATCACCTTCTTTAGTACAGCATTTATCTCCTCATCATAATCTAGCCTTGACGCCAAGTGAAGATCCTTTGCAGCATCTTCCCACTGACCAAGCATTGCCCTTGCCATGCCACGGGACTTGTATCCCTTTGCAGAATCTGGGTTAATCTAACACGAGCATCACGAACAGCAAAAAGTTACCTTAGAATTCCCATTACATTGCTGTCCAGTGAAATTTGACACAAACACAAAAGAACAAAAAAACAAAAAACAAAACATATGGTGTATAACAAGCATGCCACCCATTAGGAAAAACAAAACAAGAGAAGCACAAGAATAGCAGACCATGTATGTTTATAAAAGGCAGCAGCAATATCAAAGGATTTTGAGAACAATACCAAAATCATCATCTACATAAAAGCTCATTGCGGACACCTTGGTCCATTCCACAAATGAATAAGAGAATAAGTCGGAATCTCCTTCACTAAGCTAATAGTGTATATGTCCTGTTTTATTGCTTGCATCCCCATATTTTCCTGGCCTTCCTCATCTCTCAGTCTTTCTAATATCTTGCACAACAATATCCTCATGTTTTCACACTATAAAATTGCAGCTCAGTGTATCACATCTCGTCATCTCGACCAGTATTGCCCCTACCATAAATAGAATAGTAACAATGCCTATCCTATGATTCTTCTAAACTTAATTACATAGTGAAACCACCATCATACAAAGTCAATATCCATACAAACATGTGCATTCACATGTAAAATTTTGTAATACAAGAATGCAGGGTAGGATGGAAAAGAATCACCTTAACCTTACCACTGACTTGAAGAAACTGGAAAAAAGAAACTTGTCAAGATTTATTTCTTAGTTTTATTTTTGCCCCATTTGTTACGTTTTAATTTCAAAGAATTCCTAATTTCCTATTCATCAATTCTATGACAATACAAACTCCTTAGTCCCAACATCCACCACAAGTCCATAAGGCTTTCAGAAAAATATTAATTGGGATTGAGTAGAGCAAAGAAAAGAAACCAACTTCTAGAGCTGCAGTGGCATCCCGGATAGCAGCATTTGGTTTCTTCATTTTGATATAAACAGTGGCTGGAGGCAACCAAAAAAAATATGAGCATAATGATTAAAACAAAACCGAGATTTGTTGAACTCAAAATATTGTAGCATACAAAAATACTCTATCATCTTACCTCGTGTTGCATACATAATTGCAGATGCTGGGTTCAACAAAATGGAATCAGTCAGATGCTCAATTGCCTCGTCCAACTTACCTGCATTGCATGGAGCCAACAATTCTCCTTACATTTTACAGGCACACATAAAAATGCGACATTTATACAAGCAACGAGTAACCACACGTCAAATTAGACAAATTCTACCTTCAGACATAGCTTCCATGGCCTTGGCCTTTGCCTCCTGGGCAGCCTCACGGTTCTCATCCGTCACCTCGACAGACGAGTCTCCCATCTGCGAACAAAACCACATACACCGTCACAAGATAAACACCAGAAAATCACAATTCAAGTAGAGTACCGCAAACTAACAAGAAATCATGCCTTCTGTGGAGGATCATTGTCAAGCTCCACAGTGTCACCTTCAAGTTCAATATCCGATTCAATTATTTCGTCCTCTTCCTCATCAGGGGCGTCTGGTTCCGGTTCTGGTTCGTCCTCCACATCCTCGTACTCTTCATCCACCGCGGAACTCTTCTGTATTGATATACACTTACACACTCAGATGCCCTAGCATATATACATAAAATCCAAAATTCCCCCACAAAAATTTTAAAAAAAAAGATTACCGATTTGGTTTGTCCATGCTCGTAAGCAGAGGCAGGGACCTTGCCGCCGAGACTGAAACGAATAGTTGAGAGAATTTCAAAAACAAGCGAAACAAGAGACACAGAGATTTTCCAAATAGAGACAGCAATTCGCGAAGAAGTACCTTTCGAGGTAGTCGCGAAAGAAGGAGAGCGTGGGATCGGTGAGAACGGCGGGATCAGACTTGCAGAGTTCGACGAATTGCTTCAACTGGGTAAGCTTCGATGGATCCATTTTTAGGGTAGAAGAGACGCGATTTAATGCGAGGGAAGGGTTTTCAGGAAAGGTAGACGTCTAGACTTTACCTTTGGACTCTTGCTGAAAGTGTGGGACCAGTGTCTTCGACCGGATAGGGTTCGCCGAAGGCCGAACAGTATCGTCGCTTTTCCTTCTTTTTCTGTCCCTCTCTTCTGAAAAGTGAAAACCTACCCGAATTATGGCCCATAGAGCTAGCCCTAGTTTCGGGCTGACCCATTGAACACTAATTGCCGACCAATGTTTAGTAAGCCCATGGGCTTTAGGAGCCCACAACAATGTGAAGAAATTCTTGAGCAAGAAAGGCTCATCAGAGTTTTTGGAGGCAAAGAAAGTGTCTAGATCTAGGGCTGTCAAAAAAGCCATGCAAAATCGAACCGATCGTTAAAACGACTGATTGATCGGTTACTGTTATATATATGTTAGTAAGAATCGATCCAAAAACTTATCAAACTGTCAATAACCGACCGATTGATCAGTTATTTTATGTCAAAAAACTGAAAAAAAAAAAAAAAAAAAGATCATGAATACCCCTATGTAGATCTGCTAATTCTTTGCCAATTGAATTGCCATGAAGGTGAATTGGGTTTGCCTTGTGAGTTTATGTTCTTATGAACTCTAAATGCGAACTTAAAATACAAAGTACTGAATCACTGTTGTTTTTGTAAGACCTAAAATAATAATATTCCCTACTTTGTCATTTCACTTTTCAGGGCTCCGCATTTTAAGTACGTGGGAGATTTGCCAGATTAACAAAAAAAAAAAAACAAAAAAACAAAGACTACTCCCATTTTTATTTTATTTTTTTGAGATGTCCCTTTAGGTTGCAGGCAGCGAGAGCCATAAAAGATAGTCCAATAATGCAAGCAAAAATTATAATAAGTATGGTAAGTTATAATAATAACTCATTGAATTACAAATAAGACACTCTCACAACTCACAAACAATAAGATACAAACGAAGACACAACAAAAATAAATCATCTAAATGCGGAATATCCGGCGCGGCTCTCTAACATTGTGCGATCGATCTCAGCAATGTATAATGTGACAAGTCCATCTGCTCTTGACTATATCAAGAACACCATAGATAATCCTAATAAACCATCACTGAAACCCAAATGAAGAGCAAACTATATAATCCCGTCCACGCTACCCTTCCTCCATCGCTGCCAGGAACTGCAAAAGCCGTATCAATGCGGTTAGTATAGTATTAGCATTCCACTCACCACAAACTTGTAAGTAAAAAAAAACACTAATTCAATAGGGTAATGTTTAGGTTCAGGCTCAAACAAAGGTCAACACCATTTTATGCCAGGAGTGAGTGAGGAGAGAGAAAGAGAGAAAGAGTGAGGAGAGAGAAAAGAGAGAGGAGATAATAAAGTAATAAATTGTATTATTTTATGTTTAGGGGAGTGAATAGTAATTCTCTATACGTAGGAAATCACTGTACATGTTTTGTAAAATAGGGAACCTCTAGTAATATATGATGTAGAGCTAATAAATTATCTACTGTAGTTCTCTATTTTATAGATAAACACATGTTTAGGTAATATGATGTGGGCTCTAAGCATTCCTCGTTTTGGATCCAACAGTAAGTGTTCTACAATTACTAGCTTTATAATACAATTCCTTGAAAGGAAGTTTGTGCAGGTTTGATCTTTCAAAGATCAAAATAAGTAACTAAAGCCATATATATAGAAGTATTGACTCTTTTTCCCTCATGAATATTAGGTAATATAACCAAATAGAGCCAAGATGGGAATTTGTTTTGGTAGTATCAAGCCAAGATTGGGGACGGCATACTCATGAAGAGGCCGCATCACCTGTGCACTTTCACATCTATTCGGCGTTCAGGTTCAATAATGACAAATAAAAATAATTGTTAGGTATGTTCATCACTTCACCTAATCCACCTAAAGCTATTAAGGCAAAGATTTGAGATCAAAGTAAGTCAAGCCTAACCAATCTCCCAAAAACGAAAAATTATCCTTGACATAACCCCCAAATTGCAGAGATATTGTATCTAGAATTTGATCCTATGATTCCCAAAATTTCTTAATTTGACAGTTAAAAATTTCACCCAGAAAAAACAGAAATGGAATTTGATGCTAGGATTCCCAAAATTTCTTAGTTCGATTCACCCAGAAAAAAACAGAAATGGAATTTGATCCTATGATTCCCAAAATTTCCTAATTTGACAGTTACAGATTCACCCACAAAAAACAGACCATAAAAATGGTAATATAATTAAGCATCTGTAGATAAACAAATTGGAAATGGAAGAAGGGAGAATTGAAAAAGGGTACCCGGAGGCGGCGGAGTGCCGACAGGAGACGGAGCTGCTAAGACAAGAAAAACAGAGAGCACGATTATTTAATGCTACTTAAAATTAAACAAAAATAATTTCACAATTTCTTCTTCAAATTGAAATTTATACCTCCACCAGTGGCATTACAGGCACTGATATCAGTACTAACTCCGCAGGCACGGGTGAGTGCGAGGGCTTGAGCGAGTTCAACCCCCAACGATTTAAGCAGGTCAGGGTTTTGATAGAGGTTGCAGAGGCAAGGAAGGTCGTTAGTGACTGCATCCTTGATAGGGTCGCAACAACTGGAAGGAGGGCTTGTGGAGTTCAAGTATTCCGCACAGGGGACCAGCTTCGATGCACAGGATGCCACCTGTTGTGCGTCTGTTTGGCTAATTGCGGTGGCCAAGAGAAGGACCGCCGCGATCAAGGACATGTAGGCGTTGTTGAAAGCCATCTCTCCGGTATGATTCAGCTTTGATTTGGGTATGTTCGGTGACAGCGTCTCTGGTTTATATATATGTGAAGTTTGGTTTGAAGTTTCTTTCGGTCAAGAAATTTAGCAAAATGAGACACTTCTCCACGCAAGTTCGATGCGCGTTATGATGACGCTCTAATTGTTTACAACGTAGAATTTCCTGGTAATTTTGGACATACAGAATTTCATTATTAATTAGGGTTGGCAAAAAAAAAATCGTTTTCGGGTCGGACAATATCACTTGTTTATGAAATATTTAATTGTTTGGATCCTAACCCAGATTGAACTTCATACATACTTAAATAACCAAATCCGAACAAATAAATCATATAATAACTTAATCCGAGTGAGAGTCTGGACAAGTAAATAGGACAAAATTTATATGTTTGGACCTAGACTCAGTTTTAAATAAGACAAAAAAAAAACTTTGTGTTTACACTTGGATTTCAGACATATAACTTAAGTGTAAACTTAATTTAATCCACATCGAACAAATTCGATTATCCGAACTAGACAGAGTTTTGACACCCCCGATTACAATGATTTTGGGTTTATTGATTACCTACCCCATATAGGATAGCTGGAATTGGTGGTTGACGACATATGTGATCATTCAGACTTGTCAATGTTTTTCTAGATGAGTTTCTTGAGTATCAGTTTTGATTTCCCTTGCTTGAGAACTTCCCAACTAAAATGTGAGATAACCAAATAAAGAAATCGAAACAAATAAAACTATTTACCTCTTTTAAAATCCATTTATTAGTATACCCGTTTACGTGTTCAAGTCAATGATGTGAAGCCCTTCCTAAGGGTTTTTTTTTATTTTTTTTTAAACCTATAATGATATCATGCAAGTTTGCTTTTCGTACAATCGATAGGAGACTACACACATGTCATTAGATACATATACACATAAATTTTTCACCTGACGACAGGATAAGTTAGACCAAAATCTAATGCGCAACTACAATGATATTACTCTCAGTGAGAATCGAATTCAAAATCTTTCGAATCCATACAATTTAGCCCAATAAAAATTTACCACTACATTTAGGGGTGGTAAAACTCTATTCGGTTTGGATGATCGAATTTATTCGACCCTGATTAAACAAAGTTTGAATATAAGTTATATGTCTGAAATCTGGGTCCAAACACAAATCTTTTGTCCAGTTTAAAATCGGGTATGGGTCTGGGTCAAAACATATAAATCTTGTCCGATTTACTTGTCCGGACTCTAACCCAGATTATATTATTATTCGATTTACTTGTCCGATTTAAATCAATATGAGTTTGGTCAATTAAGTACGTCTGAAATCTAATCCGGGTTAGGATCCACATATGTAAAGAATTCGTAAACACATGATGTTATCTGATCCGAAATTGATCCAGAACCAAATTTTTGTCGCCTCTAACTACGCTATAACCATAGTAGTTGAATCTTTCTAAGCTTGTGAATTGTTGGTTTGGGAGCCTTTTTGTCTAATTTGAAAAGATGGAAATAAAAACAAAATATCTTATAATCACAAGACTTAAAATATTTTAATCCATAATTGATTGGAAAGACCTTTCATCAAATTGTAGTTTGAACAAACACAATAGTCAAATGAAATGCGCGTTGAAAATTGACAATTTGGTCCGCCTTGTGAGATCCCATCACTATTATTAAAAATATATACTTGCCTCTTCAAAAAAATTTTAAAAAAATGTACTTGATGTATTAATTGTAACATATTAATTAATTTAGCATAATTGATTGATTCAAATTGATTAGAAAAAAGTTTATAATAAAGTTATTCGCGGGAATTTATCTTAAAAAAAAAAGAATTTAAATCCTATCTAATTTGGTATTTGATATTTCTTTTAATTTAAAATGATTAAAAATGAAACTATTTAGTACAATAATTTTGTGCATTGCAAGTTGTGGATGCAAAAAACTGACGATTCACAAGTCAGCTGCTGAGATGGCTAACGCAAAAGCAAACTCCAGCGAATCCTGGGACACTCCGACGCTCAAGTTAGTGTCAAACTCAAGAAGTTCTAATAATCTTAGTAATTGCAATTTATAATACGTGAATCAGCGAATGTGTGTGGACCTTAGCTCAACCTCAGTCTCTTTTATATAGAGGTTTATTCTTAGCACGAGTTCTTAAAATTACAGTACGTAACTTTCTTGTTACCTATCATACTGCAGGACGTAGCATTCTTATCACTTATCATATTGTAATATGTAACTTTTTTGTCATCTATCATACTGCAATACGTAGCTTTCTTGTCACCTATTATGCTGATTTTGCATGAGTTATTTTTCTCATCCACACAATTAATGAATTTCGTGCGGACGACCATGCCAGATAAATCGATCTGTAATCATTTCAAAATCTGGACAAGACATAAATCACGTGAGAACAAATGAAAGCTCATGTCCGATTCTTGTTGGAAATTAAGGAAGAGTGGAAAGTAATTATGGAGCCCAAAGTCGCATCCCACATGTGATTATGCCATTCACACTCTCTCACGAGACTCAACCACCACCACATTCTTTGAATGCTCTCTTCGTTTATTTTGCTTTGCATGATTGGATGATACATCATTAAAATAATACTACTCTCATTCATTAAATAATTTTTTCATAATTTTTTTTAAAGTTATTTATAACAATACAAATCATTGAAATTATTTTATCAACGATGCACATTTATTTTGATATTTACTCTCATAAAGTAACACAAAAATATTAACATAAATACATATTAAATGTGATATAAAAAATATCATATACAAGATGAAATAATATTTATTGAAGTTGTGACCAAGGATACTTCAAAGAATATAACTCATATGTGCATCATGCCACCAATCATGCGATGACGGATAATGCTTACAAAATTTGAAGCTCCGAAAGTCGTATTCATCTTTGCGATGTTAGTGTACCACATAGTTTAATTTCTTGCCCTTCCTTTCTTGCTCTTGCTTTTGCTTTTGGGGGATGGATTAGGTAGGGAGAGACTCAATGGTTTATCTCGTGGCGGATGCACACAATTGAATGGGGGCTCCAGGCCCCCCAATTTTTCTTTTTTAAAAACATTAACTTAATTATTAAGTATTTATAAATATAATGTATCTATTATCAAAAAATACTTAAATTTTTTAATTATTATATAATATGTATGGTTAATATATAAATTATAATTATTGATTGATTCACACTTGTAAAAGAGAAAAATTATTGATTGGTACACACTCACACATGATGGTATATGTAATGATTTTTTTTGTTATCTCAACATTTTATGTTTTATTTGTAGATATTTAATTAATTTAATGATTATATAAATATTTACTTCATTTAATGACTATGTAGATATTGCTTATTTTTTATTACTTTTCAGTAAATATGTCTAATTTTTTTTTCCAAAGGTGATGCCCCTAAACTCCCATCAACCTTTGATCCCCTCCTATAAATTCCTAACTCTTCCATTGACCAAACCCCCCTTAATTTATTTTATAGATTCACCATTGTTTATTCGCCAATATTCAGAGAGACTCGTCGTTCACGATTCAAAATTTAGTATTTGCACATATAACTATGATTTGTTAAATGTAATTTTCGCCTATGCCTAGTGGTGAATCTCTCTAAGGTCAAACCGTCTGGAATCAAAAAGTCTTGTGTTCGATCTACCTGATGAGTTTTGACCCAGATAATCTTATCACCATATAAAAACTTACATTAGCGCGGGTCTCCCTAACACAAGAAAAAACTCTTTTTTTAAAATAACAGGAGAAGGAGAATAATAACACACCCCTAGGAGCACAACATCGTGCAAGTTTGAATCGGCAACCCTTTTCGGCTTAATGTTCGATTGGTTGCACTAACCAGGACCGATCCTAGCCCAAAGCAGCTAAAACAAATTAAGCTCAATGATAAAATTAAAAACAAAAAACAAAAAGAGAGAGAAACCGACAAACCGTAAGCCCAAAAGAAAACAACGAGCCCAATAACCCTTTTGGACTTTGACTCGAGAGGCCCGTTACTGGCCCTTCTTGATGAAAATATAGCAAATGGCACACCAGGGGAACCAGGTAAGAGCTGTTATCAAGAAATTTGTTTGATATGTTTTGTGCAGAAACAAGCTGCAGCTTTCATGGAAAAAGCAGCCGTTTTCAAATACATAACAGTTTAATTCCCAGGTGATATCTACAACAATGAAAACTCCATGTAGTGATTTCTTAGCAAATTAAGCTCCATGATTCGCCACATACTGTAGCAACTCCTTAGGCTGATTGAATTTTCTGTATAAAGAATTTGAACACAAGATGTCTCCTAATGTATAAAGATACCTTTTTTTTCTTGTTGGGGTAAGTATCGAAATGTCCCCCGTACTAAATCAAGTCTCTCTACTTTGTTTCAGGTTAAATAAGCTCATGTACTTTGAATATTCGGCTAAACAAGCTCCTATTGTTCATTTCCGTTATAACAGTACTGACATGGCCACATGAAATTTTTTTTTTTTTATCATTACTGACATGTCAATGATCAATTGTCACATAAAAGAATTCTCCACTGTGCATCTAATTAGAAAGACTTGTTTAGCCTAAACAAAGTAGATGATCCAACTTTAGTACTTACCTCTTGATTTTAATTACTTATCCTCTTTTGAAAGTACAGTAGCCATTTTAATACTTATCCTCTTGGCTTTAATTACTTGTTATCCTTTTGGTTTTGAGTTTCTTTGCAACAGCCCTCCTCCGCTCTATGTCAATAAAGTGGTCAAAATTGTCGAATTAAGAAAAGAAGTCACCACCTGCCCCTGCGCCTAGGTGACAGGTTTCCAATTTTTATATTTCTCCAATGCTCGAAGTGATGGCAAGGGCATTATTATTTCTCAGATTCACAACCTCCCAAATCCCTCCGTAAAGTGGCCCTCAATCATGTCCTTGCAAGTCAAGTAGACAAATATTAAATCATCACTGGGAACCTCATCTATAGTTACTTATGACACTTTCTTTTCTGGCTCGACACATATCATGTTTGGCACCCAAATCTTGCTTCCACAATGCTTTTTACCAAACTTCAGTTCAATTGGACCTGTGTCAGTGTGCACTGATTAAGCAGATAAATGAAGAACCAAGAGTGAGGCGAATCAATCTTTAAAACCTTTTTTTAACCGACAAACTATTCAACCCAACATGTCTTTCAAAGAACTGAATGAACGAAAAACCTCAAACTGTCAGAATAGTTCACACTATTCTAACGATAGATAAAACTAGACTGAAGTCAATACCAATGACAAAAACGAAAAAAAAAACCATAAAAAAATACTCCCAACTACCGAGCTGCGACCTTAATGTCATCCCATCGTAAGCACAGCGACATAACCAGAGGTGGGAAAAGTAAGAAAGAAGGCCGACATGTTAGATTTTTTTTTTTTCCATGAAAACACAAATATATAAAAAGAATAAACAACATTAACAAAGAGAGTGGAGAGTGGAGACAGAAAAGCAGTTAAAGGAAAGCAGCTAAAGTAAAAGTCCTCCATCAAGATGATTCCCAACTCCTCTATTTAGTCCCTCCCATGCTCTCACTCATCTCACCATCAAGATCCAATCCCCTCTCAAACATGGCAAAGTACTCTGGCCTTTATTTGCTTCTTCTCTGCTTTGCACTCTCTCTGGCTAGCAAGGCAGAGCCTGCAGTCACCAGAGATTCCAGCCCTACCGATTTCATCAAAAGTTCATGCAGGTCCACCCGCTATCCCGCTCTATGCGTTCAATGCCTGTCAGGATATGCGAACGCAATCCGTGGAAGTGAGCACCATCTTGCTCAAGTTGCCTTAACAGTGAGCCTATCGCAAGCTCGATCAGCTGCAGCATTTGTGTCCAAGCTGGTCAAGGTTAGAGGACTGAAGCCTAGAGAGTACGAAGCTGTGAAAGACTGCATAGATAACATGGGTGATAGCGTGGACCGGCTTGGTCAATCGGTTAAGGAGCTCGGCCACATGGGTGGAACCGTTGGTCAGGACTTTGTGTGGCACATGAGCAATGTCCAGACTTGGGCCAGTGCTGCTCTAACTGATGAGAACACTTGCCTTGATGGGTTCGGTGGCCGTCAAATGGAAGGAAATGTGAAGACTGTAATTAGAAATCGAATCGTCAACGTTGCTCGAGTTACTAGCAATGCACTCGCTCTGGTTAATCGCTTTGCAGCAAGACACGGAGCTGCAGCAGCCGCCACAGAGGAACCTCAGGGTTAGTGAAAACCCATGCACAAAAACATGGCATGAACTGAAATAATGATGTTCATAAGTTTTGGGCTTGAAGTAGGTTTTGTATTAAAGGTTCTTAACTTGTTTTGATGCTTGAAGAGTATATGTGATATAAAATCAAACTTGAGTTTGTACTATATATAAACTATTATGCAATATCATCCTGTTCTACTTCAATCTGACACAGCAAGTCAAACTTTCTTAATTTCTTGATCTTTTCAGTATAGCATGGCCTCTGCCTATAGAAAAGACTCTTGTGAAACAGGTTATCAAAAGACAATCACAAATTATAGGATAATATGGAGAAGCAATCGAAGATATAAAGATAGAAGAAGAAGAATATATGATTTACGAGGTTCGACAATTTGATTACGTTCTCGGGTTTGTGATTGTTTTCAATATAAGAAATTTCTTAATTCATTTGGCTCGATTGATTGATACGCTACGCTCTCCTCTTGTACAATTTCCATTTTCTTTAGAGTTTTTAGGTATTAGATAATACTTTTAATATGAGTCATTATTTAAAGATAAGAAAGAAAAATAAATTGAAATCCATTGAGTTGGGAATAACATCAGCATCACAACCATGGCATAGCTGGTGCATATTTTTGGAGAAGTATGAGCGCGATGGGAAATTGGGATGCAATGGTTATTTAAGGTAATTGTTAACGATGTCGGATTAGGCTGAAAATCGCACAATTAACTCAAAACGACCTGTTTTTGGTCAAATTTACACCACTGTTGGAAGTTGAACTCCAAAGCCACAAAATTGATTTGTTATTACTGGTTTTTTTCATCATGCTAATGACATTGGTCATTCAGCACAAGGAGAATCAATAGACAATGACCCGCAATTAGTGGCTAATGCTAATCTGTATTTTAATACAGATTTTTCTTTCCCCCAACTTTTGACTTTCTTTACCAGCACACACACCTTTAAATCAATTGGATCATCGACATCATCAACACAATCTCAAAACATTAAAATACAAGAACATATTTATCTGAAATCTTAACCCACTCGAATCAACAAATATAAACAAATATTATATGCTTTGTATTTGTCCGTTCATTGTTATTATATCAAACCCGCACGATTTTATATCTCTAGGTTATTTCACTTAATAATACTTGAGCCTAGAAAAAACTTTTGTTAACTGACAGAAATTTGAATATTATTTTTATAAATTACATCGTTTGATGTTCTCTAAACGACCTCAATTATAAGCACACTTGCAGTTGTCCCATGAAGATTTGATGTTTTGTAAATAAAGCAAGTATGAAATGCAGGGTCTAGTCTTCTAATAAAGTTAACAAGGAGGCTCCACCAGTGATAGACTTCATTATAAATGTCCATGGTGGGAAGCCGATTTTGAATTTTCTGCAAATAAAGTGTTTTTGATGGGTCATCATGCGTGTTAGGTATTCAACTGCTAACAAAAGTTGAATATGTAAACAAAGCAGAGATTCCGCAGGTGGAATTAGTGGGTGCCTCGTTTTGCTTTCTAACTAGTCACAAGTAGATATATTAAATGTTGGGTTCTTTTGTGTGGAGCCTGGTTTATTTTATTTCTACCGGGACGACCTGATTTGATGACCCGACCCGATAAAGATTGTTGCGGTTCAAAAGAAATTTATTTGGGCTGCTTCATTTTGCTTTCCAGATAGAGCCACAAGTAGATATACTAAACGTTGGGCTTTTTTTGTGTGAAGCTTGGTTTATTCTATTTGCGTGGGGTGACTCGATTTGATGATCCGACTAGATGAAGATGTGTGGCTTATATATTTACAGTGTAGGGTTTCGTAGTGGTTAGTAATCCTTAGCTGTCACATTGTACTTTTCTTGTTGAATAGTGAAAAATTTATGCAACTAAGTGGATGTAGACACAATTGGTCCAACCACACAAATTCTTGTATCGTGAATTTTTTTCTTGTTACTCTTTTTCTATTCTCTATAATTTTTCGTCCACAACGCTAAAAGCAACTTAAGCTAAGAAGCTTCACTCATTGAACTCACAAGACATATATATGGCATACAAAGCAAGACAAACTTGTATCAGTGTCTACGCAATTTTGTTACTTAATTTATAAAACTTGAATGGTAGGCATGAATCCTTCCGGTTCTTCAAATCGTCGAGCCTCCACCAGTATATAAAGAGGGAACCCCTAAAAGGAAATTCAATCTTTGTAGGTAATTATTCATTTAGGAAGGGTTTGGTATGTATGAAAAAACTAGACATCAATCATAACTATACGATCTCATATTTGTACTAAGATTACATCTCAGATCTAAGACGATGAAAACAAAGAATAATAAAAATAAGAAAATGAATAAGATGATGGTGGAGGAGCGACGATGGCGATGGAGGCGGTCGGTGGCGGTGGTGGAGATGGAGGATAGGTATCTTAGATCTAGGTATTTCTTAGATCTATGCCTATTGAAAAAGAAGGGAAAATATGTGATTATGTAATTTTTAATTTTTAAAAGAGGCATTTATGTGGAAAAGAGGTACTTATATGGAAATAAAATTTTAATTGGACCTAAGCAACTCCAGTGGACACATTTTCAAGTGCACTCTTTTATGGAGATTTTGGAGTGTTAAAGCTCTACAATGGACGAAAATTGACACTTGAAAACACATGAGAATTTTAGAGACATTTGGGATTTAGAATATCCTTTAGGTTGTGAATAGTACCCACATAAACCAATAAAATTTCACCACATGTACTTAAGAGAGAGTAAGAGAAATAAAGATGAAGGGAAAGCAGCTAATAGTTGGTGTTATGGAGTGCTTGAAAATATGTTACCATTGTAGCACAAATACTTGATATTAGTTTTTGACACTACTATCAAGTGTTACATTTTTTGCTACCGTTGGGGATGCTAAGTGTCCCACATTTGTCAAGAGAATACTTATATGACATTTTCCGAATTTTGTTTGGAATTTTTTCATTACAAATTTATGGTATGATGGGTCCAATCTAAGCAATCTACCATATTAATTAATTTTTATTGCCAATACACGTTCATCACCAGATAAGTACTTCACTAAAATGTGGGTTGATTGATTGAATAGGTCCGGCCCCAGATGGAGCTAGTGGTGGTTAATAATCATATAGCCGCCACTGTACTTGTCTTCTTAAATTAGTGAAAATTATATGTAACCATGTGAATGTAGACACAATCGACCAAACCACGTAAATTTTTATATTGTGAATTTCTATCTCGTTATTCTTTTTCTCTATAATTTTTTCGTCCACAACACTAGGAACAATTGACGCTATAAGCTTCACTCACTGAACTCACAACACATGTATACGACGTACAAAGGAAGACAAACTTGTATCAGTGTCTATACAACTTCGTTACTTAAATTAGAACAGTTGAGTTGGTTAGGCATGAATCCTTCAAGTTCTTCAAATCGCCAAGTCTTCATGAGTATATAAAGAGGGAACCCCTAAAAAAAATTCAATCTTTGAAGGTAGCTATTCAGTTAGGAAGGGTTTGGTACATATGAATCATCAATCATAATTTTGTTTGGGATTTTTTAATTACAAATTTCTGGTATGATGGGTCAATCTAAGCAATCTACAATTTGTTTTTTAAATGTCATTAAGAAATTTACTTCTCATTGAAATCGATTTTTGGACACACATATACCTAACCCAATCAATTATCAGTCGAATCACCTCTCATTAGTATCTCTCATTATTATATAGGTACTTCAACAAAATGTGGGTTGATTGATTGAATAGGTCCAGCCCCAGATAATACCTGATTCGGTCCTGATTTTTCATTTCCCTATCAATGAAAAGGATTGATTAGAAAGATAAACAAACAACTGGCAACTCTTGCCCATACATAATAATTTAATTAAAATGCATGATTTTTTGGTGGTTGATTGTGATTGAGAGTAACAACTAACAAGATACCAATTTTTCTTCCTTGTTTTTTTTTTTAATTTTTTTCTTTCTTTCAATGATTATCAAAACACACCTTGTATTTTAATTCTTGAATTTGAATTTATCCCTTGGTTGCTGATACACTTGAATTACATGTATCACATGATAAGATTATCTTTGATCTCTCTCGCTTTTTTAATAATCGATAACGATACTATACAAATTTGTTCTTTGAACATCCGATATAAATATACACTTGAATCGTTAAGTCAGCGTGCATGGATGGAGCCACCAAGGGACCAACCCCCTTGGTCTTTTTTAAAATTATATATATATCGAAAACGTCATGTAGCTCATATGTTTGGTAGCACATGGGAACCCAACAGGTTTATTTCATTTATTTAATTAATGGAATAATTTTATTTACACTCTTTTATCCCATAATTCATTGTCCAAAATTTATTGTTTTAATATAGATTTTATTTTTTTTAAAACACAGTTTAAAATTCATTGTTTTAGTTCTGAATTCATTTAAAAAAACAAAGAAATTAAGAAATTTCATTGAAAAAAACAATGGAATTAAGATTTACCCGATAAAACTCATCGATAATAGATCTTGTTAGAAAGAGTTTTATGCGTTGATTCTGAATATGTAATTTTTTTTAAAATTTAACATGTATTTTGAGAGTTAAAACATTTTAAAATTTCATTTAAGTGACTTGGGCTCCCATGAGCTACCACTATATGTGTTACCTAACACTACTGTGTATGTATATATATATATTTATTGTTTTAGTTCTGAATTCATTTGTTTTTGAAATTTCATTGAAAAAAAATAATGGAATTAAGATTTACCCGATAAAACTCATTGACAATTGATCTTGTTAGAAAGAGTTTTATGTGCTGATTCTGAATATGTAAATTTTTTAAAAAATTTAACATGTATTTTGAGAATTAAAATGTTTTAAAATTTCGTTTAAGAGACTTAGGCTCTCATGGGCTACCACTATATGAGCTACCTAGCACTACTGTGTATATATATGTGTGTGTGTGTGTATATATATATGAATATATGCTTCCCTTGGAATTTTTTGAAAATTATATTTTCCTCTCTATGAAGAATTCTCATATAAGAGTTTAATGTAAGGGTGTAAAATAAGAGTTACGTTTTAATGGTGCGGATGAATGAGATGGCAAGTGGAGTTCATTGTTTTGGGTCCCACATGTTTCAAATCAATAGTGTAAACATAAACCCTTATTTTACACCCTTACATTATACTCTTATGTGAGAATTCCTCTATAATATATACACACAAGCTACATGGTGCTTTTAACAAACAACATATATAAATAACCCTAAAAATATATTGTTACGTATCGCTAATTCATAATTGAACTAATTATAGTTAAATTACAGTTATTTACTCTATTATTTCATGATTACTCATTAATTTTTCAAACTAATAATTGTAATTTTTTGTGTTGCTTGTTATCTGTCTTCTTTTTTCAATAATATAAAATAATATATATATATATTTCAATTAAAATGGTCATATTTACTGCATTGGATGTTAATAAATGACATACAAATAGCCGAAATTTTTTTTCCCTCGGTGTTGCCCCCAAACCCCCTCAATCCCTCATTCAAAATCCTGACTACATCCCTACCTATGCGCACATAAATTTACCAGCTAATGATGGGGCCAAAACCCGGTGCATCGGTGCATGGCCTCTATTGCAAACAAATGATAATCTAAATGTGATGGAAGACCAATTGTATTTTCAATGAGCTGTTTTTTTTGTTCTTTGGGTCCCCAAAATTGGAAGGACAAAGTGCAGGCTGTCATCAAACAGTGTCCATGATTGTTCACTTACATATGGTGACTCTTCTTACATTCTCTTGTGTAAGTTTATGCAGTTACTAACCTTGTCCTTTCATCCTTAAACCGGGTTATGGGAACCACAAAATTAAGCCTTTTCTTTTCTATAAATCACACACTCTCCCCTTTCTAATTTCATCAACACCCTCCAATGGAAGGTAGTTTTGCAGTTTATGCAGTTCCTACTCTGCTTTTTCTGGCCCAATTACTCTGTTTCACCAATGGATTTCCAATCTATGAAGAACAAAACAAAGAGTACATCAAGACGTCATGTACCAACACAACTTATCCCAGATTGTGCTACAAATCTCTCTCAACCTATGCAAGCAAAATCAATGGTGACCCCAAATTACTAGCCACAACTGCTCTCAATGTGACATATATCTCCACCCAATCGACGTCGAAATTGATGAAGAGGATATCAAGAATCCACAATTTGAGACCCAGAGTGGCTGCAGCCGTGGCGGATTGTGTTGAAGTGTTGGGTGACTCTGTTGATGAGCTGCAGAGGTCAATTGAAGAGATGGGTCGTGCCGGAGGAGGACCGAGTTTTGGGATTGTAATGAACGATATAGAGACATGGGTTAGTGCGGCATTGACAGATGATGATACTTGTATGGATGGGTTTGGTGGTAAGGCCATGAAAGGAAGAGTGAAGATGTTGGTTAGGAAAAATATATTGAGAGTTTCTCGTTTGACTAGCAATGCTTTGGCTCTTGTTAACAACTATGCCTCCTCTCAAGCTGCCTTGGCTTGATTAATGAGGCAAGAGGGGTATGTATGTATGTACGTACGTAGGTACGCATGTATGTATAGTTGTATGCATGTACTGCTAAATTTAATAACACAAGAAGAAGAAGGATTCGAAGCCACTTAATTTCAAGCAATTTTATTTTAAATTTTATCTTTAGTTTAGTTATTATGTATATATACAATTGCCCTTTAGGCATCCAAGAGGCAAGAGGGGTATAAGACTGTAGGTATATGTTGAATGAAGTTTGTGTTTTTTGTTCCATGGCGGCTGAGTCACTTTTGGCTGGGCAGTGTAGACTTCAAAAAAAATGTGAAGAAGAGTTATTGAGAATGGGCTTCACATGTCAAGCAAAAGGAAAGAAGAGTTATTGAGAGATGAGCCTCACATGTCACATGTCAACAGGCACTAGGCGTGTGTCTTGTTGTGAGGTAGAACTGTTAGCAAAGCCGCTTTGCGGTTACGCTCCACCAAATAAGTGGCTCCCGCCAAAAGAAGCGCCATTTTGACGTGGGGCTCTCAAATAAATGTTAAATTCTTTTATTTGTTTTAAAATTTAAACTAACATGGACCCAACTTTTATAATAGTTTATATTTAATAAAATAATATAACAACAAAAATATTTATAATAAATAAGTGAACTATAAAAGTGTTAATATTAAGACAATCATTTTAATTTAGATATAAATTTTATTATTAATATTAATATAATATTATAATATCATTTTATTAATAATATAGTATGATTGATATAAAAATTTATAATTTATACTTAAAATTAATTTTAATAATAAATTATATTCATTAGATTAAATTTAATAACAAAATTTATTATAAAATAAAAATATAATATTATAAATTTAAGATAATACTTTTATTCATCCGCTTATAAGCTAGCGTCAACTTTTAGTTCGTCGAACACCGCACAACATATGACACAATTTTTTTTTTCTCATAGCTTTTAGATTAGCATTGAAAATCAATTCAATCGCTTTACTAAATGGAGAATAGGTCGTCTGGTGAGGCGTTGAATGCTAGTGGCCGCACAGTGGAACCGTTGGCTATAACGCCTCACCAAACAAACACTTTACCTCCATTTTAACCCTCAATCTTGTGATATGTTGGATCTTTAGTTTGTCATACATTTATATTATCGATTAATGAATCTGTGCACCGCACTTAGAGTTCGTTACATGGGATCATGATAAGTCTTCGGCATTTTATGATGTGATGTGGCTCCAAAGTATTGGGAGAGGTTTCGAACTTAGGACTCATAAATTTACATGGAATAACAGAAACCAACTCGGCCAATCCTTTGGGATTAGTTGTCATTCTCATTTGAATCCCTACAAAAATGTCAACTAAAAAAGTATTTTGGGCCTTAGACATTCGACCCTAGAAAGCCCACAATAATCTTATGATTGAAAAATGAAAACTTCAAAAGGCTCAACCCTATGTCACTCATGGGCTTAGGAAATTGGGCCACGGCCAGCCCCAGTCTTTCGGTATTGGATCTGTCTATGACTACAAGGTTTGCACTTTGCAACACAAATGAGGCCCATCACACATACATCCTGATGCATATTTGCAGTTTATTTGTGATGAATAAGTTTTTCCTCGTTATCCCCACCTTACGGTGCTCAACACTCCAGACCAGAGAGGGTAGAGAGAACGGGAGACAAAGAAAATGGCTGCTGAGACTTTCAAAGTAACTGGTTCGGGTTCTACAGTTTGCAGCTTCAATGGTTCTCAGAGGAGGCCTATCCCTCTCTGCCCTAAATTTCGTTTTCTGGGTCTTTCTCCTAGAGTCTCTACTCGTTCATCAATTTGCTCTTCTCGTTCGCATTTCTTTGGCAGCAAGGGAATTGGTTCGAAGCTTCCCGTTTTACGCCAACGGAGCCGGGGAAAATTCTCTGTATTTGCCATGGCTACTGAAGGTCTTTCCCTTCTCACGCATATTATCTTGCTTAGCTAAAATTCTGTTTTCCATGTTATATTGAATTTTATTTGGATTATTTGAATTTGAGCAACAGATAATTCTTGCTCTAATTTTCGTTTATCTTTTCGTATTTGACTATGTAGTAGTGCCTGTATGGAATTTGAGTTTTGTTAGTTTCTCAATGATGTGTAACCTTTGACATGGCATACAGTTGCCATTACGAAGTGGGTTTGATTGTTTATGTTTTTATTCAGCTAAAGTTCCAATATTTTGGGTATTAGATTGACTGCAACGCAAGTGTTAGATATATTGGTGTTCTCTTGTTATTATTGGTTGTGTAAATATATCTTTTGTGAACAAAACTAGTGTTATCTACCAACTTCTCTTTCAACCTTATATGGTTTCCAAGGCTCATACTCTGAGAATTCGAACTAACTAAATAACCTTATATTTTGCTATTCATAGTCTGCTCATGTTTACCATATGGCTATTAAAACCAGCCTCAGCGGATTCCCATGAAAAACAAGATTTATGTTGCCCATTCTGTATCTTTCAATTGATTGTTTATTTTCATGTGGAGAAATTCAAAATATTACCTTGGGGTAGTACTTCACTGTCGATATTATTTCTTCATTCATCTTGGTTTTTGATTGCATAGTTCGAGTGGATATAAGAACACTTCTATTGCGTATCATGCTGCTAGAGCTTGTATAAATTCAATGCATTAGCTAATGTGGCAGAGATGACTTCTTTTATTTTTGTCCAGAGTCAAAGCGTGCAGTGCCATTACAAGATTATCGAAATATTGGGATTATGGCTCACATTGATGCTGGAAAGACCACTACTACTGAACGAGTTCTTTATTACACTGGGAGAAACTATAAAATAGGAGAGGTACATGAGGGAACAGCTACAATGGATTGGATGGAGCAAGAGCAAGAAAGAGGGATTACCATCACTTCTGCTGCTACTACCACATTCTGGAACAAACACCGGATTAATATTATTGATACCCCTGGCCATGTCGATTTCACACTAGAAGTGGAGCGTGCACTTAGGGTTTTGGATGGCGCTATATGTTTGTTTGACAGCGTTGCCGGCGTGGAGCCACAATCTGAAACTGTATGGAGGCAAGCAGATAAATATGGGGTACCTAGAATTTGCTTTGTGAATAAGATGGATCGGCTTGGTGCAAACTTTTTTAGAACAAGAGACATGATAGTAACCAACCTAGGAGCTAAACCACTTGTAATTCAATTGCCCATTGGTTCTGAAGATAGATTTCAAGGAGTTGTTGATCTCGTCAAGATGAAAGCTGTGATTTGGTCAGGAGAAGAACTGGGTGCCAAATTTTCGTACGAGGATATTCCAGCCGACCTTGAAGAGTTGGCTCAGGATTACCATTCACAAATGATAGAAACCATAGTTGAACAAGACGATGAGGCTATGGAGAGCTACTTAGAAGGAGTCGAGCCTGATGAGCAAACCATTAAGAAATTAATTAGGAAGGGAGCCATTGGAAGCAGTTTTGTGCCTGTTTTATGTGGCTCTGCCTTTAAAAATAAGGGAGTCCAGCCGCTGCTTGATGCTGTTGTTGATTATTTGCCTTCTCCACTTGACGTCCCCGCAATGAAGGGGACTGATCCTGAGAACCCAGAAGTGACAGTTGAGAGGAGTGCAGACGATGACGAACCTTTTGCTGGACTAGCTTTTAAGATTATGAATGATCCATTTGTGGGATCTCTTACGTTTGTGAGAGTGTATGCTGGGAAGCTAAGTGCAGGATCCTATGCATTGAATGCAAACAAAGGAAAGAAAGAGAGAATTGGTAGACTTCTTGAAATGCATGCCAACAGCAGAGAAGATGTTAAGGTCGCTTTAGCTGGTGATATCGTTGCTCTTGCAGGTTTAAAAGATACAATAACAGGGGAAACATTGTGTGATCCGGAATATCCTATTGTGCTTGAGCGGATGGACTTCCCTGATCCTGTAATTAAGGTTGCGATTGAACCCAAGACTAAAGCTGATATTGATAAGATGGCAACTGGTCTGATAAAGCTTGCTCAAGAAGACCCTTCGTTCCACTTCTCTAGAGATGAAGAAGTTAACCAGACTGTAATTGAAGGAATGGGAGAACTCCATCTCGAGATTATTGTTGATCGTCTCAAGAGGGAATTTAAGGTTTGTACCTTTAATGTTTCTGTTTACGAATTTAATTTAAAAGTTCATTGTATAGGAAATGGATGCTTTTGAAACGGTCACATCAATTTTTTCTAATGTAGAATCATACAACTCAGCCACTGAGACTTCTACCTTTGTCTGTATAAATCAACCAAGTACAATCAGACATAGAAAATCATGCACATTATTCTGTCAAATCGTTACGAGCTACGCAAGATCTCTTTTCCTCATATTCTTGTACATTCATGCACTTCTAAACATGTGTATCTGCTGATATGTTACTGTATTTTTATTTGATACGCATCTTCTTCTTTAAGGTTCTTTTTTCTCCACTCTCAGCACCTGCGAAGTGACTAATGGACTAACCCCTTTCTTTTTCAAAACTTTCCATTTGAAATGTGATATTTTTTGTTTTTGAAGTCTTAAAAAGTGCAGTATCTTATAAGTTTATTGGTGTGACTTCAATTAAGTTGAGTTGCTTTTGAATTGTGATCAACAGGTCGAAGCTAACGTCGGTGCACCCCAAGTAAATTATCGTGAGAGCATTTCTAGAGTCACAGAAGTTAAGTATGTGCACAAAAAACAGTCGGGTGGACAAGGGCAGTTTGCTGACATAACAGTACGATTTGAGCCCATGGAGTCTGGTGGTGGATACGAGTTTAAAAGTGAAATCAAGGGAGGTGCAGTACCAAAAGAATATATTCCAGGGGTAATGAAAGGATTGGAGGAGTGTATGAGTAATGGTGTTCTAGCAGGATTTCCTGTTGTAGATGTGCGTGCTGTATTAGTTGATGGTTCTTACCATGATGTAGATTCAAGTGTCTTAGCATTTCAACTGGCTGCTAGAGGAGCTTTCCGGGAGGGGATCAGAAAAGCTGGACCAAAGATGCTAGAACCTATTATGAAAGTCGAAGTTGTTACTCCTGAGGAGCACTTGGGAGATGTTATTGGTGACCTAAACTCAAGGAGAGGCCAGATAAACAGCTTTGGTGACAAACCTGGTGGTCTTAAGGTGCGCCAACTAATCTGTTCCCCTTGTGACCTTTTTACTCTTGAATTTCTTGTGTTATATGATTATATTTGGAAAGGCCACTTAGGTGGTTCTGAATTTTTTAGCTTAGATGCTGATGGTATCCTATATTCCTATTCTGGAAAGCCATATCAACATACAAACAGCAATCAACACTAATAAGTCGTAGCTCGTTCCATGGCTTTGAAAGAGCCTTATCAACTCACTGCATCTTATTCAACTAGTACTTGCAATGTTGAGCGATACACAACTGGTGGTTGCGTATATTTGGCAAGCCACAGTACTAGAAATGCATTAAGTACTGAATTAACTGCACTGAATGTGTCCTATTGCAGTTATCTTCTCTTGTATTTTGACCGACTTTTACCATGAATCATCTTGTTCTATGGTTATTGACAAAATTAGATACAAAATGAAACACGGTCAACTGAAGTCTCGTGTTCTTGTGATTTCATCTCATGGAAAAGCACAATGGTTTTGCAGGTGGTGGATGCTCTTGTTCCACTAGCAGAGATGTTTCAGTATGTAAGTACGCTCCGCGGAATGACAAAAGGCCGTGCATCGTACACAATGCAATTAGCCAAGTTTGATGTTGTCCCTCAACACATCCAGAACCAGCTCGCTTCAAAAGAGCAAGAAGTTGCTGCTTGATTTTATTCACTTGATTTCAATGGATACTTTTGTGATATATATATTTTGAGAGAAGCAAATTTTGTTTCCCTTGTATGCCAGTTACAGACATGAATTGACATGAAATAGAAGGAATTGTGGAAAGGCATCATGGTATTTATGCATGTCAGGTAGATAACTTATTTGGGTACTGTACAAAGTGTTCGAAATACGGGTAAGAAATAAACTAGCAAGTTTTACATTTAAAACACTAAAGACAGACCTTCTAACGGGTTCCAACGGACGAAATTTTCACCCTTTTAGTCCATGTTCCGACAAGAACAAAAGAAAGATCCCCAATAATTAGCTCCTACATGCTCACATTGGTTGGGTTTACCCTTCCCATAGTCATTGGAAGAACCCAAGTTTCCTTCACCAAAAGCATTTTTCCAGACATTCCCAATAATGGCTACAAGTTACATGATTATAGTTCAGCATACTTGCCAGACAAAACCACAACTCAACCAAAACCACCTAAAATCAACTCGTGTACCTGCTGCTTCCTATCCGGTGCATTGCTAAGCAGAGTGATTATGAGAGGTTATTAACAACAAATTGTAACAAGATTCACCGTCTGAAAATAGCCATCACCAGTTTGCAAAATTTTTTAATAAAATAAACAGCATTCAAATCACAAGTACAAGTCATTAACAGGAAAACCTTTCGTCCTTGTAGTCTTGGAACTTTCTTCTCACATTTTATTTAATTTGGACAATTCCCGCACTCACAAGCTTCTGAATCTTACTCATCACCATTGGGTTTTTCGTATGTTCCTGTGCTGCCTTTGGATTCTCTTGGAAATCCGTCAAGACCTGCCCATGTAGCAGTTGTTAAGACACTATATACGTACAACACGAATGACTCGAGTCAGGTTCAATCTAGCATCACATTTGGAATAGCTCCTATATGCTTTTACCTGTCTCATAACTGGATCAGAAAGAATGTTCTGAACTTCTGGGTCCTGCATTCCCTTCGCCTGAAAGGTACATGGTACAATTTAAAGACTGCTATGCAAAACAGTTTCAATAATTATCAAAGAGCTTCAAAGAAACCAACCTGTCTCTCTTTCAATTCCTCTGGCGTTAAATCACCCCGGCTAGCCTTGTTAATTTGCCCAATGCATCTGAAATGCAAATTTGAAGTCACAATTACTCATGACCTCACTCACGGACAGAACTAAAACCACAAAACAACTAAAGAGAGAACAGAAACATTATGCTAACCAACGTTACATACTTTCTGACACCATCAAGCAAATCTTCATTTTGAGGATCATGTTTCAGCCCCTCCTGATAAGTTTCCAAAGCCTTGTCGTACTCCTTCATGAAAAATTGAACAGCACCTTTTCTTGTATACCCCTTGGAAAAAGTTGGATCCAGCTCAATGCACTTCTCTGCATCCTTCAATCCCTCAGGTAGTGCCCCAAGTTTTGTATAGCATGCAGCTCTGTTACTATACACCTGAAAGCAGCAAGCAACAAATTCACGGCTATCCCACAAGACAATTCTTTACGATTGGGGATTTAAATGTTTCACCGGTATTTCAACTGCACATCAGGGTCAAACAAAGAGCATTTTCTTACCTTTGGATCCTTGGGGTTCCTTCTCAAGGCTTCTGTGTAATGCTTCACAGCCTCTGGGTACTTCTGCTGCTTGAAAAATTCATTACCTGCAACAGAAGCGGCATAAGAACCACAGTTATTTGAAAGGGCTAAGTCGATTATTGGACAAAAACTAGATTTTCTGTGCATGATGCATAAGTACACACAAGGGGAGGAGAGAAGGGAGATATTGATGCAACCATATGGGGCAAAAAGCACAACAGATAGCTAAGTCATTAGATAAGAAAGCCACCTTTCTCACGCTCCTCATCAGCTAACTTTGGATCAAAATATTCTTGCTGCTCTAGTTCTTTCTTTGCTTTCTCAGCATCATTTAGTTTCTTCAACGTATCTGCGTTCCGATGTTCTGTAAGAGCTTTCTGGAATGCCTCAATAGCTGGCTCATAGTCCTTCGAGCTCTTTGCCATTTTCGCTAAAGCAGCACCCTTCCTAGTCAATGCTTTAGCTACCATCTTGTAGTCTGCTCTAAGCTCTCTTCCCCTTTCAACGGCCTTGTCGCAATCTTTGATACATTCCTCATACTGATAGCAGGTACAAAGGAATCAAGAAAATGGCATACGGAAGTGAATAGAACAATGAACAATGGGGTGAGTGGTACTCACTACCACTATACATTGATTAAAATTTAAAATCAACCTTATCTTTTATCAGGGGAAGGCAAGGAGACTAGTATGTTATAACAAAACATAAAGGGGAGTTCAGCCATGACATTAGTGCTTGTGACCAAAGCTTATAACAGAAGTAAGAAGGCTACTATTTAACCTAATCCCACAATCTCTGAAGAACAAATGAGTGTTGCCTATGCATTTTTAGAGGACATTGAAATGGTATAACATCTATATTTGAGTGAAAATTTGGCAATCATATGCTATAATAACAGAAATAAGAAGGCTACTATTTAACCAAATCCCACAATCTCTGAAGAACAAATGAGTGTTGCCTATGCATTTTTAGAGGACATTGAAATGGTATAACATCTATATTTGAGTGAAAATTTGGCAATCATATGCTATAATAACAGAAGTAAGAAGGTTACTATTTAACCGAATCCCACAATCTCTGAAGAACAAATGAGTGTTGCCTATGCATTTTTAGAGGACATTGAAATGGTATAACATCTATATTTGAGTGAAAATATGGCAATCATATGCTATATGATCTCCACGAGAAAAGAGGAAGAAAGGGTCAATACATGGCACGGATAAGTTTTGCTTATTGTTAAATACACATGTTTCTTCATTTTTTCCATTTTCTTACCATCAGTTGTTTCCTATAATGGAAGCAACTAAACTAATCCAAACTATCTTAGGCATGCAATATAAATACAACGGAAATTAAGGGAAAACAAAATCCTTTTCTTTGCCAAGGAAATCTTGCAAGAGTGCAAGACCTAGTGTACATCATCTTAATAAATACGAATTAGTCATCAAAATAAGAATACCACATTCAAAGAATTCAATCATCAGTTCATCACTAGGCAAAGGCTCATGTAGAAGACCCCATATTAACAATAAACGTCACCACATAAAGTTCCATATTACCGCAGTTTCATCACCATTAGCTCTATGCCACAAGGATTGGCTTCAGAGATGCCACTAAACCTTGGTACATGCTTTCCTTTAAAAACTATTAGCCTCAGCTAAATGAAATTAATCATCTTACCCCAATTAACATGATAACTGAAGCTAGACAGTACACAAATAAGAAACATACATACGTTCTAAGTGCAAAACAACATTAATCACCGATATACAAATATTAAGCCAAATGAGACAATGATACAATTAAAAGCAGAATAGCAGAAACTTACCTTGCCCATCTCCAGGTAAACTGCTGCTCGATTTGTTATGTAGGAGATATCCTCATCGTCAAGTTCTATGGCCCTAGTGTAGTGCGCGATAGCAGTCTCAAAATCCTTCTTCTTGTATGCCGCATTACCCGCCTCCTTCTCCTTCAAAGCCTGCTCCTTCCTCTCCTTATCTTCGTCCGTCAAGTCCATGGGTTCCGGCTCTGGCTCTTTCTTTTCCTCCTTCGCCGGCTCTGCCTTCCTCACTGATGGCTGTGGCGGTGGCGAGTCATCCTCTGGAATCTCCATATCCTCACCAGTCGGTGCCTTAAACTTCACATTCAAGAGAACCCCAAGCGCCTGCATCACTCTCTGATCCTTCAAGTAAAGATTCAAATTGTTCGGATTGTTCTGAATATCCTGCATCATCTTAACAAAATCCGGCTGCTGCAGATATGCCCTAGTACCCGGATCCGCCGTCAATTTCGCCCACATCTCGGGTCCACCAAACGCGTCGCCGAATGGACTCGGAGGCTGTCGAGTTCGGGAAGCGGCTTGGGCATCAGCCAAGCCAGATTTCAACACCTCGTTGTTTGGGTCGATCTCGAGACCCTTCTTATAGGCAGCGACGGCTTCCTGGGCCTGTTTCAAGCCAAGGTGAGCCGCGCCGAGGCGGGAGTAGCCTTTGGACCAGTCGGGCTTTAGCTCCACGGTTTTCTTGGCATCAGTTAAGGCTTCGTTGTACTTATTCTGGGATGCATAGGCAGCGGATCGGTTGGAATAGAGGACGTGGTTCGTAGGGGCGAGGTCGATAGCATCACTGAAGTGGCGAACGGAGGATTCATAGTCACCGGAGGAGAAGGCGGCGTTGCCCTTGGCTTTCGCTTCTTCCGCCATTACACCAGAGAGAGTCGCAAAATTAGCATTAGATGGGAATTTTGGGGGTTTATAAGGAGAGTCGAGCAAGCGACGAGAGTGTTCTCGTTTACTTCGGTTGTGTGGAGTGGGTTCTGGAACCTTCTCTCGGGCAAGGAAAGAGGAATGTTTGGATACGCGAATAAGAATGGCGTTTGGTTACGATTATGAAGGGGTCAATATCCGGAATTAAGAACTACGGAGTTGATGGGCCAAGTCGGGCAGGAGTTTCTTAGATAATGGGTTGTCCATTAACGGCCCACTGAGGCCCAAGAATAATTAAAGGATCCGGAGGATGCATAAGCTGGCAGCTGCCTTCAATAGGGAATCTATGGAGTATTGAGAGATTGAAGTTTTTCTGAATGACCGAAACGTTGTTCGTATTCTCTATCTTTCATTCTCCCTAGAGTGAGACTGTGTACACCGAGCATTAACGTGTCTGAAACCTTCGAATCCCGAAGAATTGTAACTATTGGCTTTCTTGAAGTTGACCGTACCATTTCCCAGGTGAGCTTGAATTTCTCTCTATCTATTTTGATTTTGATGATCTGGGCTGCTTCGATTATAAAGATCCTTCATTTTTGATACAATTATGAAAATGTGGCATTAGTTTTTTTGTAATTGTCGATAGTTTCTTCTGCTTGCAATCCGTCGGTGGAGTCTACCGGGATGCCATGGACTTGTTTGATTAAATGTCTGTGAGAGATTGTGTAGAAATAAATGAACTCTATTAGAGGTTGTTCTTCTCTATGTGATGAATTTTTCTTCCTTCTCTTGTTATGGTGGGATTTCCTCGTATTGTGGGTTTTATCCCTGATTTTATAGGGATGTGACTTAACTCTGGTGCGGCCTGTCCTGTTCTATGCTTCATTAGTAACTGAAATAATTATGTTTTTCAGCTCTATATTTATCATTTGGCTTATAATCTATTTTCCAATGCTATATTTGGTGCATTCTGTCGTACCCATATTCCTAATCTTGACCATTGTTGTTGATAATTATGGTGTCATGATCCATTTGGCTGTTCTTCAGTTATCAGAGAGTCTGCGGGCTGTTTCTGACTTTCTGTGCATTTGTGCTTACTTTAACCATATGAAACAAATTTGTATTACTAGACAAAAAATGTGAGAGGTTAGCATAAACTGTTTCAACAGTCCGAGCCTAACTAATATGGTGAGACCATATCCTGAAAGGTAGATGACAGAGGATTAAGTATGGTAGTAGATTTAACAAATTATAACAGAGTTAACATGAACTGCTTAAAATTTATGTGGATTTTTCTGTGGTAACTATGGAATTTTTGGATTCTCTTTTTGATTGAATGTTCAACATTATTTTGCTAACTCTTCCTATTATAGTGAAAAAGCTTTAGTTTTCTATCATTACAAATTAAAAGATCTATAGGCCATAGATAAAGAGCATTACAGAACTAGGCAATTGCACGAGCTTAAAATTTATGATGAGTGATTCTGGGTAGTGTATACATTGAGTTCCTTTGGCCCTATGTTTTCCTAATTTCAATGGCTCATATGCAAGTACTCCGACCTTGTCAACTTAAGATGACGATATACATTATCTGCAAGTTTCAATGAAGTTTGAAATTAATTTATAAAACTAAGAACTGTTGATCACTGTCAATGGTGAATATATAAGATCCTTTCTCACTAGCAAGCACAGGTTTGCTTTAATGTTAGAGCAGGACCCTACCGTAGCATCATTGTTGAGATTTGTCTAGTAGGTAGGCTTATGTAAGTTGTAACTAGACACTAATTTTCTATATTTCTCATAGGTGTGGACTTGATGAATGGTGCTTCTAGGAGCTTAAGGGCAGCTTTTTCCTACTGCGTGCAGCAAGTAAGAAGTTATGATTACCATCACTACCTCTGTCTCCTTGAACTACCGCCTAACATGCGGAAGGCTGCTTTTGCACTCCGTTCGTTCAATGTTGAAACTGCTAGGGCCATGGATGTTGCCTCTGATCCTAGAATTGGCCTAATGCGTCTTTTATGGTGGCAAGAGGCTATAGACAAAATTTATGCAAACAAGTTAATCGAGCATCCTACAGCTCAGGCTCTCTCCTCTATAGTATCTGAGAATAAAATTAGTAAGGCATGGTTGAAACGCTCTGTCGAAGCTCGGATCAATGATGCTAGGAGAGAAGTCACTGACATCCCGGAAAGCATTGAAGAGTTGGAGAAGTATGCCGAGGACACAGCATCAACTATTCTATATTTGACACTTCAAGCTGGCGGTATTAGATCGACTGCAGCTGATCATGCAGCCTCACATATCGGTAAGGCAAGTGGACTCCTTTTGTTGCTAAAGTCACTTCCTTACCATGCTAGCCGAAACCGCCACTTCTCCTACATTCCAACTAAAGTGGCAGCCAAACATGGATTGCTGGTTAAGGAGGGAGGTCAAACTGAAATCTTCTTGAATTCGCGAGAGGGCTTATGCAATGCTGTATTTGACATGGCATCTGCAGCTCATGTTCATCTGCTTAAGGCTCATGAATTAGCTGGAACAGTACCAGCCGAAGCACGTCCGGTGCTTCTACCAGCTGTGCCAGCCCAAGTGCTATTAGATTCCCTCAGAAAGGTACAATTTGATGTGTTTGATCCAAGGTTGGAAAGAGGGCTCCTAGGTATACCTCCTTTGTGGTTCCAATTGAAACTGAAGTGGAATGCATGGAGAGGAAAGTACTGAAGAATCTCATTTGTAGCTGAATAGGAGAATTCTTTCTCATGCAGGAAACTTGTGCTACGGCAATTTTGGTTCCTTTTTATTTTTGTTTCTCATTTGAAGTTGATGGGATTTTCTACTTTATCCTTAATAATAAGGGGATTGCCTTTTAATTGGGGCATGTGTACTAACCTTTAGCAAGTTCACAAACCTCAACCACTTGATGTTGGCCTAGTTTGTTATATCTGCAGTACAACTTGATGATAGCCTAGTTTGTTATCTCTCCGGACATAAGGTGTACGGTGCTCGAGGCTATGAGTTCGAATCAATCAATTGGTATATTTCTTTGTGGAATCTTGATTTCGTGGGTTTGTTCCACTTCCGGGATCCTACCCACATAGACTTCGGTTCAATTTTACCTGTTGTCAATGTGATTGTTTTGGTGAGAGGTTTTGCGTCCATCCAATTGTCCGAATGACATGATGGACTTAGTGATTCGTCGGTTCCCTTACCATAGTCCTACACTCGTGTACTTTCTGAACTTGAAACGGCCAACGGACAAAAAAGATACAGAAGCAAAGGAGTTGGCCTGAAAATATGTAACGTTTAACCTGGATATCTGGTCCTGCATAACTTTCATAACAGACCAATTACTTTACTTGCGATATTGGAGGAACAGTATGAACAAAGCCTCCTACCAAAGCATAAAACCCCAAAATTACTCTACTTTTCAACATTTGAAAACTACTTTCTAACAAAAATTATAAGGTAAAACCAGAGAATATGGTGGAACTCAAAACAGACACTTGTACCATCATAGGTATAATGGACCCACTTAACTCAAACCCTCCCCACGCGTCACTCTCTGCTTTTGCATGACATCTCACACCGCCAAGCAGCTCTGCTTTTGACCGACCCTTCATTCCCACTCACAGTTTTAATTTGTTGATTCTCCGCTTCTGGTTTTTCTTGAGCTGGGTTTACTTTCTCCATGGCTACCCATCTAGCCAATCTGGGTTTTGTGTACTTTACTCTGTTGTTGATACTGTTTTCCTCTGATGCTATAGGAGCTCGGTTGAACCATTTTGATCCCAGAATCCGAATGCCTACAGAGGAAGAAGATATAGCAGAGGATGATAGTGAGAAGGTTGGCACAAGGTGGGCAGTTCTCGTGGCCGGCTCGTTTGGATATGGAAATTACAGGCACCAGGTATCAATTTGCTCACTAAACTTCATTTATCTGGTTTCAAGCTTAGTTTTTGCATTAATTTTGGGGTTTTGAGTGTAGGCTGATGTTTGCCATGCATACCAAATTCTAAGAAAAGGAGGCTTGAAGGAAGAAAACATAGTAGTGTTTATGTATGATGATATAGCAAAGCATGAGCTGAATCCGAGGCCCGGAGTGATCATCAACCATCCAGAAGGAGAGGATGTGTATGCGGGGGTGCCTAAGGTTTGTTGCTTCTCACAAACACCGTGTAGAGGGAATATTCCTTAATAGTTTGTACTGTTGATTGATTAATTTATAATCAATGTTATCTTGTTCTATAGTGCTTAGTTTCTTTCTAATAATAATTGGCCTTCATGGAGTGATCTGATAGTTTTTTTTCCCTTCCTCCCTATCACGTTGTCTTGAAAGTAATTACGTACTATGTTGACAACCTTAATTGGATCCAGCTTTAATTAATTATTGTCTGCCATTGTAACTGCTGATGTAAAGCTTTGGTTTGTGTCTCCGCCTTATTGGTTAACCTAAAAAAAATTTAGAGCTCTCCTGTTGAGCTTTATATTTACTAGCAAACCATCTTGGTCCTGCTTTCTCTTGAGTTTAGTTAATAATAATTGAAAGAAACCTTGAAGCTTTAACTAAAAAACAGGAATGATTATATTAATTATCAACGGGATAGGGAATGGTTATTGATACGGGGACGGGGGAAATCATAGCAGATACTGATACTGAAGTTCCCTTCTGATGATATATGATATTAAGAGGACAAGTACTGTTCATCAGATTGAAATTATTTATGGTATTCAATTCTTCTAGATGTTAATTGAAGTAGGCTTGTTAAGAAATAAGAGTAGTGAAATGATGAGAGTTTCATTTCTCTTTTTATTGATACTCTTCAGTCAATATATATGACACAATTTGAGATTGATGGTGAATAATCATGGCAGGACTACACTGGAGAGAGTGTAACGGCTGCAAATTTGTACGCAGTGATTCTTGGCGATAAAAGTGCTGTAAAAGGCGGGAGTGGAAAGGTTGTCGATAGCAAGTCCAATGACAGGATTTTCTTGTACTACTCTGATCATGGAGGCCCTGGAGTTCTTGGTAATTTCACCATATTCTCCATATGCTGCTGTTCTTGGTTTGTTGATTCATTTGCTACATGAAAATAAAATGTTATCGATTTGTTCTGATAAGAATCAACGTTCAAGCATATTGTGAAGATTTGATTAATAATTCTTTTATGGCATGGATTGTAGGGATGCCAAACTTGCCTTTTCTGTATGCTGTGGATTTCATCAATGTTTTGAAGAAGAAACATGCATCTGGGAGCTACAAAGAGATGGTTAGGAGTTCTTGTTTCAGTTAGATATAATGTTACTCAACGGCAAACATATGACTATTGATGGAGTTTCTATTGTTGCTAATTAGGTCTTATACATCGAAGCTTGTGAGAGCGGGAGTGTTTTCGAAGGCATGATGCCCAAGGACTTAAACATATATGTAACAACAGCATCAAATGCACAAGAGAGTAGCTGGGGAACGTACTGTCCAGGGATGGATCCTCCACCACCTCCCGAATACATCACCTGCTTAGGGGATTTGTACAGCGTTGCTTGGATGGAGGACAGGTACCAATGTCGTTTCTTGTACAGCTGTCGTTAATATGAATTGCTTGGATTGACTTGGAAGTATCTTGGTTAAATCTTGGTTATCTAGTCACAATATGGGAATGGAACTAAACAATGATTTTGCCACTTCTCTGCAGTGAGACTCACAATCTGAAGAAAGAAACTGTAAAACAGCAGTATGAAACTGTATGCTCTACCATCTCCTGAACTTTCTTTGGCCAACCTGAATTGATTTTGATTAGTTTTTCCCTTCCATCTGAATAGTAAGGTATGGTTCCTCCTTGTCTATTTAGGTAAAGGAAAGAACTTCAAATCTTTTCACTTACAATGGCGGGTCTCATGTGATGGAATATGGGAATACAAGTATCAAATCAGAGAAGGTTAGTTTGTACCAAGGCTTTGATCCCAATTCTGTGAACTTGCCTCCAAATCATCTCCATTTACTGAAACAAATGGAAGTTATAAACCAGCGAGACGCAGAGATTCTCTTCCTCTGGAAAATGGTGAGTACTGCTTACATTATCTATAAATAAATATGGTTTGATCACAAGCCAAGCAACACGTTCAAGTATGTTTTGTGTCACGCAGTACAACAGGGCGGAGAATAGATCGAAGAAGAATGAAATACTGAAGCAGATTAAAGAGACAATGGGGCACAGGACACATTTGGATGGAAGCATGGAATTGATTGGAACACTTCTGTATGGACCACAAAAGGGTTCTGCAGTCCTCAGTACCGTGAGGGCGACGGGATCGCCCCTTGTCGATGACTGGGAATGCCTGAAATCAATGGTAAACAAAACCCATCTCCCACCTTTCATTAATTCATTGCCTTCTCTAGTTTCATATATAGCAATCGAGTTCCATGGAATCGTATATGTTTTGTAGGTTCGCGTATTTGAAAACCATTGCGGTTCACTGACTCAGTACGGCATGAAATACATGCGTGCTTTCGCCAATATATGCAATAGCGGTACCTCTCCAGAATCTATGGCGGCAGCTAGCGGAGCTGCATGCAGCAGTCAGAATGCAGGGCAATTGCACCCATCAAAACAAGGTTATAGTGCTTGATTTCAGTATATGAAAAACATGGTACCTTAGAACTGAAGCTGAAATGGGAGCTGTCATCTCTTTTGAGCCATCTAATATGGCTTGCTGTGTAAATTGTGTTGGTAGGTGAATACAGTTGGAAATGAATAATTTTAGCTCGTGTATAAGAAGATGAGGTGTTCTGTCTCCAAGAGATGGCAGGGTAAACAAACATACAATAAATGAGCCTTTATTTACGCTTTTTTTTTTTTATGCCAGACAGTAAAATGAGCTTAAGAAGAATGAAATATTTTGTGTGCTCAGGCTTTTCCTTGTGTGCAGTGTCTGGACTTTGGACAAAAATTATGTTACGGTTTGGAAACGGTCTTGGTTTATAGCAATTAGCAACTATGTTCGGACTCTTGTGGTCACGCGTTGTGTGGTATTGCGTATTCAGTAGGCACTCGGCATGAGTTTAGGCCGGGCCTCAACAAGTATAAATTTTCACTTGGATCAAGGAAAGGATTGGCAAGGAGTTTGGGCTTCAATCTAATTCTGAGGCCCAAGACTAATCCTAGGAAACAACCGCCTACGCGTTTCATGCGTCCATCTTTATCCTCAACAATGGAGTGGTCGAGATCTTATCCAGAGCAGCAGAGCTCTCCAAGAATTCTATGATTGGCTTTGACTTAGTAGTAAGAATCCTAATCATGTTGCACAATTTTGTCAACCATAAGAACATTCAAACATGGCAGCTACAAAATGTTGAAATAATCATCAATTATTCATTGGTTGGACTGGAATGCGCAGAGATGGAGAAGAAAGAAGACATCTGAACGAACTTAAACTAGTGGGATTGATTCAAGGGCCGCCGGCAATGGTGCCAATTAGTGGCAATTCTAGTCTTCACTTTCTCAAACTCCGAAATTCCACATGGTATCGTGATCCCACCCGATTGAGTGAACCCGTACACCCGCTCCGCTTCCTTCAACAAATCCACAAATAACGGGTGATTGCAGTACTTCACTGGCACTACCACTCTCCGCCTGTCTCCTCCTGATTCTCCGATGTACATAACAAGGTGTTCCTTCGGTACCGCCAGTACCGGGTCACGTTTTTGACCCAGTCTAAGGTAACCCGAATTGGAAAAGCAGATGCGTCGGATGTACTGAGCAAAATCACAGATTTTGGAAATTGGGTTCCGCCGGGTCGGATTATCCAAGGAGTGGTAGCGTCTTTGCTTTCTTCTTGGCCGGATAATCCATTTGAAAACAGTCACTACCTTGCGTCCCAGCCTGAAATACCTCAACTTTTTCATGATTTGTGATCAAAAGTAGAAATTAAGAAATGGGTATTACTTGAGATAAAGCTAATCAAAATGGGTTTCTGCGAAAAATCAATTTAGACTAAGAAATCAGTGAGTGACATAGCTGAAGCTCGTCTCTCTGTTTTTGTTATGCGAAGTGTTAAGAAGTGTGTCATCGGGGATGGTTTTATACGTATAGAAGGTGGTGGAGGTGCTCGGTCGGATTGTTTGGATATTACGTAGGTTCTGGTGATGGGAGGGAATTCAGAAAGAACTTAATCGGCAACTTTTTGTGGCTATTTTGGATGTTTTGCAGAGACAAACTTGCACTGAGTATACATAGTTACATACACAAGTGCTCAATGTGCTGTTTGTCCATAAAAGATAAGGAGGAAGAGCGACATTGGTAATGGTTGGCACTCGGCACACGCGGTGCGGACTTCACAATGTGGGGACACTAACACTAACAATGAACAATAATATTCTCATGGTTTCCATTGGAGACAATTATACATACATGAAAAAGATAAAGATCCCTCCCAACAACTGGGATCCTAGTTATTCTAATTGTTGAGGTGTAAACACATTAAATCTTGTGCTTACACCTCAACAATTGAAACCCAATTGTTGGGAGCCGTAACACTCTTGATTTTAAATTATTTGGAATGGTGGTATCATTAAGTTATATCGGGATGTAGATTTGAACCTAAATTCACAAAATGGTGATTACTTGGAGATAATGGTTGCGTTTGGCAAGCCATTTTGCCCAACATTTATGTTAGTCATTAACATGTATGTTAAGTGGCAACCAAACAGTCATTTCCTGACTGCAATTCCCATACAATTTTGCAAGCATTTTATTGTTAGATGGGATGCTAGAAATTGTAACAATTTTACAAGCATTTTGCTTTTCATTCCCAAGGTGATCTAATATTATTATTGTTATACGCCTAATAGGCTAATACCGTTTAATTGATTAATTAATAATTTATTTAATTAATTCGTTAATTATTTAATTATTCCCAATAATTATTTCTTTTAATTAAATTATTATTATTATTGCTTTTCATTCCCAATAATTAATTATTTAATTATTGTTTAAATTTTAAATTGGCTAACAATTTAATTATTTAAATATGTATATTTATTTTAATTAGTTACGTTTATTTACAAATTATTTGTAATTTATTTCACTATTTTTTATCTGTTAAACTAAAATCCATACTATCTTTGCATATAATTTGTCACAACAATTACAAATCATATATGTTATCAACAAAAGTCGAATCAAACGCTTTCCGTATTTCAAACAGTGCATCTGCTACCATTATTATCCAGAATATATATCTGCTAGCCACCATATATGTTACTGACAAAAGTGTCTGTCAAACGAAACCTATATAAGTAATCATATTTGATTGATTTTACCTACTAAACAAAAAATGTTGATACCATGTTAATTACCGTTTAGATTTTGGAGTAAACGAAAATGGAATGACTTTCCCTGTTTTCATCAGTGCCAAAAATTTGGTGATTGAGATACGAGGGATTAAATAAGATCATGTCTTATGTTATTTGGCTTGATTGGCAATCGACTGAGTTAGACATATGTGAGTCCAAAATTCGATTTCAACCGCAAACATAATTCTCTCTAGTATTTCAAAAAAAAAATTAAGATCATGTCACTTTTGCTTGAGATGAGATGGATCAATTATAGATGTAGAGGGATTGAGTTATAGATGTAGAGGGATTGAGATCATCAATAACGACATAAACTCTAATATACGGTGACCGAACCTTTACGTTGTGTCCGAAGGCTACAACATCGACCAATTATGTGCACTCGAAGAAACAAATTATTGAATATTTGGCTATTTATATGACATATCAGGACAATTTAATAATAATTAAGTATTAACATGTTTGTTTTATATGTTTGATCCAATCAAAGCTTCAATGGCGACAAATGGTATAAGGATATAATGTCCGAACACCCTCTATCATGACTAAATTCCACATCGTAAAGTCATAGCATTTCTCACACAAGTGACACATTTTGTGGGACTATAAGTACTAAATACAAATGGCGATGACTTACGAAGAACAAATTCGTGGAGGCTTGTGACTCAGAGCGAATAATATGCTTGATATGTTTGGGCTTCGATTTCTAGCAAATGTCTCATGATTTGTCATTCTACCGTCATGTGCAGATCATAAGACTCCAGCGCCATAATTTCAATACAAAAACCAATATATACCAAACAAAAACACATTTTGAATGAAGACTCTAATTTGATTTAATTGAGGCCTTAATTAATAATAAAAGAGGATCTAGAAACTGCCTCTTCAAGCTATCAATTTTTTTCATGGGCCTTCTCAAGAAACCATATAGTCTTACTGGGCCCATTGCCACCATGTTGTACAAGCCATGAGATTCATTGAGTGTAGCCCACAATATCAGTTTGGGCTGGAAGTAATGGGTTAGGATGACAAATTGAGATGGAGAGTCCTAAAATTAAAATCATTTAATGATGAATATTTAAATTATCTTCTATTTTTGTCACGTTTTGAAATTTATGAATTTGAATGGGAGAGCCCACAAAGAAGAGAAGCTCTTTGTATCTCTATATGTGTGAGCAAAAGATAGAGGTTACTCTCATTTTTGTGCACGAGAGTTGTTTACCAGACGAATATTAAAGACCTTTATATTTTGAGGAACCCCCACTAAAATCCCTAAGGATTGCTTCTTCATCACTTGTAACTGCTTTGTGGGACAAGACCCTACTTTCTCTAAAGAAAGTTCTCCCCCTTTCTCTTGCTCAAACACACACTACTGCCATGCCAGAACATTTCACATTGGCTCCATTAAAATGTGACCAAATTGATCCATGCACATGTTAGAGGTCCCTCACAAGCAATGCTGAACAACTTTTGACTTTTTCATTCCAGATTGTTTTGAAAGTTTGTGCTTAGATAAAATTGTGTATGATGGTAATCATTCATTTTATTTCATTCCCCATTACATTCTCCTTTTCCCCTTTATTTGTTCTGATTTCTTAATCTCACTTATCATTGCCATAATTGGTGTTATTATGTTGAACGGGACATATAAACCAAAACTCAATTATTCTCTCTTTTTTTAGGCAACTGAGAGCGCACCATATAATTTTGTATTTTGAACATTCGATAAAGGTTTAAATTCGGAAGTTTTTCAAATGACGACAGTGTAAGTTGGGTCAAAGTCTAACGTGTGACTAGCTACAAAGATATTGGTTCTAATGAAAATCGAACTTAAGATCTCCCGAGTTCATATAGTTTCATTTCATAACTTGCAATAATCAACACTCTTGAAGAGACACATCCGTTGAAAAACACACCTAATTGTAATTATTAGCCATCACGCCCTCGAGCGACAAACAGTAATCGATGACAGTACTGTGTGCATATGTTTTTGTGCAACAATAGTTGACCTCTAAAGTGAATAGTCAGCAGTCAACTTAACTAAATGGTAAGCATGAAATCAATTAAAGCCATTTCATCTATATATTTTTGTTAATATGGGTTGGGTAGGCTGTAGGTGACCACGTTTTTTGTTTTTTCTTTCAATTTTTTGACATAAATTTAACAGATCAATTGATCGGTTATTAGCGGTTTGATCGGTTTTTTTTATTATTCAATCGGTTCTCACTAATATATATTTAACAATAATCAATTAATCGATCGGTTCAATTTGACACGATTTTTTGGACAACCCTAACTGTAGGCATTATATATAACTACGCTCGGTTGGTTTGGTACTCAATCATGCTATTTGCATTATGTGTGTTTGGTACTCAAATAACATATATGCTAGTTATGGATATCATAACAATAGAATTATAATCAAGTTAATTCCGATAATTAAAAAAATCAACTGATCCATAATTAACTAGTTCTTCCACCTACAGAATGTAATTTTCCCAAGCCCAATTGCTAGTAATAATTACATGATACTTGGAATGAACTTAATTATTTTAGTTGAATTAATGTGAGAGCATTTAATTTGTTATAATTCATATTAATCATGGCCACAAATAGCATTCAGTTTGGCGATAATTAAAATGAATTATGGCTAATCAGTTAACGTGCCATAGCCTATAAATGAAGTGTAATGGGCAACATCCATCTGTCCGTCTATATTTGTAGATCTAATTAGTTCTAGATTAAAAGTTTAGTAGTTATGCCTTAGTGCCTTAGTGGTTGAGTATAATGAGTGCATTATATTTGATGAATCATAATTAAGTTATTTATACACCTTAGTTATCACTGCATGACATGCAATGTACGCAATATTTAATTTATAATTTATTGTAGAATTAATATTTTGTGGTAAATAAAATGTAAATGACATGCTCATGATACATATTGTTGGCGTTATATATTTTAAATTAGAAGAGAATAAATTATTTATGATATTGTAATCAATCATTTTATTTATTACCATATTTAACTTGTCTATTGTAACCTATCTAATTGAATGGGAAACAATAAATCTCACATTGAAAAAAATATGGGAGTAAACACCAATTAATTATAAGAGGGAGCAAGTAAATGGGTAAATGAGATGAGCATGGATATGGATCCAACCCACAAGCGCAAGTATCCCAGAGTAGTCGAGCCAAGAGAATTCTGGTGTACATGTTCTGAACCAAAGAACTGCGTAGGACTTGAATCTCCAGTCCAATACGATCAAGCTTCAATTCTTCGTATTTTTTGTATTATTTTTGTACTCCTGCACCAACACATATATATCAATTTCGGGTATTAGACATAGTAATAAGCACATGAAATGTTGGAATTCCCAGCACTGCAGTACAAATACATTAAAGATGTTGTCCATTCTGGATTACGGACTTACACATATTTGTTCTTAATGGGTCGTTGTAATTGATTCTTAGATTCAAAAAACAATTCTTCAATTTGAGAGGGGTTGAATTTTGCTTAAAAACCACTTGACTGAGTTATATTAGACTGATCTAAGGTTTTCAGTGTTTACATGAAATTATAATTTGCAACTCTTGATCGTTTTAAATATCGTTTTTTAATGAAACTCATGACCATTTTGAGTAGAAAATCTCTCTTTAAAGTCATGGAAGCAACCAGACCAGACAATAAGAGGACAAATTATTAAGCTACCAAGAAAAATATAGCTAGCTAGGAGTACATGTGGCGACGTGTTAGGGCGTGGAGGAGGTTACTTAGTCATCTCTGCAACAGAAAAGACAAGAAACAAACGTGCTTAAATTTATAGTCATCCGTAATCATTTTTTTTAGACGACAGCGATGGATTTTTAATGTCATTCCGATGAATCTTGGTCTGCCGCGTGATGTTGCGCGTGTACTACTTATGTTAGTGCATAGAGTAAAAAAAATATATATAGCAAATTGCACCAAATTACAATAGAAACTTGTTATATTGCAAATGACTAATGTAATTGGACGTTCAATTTAAGGAAATTCGAGTCGTTTGCAGTTTTTCTTTACACTAATTAGCCTAGAACCCCACAAACACACCATCTGCTTTGAGTATGCATAGTGAGAGTGTTTGAGAGAGAGAATAGAGCTATTCCGACTTGATGAGTGTAGGAGTTTGTGTTGTGACTAGCAGGATGGGGGTATATGTAGGTGGGCTAGTGATCACCAGGTTCTATGCTCGTGTGGTTACATCGTAATAGGTTGTAATGTTCATAACGGTCCAACGTAAATCTCCACGTTAATGGCCTAGGAACAATCATAACGGGTCTCCACCATTAATCCATACAGTCCATTGTAAACATAGATTTTCACAGTAGGTACATTACAACCTTGTGCTGATCCTAATAGTGTTTATGTACATCAACTATGAGATACATAAATGATAACTCATTGCATCCCTCAAGAGACACATTCGCCCCATAGATTTGTATAGATACCAAGATAGTGAACGGTCGTCTACCTTGATGTAACATATATATATATATGAAACGTATAGCCTACTTGCATATTTTGATATAGCTCGAGCTTTACTCCATAGATACATACCCTTTCAATTTCTAGGTGTATACTAGACAGAGAAAACTACTTGCAGCAGAAGTCAGTTCCAGAACAGCCACCCTACAAGACACGCTAATCATATATACATGTTTCTTTTGAATTATATAATTTAGGGTTACTTTTCAGTAACCAGGATTAATGATGCATTAACAGCTTGATTAATTATTCTTTATCTCTGTCAATTTTGTTAGGGGCTGTCATTTGTCAGAGGCCAAGTGGGTATTCGTCTTAGCATCTTCTTTTGATATTTAAAAAATAAATTTGGAGAATGTTTGAGTTTCTAAATAAGGCTAGCTGCATGCTCATTAAAGAAAATTAAAGAAAAAGAAAGGTTGGTAGCCAATAGAAACTGACCAAGATTACCAAAAGGAATTAATGGCTTCTCATGGAATGCAGGGATGGAGGAGGAGAAGAGAGACAGCAAAGACAAACCCTTTTTAGTTTTTCTTTTCTAAATTCAATTAATTAGACTTTTAGAGGAGTTGCCCGATGCCCATCCATGGTTAAACGTGGGGAACCAAGGCAATAATGGGTCTAGATCAGCAATCAATCAAATAGACCCCACAGTCGGTTGATTTAACATTCTTTTATTAACTATTGCTAATTAATCCACATCTTTAATATTCATTTATGTACTACAAAACAAAATTTCAGTTCAATGGCTTTTCTTAACGATGATATCTGCTCATGCCTTTTAAAGCCTAGTGTACCTAACCATGCTATCACCGCATTAGCTATTTGTTCATACGATCGCAAACCAAATACATACTAAAGTGTCTAAAAGAAATACACAGTATACAACGACATATGCAACATGTGATTCTCCATACCTGTGACCTCCAACTTTTGTTGTGTTTTATTACGATCATTGGATTTTAAATTCATAAATTATATATATATATTACCATTTGTAACGTAATCATATATATGGACCAACCCTAATTTCGTATTTATAGTTTGTTTGGGTGATTTGAAGAGAGTCCAAACACATGAGGAAGTTAGATACATGAAACAATATGGAATAAGCAGAGCTCGATTCTCACTAAAAATAATATGTTTGTAGTCACACGGTGACTTTTAACTCAACTTATTCTATCGTCAGGTAAAAAAATTTTGTTCACACATGTCCGACAGTCCAAGTTTAAACTTATATCGAATGTTTAAAAGACAATTTTCTATGATGTAGTTCTCGAAAAAAAATTACCACAATGTGAATGATGTTGATGCGCAATTTTAATCTTGAAGCACCTCATTGATTAATGTCATTAATAAGAGAAGCATGACTAATAGTGAATTGCCACGTGAGGCTGAGGCATATATATGTGGGGCCAAGATGACACTTGGATCGCGTGAGAGACTTTTGCTTCACTTCTATACTTGTTTAAGCAAAATCTTATTACAGATTTAATCAGCCAACTTTGTTGTACTTTGCAAGTCTTTTGCCTCCCAAGTCCCTAACCCTAGGCGAAGAACCGGCCAGAAAAAAAACAAAAAAGAAAGGTGATGGGACGAGGGTTTGCTGTAGCTTAACTTATCGGCATGCACAAGGTGTTTTTTTTTTCTCTCTAAAATTGATACACACGTGGCACGCCAGGAAGGCATCAAAAGTGCAGTGTGTGTGGGGCCAATGTATTTTTCTTTGCGTGGGGGCCGCAATAGAGCCGGGATAACGGGGATGGGGCCCACTCGCACCCGCGAGCCCTAATGATAGCGGGCTAGCCCACGCCGGACCATTAGCCGCCACGTACTGAGCCCTCTTCATTTTCATTCACATCATTCCAGTTCAGCGGGTCCCACACTCCACCACGAATGGTATTGGGCCTATTGGCTCAAATGGCTTATTAAATGACTTGAAAGCCGTGCTAGTCTATTTTTCTTTTTTTATTTTTTATTTTTTTAATAGTATTATTGTATTTGGAGAAGTGTCACTGTCAAGATGTATTTTAGTCGGTTGGCGGGGCCCATCTCAGGGAGAGGGATAAAATAGAAAATATAAAAAAAATTGCGGACCAACCAAACAGAAGCCGCGTGAAGTTGCTGGTGAGGGCCTGGGAAATATTTTAATTATGTTAAAGACCACCAACCTTAAAAAGGGTGTTTTGGAAAGTATATATATGTATATAGTATTTAAAATATTTGCACTTTTGAACTAAAACTTTATTTATTTATTTATTTTTGTATTTAAGCTGGAGAGACTCAAGCTAGCTTTCTACCAGAAGGAACAGAACGGTGTTCATTAAGATATTCTCCATGGAACTGTGGTCCTGTTGATGATAAAAGAAGAAAATGTAAGAAAAGTTCCATACATAACACCAAAGGCTTAAGAAAATTGTCGTAATGTTATCCGATTAATTTAAAATTATTTCACACCCTAATCATTAGTTGGAGTGATAAAATTGATGTGTATCATCTTAGTGATCAGGGTTCGAATCCCCTCCTCCATTTCAAAAAATTAATAATAATTCAAAATTATTTGATAAGGGAACTAACAATTCTTTTATGAATACCATGACAAATTGCAATATATTTATCAACAAAAAGATGGATGGTGAAATTTATAAGAAGCACTCAACTAATAATAATTCAATCGTTTATCAAATCAGGATGATAAATATTTATCACGAGGTGCATGTATGTAAAAACACAGTAACGATGTTGTCCTCTTTTGGTTTATTGATTCACTATAGATATATCGGGTCCACAAAGTTTAATTCTTTATGTACCATCTCACAGCAGTACTTAGACCTAGAAAATATGTTGTTAATGTGAAGGGTATGAACTTTACTTATAAATCACCCGAAGTGATTGTGCTATACCAATGTTGGATTATAGTCTTGAGAGTCTGTATAAACTAAATATGCAAGTAAATGAGATTGGAAAAAAGTTGGTTTAAAGAAAAACAGTGTGAGAGAGTGGAATATAAGATGATGACCTTAGGCTTAGGTGACCACAATGAAAAAATATCATACATATAATTGATTGATTGCACATACTGCACTACTATTCATCTTTTGTTCTTTTACTCTTTATTTTTCATAATAACACACACACACACACACACAAATATATATATATGGTCCTGTGTAAACAACTTCAATAATTAAGAAGCCAAAACTGATCCTTACCGTCCGATCAACTTTTAATAATTGAACATTCTATGGTCTCCATCAGTTGCTGGTAGAGGTTGCCGCCTCTCTCTCTTTCTCAATCTCTCTCTCTATTATGTACAATAATATAAACTCTTAATCTTTCACTGGCAAAATATATAACTTGAGCCTGCTATTATCCGTCTCCCTTTCTGGGCTCAAAGCTTTTGCAGCAATCAAGCCTCCACTCAAAAGATAAAGAAGAGAGATAGAGAGAGAGAGAATTTAAAAAAGAGAAGAGAAGATTGATTATTTAGGGCATGTGTGTGTGTGTGAGAGAGAGATAGAGAGAGAAAGAGAGGTATTGTTATATAACCCTACCACTTGTCTCTTTGATCACCCTTTCCTTTTCCCTTTCTTCCTTCCTTCCTCGGGATCTGATCGACAACAACTGGACAAGAACTTTCCTTACCAGTTGGGGTTCTTTCACTTCAATTCCCGAGGATCTCCTTTAAAACACTGATCTCTTATTTGTTTGTTTCTTTCGTTTGGTCTGGTTTGGTTTTCATTGACACATTCTTCATTCTTCAATCAATCGTATGTGAGCTAAGAGTGTCAAAAATCTACTAGCTGTCTTGTCTTGAATATCATTGGTTTGAATACGAGGCTTCCTTCTACCGGATCTGAGAAAGAAGTGATAAAAGTGGCACAGTGTTCATGTTCTCTAGCTAGCTGGAGGATTAATTAATTATCAAGGTTAGGTTTGTTGTTTAAACTATACTATTACCAGAGCTAGCTTCTTCTCTCTTATGGGTTTCTTCTTCAAAGGTAGGAGTATGCTTTTATTCCAGTTCCAGCTATATTAGATCGATCATGAAATATAAATGATCACACCTTTATTATTCAGTGTCTTATTTTTAGATTACTTTCGATTTTAATTGGTTTTGATTTGGGTGTGTTTTACGTTTGATGTTTTGATTTCAAAGTGTCTGCTTCTGTGCTTGATCAGTGAATATGCCTTTTCGCTCATATGTTTTTCTAGATCTCATTTCATGCGACCATGAATTCATATTCTAGGATCATAGCTAGGGTTACGGTATGAAGGGTATGAGGATATCTTGATTCGTATTTTTTTTATAGAAAAAATGAATGATACATATATGTTTATGTCTGTGTGTGTGTGTGTATATATATGCATATAACTATCTATTTTCTTTTCTATTTGATGATCAGTGTAATCTGTTAATTACTGTCTTTTATGCTTGTTTCACAATGTAAAGTTCTTTCCATTACATTGATTTTCTCATAAGTTAAGGATTCCCTCTTTTTTTTTTGATAAAAATCACCTTTTTTTTTATAAATAAACCATGTGTGAAATTCAAAAAAAGAGAACGAGGAAGTGATATTCATTTCTTGGTATATGTCTGGATTTGTAGGTCACTTTACTTTTCTTTTTCTTTTTTCCTTTTCTTTTCTAATAACCTCGAGCTTTTTTGGGGTTATTTGTGAATTGACAAGGAATTAATTTTAGTTCCAATTATATATATTTATATATAGCTCCAGCATTAGTTCCCTCTTCTTCTGATCATATTTGTTTTCTTCAATCGTTGTTGCTTGTCATTTATAATGGATTTTTATAAGCCCTCAACAATCATAGTAAATTATCAAAATAGAAGGAGAAAAACATTGTAAAGAGTTCTAGCTGGTTGTTAAACAATACAATACATTTCACTTTTGATTTATAAAGACATCATAATGCTTATGAGTCTTCTACATATATAATACTCCTACAACCATCTTCACTAGTTACAGTTCAGCAATGCATGTTAGTGATTTGTATGCATAAGTGTAGATACATAATAACTATTAGTTACATGCTTCAGGAAGAGTTAAATATGCATGATGAATTGGAATACTTTCCACCTGAATTGTTTTCAAAATTACATCAGTCTAGCTTAGTCATTATTAAACAAAATTGGATTGGATATATTAAATCTGCATTTGGGGGCTTCACAATTCGTTAAAATTGTATAGTCATATCACATCACATTTTTGTTTTTCAATTTTTAAAACTAGTCTGAATTTTTCTTCCCCATTAAATGTTAATTGTATACTTTAAGAAATTGTGGAACCTCCAAATCTATATAATCCTTGTGATATTTTTTTCCCCATAAACCATAATCGATATATAATGATCCTATGTTGAATGTAATCTTAATTCTCATAATAATGAATTTGGCATGGTTGTCGATGTTCTCTATTTATGAATAGGCATGATTCATGCATTATAATTTTTTCTCAAATGAGCTTTAGTCAACTAAGCATGGCAGCATGACTATTCAAATATGTTTGATTGCTTTAGTATGTGTTGGACTGCATTGATATAGGGGGACCAAAAGTAGGTGAAAATTGATTGTTTTTTACCATTAATAATGACTAACTAATTCATATGTCAAGAGACAAAACATTTTTGTTGTTATGGGGTGAGTGGCCATAAGAAACTATTTTGTGTCATCAACATGTCCGCATGATATCCGTTGTGGCCATGCTTAGGTTTTGTCTCAACTTATCCCGTTGTTAGGTGGGAAATTTTTATTTGTGCGGGACTGACAACCCGAGTTTATACTCATTTTGAATATCCAAAGAGTAAGCTTATATAGTATAATTCTCGGTTACAAAAAAAATATGCGCACGCATGACACCGGTGTGTGCATGAGTGTGTGCAAGATTTTTTACCTACAACTTTTGAAGATGTCAAGATTTTGCGATTAGTAATATCTTTCATGTAGATATAAGATTAATTTCTACGACTTTGGCAACAATTGCTTGGATTTACTTAGAACTAGACATGCAACATCATTAATTATATAATATTCTTTGATAGATATCATATATATATGAGACTGATAATTGATCGTTTCAATATTGCAGATTAAGTTCAAGTCATTGGAAGAATATGAATACATTTTCTCATGTTCCACCGGGTTTCAGGTTCCATCCCACCGACGAAGAACTTGTTGATTACTACCTAAGAAAGAAAATTGCTTCAAAACGTATCGATTTGGATGTGATCAAAGAAGTTGATCTCTATAAGATTGAGCCTTGGGATCTTCAAGGTACTATAAAATCAAACTTTATACGTACCCATAATTTGCTAATTAAATATGCTCAAAAGAAGAAGAAAAATGATTAATTTTTGGTGATTTTTGTGTAGAGCTATGCAGAATTGGGAGCGAAGAGCAGAGTGATTGGTATTTCTTTAGCCATAAAGACAAGAAGTATCCAACTGGGACTCGGACTAATAGAGCAACAAAAGCTGGGTTTTGGAAAGCAACAGGAAGAGACAAGGCTATTTATACTCGACACAGCTTGATTGGCATGAGAAAAACCCTAGTTTTCTACAAGGGACGAGCTCCAAATGGTCAGAAATCTGATTGGATCATGCATGAATATCGGCTCGAAACCAATGAAAATGGAACACCTCAGGCAAGTATATTTCTTAAATTTATTTTTCCATGTTACAATATATATATATATATATATATGTCTGTGTGTGTTCAAGAGTAATGGTATATATCTTACATACTTGTATGAATTTTTTTGAAAATATCACTTTGTTATTTACATTTCACAAGAGGAGTATGCATCAGCTAAAATGGAACCTGGATTGCATATGTGAGTACATATACTAATGAAGAAAAAAATATACAAAAGCAAGTATTATAGTTTTTACATGCATGAATAGGAATGGATAATGGTACAAAATCATGGGAGCATTTACATATAAAAATCCTGGTTCAGCTTGAGTTGGATATGAATTTCATGTAAATTTGATATGTAGATTTAAGTGTAGTTGTTTTTCATCATTAATAATGCTATTTTTGTTGCCAATATGATATCAAAGATACTAAGCATTCTAGTGTTTGTCGTGTCAGCTATCTCCAATGTTGAGACGAACGAACATGATTCATATGAAATCGTGTGCGTCTATCTCAGCATATGATTTAGCTGGGACGAAACACGTACATTGTGATATGTAAGACTGCTGTATGATAATATTGTGATGGTATTGCATGCAACAGGAAGAAGGATGGGCTGTGTGCAGGGTGTTCAAGAAGAGAATGACAACAGTTAGAAAAATGAGTGAATATGACTCCCCTTGTTGGTACGATGATCAGCTCTCATTCATGCCCACCGACGGCGAGTCTCCGCGTCGAATTTCTCAGCTCTACACCTCTCCATACAATCCTCATCCCTATCCAGGCTGCAAGCAAGAACTTGACCATCAATTGCATCATCATCATCCCCATCAGCACTACAACATCCCACCTCAACATCACCATGACCCTTTCCTTCAGCTCCCTCAGCTAGAAAGCCCCAAATTACCACAATCAGCTGCAAGTGTTAGTGTCCCATATGGAAATTCAACACTCACAAGTACTCAAGATGATCAGCAATTGCAACAAAATCTGAGCTCAATTTACAGCAACAACAACAACAACAATGGCGATCAAGCTGTGGATCAAGTCACTGATTGGCGCGTCCTCGACAAATTCGTTGCGTCACAGTTTAATCATGGAGATCATTCTGCCAAGGAAACCAATTACAGTAATTCAACAAATTTGTTCAATGTGGTTGATGATGATCAACAGATGGAGTTGCTGGCTAATGATCATGATCAATCAAAGAGACAAGAAGTTGTCGAACAGGAGTACGCGATGACATCCACGTCGAGTTGCCAAATTGATCTTTGGAAGTGAAAGTTTATATATGATATGAAATATTATTGATGAAGACTTGATGATGCAGAGGTTTCTGTATATAATAAGACTGAAAAAATATATGGTATTTGTCTTATGACTATATAAGGGGTTATATAGTTATATATATGTATTATATGGTGTCCTGTCTATTGACTAATACTAGGATAACCATGTTAGATATCGAAGACAGTGGACTTCTATGGCCGATTGAGCAATATTGTTAGTCTCGGCTTAATATTAAATATATACATATATATACTAATATGTTGAATGTAGCTTGCCATGAAGGCTTTCTATAAATTCGTAACTTCTTTTTTGTTTTACATTTGAAAGTTTTAGATTCTATGAATCTATGTACTTATTGTGGCTTCAGAATATATATCTGGCCAAAAGGTTTTTTTTTCTTTGTTTCCTAGCTTTCACCCTAAATATATATATATACCCATATGATAACTAAAAGTTATAGTTTATGATTTTTACGGAGCATTTGGTTGGTGTTTTGAGGAGGGAATGATGGTGAGATTAGTATATTATCTTTTTTGGTTGAGTTTTGGAGGATGAAATCCTAAACTCATTCAACCCTCTATTCTCCTTTATGGAGAATAGCCAAATTCACCAAAATAGTGAGAATGACTATTGTCCACAAGAGAGAATGAGTTTTGATGTCTAAATTATAAAATATTTTTTTATTTTCTAAAAAGAAAAAAAGATAATATGAAAATTGTACTATTAATATTCTCACACTCATGCTCACTCTTTATTTTATACCAAATATGACCATGCTCACCCCCCATTCTCATCTCACACTCAACTCGCACAATTATGAATCAAATGCCCCATTAGATCTAGTCTTTTCAGTTATAAACCTTCACTTTTCCTTCACTATCCATAAATTACATATGGGTTCACCCTCAACAGTTTCAGTCAGCAAGTATGTGTGATGTGTGCAAGTTTAATTTCTTATGCCCTAGTGCTCTTAGATTCCAAATGAGACAATTATACATGTTGGAATGTGCTTAAATAAACAAAATCTACACCTTCAGCCAATACATTAATATCATATCTATTTGGAATCAAATGTGTCCACGTACGATACTCAGTACATACTATTTGTATCTAAATAACGAAGAGAAAATATTCAGTGATCCTAGCGTATCGCTTTATTTGATGGTAGAACACATAGGAGATTGTCAACTACCTAAAGGATATTTCAGCATAATTTTAAAATACGAATTCGAATTCACCAACATTGGAGCACGAGAAATGAAATTTGAACTAAAAAAAATGCATAACCCAGTTAATTATGGTGGAGTATATAGGATCATATATATATAACATTCTCCATGAATGCATGCATGACAACATTCACCAACATTTCTTCGAACAACTAGTGGCCAAGAAATCGCTCTGCTCCCCACCATTTTATTCTGCTACGTTACACACCTGTGCCTGAATATGAAGATATCTGTACTACCAGCTTAATTATAAAAAGATTGAGCTTCATCAACAACCAATATTAAACCCTGCAACTTACCTGCATGACTGCATAAGAGGCCAAGAACTTAAAGACAGAGTGAGGGTGCATGATGCATGGTTGAAGAAAAAGAAGAAGAATCGGGGGATTAGTAGTGTATATTCCTCTGACTGCATGAAGTGGCTAGATTTTGTAATTTAGCTGAATTTAAATGCAGACATACATTACAGTACTCCTCTAATGATGTAAAAAACATGGTGAATCCAGCAAGAGAAGTATGTCTCTTCCTGTTCCTGTTGTTGTCTGTTATTGTAGTCCAGCACTAAGATTGCCTTTAAAGCAATGACACCATTTCTTTCCCACTCAGACACAATCATTGGGCGTGCCAACTCTCACATGGAAGAAGAAGCATGAGATATCAAGGAAAAGAAAATGTACTCGCGGCATGCATATATGGGTCTCCTTTTTTGACTAAGTTTGACCTCCATATATGTTTCCCCTTTCACATTTTAGGCTTTTTTTTTTTTTTTTTTTTTTTTTTTTTTTTTTTTAATGAAGAATTCCCAACCCAACATACCCACCGGATAGTTGGGCTAGCTCTAAACTCATGCTGTTAACCCAATCCACTTTATGCTGGTGACAGCTAAGATCGGGCCAAAGCCCAACAATTAACTCTACATAGCCTCTCATGGGCCTAAAGTTTGGCCTCATGGAAGAAAATAACATCGATCGGAATTATTAGGCGTTAGAATTAAACTTGCGACCTCCCGCATTCGTAAAGAATTATCACGATTAATTTTACCATTCCAACTAAAGTTTTTTCTGTTTAGGAGTTTTCTCACTCTTTTGATTACTCTTGTATTCCAAGGATCCTCCTTATTGCCAGAGCAAGCATAACATGCGCATTGATATGCAATGTGCACACAATGTGATTGAATAATTAGGGTTTAGTGGTTTACTCAAAATGTTGTTTTACAGACCAAGTAAAGATAAACATAATTGACCATGTGAGCTGTGTCAACATTAATTATTAGTTTGCCTCTCTTAGCACCACACTCTGAACATCTTGTTATTAAATTAGTCTTTTATATTAATAAGCTAATTTCGGATTAACAAGGAGATTTGACCTATATGCGTCATAAAAGGTCCTAACTTCAGCTTTTATTATTATTATATTCCTATTATAAGTCAACAACTAGTTTTTTAGGGTAGTATCAATCTTTTAGGAATCAATAATATTTTTTTATTAGAAAGAGTCTCGATTTAATTAGGGCTATCAAGGGTTTTGTAATTAATCTAATATAAATAGGCTGTTGAAACTCTTTATTTGAGTAGCTTTTGACGATTATAATAAAAATTAGAGAGTTTTCTCTTTTCCCTACTTTGTTCAATTCTTGATGGACGAAAGTTAATTCGTAGATGCCGTCTTTCCGACATTCTTAATTAGGAATCAACGAAATTTGTAGAAGGCCGTTGAGTTTCCCATCGCCTGTATCCACCATGCCCTGCATCACTGGGCCTTAACCCAAACTTGTGGCAAATGCAACTTTTATGTATATGTACGTGTATAATTTATTTTCATAGCCGTACACACGTATATATACTATCCACTGATTGGTGTAAATGATATTTGTTATAAGTATACACCCATGTATACATAGATACAGACAAGACACTGTAATGGAAACATTCGATACTAATTGTTCATTTACATTTCTTTTTTCTCCAAACAAAATAAAAAAATTTATCCTAAAGAGATGAAGTTGGCACGAAGTGTAAGGATTTAAGAAGGCATGATTGATGAAGAAGACAAGCAGAAAAGAAAAATTGACAGGAAAGAAGGGCACATTGCCTGATTGGTCAAGCTTTAGGGACAACCACAAAGGAGACCAACCAACCAATTCTTTGTTTATTGATTGATGTTTCTCTATTTGTTGCTCGGCTAATATATATGTTATATATATATATATATGTGTGTGTGTGTCCACTAAGAAAAAGTGAAAAAGTAAAGGCAAAGCATCTTGATTGTATATTCTTCATGCTTGACTTGGGAGTTGAGATTTGGGCTTCTCCACTACTTGTTATTAGTGTTTAGATGACACTCATTATTGAGTTCCATAACCCATTGGCATTTTTCCTTTATCTATTCATATATTCACCATGTTAGTTAGATCTGGTTTGGTTCGCAGAATTCAACTTTTAGAAATAAGAGTTTTTCTTTTGCAGTGTCAGTTATATAATATTATTGGTATCCCATGGTCTTTATATTCCCGATATTTCTGCTATCTACGATTTCCTTTCTTACTGAACAATAGCAAAAATCCAGAAGATTTAGATGAACTAGTAGGATTTTTAAATCTTTTTGTGACTTAGCTTTGAATCTTTACCCTAGTTTATGAGAAAAGAAGTAATTTTTATGTTTGGTATGTGAAATCCTTGAAATCTAGAATTTCAAAGAAAATTGGGTTCCTCTAAAGGAAGGATTCTCCTTTCCTTTCCTCCCAAAAAAGTGAGAAATATTCCTTAATGATTGTGAATCCTTATTTTTAATTAAATGCATATAACGCTATTTTGAAAAACTATTCCACAAGTATTATCAACAATTAAATCTCATGCCAATTTTTTTTTTTCATTTTTATCGTTTTTGAATATTCAAATTAAAATGTTATTTTTTAATTTAAATTAGCCATACAATATCAAATAACTAAAATTTTAGTTGGCCATGAACCAAACATAGCCAAGAAAACTAATGATGTTAGTTAAGTAGTACGATAATGTGATCAAACATTGGCAAGTATAGAAGATGCCAAGAAAATAGTTTTTCTGGCATCCCCTTCCCATTTCCATCTCCAAATCCATGAACCAAACAAACACAGTTTGTAGCAATTAGAATCTTCATATTATGCTACTTACTAATCATAACTTCACTGTCAAGGCCCTTATAGATCCTAAAATTTGCAATCAATTTGTAATCGTCGATCGAGACCTATAACAATCTTGTAAGATCAAAGAGAGGGTCGACCGTGAATCTTGGACACCAGTGTGGTGTTGGCCGAAGAAGCTCTTACGGTCAAGCCAGTCAAGGGTGGTAAATAATTTAGTGAGAAAAGTGAATAGCTTTTAGAGAGAGGGAGAAAGATACCAAGTAATTGAGAGAGTAAATGAGGAGGGGTCCTCGTCTATTAAGTGCTTCCAGATCACATGCTCAACACGTGTTGACCGTATGAACGAGCTTCTCCCTTGGGCTATGATTGGCCTGAGGCCTCAGTATGGGGTTTCCTTAGTCTCACAGGCCTTGGGCCTCTTGTATCCATTATAACGCCTATTTCAATTGTGGGTCTTGGACTTCATTTGGGCTTGGCTTGGATGTACCTTCGAGCGGACTTTTTGACCAGTTTAACCAGGGCTTTTGTGGGCCCTTCAACATGGGCTTAAGTATTTCGGGCAAACGGTTTTTTAACTCATACAACTCCAAATCTTATCCAAACAGAACCGAATAAGTATGTTCACTTTCTCCCCTGTTTCATTGGGCATTAATGATCTCATATGAAGGCCATTTTTCCGTGTGAGGCGAGTTTGGCAACATAACCAAGCACTGGTGGCAGAAAACAAGCTCATTCCAATACATTGCAATTCCCTACAGGGCCACAAGCTTTGTTGATTCAATCAGAAGGCAGGACATTGTTGAATATAATATGAATGTCGTAACGTTAGCTGTTGCGGATCCCTTTGTCAAAAAATTTAACAATCCTTCTGTTTCCTCTGGTTTCAAACTTACATAGTTCATGATAGATGCATCTCTATAAACTGATTTGTGTCGCCAATCAGTAAAATTTATGTACCTTGGACCTATTTTGCATCGCGTAGACCAGAGCATTCATCACAGTAGCCATTGCGATCAAGCATTTTCTGAGGTGGAGCACTTGGAAGAGGAGATGATGGACTACCATAAGCATTATGTGTCCTGTTTCCGCAACTCAACATTGCTCTGGTGCTAACTCCTGTAACAGGATTTGTGCCGTTTGTTGGGATTATTCTAATATCCCAGTTAATTCAAGCAAGAACAATACAAGATAATAAATAGAGAATAAACCAAAATCACAGGCAAGCAAAAACAAAAGAGCAGTAAAGAAAGAACACAAAGATTTATAGTGGTTCACCCGATCAAAGAAGATTATTCGTGAGGTTAACTAGTCCGATTATTAAATTTTTTGAAATACTAGAAACTTCTAAATGGATTATTTGCCTTCTTCTATTCAAACGTTCATTGATTACCAAGGATATAATTGAAATTTAAAACACTAGACAATAACTGGGAATCTATAAAGAAGTCTGTGAATGAATTCAGAAGCAACAAAGGTAAAATGAAAAATAATCCGTTTGGGCTGTACCTGCTCCTGGGGTAGGTCTAGGACAGCACCCCCGAGATCACGTCACGTGAGGATTTTTCTAATAAGCACGGCATTTGTGATATTAGCCTCATTAAGAACCTAGAGAAAAATCCAGAACATATCCTGACTTTAGAATTTAATAACAGTGGAAAGAGCAGAGCAGCCTAGTAAAAATGCAAGTTCTTTTCACCAGTTTCAGAGCAGATTCCAAGGGTGATATCCGCTAATAATTGCCAGTTCGACACAAGAAATTAAGCTAATTCAGCTTCCTCAAATGCAAAATGAATATACTTTTCCAAGATATATTATTATGCATGAGCATTCAATTTTTAGTACTAGGGAAACAAAAACTTAACTGATATGAATGAAATTAGAGCATTAGCCTTTGCATGGAAAAGAGCTTCTTATAAACTGAAAGTAGAAAACTTTGTCCTGTATCGCTGTTTCAAGTTTCATCTTTTTCTCTTCTTTTTGGTGCTTATAGTTGTAGACTTGGCTTATGCCACATTGCCAAAAAAAAATTATGAAATATTTTTGGCCATACCATGTGATCCATCATGTATCACTTAAATCGGCACCTGTCAAAGGGCACAAGAAAATACTGGATTACTTATTGCTCCAGACAATTCAACGAGAGCAAAATCAGCATATGCAGAACTCATAGCATCTTCTTTAACAAAAATATGATCTTTAAACATAATGCTCTGGTGTAACAGGAGTCATATATTAAAAACAATGTCCAAATGGGGATTCATTGCCCCAACTAAGCACAAATCATAGTGAGATATCTACTCCGTAGTTCATCAATCAAGACGTGAATAATCAGTCATTAGCTCATCATTAAAAAAATAAAATAAAAGCAAGCGTAGACACCAACAATGTGCAACAAAAATCTACTGGAATTGGCCTGCTAGTAATGTGTTCATCCCAACAGCTCTCAATGGTTATCCAACTCAAACTCACATACTAGTTTACTTTCTGAAAAGACCAACATATTACTTCAACTATGGTTTGGTGAAGGGCAGGGCTTCCAAAAAATCGATGGATAATCCCACCATAAAATATGTCACAAACAGCTAATAAACCATGTGATGTTTAATTAAAAAATAATTACCAGATTTTTGAAGTAATAAGTAGGTTTATTTTCAAGGTGACGGGTAGGTGTATTTTTTTGGTAATATGTGAGTTTTATATGAATAAGGTAATACGTAGGTTAAATAAGATAAAGATGTACAGGTAAATTTAAATAAATAAGGGTTCGTAAATTTACGCAGAATTGGTAAAAAAAATTCAATAAAAAGGAAAAAAATAAAAATAATTAGGAGTCCTAAACAGTCATGAAGTCCTAAACAGTCATGAATCTCATGGCAACCAAGTTGTTTCAGTATTTAAGGTAATCATGGCAGCATCACAGCAACCCTTCCAGAGTGCGACTCAGAGACAGAGACAGAGAGTTCTACACATTCAAGGTTAGTTTTTTTTTCCCCATCGTTCCGTCTCTTGATAGTATGCTCTGGCTTTGTTCAAAGGTCGTAACCCACAGATGGATCGAATATCATGTTCTCATATCTAATATCTTCTTTTTTCGCCTGAATTCTAAAGATTCCATGTTTGTTATTCTTTGAGTTATGGCTAAGGTTCTTGTAATTAGATCACTGAGTTGAATTTATCCTGATTCATGAGAATCAAACTGGCAAGTTTAAGAAATACTTTGATGTTGGATTCTAAGGGGTTGATCTAATGTGATTTCAGAACTTATCCAGTTTTTCCTTAGGTTTAATGGCAAAATAAAACTGTCCTTGGTATTTTATTAGGGAAAATCCATAAGGGTTTTTGATAAGTTGTGCAAATATATGCTTGAAGGTTGATCAATTGAGCAGACATAGCTAAATCTTGTTATATTGTTTGCTTTCTGGTACAGTACTCCTTTTTACCCCTAATTGTCAAGGAATTAAGGCGGGAACTAGAAGTCGACAATGGTCTCGAAAAGTAATGTTAGCTTTCACGAAGTGAAACTCATGACAAAGCCTCGAGGACAAGGTGAAACTGTTTATCATGATGATGCAATTCAGCATAGAAGGAGATTTGTCAGTGCCACTCGAGACTTCCCAATAGGGTGTGGTCCAGTAGGAAAATTTCCTTCCCCGGCACTGAAAGGCCTAGCTCAATCAGAGTTGCATGCCTCGGCATATGAGTTAGATTCAGATGAAGAATTGATGGTTTCTGGTAAAGGCTTGGCATATGATTCAGATTCAGACTCCGATGAGTCAGTGATTTCTGTTGATGAGAAGGCGGGGCATAAATTGACTGCAAAGGCGCAAGGCTCAGCATATGATTCAAAACCTGAGTTCGTGGTTTGTTGTGGTGAGAAGGGCGGGCTTGAATTAACTGCAAAGGTAGAATCAACTGGAGAAAATTTGCAAAAGGCCCGAAACACCTCAGAATTACAAGCAGGGTTCTTACCTAAAGTCTATCCATTGCCTAGAAAAATATCAGCAACTAGATTTTTCCCTCCCGGATGTGGAACATACACTACCAAGAGTTATTAGTTCACTGGACAGCCAGAAGTTTCATTTTCGAAGTTGTGATCATTTGAAAGAGCTATTAGCAATATTTTCATGGGAAGAATTTGTCAATTTAATGTGTATTGGTTAACAAGAGTTCGCGAGCACAGCGCAGAACAATATCCAAAATAAGAAATCCATACCAAAAACCAAGTATCTTTTGCTATTGTTTTAGAGGCCATGGCGAAGAGGGTTAAATTTTGAATTTTCCTTTTACTTTGGTTTCAAAACTATACCAGACAGCATTGCAATACCAAACACAACCATATTATACAGCCATATAAACAAACCATTTGATGAAATATTGCATGCTTAGTTTGTGAATAGTAGTTTACCTGAAAATTTTGCCTTGTATGCCACTGCTTTTTCCAGGTATTCACCATTGAATGTTGAATGTTGAATCACCGAAATCAGATTCCCTCATATCTGCAGCTGTGAAATTGGGTCAGACAATTTCTCAGTAATTATCTATGCTGGAACAAAATTGGGGAAAAAGCAACCCTATGCTTCTGAAAATGAGCTTAAAGTGCTGTTTTTGAATTGCAGGCAAGACTATTTATCAGAGACAGAGAAGTTACCTGAAAATTTTCACTCACATGAACTGCTTTCCCCCAGAGAAATCAAAACACAGAATTAAGCAAATCCAACATCAAATTCAAATGGTTGTTTTGCTCTTGATAAAAAAGATTCCCAGCAAACCTGAAATCTGCAAAACCAAATTGTGCAGCTGAGCCACTGCCACTGCAATGTTTTTCTTGTTGATGGAAAATAATGGAGAGACAGTAACTAGACTGGAAGGAACAAACAAATGATCTTCAAAATGTGATGCCACAGTGGGCCATAATTGGGCTCTTAATTGGCCAATCTTGTTTCGATTGGCTCAATGGTTTCTTCCCCCAAAACAGTATAGTAGGCCAGCCAAGAGAGACCCAGCTAAGCAATTCATGTAAGAGAATATTGATAGAATGTATTGTAATTAATTAGAGATTTCCTCACCCACACAAATACCCTAAAATCAATTAGAGATTTGATTGGTTGATTTCCTCACCCACACAACTTTATAAATAGGAATTTCTTCTATAATAGAAAGTAAGCAATAATAAGATGTGACTAGTCACAAATCGCTTTAGAGAGTGGATGTAGGCTGAGTGTCGAGTCACTATTATATTGTCTTCTCCATCCAATTCTAAATTTCTTCACCGAGATGGTGTGATTGGGCCCTTTTCACCTTATGAGGTCTTGGGTTGGGGATGCTTTAAGTCGGGGGCCTGTTGAGTCAAGCCTGGGCCATGAGCCGACTGGACTAGCGGATCTAGACTAGACCATGGGTCGACTGGACTAGCGGATGTAGCTGGAGCCATGGACCGACTCAATTGATCCATGGCCTAATACCTGTATTGGCCGTCTTCAACTACTGCTAAATGCTAATGTAGGAGTCCCTCCACACTAAAAATTGAAGAATCTGTGCTACATATTATTAATTTGCTTTCATTTAAGTAACTGAGCATCCATGGCTAAAGGCCCGAGGATGATGATCATCCATGGTTAAACAGTGTATTGAAATCTTTTGTTTAATTCTAACATGCTGAATAGAACAGTCTCATATTCAGCCTTTTTCAGAACTCAAGAGCATCTGTAAGCATATATAAAAAGCAGAGTCCATGAGAGCATCTCTTGCCAAAGACCACTTACCGTCATTTAGCTGATGATGAGGAACACATGGTGATCCATCATGGCTGGCAGCATTAAGAAAAGCAAAACTTGACCACAAAAGTCCCAGCTAGACTGTTCTGAATCTCTGATAGCATAAAAATAATATATATCTGCTAACGATGTGGACCCAAAAGTTTTTGTATCATGTAGTTTCCAAATTCACCTTTGAGCAGCATGGTATATGAAATGTTCTGGTCCCTTTGCTTATGAAACCTCAAAAGAATCTCCAGATTGACAAAGAATGCAAGCACTAGGGAAGTAGGAACAATGTTGACAAATCTTTGTGATATCTACATGTTGCAAAAGAAAATTGGTGCCTACTAAAACACAACACAAAGTACAATGGGATGTTACATGGTATTGAAAATTGAAGAATCCTCATATCAGTACAGAAATTCTAGGAATGAAAGAATGATCAACTCCCCAATAAATTAAACAAGCGAAATCAGGGACAAACCGCAACAAAAGAACGAAAATGCAATGTCAAAATCAGGTTCTTTTTATCCACAAGACTAGACTCAACAACACTCACAACCTCAAACTGCACTGCTAGGCTTCACTCCAGAATGAATTAGCGGAAAAGGGAAATCAGGGTGCATATGATCATCAGTAGCGTGGAGAACAGGTTTGATCTGTTCTTCATGATTGTTGTTGCCAAAGATATATCTTGGGCCCTGAAAAAAAAATCATGTAGATTCAGGATTTTCCTTAAGAAAAGGATTAAAAAGTGAATATTTTGTTGCAATAGTAATGGCGGCAATTACTTTTGCATTTTGCCTAGAGCACCACAAAAGAGGGCATTGTCTGGTATGGGCAACTCAGTTTTGTTGGTGGCCTCTGGATTGACAACTCTGATGTATGTTTCTTGGCCAAGATACCATGAGTCAAGGTTTTCTGTTCTAATGTTCCAGACTCCAACGTTGTCGAGGGAAATCAAGATCGCAGTCCACGCCCCAGGATAAACCTAGATCGCATATGAGAGAGGAAGAGAGAGATGTTACCATCAAAGCTTCAAGGTAACAAGGACAAAATGCTGAGCACACATGATACTCCAAATTACACATTATGAAGAAGTTATCATTTCTGATAAACTCTCTGGATTAAAATGATAATGATGACAATTGAATGGAGGCAACATATGAGAGGGCAACTCAAGCAAAAAATAATAATGTTGCCAAACATCTTCACTATTGAAATCTACAGGAACAAGAGGCTGAAGCAGAAATAGCATGCAGAATGCAGGCAAGGAATGATCGCACGCACACCTCAGGAAATGTGAAAAGCATTCAGGGGAGCCCATATCATTTGGATTTTAGAAGAACGACATAGCAGTTGAACTAATGATTTTACTTTAAAGTATTAAGAATAATGCTCTCACACTCTCTCAAAATATACAACATCCAACTCAAATAAACTCCAACAAATCGATTTCCAAGCAACTCAGTAGCCAAGCAGAAAACAATAATTTGAACACATTCTTTTTAGAATAAGCAATGTAGTTAAGGAAAAAAAAAAACAACCCAGGTTTTTATCTTACCTGAACTGTGGTGCGTGCAATACCATCCCACTTATTGTACGTGCCCCGGCTATTTTCCGTCCAGTCACCATAATCCATCCTGTGATACATTAGCCGAAGTGCACGTGTTAAAAGCACTCTGACCACATCAATAGAAAAAGACATGTTGCCACAGTGAAACGTAAAGGATAAACATTGATTCCTACCCGACGACGAAAACTGCATATCCACTCACGTGATAGCTGTGCATCCTGGTATCATTGTTTTGTAGGATGACTTCCACAAATCCCCTATATGTTCCATTAATTACAGATGTTTCCACTCGAGGCGCTCCTGTAAGTGGCCTTGATGGGAAATCAAGCTTATAAGCTCCCTTTACTTTGAATTGGTCAGCAAGCCTGATGGGAGTGGAAGGATTGACAAATGATACCCCACTAAGTGTCGCTCGCCGTTTCCCATTAATCATCTCTGGTGGTGTATTCTTCAGCACGTATACTTCAGTCACATTGATTGAGCCATATCTAAAAGAACCTTGAGGATTAGGACGTGCACCACTTGCAGATACATTCCATCTGACAAAATGGACCACAGAATCCCCAGAGTGAGTTTGAATACAAAAACAATCAAAAAGAATTTTCTATCATCTAATATTATAGAGCCAAATAGTACAAATTCTGAGTTGATGTTTTATCTAATTCTAGCTCGTCTCACGATATTAAGAATTTCAGAATCACATAAACTATAAAGACATTGTAAGATCTGAATTTTCAGCTAATACCCCCTGCCCAGTTCAATTTAAAACAAGGTGGACAAAAGATGTTTTTACTCCCTCAACTGCAATAGTCTCCAATTAGAAACCTATGTTCGCCAACAGGATTCCAAGTGCATTCGAAAAAAGATGATGAGGTTGTCAATAGAGTTCAAACTCATCTATAGTTTTTTTCTCTTGCTTGAGATGATCAAGTGTCACCATATCAAAAGTAACTTTAAAATGACAGGTCAAAATGCATTTGGACCATGATAGAAAACAACCTGATAGATCTTGCCTGGTTCATTGAGAAGGTTTTGTCATACTCATCATTTGGTGCCTCTGGGAGGGGACCAGACGCCTTGCCTTTGGAATTGGTATACTTCAAAATTGCAACACCAGTAACTCTTTGCCATCGAGATTCATTCACAAATCTAGCACTAGCTACAATATAGTAATCAGTACTTGCATTCTGATCCATGGTCACCAAAAATGAGTAAGATTGTCCTACGTGTATATCTAAGCTAGTGTAGTTCTGTTGCACCGTATATGATCCCTCTGACTCAGCTAAAAGGAGATTATGGTTCTGGATCCTGAAATTCAAACTAGTTGACACTCCCACATTATGTACACGAATGCGATAAGTTCTCCCTGCAAGCAGAATAACATTGTCATCGAAAAGCTGAAGTCTTGAGCTTGAGCAACTCCAACATAAGAGAAATTATTACAGCCTCGAGGAGTATGTTATTAATATGAAAACCAGAACATCAAAAAGTTCAATAATAATATGACAATGGAAACCCAGATAACTATTCCATTATGCTACTTCATAACCCAACGTATCATCCCTTCAATGGAAAGTTTTACATATTTTAAAGAAGTTCTCACTAAAAGCTGGATGTATATGGTAACTGCAAAAAAATATAATTGCCTGAGGTACTCGTATTTCATTTAAACAACACTGAGGAAGATACACATCATATACTTGCAAGGAAAGCCCAAGATGATCACATGTATGCCTAAAGTGGGAACGTTAGAAGCAAACCATATTCAATGCACTGCAACAGAAAAACAGCTGAAGAACCATTATGCTCGAAATATAAGTGGAAGCATGTGGATGCCAATTCAGCTTAAATTCTTAATTTAATAGAGTTTCCATATTAGGCATAAGCAACAAGACTAAAACCATGTATCCTCTGCAACTTTTGAACAATATCTTTGGCACAACAATTACCTGGGTGGACTTCAATAGTTTCATAATCAATGCCATCTGGTACAAAGGTTCTGTTATACTGGTAAGGACCTTTGCCGTTAATAAGAACTCCATCAGGCATTCCAAGATCTTTTCCTGCATCAAGTTCCTTTCTCAAAGCCTATACCCCAAGAAAAGAATCAGCATTAAATTACAATTCAAACCCATATCAGTACTTCAAGTGTAATAATTCAAAAGGCCAAGCAGCACAAACCGTATGATTTCTTGTGTACCAATCACCTATCAATATGACAAAATCCCCATCTGGAATGGCAAATGGAAGTGGAATAATGTCGCGATTAGTAATAAGGAAGCTGCCAAAACCACCGGAAGCCTTCTGCATATGCAGGGAGGGGAAGTAAAAGAAACTTCCAATCTGATCCTTGACTTGAAACTGGTAAGTCCAGTTCCACTTTGGAGGAATTGGACAATTGGTGCCAGGAAGCCCATCCTGCCAAGAACTGCGTCTTTGCTGAACCCCAGACCTACCACATCCATCAAAGTTCCCAAAAGTCAAGAACCATAGATAAACTATTTTACAAAGATTGACAACAATGTTGCAACAGTAAGCCTACCAGTGAATGAGGAGATTCTCATCCAACTTGTTCCTAACGTTGACAACCACATTGTTGTTAGTAGTCACATTTATAGTGGGACCTGGAAACTTATCATTAATAGCAATAACCTGCAAAGTAACTGAAGCTTCAGCAGCAGTTGCTATAGTCGTTAAAACACTTCAGCCTAAGAGCTCTTACACAACATGACTACAGAAGCAAAATCAACATCATAAAGATGAAAGTTCCCAAATTTAAGCACATTTATGCAGATCTGAACCCAAGAACTGAAACTCAGGGAGATTTAAAGGAAACCCATTTTCCAATAGTGGAAATTAAGTAAACCTTCTTCAAAGATCTACTCAAAGTAGTGTAAAATCAAACTAAACAGAGAGAGATCTACAAAACAGACCTGTTGAGGTACACCCAGAGGAGAGGCAGTGATGTAAGAGACTTCAAAATTATAGAACACGGTCGGATCCAAAGCAGAGCACAAGCCCACAAGCAAGACAATGTGAAGAAGTGAGAGTGTAGAAAACCCAGACAAAGCCATTTCAAGCAACTCCTTTTGGGGGGTTTATCACAATTGAGAGCCAAAATTCCACTTCTTTTTTTTCCTTGTTTTACATTATCAGATAGAAGAAGAAACGAGAACCTTTGAAAAGAGAAACACAAAGGCGAGTGAAAGGGTGTGTGAAAACGGCTCTATTTCAGTACTTCCTTTGGGCGTGTCAAGAAAAAGACTGTTAAAGAGGAGCTTTTTTTGTCGGCCACCCGTCATCATTGATTTGAGTATGAGAGAGAAAATAGAGAGAGAAAGCGGTGGCCAGTTCATCCATGTCCATGTATGCGCTGTTAAAAAAGTAAATCAAGAACAGTTGCTTGATTGCAATATTCAGTAAACGATAAATCTAATCTTATAAAAAATATATTTTTTATTTATGTATAACGAAAAGTAATTAAGAATAAAAAATAATATTTTTTCTTGGTTTTGTTTGACCAATGTCGAGACCCCAACGTTCAGACCCTGCACATGATTGCCAGCTCATGAATCTCCGCCTCAAATTAAGGAGGTTTTAGCCCTTTTTGGAAATTCACGCGCCAGAGAATCATAATATGCAGAACTATTAACACAAATTGACAAAAACCTAATCATGTAATAAACTAACTAATAACTATAAAACTATGGAATCAATGAGAGGTGACCGCGATGTCAAAAAAAAGTCGATCCAGACACTATTTATAAGGTATCCGATTCATTTAAAACTCAAAAATCAATCATATAGGATTTGAAGACAGTTTTGGTTTTGGTTTTGATTTTCAAACCCATCATGGTTTAGAGTCGGTTTTGATTTTTTATACCGGGTTCATGGCATCCGAGCCGTTTAATTAGGGGTGAGAGATTATCATCACACATGACATACTAGAATATATTGTAATCAATCTTTAACAAGTGTCCTTTGGACATCCATTATCAATATCCTATAAGTAAAACTCATATATAGTCCTATATCTTCTTCTTCTTTTTTTTTTTATAAGAGTCCTATATCTTTTTTTTTATAATTAAGATTCATTAAAAAGGAAAATTTGTGCAAAATACGAGGGGCATTCCCCAAGCAATGTCTGAAAACATCAAAAGCTATATAAGCTTACCATGGGCCAAGACCCCAACCAAAACAACCCAGACAAATCAAGACAACAAGTCAAAAGCAAAACTAATTGTGTAAGGTTAGCAGATAAACTACCCAGGAAAAAATATGCAAGCTTTGTTGCCCAGATTCTCCAAACAACATCTACGTGAATGTGGCATTGGATCCAAATCCAATAAAGAGCTTTCCCTAATATGGGAAATGGGACCATTTTCTTTGCAAAGCGCAATATTAAAAGTTGCGCTCTTTTTTCTATGACTTTAAAGTATTAGGGGACACATTTTATGTTTAGTAATTCTATCACCCTCACAAAAATGTTCCCTTATCCTAATCTTCAATTCACGTGACACGTGAGATATTTATTGATTATGAACACATATATAGAGCCCGTAAACATTCAATATTTCTATATTTTGCTAATGAAAAGGGTTTCAATTCACACCTTTTAGGATTTCATTCAACTATCGGAATGTATCAAAAAATATTTGTTCTTCATCGAGTAGGGGGGAGGAAAATCATGATTGAGATAGTGGACGATAGGATCTACAATGAAAAAAATGTCGATTGAGGCCACCAACAACTTGCAAAGATCATAGATGTCTACATGAAAAGAATTAAACCCTAGTGGAAAAATATGACTAGCATACTCTAAACCAAACACGTCCACCACTAGTATTAATATCACTTGGGTGATAGATTAATAGTTAATCTCTATGGAGGCAATGGACTTGGAAGATCTTAAGTTTTTTTAATTCTCATTGAGATAAATACCCTTGTGATTACGTGATGAGTATAATGATCAAAAATCATCGTCTTATTTAACGACGATTAAGGTTAATACCCACAGGTACAAACCTAATCAATAGTGTTTCTTCTATACACACCTATCGATGACACCCAGATGTTGACAAGAGTATCCGTAAGATATCAGTGGTAAAATAACACCTTTTACCTCTGAATGAAACTCGAGATATATACTCCCAACGTTAACTTACCAACCAATATATTATCATGTCATATCAGAAGAAATATTGGAAAACGAGTCTGTGCTTATCCATTAGAGACTTGCATAAAGTATCCACCGTTGGCTGGCAGAAAGGGGATCTCCTTCGTCTTGTCTCTCGTCAAGCAATATCTTAGTGTTATAAGAGTTTCAATGTTTGAACCAACCTTCGATTAATCTCTTATTTATATACATTCATTGTTCGTCTATATTTACATCATGTGCTTTTATTGTAATCTAGTTGATTCTTACTGATTTGATCGTCGAGGACCTTTGGCTGGCACCTCACCCAGTTCTCTGATAGTTATTTCATGTTTGCTTCCTAAATCATTAGTGGTCCTCTGAAGTTAATCTTTGATTGTAGAATAATCTCTTACAATGAGCTTTGGTCGAACTTATCATATCGTCAAGTCAAATGATAAGAAACAAGTCAGACACGCACCCAGCAGACCCATACTTCTTTCCCCAATAACAACACAGGCCCACCTGTTACCCATGCATGGGTCAGTTGTAACCAACATGCCCAATGAGATAATACTCAAAAAACCTATTGACTGATTAAATAAGAAATTTACCCTCCTTTTCAATATATCACGACTCCCATATCTAAGCAACGTGGGATGTTCATAGCATCAAAAGGCTCAAATTTAGTCTCATGTAAAGTAAACTTGTATGTTGTCGTTGTCGTTATCGTTATTAAAAAGACTAATTAAGAGGTGGGTTGGTAATCATAGCATTGCCCCAAGGCTTTGTCTAACTTCAATAAGAAGCGTTTGATCAATCTTAACAATGATCACATCCACCAATTAAGAATAGTATAATTATAGCTGTCTAGCTTTCACAACACAATAAGAACAACCTAGCAAAACATGATTGATTGCCTTACTCATCAACAAGAACAATGAATAAAGAAACTAAATTGCTTAGCATATTCGTACACACATGCAAGAGCAGCTAGCTCTGTCGTATTGATCGATTTGAACATTAAAAGGCTCGCATTCTACTCCATCTAATACCTTAATTCGCATTTACACTTATTATAAATGTTTGTTGAAACGCAATTAAGATCTAAATCTAATGTTTGCATATGAGGGCCGGGATGGGCGGAGTTCCAATTTCGGGCTCCAATTCTCTTTCAAAATTATGCTAAATCATGAATTAAAATGTGTCATTAAGTATATTGGCGTTCATAATGTTATAATATAGTTGATTTTGGGGGAAAACAATTCTAAATTCTAAATATTAAATTCTAAGCCGTAACCCTAAATCTTAAACTCTAAACCATAAATACTAAAAATTAAGTCCTAAACCTTAAATTATGAACCATATACCCTAAATTCTAAACCCTAAACACTAATTTCTAACTTCTAAACTCTAATATATCATTTTCAAAAACAAAAATCATGATTTAACATAAATTTTCGGGAGAATTGAAGCTCGAAATTGGAGCCCCTCCCATCATGAGGGCCACATTTCGTACCTAAATTAATTTGCCATGTACAATGACAATGATATGTATATAATAGTACATATTACTATTTTTTTCTTTATTGTAGGCCATCGTAAATTATATACTTAAATATATGGACTTATTATTTGTTATCTAGCAGCCTAACTAGTTAGCAAAGAGTCTTTATTTTTTTTTTCCCCTTTAGAATTTGTGGGGTCGATTCCAATTGATCCCATATTTATGTGATTGTCTGACATACGTGATTTACATGTTATTGCATGGTACCATGTATTTACCGGGTGTCGGGGTCTGTTGAATTACAGCAGACCCAACTGTAGCTCTTTTGGAGCACAAAGAATTTTTTATTTAATTTTAAAAATCATAAATGTTTAGTATTCAGTCTAACAAATTCAATGATATTTTTTTGTTTAAAAAAAAAATCAAATTCATCGCGAACGAGACATCGAATGTTTTGTGTTTATATCCGATCGTCTAAAATTGTCATGCATTTTTCATGTTTAATATGATTTTTGTTTCGAGCAAAAAATATACCGTTGGATTCGTTAGTAAAAATACTACACATTTATTATTTTTAAAAATAAAAATAAATTTTTTACTAACTTAAAATTATATTACAACGGACTTATTGTAATAAAAATATAGCAGGTCCCCACCACCCGTATTTACCCACCGAAAGGTAGGGCATGTATGCGAATTTCGATGTAAAAAAAATTAAGATCCCAATAATATATTCTCACAATATTTGTCCCTAGAGAGACAATTCTTAGATTGTGATTTTTTTAATTACCTGGCTAATTGGTTTCTTGAGACACAAGTAAACTGATTTGTTGGCTTTAAAAAGATATTACTATTGTATTATTACGTGTAGCCTTTATTCCTAGTATCATCAACTGATTCGAACTTGATTAACGCAAAGATACTACGATAATTAAGCATGAACACGTGGGGTCACCGCAATTAAGGTGGAGGAGCCACCGCAGATCCAGCTGTGACTGGCTGCGGAGAGTCGGAGACCGACCAATGGGATAAATATACTTATTAATTCCTAAATATTAATAGCTCTAAAGAAGCTAGTATCATAAAGTTACTATTGATATATGTGTTTTTTTATCGACATATATTGGTCCGTTTAAGAGTGTGTTGTGTTTTGATCTCTTGCGGTAAGGTGAGGTGAGTTCGTTCCAAAATTGTAGTGAGTTGTAGTGACAAAAGTTTTTGGCGCCTTAGTAAAAATATTTTCACAGGGCGAGGGTAAAATTGAAATTTTTTTCATTGATATCAATTAATTTTTGATGAATTTATCTTTGCAAAAATATAAATGGAATAATAAATTTGATTGAGGAAAAAATTAGAAAAAAACCTCATGTTTTGAGGTCAAAAATGCGGTCAACTGCGTTCATCGAGAGCGGAAGCAACTCTCTACAGCTTCAACTTCGAACTCACCGTGGTGCAGTGATACAGTAATGCACGGCTCAGCTAAATATTTTTTTGTCCAATTGCGGTGTGTTCAAGCCATGTGTCTCTGTCATTGCCCATCTTTCCCAAGCACCTCTTTTTTTTAATAACCGAAAACAATATCATACAAGCTTGACCTTCGGACATTTGGTATGAGCCCAAAATTGGGCCTTCAGGCCTTTCACGCATAGAAGTTTCTCATCTGACAACATAGTAAGTTGGGCCAAAGTCCTACACATAACTACAATGGTATTGTTTCTAGTGGGAATTGAGCTCAAGATCTCCCGAGTCCATACGGTTTTCCAAGTACCTCGTTCTATTGCTATATCTATTAAATTTTTGAACGAATACTCGTGAGAGTATCGTATAAATCCAACTCAAAAAACTCGAAGAGGTATTATCCGATCTGGGCCTAAGACCCGCATGGTCTTGTTCTTAAAAGGACCTTCTTGGTTGAGAGATTGAATTTTTACTTTTAAACCACATAGGTGGCTTACATCTAACCGATATGTGATACAAGTCTTAACACATCAATGCTTTGGAGGATTGGATGAATCCAGGGACAGAGCCAGAAAATGATGTTCAGGTGGACTAATATTAAAATAATATAACTTTGATATGCCCGAAAAATTTTATTGGGGTCCAGGGCAGCACACTATAAATATTTTTAAGGTTATTTACAATAGTATACATTTTGAAATATATTATTAATGCACATTTATTTTGATGTTTGGTATCGTAAAATAACCCAAAATAAACACTTAAATACATATTAAAGTTAATGAAAACTAAATACAAAATGAAATAATGTCTATTGAAACTGTGAACCTCAAGCAATATAAATAATCTATTACCGAATCTAAATTGACTTTCTCAACAAGTTCTCGTTCAAAGTAAATAATCACGTTAGAAACAAGAAAGTCATCATCTATTTTGTGGTGAAGTGTTGTTTTAATGTTTCATAGCTAAAAATGTTTGTTCTATAGTCATTGTGAAAACATGAAGAATTAACACTAGACGAATCGTTCTTTCTTATCTCTGTCATTCTAATATCAATCCAACAAGTATTATATTAAACATAGTGCAACAACCTATCATGTGGTTCTTAATCTCTTCAATTCATTGCACTGATCATACCTGGCTTCCAACATAAACAGAACTAACACATGCCAATGTCTTCCTTCTTGTACATAATTGATGCATCACAGATACACCATTTCTAGGCTCTAGCCTGCCCATAAAGCCAATGATAGATCCCTATATAAATTCACTTTTTTCCACTTCAAATCTCAACTGCTCCATTATTATCTTTTCATATTTCATTCACTAATTGACATGCTATTTATGATAGGTAGGCAAATACAAAACCACTCTATTGAATATTGATAAACCAACGGATCACATGTAATAGCTGCAAACCATATGGGCCGGTTGATCGGGGTGAAAGATCGTTGCCACCAAGCCCAATGTTGGTCCTTTGAGATCAAAAGACTAGGAAATAGCAGCAGATATTTGGACAGTTGATGAATTAAATCAAGTAATCAAATTCTTTGCACAACAGAGCCTAAAGAATAATAAAGTTACATGAATTATACAACACCAATCAAAGCAATGAAAGCAACTCATTATACAATTCTACAACAACTTAGAACTAATTTTCACTTCTCTTTGCATTTCCTACAAATGGTTACTCATATAAGGTTTCATGGGCACAGAACTCATTTCCCAAATCTTGAGTGAGGTGGTAACTTTGGTCTCTGTTGCATTATTGAATAAGAACAGTCTAGCATCACCATAGATTGCCCTTGTTGGATAAACCCTGGATGTTATGCATGTTCTCCCACCTTGAGCAAATCCTTCTACTATTGAATGATCAACCTATATATTCAACATAAAACCGACACCGAACGCGTTTTAAGAACCATTAGTACCATGATGAACAACACATTAATCCTTAAAATAACAGAAAACAAAGAGTATGATCAGCTTACCAATATCCTCAAAGATAATTTTTCACCTTCCAAAACTGGAACATAGTTGCCAAAGATTTCCTTATTGACATCAGTGGCCTTTGAAGACCTTGACTGGTCTGTGCAGAAGAAAGTCCGGAGGGTGCCATTGGTTCCTTTGGCGACGTAGAAGTAGACTGGAGTCTGCTCCATGAGGCTTTCATCTGCAAGAATCAAAAGACCAAATGGTCCAAGTGCACCACGTTCAGCCGATCCACTGCTAGCGCTGCAGCTGAACTCTATATTGGATTCAGCTGCTCTCTCCAAATCCTTCTTGTCTAACTCAAATTCGGCAACGATATCCAACTGTTACATTCGAAACAATTAGAAAGTAATTAAGATTGCAGATTTATCGTCGTTAAGTTGGCGACAGTGAAGATCAATACTTTTGATGGTAACACAAACCTGTGAGGCCATGCTGACTGGTAATGGCACAACTGACCCTGCTGTGACCTCCACTCTGTTAAACTCTTTGCTGCTCAATCTCAAACTGTCTACCTCTTCCACTGGCCATTGAAGAAGATTGGTTCCGGTTTTCTTGTCAAACACCACTGTCCTTGGAACACCCTGTAGGATATCACCATTAGAACATCAATGTAGATCACACTCAAAAACAAAATTTTAATCCTGGATTTCAGAAAGAAACTTTATGCCAACAAACCTGAAGAGACGCCCATCCCTTCTGCACATCAGCAGCTTCGCTGTCCGACTCCTTAATCCAACCCCACAAGACTCTCCTCTTCTTGTTTGGATCATAAAATGTCTTGGATGCATAGAATATACCATAATCGTACCTAATTCCGATGCCAACATCAATTCTGGGATCATCTGGAACCCATGTAACAGCCTTTTCATCATAAGTTCCGAGTGCATAGTAATCGTTCTTATCATCGTCGAGGCTAGTCTTCAACACATGCTTCACTCCAAGTCCATTAGCTGATGTGTCTAATCCATTTTCACCTGTTAAAGAAACAGGATAGAAGTCCACACACTCCCACATCCCAGTGTTAGGGACGCCATGGAGTACCTTATCCAGCTGCTTGTAACTCTTAAAATCCTCTGTTTCATAGACCAAGGATATGCCAGTTTTGTTAATCTTAGACCCCAAAATCATACGCCACTTCCCTTCCGATGTATACCAGGCAGTTGTGGGGTCCCGGAAGTCCTTGACATCGATGCCTGGCGGTGGTACTAGGACTGGATTGCCCTCGTATTTGACCCAATTGACAAGGAGAGGATCGGAGGGGTCTTTAGGATACGCGAGATTTTGCACCTGAACAGACTCATTGGTGGATCCTGTGTATAACATAATGATTTGGCCATCAGGGAGGATTGTGGCAGATCCAGTCCAGACACCATTCGAGTCGTACCATCGATCTGCAACCATTGCCAATGGAAGGTGAAACCAATGGATTAAGTCCTTGGATACTGCATGGCCCCAAACTATGTCACCCCACATGGCACCATTTGGGTTATACTGGTAGAAGAAATGGTACCATCCCTTGTAGAACAATGGACCTGTATATTTTGCAGGCGAATATTAGGAGCTAAATTAACAATCCACACATAAAGTTTGTCAAGGTTCTGCTCCAAAACCTTTGAAGAATACTGAAATCTTTATTAGGAAGAAGAACTAGTTAATTCTTCCAATACAGGGTTGGTAAGAATTCAAAAGCAAATGAAAAATGAGTTCAATAAGCTAATTCCTAAACCCAATTCCTAATGGTGATCTGTAAAACTCAGTTAGAACCAGAAACATTATAAAATGTATCAATGGACAGAAAACTAAGAATGAGGAAGAATGCCATACCGTTGGGATCTGAAGCAGAATATACAACGATTCCCCATCAGAGCAAGATTCATCCAATCATCCAACCGTCAAGAGAAAGAGACAAAGACAAGAACAATCAGATATGTTTATGTGATGATGTATCAAAAAATCAATACTGCATTGTTACAAGTTACAACAATGTATACACAATGTTGCTAGTATCAGCAAAGCCGCATATGGCCACACTGTCAAAACTTATCATCCCACATCTCGGATTGACATTACCAAATTGAGTGAAATATAAGCAAATACCAACAACAAATGTATTTTATTGGCCTAAGTATCACAGAGACAACACAGAAGAACAAAACTGTGCATACTCGTAGCCCAAGGTGCACAATATTTATTGATGTGTTGGGGCTTAGATTTCTTAACAGTTAACATCCATAATGCAAGGATTAGAAGTCCTGTATAAATTAAGGACCATTGGATTGGCTAGAAACCGATGCAACGATCTACTTTTTTGCCCCAAATTCCCCTCTCTTCACTCTAACAAATATATCTCAAAAGTTAATTCTCTCTTCTTCCTCTTCTTTCCCCAAAATTCTCAGCTTCACCGGTGATGTCTGCCCTTACCGCTGCAACCCACCACCAGAAACCACCAGATTTAGTGTTCTATGGGATATTGGAATCGACAGATTTTTCACAAGATTGTGGTCAAGCCTTCAATCACAACTTGAATGCGGTAACTTAAAGATTTGGGAAGAGAAAAAGATTTCAGATTTAAAAGAATCGTGTTCCATCAAGGAAATGCAAATTTTAAAAAAAAAAACTTAATTTTTATTTGTGATTTATGTATTATTGATATTAAACGAGTAGATGAAAGAAATCTACGTTGAAACAAAGTCCATTGATCTAGATCTAATCTACCAATTAGCCCTTCCCTGACTCAGCCTCTCTACCCTCTCCCCAGTCTCTCCACTTTTTCTTCTTCAAGATTTTCGTATCACACAAACATTCAATTGTGCGACCAACAACAAACAATCACAACAACAAGAGTACAACAATGGTCTCCAAATTCCGACCCCAAGAGCGGAGTCTAAGTTTACAAGCCCATTCGTTGTTCTTGTTGCCGCCGACGCTTCAACTTCAAATTGGAGGAGGGAGAGAGAGAGAGAGAGGAAAGAAGGGGCAGGAGAGAGAGGAAACTAGGAAAGACGTAAAATTTAGGTTAAAAAAGTGGATCGTAGGATTGGCTATATCCAATCCAACCGTCTACATGTTGTACAGGATTTTAGCCCGATAAATCCTGTACCGGACGTTCCCCCGGGTCCTAATTAATGCACAATGACATGTTCCAGAAGGAATTCCAGAAAAGTTGGCTTGATTTCTTCAATTCCCGTTGGTTTTCCAAACATTTTGTAATTAAAAAGGATTTGTGGACCTTTCAAACCCTGGAAAAGTCAAACCCAACAAAGCAGTATAGCTTTTGAACACTTTTCCCTTCACAACAGTGAATTTTTTATGAAAAAAAAACAACAACAACAATAACAAAAGTTGTCTGAAGAAGAAGATTAATTGATTACCGTTCATCCAGTTCTTCTCGGGTTGAAAATGAAAAGCTGTTCTTTGCCAAGACAACACGTTATTGTCCCACCGATACGATTCTCCGCCCAAAATCTGGTTCGCCTTCTCGGACACACCGGCCGACACGCCACGCGACGACGTTGGCGGCCTCAGGGTCTCAGTCGGCGTCGTTTTCTCCGTCGTTGAAGACGACAAAATAAACCCTTTTTCATTTGCATTGTTCTGAACATGATTTTCGTTTGATCCAACATTTGCAACAATTAATGCCACAAACAGAGCAAACATCAAAAACCCAGAAACGACCACCAGGAGTTCCTTCCTGGGTAACCGGCGGATGGGCTCGTCTCCAACGGGATGGGATCCATTCAAAAGTGGAGCCTTGGAGGAGTCATCGGGATTGGAGACTGGAAGGAATTGGTTTGTTCTTGTATTGCTAAACATTTTAATTAACAAAAAACAAGGATTTGGAAAGAAAAAAAGAATTGGGCTTGAAAATGAATGAGGGAAAGAATCAAGGTTGGTGGTGTATATAAGCAATGAATGTTCCAATTATACAGTTGTATCTACACCTATATATATATAGAAATGGGAAGTTTTTTTGTTTGGATTCTGAGAAAAACAACTGTAAATTCCTTTGTAGACATGTTACCCCATGAAATTTAGTCTCATCGAGTATAAATAAAGACATTATGGGAAAACATGATCCACGTGGATCCAGCATTTTTGTACTAGACATGTTCTTGGAACCAATCAAAATTTTGAATGATTGAGGTTAGGCTAGGGTTAAGTTTTTCTTGTCATGATTATCTGCATGACTGCATCTTATATGTTTCCTTGTTCATAATGAACATGACTTTGAAAAGTAAAATAATTGGTACTTGGAAGTTTTATTTCTTTTTTTTTTTTCCTTAATATGCCACCGCAACCATTCCTTTTCTTGTGTGCAACCTTGACGTATGATTAGTAGTTTTATGGGTCTCAATATTTTTTTATCTCAGTCATCCCTAATGTTGAAATAGATGGATACGATTACGTATGAATTATTTGAGACCCACGATCATTTACGTGGAAATTGCATGGTAAGTAGAAAAGGTGCACAAACAGAGTATCCACGCAGTCGAAGACTCAACCGCGTGAATATTTAAATCATATGAAAAAAGCAGAAAATTTATGCAGTCAAAGAAAAACTTAGGCTTTGAAAACATTTCAATTGTGGCTGGGAATGAGAAGCAAAAGTTAGAGGCAGTGATTAACTTGGGGATGGCCTACTCATCAATTATTGGTAATATTTTACTAAAATTATTAGCAAGCAAGGATTGGTGAGTCAGATTTGTACGTCATTGTTATTCTTAGGGCCACTAATTATTGTACAATTTTAATGTCAACAAGGGGTTATTTAAGGGGAGAATGTCGGGTCGGTACACGTTAACGGGCTTTTGGTCATTTAGGTCCAACGAAAAAACTAATGGACATAAAACTATTGAACACATGTATTTTACCTTATTACCCCCAACCTCTTTATTTTATTTCTTTATTCTCCGTCTCTCTTTCTTCTCCATCTCTTTCTCTTTTTCCTTCTTCGTCTCTTTCTCTCGTTTTCTCTTTCTTCTTCTTCTCCTCTCTCTCTCTATTTTTTCGCAATTTAAAGCTTAAAAAACTTTAGATCTATTGTTTCTATTCTTCTTTACTTTTATTTAGGTGTAGATGTTTGATACATGATTTTCGTTCAGGATTTCCTTGAGTTTATGAGTGCTAGATAATTAATCTGCCAAGTTCTGTAAAATCTTTTAGACATGTTCATGTTACTGTTTCATAATAAGCAAAATCATTGTCATATTTCTTACTAGAGTAAATGACCTTAAAAAAATACCCGATCTATATTATATGGTTATGCATTACAACGCCAATACATTAACATGATAATGTAGATAAATATTAGTCTAATATTAATTTTTGTAACAGTAGCATGATGAGGTTACTGTTTGAAACAGTAACATGAAAGAAAAAATCTCAAATCCAGACGATTTCGACGATGGTTCGCTACATAACCACCTCATTTAAACTCCTCTCACTGAGACACACAATGCCCAGCCATATTCCGTCCAAAACAACCACTAAAAAATGAGATCCGAAGTTGGTCCGTTTTGCTCGCGTAATGTTACTGTCAGTAGCATTGAAACAGTAACATACGATCTCAATATCTTTTATCTCAATCATCCCAAATGCTGAGATAAATGGACACGATTTCATATGAATCATGTAGGGGTCACGATCATTTACGTGGAAATGGCATGGTAAGTCGAAAAGGTGCACAAACAGAGTATCCACGTAGTCGAAGACTCAGACGGCGTGAATATTTAAATCATATGAAAAAAGCAGGAAATTTATTGCAGTCAAAGAAAAACTTAGGCTTTGAAAACATTTCAATTGTTGCTGGGAATGAGAAGCAAAAAATTAGAGGCAGCGATACTTGGGGATGGCCTACTCATCAATTATTGGTAATATTTTACTAAAATTATTAGCAATCAAGATGGTGAGTCAGATTTGTACGTCATTGCTATTCTTAGGGCCACTAATTATTGTATAATTTTAATGTCAACAAGGGGGTTATTTAAGAACATTTGGGTCAATATATGAGGGTTAATGCAACTTTCGAATACTGAAAAATTTTGATCCAGTTTAATTTAATCATCCAAAGATCAAACGTGTCAAACTATAAACCGAAAGTGTGAAAATATTTCAATATAGTCATTCGGTCAAGTTTTTTTGACCATTTTTTAGTAGGTCAACAAGCCGATGTGGTGCAGGCTTGTTTGGATCAACCTAGAATCCCATCGGCCAAAATTTATTTCACTCATGCTTTGTTTTGTCCCTGTGTTTGGAACTTGTGCTGTAACAGAAAAACGAGTCGGGTTTGTTGCGAGATGAATCGGGGCAAAATCTTCCAAACCACCAAGATGGTGTGGCGTTTAATTTTTTTTTTTTAAATAACTAATTACAGATAAATTAGTCCACACAAATCAAAAATTATTTTTATGCCACGTATGCGAGATTGATTGTCCAAATAATGAGAATATGCCCGAGTGATTGGATCAAAACAGTAACTTTAAATAATTCAGTTGACAATCTATAATTTTTATGCCACGTATGCGAGTTTGATTGTCTAAATAGTGAGAATATGCCCTAGTGATTGGATCGGAATGGCAACTTTAGATAATTAAGTTGACCCCTATAATTTTTCGGCGAACGATTTGACTAGATACCCAATCAATACTAACCCAACTTAAATTATTGCCAGAAAAAAAAAAAAAACCTTAAATTATTGGATAGACAATAATGTTATTAGTGTCCACATGCCAGCGACGATGGCTCACCAGACATGCTGTTTGTTTCCCCAAATTTGGTGGCTGATTGTAATTGGCTCCCTCTTTTTCAGTGTTGACAAAAATGCAATCAATAACTTTTGAGGGAAAAAAAAACCCTAAATAGATCAGATCATACCTAATTACCTGTCATTTAAATTATTCTCTGGCTGGATTTGATTTTGCATGTGTGGAACAGTCAGACTCATATGAATTTGCAGTTTCCACATGCTTATGCAATTCAGAAAATATTGTCCAATGACTGTCTCTAAAGTCTAAACCAAAGAGGATTAGAGGATCATATGGAAATCATATTATCAATGTTTGGTTGTTGTAAATGTGAATAGCTGGTTTAGTTCGTGGATTTAGAGAATAGAGATAGGAATGGAAAAAAGAATATCAGAAGAACTATTTTTTCCGGTATCTTTTTTTTTTTTTTTGTCGATGTTTAGATCACACTGTGATATTTTCTTGGTCATGTTTGGCTAGAGTAAAAAATTACATTTATTTCATATTGTGTGACAAATTTAATTTAATTTAAAAAATAACACTTTAATTTAAATATCCAAATTTAAAACCGTAAAAATGAAAAAAAAATAATCTTTTTCTTTTATATTTCTTATATGATCAGATTTAATCAATGAGAAAAATAATTAATAAAAATGATGTTTAAAATAGATATCGTGAAATTATGTGTTTTTTCAAAATGATATTATAAGTATTTAATTAAAAATAAGTTAGGAATCATGTTTTCCTTTAGAATCTAAAATTCCAAGCATTCCACTAACCAGAATAATTGACAAAAGAAAACTTTTTATTTTTCAAGGATTCCGCGAACCAAACGACATCTCAAATGAATAGAAGGTAGAAGAGGAGGTCATGGTACATGGGCCATGAGCCGTGTTCAAAGTGCGAAATTTCCCAGATATCGTATGGACCGTTCAACTGAAAACGCAAGCCCAGTTTTCAAAGTTTCATGGGCCGCAGGTTGTTCAGGTATTCCCAGTGACTAAAGACTTGGAAGATGCTGTGCTCAAGCAAAATCATAATTCATAATAATTGTTCACATTTCAAGGGAATGAAACAAAGGTCAGGTTGATTAACGTAGAACTAAAGTGTAAAGAACAAGTACAAACTCTGTTTTATGCAAAAAGCTTTGGAGAAACAAGAAGAGACTCAAAAAGAGGTATAAACCATTTATTCCGTGATAGACACTGGTAATCTCTGTTTAGACATTTGGGGGTGGCCAAATCTTCTCAAACAACTCTTCAACCTGACGTGCTTGATGAACGTAACCATCCAGTCCAGCAGTCAGAAGCGCAACAGATGCAGGTCCCATGGCTGATGCAAAGCTTAATTGATCCCACTTTTGAAGCTGAACATGAAGAAATCAGTAAGCAGATCTTCATTTTGGTCAGAATCTACTACGATAACCAGTTCGGCCAGTTCACACAAAAAAATTGCTGTAAAAGTTTGAAAAAGTCGTATGTTCTGTTTATGACGTCGAATCAAACACCCATTTAGCAAAATACTGCCACAAATAACGAGTCTGGCATAAAACAGAAAGCTTGTGTGCATTGTGTCTGTGAAATCATCCTAAAAGATGTGCCATATTTTGATTGAACATAATTAAGTTCAGTGACCATCAGTATCGGTTCCCTTTTGTTTCCATCTCTTCTCAAATTTTCAGCTAGGATCAACAGGAGACCCTGCATGACTTGAATTTGTTACCATGAACCTAAATACCAAAAACACATCAGAGATGAATCACATTTTTCCCCTGCAACAGAAGATTTACAGATTTTCCCCCCTGCTTGGAGCTAATACATGGGGAGGGAAAACTCTCTAGGCAGCTAGAACGAAAGTGGAAAGATACTCAAATAAATGAATTAAGATTTTTCAGCTGGTAGTTCTAGTAAGTGGTACGCAAATGAATATGGTAAACCAACGAGGCATGGCCATTATTTTAGCTAATATAGCATTGGAAACAGGGGTCAGACACGTACACACAAAAATGCTGGTGAAACATTAAATCAGTAAATTTAATATTTTAATGCATTTTGGCATTGGGTACCATGAAGGATGCAACCTGGACAATCATTTTGAAAGGAGTTCATTTCGGTAAAAAAAAAATGGTTTCCTATTTATATAAAGATCGATATATTAAGGTTTAGGGGAAATATATGGTGAGGCAAAAGCAAGCAAACCTCTTCTTCATTGAAATTGTAGTTGGCAGCAGACTCTGGGGAAAGCCTCCTTAAAAAAGAGTACTTTTCATCAGGAGCTGTGATGGATTCCTTGAGAGACTGCAATACCTTTAATGGTGCGATAATGTAGTCAATCCTGATCAAGGATGGAACAGAACAACAATGTCAAATATCACTCCCATGTCCAATTGTCAAAATCTCTAGTCAATATGATCTAAGGTCACGTACCCTAGAAGACTGAACAAATCTTGCTTGTTACGAACTGCAGCGGCCATCAACTTTGATTTATGTCCATGTTTGTGAATGTAATTATAAGCCTTTGTAGCCTTCAAAGGTTGGAAAAAAAAGAGTAAAACTAAGCCATACATAGTGCCCAGGAGCCAAATAGATTTGGCAGATTCCAACCTATGTTAATTGATTTAGATTTAAGCACTACAGTAGACAGCTATTAATATCATGAAGCTAATGAAAATTTTGGTATAACCTCTTCACGTCAAAGCATAAGTCTTTTGTCTACAGCAACATAAAAACTCTTGATCAACTTGGCTTAGGGGACATTTTGAGATTAGAAGTTTAACTTCAAAGGAGTAAGCATAAACAAATGATATCGATGTGCAAGAAATAAGTTAACAAAGCTGGTTCCGATAAAATTCATCCCAGTGCCAACAAAAAACATATAGCACATTAAGCATGTTAATCAGTCCAAAACAAGTATATAAGATGTGTGATTTACAAACCAAAGCCAAGCCAGGATCTTCTCCTCTTTGAAGAGCAGCTTCTACCTCAGGGTCACCAGAATGATTGCGAGCCCAATCCTGAAAGAAAATGCATGCACTTCAGAATAATATTTGAACATAAGGTTAAGTAAAAAAGTGATGTCAACAACATTAGTTCATAATTACCCTGACGCGGCCAACAAATATCTGTATAACAGACGCACCAGCTTGGGCCGCAGCTGCAGCTTGAGCAAAGCTGAGAAACAAGAAAAAATGAATCCCCAAGAAAACAATATGAAAATGAAATTGATCTCAGAGATCACACTAGCACTCCTTTTCCCTTCTTTCAGGAAAAAGAAGGCTTTTTACACACACTTAATGACAAAATCCCATTAGTTCATTTAGAAGAAGTTGTTTCTCAAAATAAGTATAGACACAGAAAAGCCTCTTATTTAGCTTCCTGAATCCCCGCCATACATATGCACATAACTGAAATCTTATTGCAGTATAGAACTTCCTAGTTGGAGGTCTGACAAACATTATGTAAAAATTGGTGCAAGCATAAAATTTAGGAGACGTCACTATTACTCAAACTTTCCATGGGGTAACTAACAATTAAAAATAAAACCTCTCTAGCAAGACCTCCAGAAAAATTCCAACCCGTCGTGTTTCATAACCTCGTGCAGAAGAGCATCTCGTAAGAGTAGCAAAAGCTAGTAGACGCATCTTTCCAATATTTATTTTTCATAATGCTTGGGTGCTCCCTAGGATAAACTTGGACTTTATTAAGAACCAAAAGTTTTAGAGCAAAGAAGAATCTTCTCATTATTAGAAATACATGATATCAATCCACTATTTTTTCATAACTGAGATTTTAAAGGGTTCACTCAACGTCAAATTATGTACCTATAAACAAAAGTCATATGTGTCTGTATGCCCTCAGATTCCAACAGTCTTGATGCCTCTATGCCCTGAAATAAAAACAAGTGATGGAATACAAAATGATCAAACAATTTGTTCATTATCATTAGTTGAGTCCAGGCTAAACTTTCTTAATTTTCATCAAAAAAATTCGCAATTAAACTCAGGTACTCACTTGCCAAGTCGAAGGAATCTTAAATAACAAGCGCTCAGCGGGAACATCAATTTCATAATACAACGTCAACAAGTCATGCACCTGCATAGTTTGGCATATAGCTAGTATCAAATTGCATATCTGGTTAAAAAAAAGCTGATTTTTTTTTTGATTGCACTAGATTGTCAAATTTCAATGTAATTAATTGAGTGAGCAAATTGTTGATGAAGGTTTGAAATATCAGTGGTATTTACATCATTGGTCATATCCAAGGCAGAAAAAAAAACACTTATTTCCTTGAGCAGAATTTTAGCATTAGGTCTTTCGAGCAAAGTGAGTAAAATGAATATGATATCATTCAGGGAGATTTTAAGCAGTTTATTTTGAGCTGAAGTCAAGGGACACTGTTTTATGTTGAAGAAAAGATGTGGGACCAGTCATAACACATTCAAATTAATCGATTCCAATACATTACCCATAAAGCTGACCCCTAGCAGTTTGGGAAAAGGCTTTGATGACGATGATCCGTGAAGCATCTAGTATTTTAATAATTATTAGAGAGTAAGCCAAACTGAAATGAAAAGAAGATGAACCCAGCTTCTCCAATCCTATACGGTTTTCAAATCCATATGACCAAAAAAATAAATAATAAAAATCTATGCCCTTGTTAAAGCCAATACCTTTCTAATAATTCCATGTGTGTCATAAGCAAGGCGTGCATCCACTTCAGTTGAAACTCGGCCAGGAACCAGCTTCACCAAATCCCCTCCCACATTCACTAAAGCCTACCATTCACAATGAGTGATCATTTCATAATTCTATGCACATGAAATTCCTAACAAGCAACGATCAAAGCTTTAAAAAACAACCTTGTTAACAAAACAGGACAATCTCAGTTCAGGATTATCAAGTTCAGAACAACCCGAGTCCGCCAAAGACATATCCACAGCATTCTGTACAGACCAAAAGAGCAAATTCAGAAAAGTGTCAGTATGTGAAGCATCTTTTCTAGAGCAAAATGTGCGTTCTACAGACAAAATATTCAGGAATTGCACAACTCAAATTCCTAGCAGATTAGAAAATGAAAAAAAAAAATGACATAATTAATAAAATGCACGTTCTAATAATATTAAGTTCTTAGAATTATCTTCTCTAACTAAAAGTTCTTTATTCCTTCTGAATATTAGAGTTGATGAATGCTTACTCTGAATATTGTATCAGGAAGACTGCATATGCCCAATAAAAGCGCAGAGCTGACAGTAGCAGCAGTTGGAGGAAACCTATATTACAAAAGAAGGGGGGAAGAATTAACACTTCAATTGATAGCAAAAATAATAAAGAGGACAAAAAACTTAAATTAAGTAAACTTTAGTATATCCTGTGTTGCTAAGTCACGAGTAGAAAGAAGGATTTAGTTTCCTTATTTTTTTTTACAGAAAATTCAAGCAACCAGACGGAGTTTGCAGTCAAATTCCTAATATAGCAAAAAGAACAAAGAAAAGGCAGAAAAGCTTACTTCTCGAAATCATCGAAAATGACAGTGTCTGGAACGATTTCGCTGAAGCTAGACACAGCATCCAATTCGGTTCTCAAACCTTTAAACGAATTCGGGAATTTTTTTTTAATAGAATCAAAAAGAAAGATCAAAAACTGAAAGGAACGAAAAGAAATGAAAAACTGGCATAGCAGTACCTATCGAGGAAGGGGAGCCAGTAGAAGCACGAATTTGAGGAAGCGATGATCTCTGGAACTTGAAGAGTAGATTGGAAACTCCCGATCCAGTTGTGAACCTCACTCCTCTTCTCTGTTCATCGCCGATTCAAGAAATTAAAATCCAAAGCCATCGACAGAGAGTGTGAGTATAACACTATACAGTGTTGAAATAGAGGAAGAGAGCATGTTAGGAGTGTGTGAGTGGTGACTGACCTGAAGCGAAGAGGAGGAAGAGAGAGCTGAAGAGAGCGGAGATTGCAAGTAGACTGACATTGCTCACCGAATCGAGTATTCAGAAGAGGATCAGCATTCCGGTTTTGTATAATCAGTACATTGTGCGGTGGATTTATCTTTTATTATTGGATAATATTCATTAAATATGCTTTATTTAATGTAGTAGATGTGATAAGCTTAATTTAAATACATTAAAGTCCGCAAGTGGGTCCATAAATAACTGCAAAAGCAAGCAGATTTTCCCCTCGAAGTCTCCGCCACGGAAATTAGAATATAGTGGAAGACAAGACCTCAATTCATCAAACCTGAGACCTTGTTTGTTACAAGTAAAAGGAAAGAGAACTGGCAAATAATTTTCAATAACAGATAACATTGATAGTATTCCCAACTCCCCAGCTATCAATACAAAATGGGGACAGAAATTACAAAGATTCAGCAGCATCCCACTGCCTTAAAATAATGAGGAACAAATAGACAAAAAGAACCAAGTAATCATAGCCTACCACTACCAGGAAATCACACGGCATCATGCTCCATTTCTAAATATTCATTACTCCATTAATCTTCTTCCTGCTTACTCTTCCATCTCACAAGAGACTCCAGAAATTTCATGACCTGCACACACAATTCCATCAGATTCCACAAACCAGAATACAAAACTTGATCAGTGGTCAAGGGCATGGAAGGGGGCTTTGCACCTCTGATGGGTCCTTGAGAGAGTAAAATGCATTGGTTTCTTTTGGGACTGGAGACACCAGAATTCCATAACCTCCACACTTTTCCCGCAACACCTGATAAAGCGTAACATTGTTTTTTTATACGATTAACGATCTATATAATGAACGACAGACTCGTAACAAACTTGTCATAATTTGCGATGGCAATCATCTCACAAATACCTTGAATGCATCTTCATCAGTTTTATCATCTCCAATGTAAATTGGGAGCACATCATCACTTTTACTTAACCCTGTCAATTTGGCAAAATACAGAACTGTTATTATTTGTAGTTTTATGTCATAAACTTGTATTTCAATTTAATTTACTAATAATTTCATGAATATTCGAGAATATAGAGAGAGCAAGAGAGTTACCAAGTGAGTCCAACAGAAATTCAACTGCTTTTCCCTTATTCCAGTCAATCATAGGACGAACTTCCAAAACCTAAGTAGAGAGAGAAGTAATTAACAGAAATCATTCTGTGGATAAAAGAATGGGATCCATCCGCATAAAAACATGACAAATGCAATACCTTCCGCCCATGAGTTAGTCGTAAACGAGGGTAACTTTTAAGAATATCATGAACAAGTTGGGCAATAGTTGGCCAGATCTGGAAAGAGAAGCCCAAACACAAAATATTAAACTTGTTATCCAAGTAAAAACACTCCTTTCGGGTGCCATAGTATGCTTATAGAGGCCCAGAAATATTCACCTTCTCATCTACATTACGGTAATGTACAGAGGCGCAGAACTTGTGATTCTCAACTTTTGAACCTTGGATTCCTTTGGTATTCTCGACAAGGGTTCTAAAAACCTGCATAAAGACAAATCAAGATTAGAGCAATCAATATTAGAACAGAAGAAGATCAAATAATGCCTTCCCTGCAACATATATATGCATGATCCCAGAAACAAATAGAGCACCTCATCAATCATAGGTATAAATTCTCTAGCGGGCTGGAACAGATTTACTTCCTTGCCCTGCCACAATTAGATCAGTGAAACATAAAAGAAGAATCAACAATATATTCAGCTTGGTATAGAACATTCTACTGGAGGAAATACCATTAAACAAATTTTTTTAACTAAAATGGGATTAAAAAAATGAGAACTGGAAAAGGGTTGTTGCAAATACCAGTTGGTCAGTAGATCTAATTATACAATTATTTGAATGGTCATCAGCGGCCAAGTGATTGACTGGTCCCATGATGTCCATTCCATGACTACCAGCATAATGTAGTTCTGCTAGTCCTACCAACTCATAAACCTGAAACAGGAAACACTGAATCAGGCTCAATGGCATCCTGAAGGATTACACATAATTAAATGGGAAAAAAAGAGCAGATGAAATATTGAATTCCAATTAATCTCCAACTACCTTATCACGACTTCTTCCACTAATTATTGCTGTAGGGAAATACTTTGCAACATTTCTTACTGCGGAACGCATCTGATATAAATTCCTTTTGTCTTAGTAAAAGACCAAGTGCGCAAACATATAGAAGGAAAGATTTCATAGACAATGATAAACAATGTGTAATTCTTACATCATTGGACATAAGAGCGCGATCTGGGTCATCCACTATTGGTGAAAGAGTCCCATCATAATCAAGAAACATTGCAATCTTCTTGTTTTTGGCATAATCTGTGATTTGATTAAAAGAGTGAAGTGCTGAAGGATACTTGAGCTGCAAAACAAGAAACAAGAGGGAATAGAATTATTACAAGTAAAGAAATACATGCAGAAAGAACTAGTTTAAAAAAATACTGATCATAAGCCCCCTGCATATTAAAAATATTCGAAATTACCATCCAGGAGCGATGAGCAGCATCAGTATCATCAGAAGTAATCTCCACAGTGAAATCCTTAATTAGCTTTTTCCGAGGAGGTGATGAGGATTTCATGGCATCCAACCACCCATTGGAGCGAACATCATCGAGCTTCCCTGGCTTTTTCCTTGGAATTTTTACGTACTTCCCAGAGGGGAATGCTGCTCCTGCTTGTGGATAAGGCAAGAGGCCTGAATATGTGCTTAGTCTTGAATTGTTTACTGGCGCAGGATCAGTAAGAACAGGAGATGTTTGATTTGAATTCATCTCCATGGTGTCAGGATTTCCGAAGTGTTAATGGATGAACTAAGTATATTATATCAGCCACTCAATCACAAGGAAAAGTATGTACCCTAGACAAACGCTTTCTATCCAACCCTTTTGTCTATGAAAAACCACCTCTTTAGTGTTTTCTTATCACAGCTGCTAGGCGAGTAGTCCATCAAGTGCAGGCAACCTGAAAACTGGTGATAATTGAAAACGAGAGAAATAAATTTCCGAACCGCTTTAAGTGTGAAAAATTGCACAACTGATAAAAATTAAAGTATTTGAAACCTTCTCATCTCCAAAGATACATTGCATCTATTGGAGGTGGCCAGACATTATTTGCTCAAGGATCCTTGAAAAAGAAATATTACAAGGCTTCCAAATCCTAGCAAATTCCACTTGTTTCCTGCATTATTGATGTAAAAATCACTAACTTCGGTTTGCAACTTGCAAGCATACACAAAAAGTAATATAGAACATTCCACCCACACACAAACTAGTCAACTTCAGACATACTAATTAAAATTTGCATCAGTGTGAGATCATAATGTAATGTACTAGAGATTAAAAAAAAAAGCAATGGTGAAAATTCTTAATTCAATGTGAGTATGCATCTGCTTGGCTATCCGTGACTCTAACAATACAGAGTTCAATACAGAGTTTCAATACATGAATGATCACAGTGTAAGGCATCACACGTTAGCTTTACCACTTCAATATCTAAACCCTTGTGTGCCTAATGGCCTAATTCCCAGTTTAAGTATGTTACAGGCCAGCAAGTACTTCACAAGCAATAGCTATTCACCTCAGACTTGCTGGTTCTGGATAATGGTCAAAAAAATGTTGTAATGCAGTCATATAAGATTGTAATGTCTGGAAGAGTCCTAGCTAGTAGAAACTGCAATTATCTAGACATTGAACATTTCGGCAAAGAAATAGAATGAAGTGGCATTACTAAGACAAAAAAAGAAAGAAAGGAAAAAAAATGAGAGAAAATTTTGGCCCCAAAATTTTGTTTATAGTAGCTGGATTCTGATCCTATATTATTATTGTGTGAGCAATTTAATTGGGATAATAAGCCAATTAGAATGAAGTCATCAAATACAACAACATAATGGAACTAATTTACTATATTATCCGAATATGATATAAATCTCCAGAACTGCAATATCTACTGTGGCATCCTTCTGCATACTTCATGTCTAGCTAGATAGATCTAAAGTGTTTTCGAAGTCATATGTGACATAATTAATTCATGTCAAGGTCTCACTACTTTGTCTGACCAGCTAGCAGTACTCAGTGATCATAATACAATACACATAAATCAATAAATAAAAACAAAGATATGTCTCTGTCTTTTTCAATATATGTACATGACAGCTGCTCAGGGACTACATATGGGCCTGCCCAAAGGAGATTTCGCTTGTAGATCTAGAACGTCTCTTCCAAAATCTCAACAAACAAATTCATACCAAATTAAAACAACAATTAAAAATGAATAGGAAAGGGAAACGAAAGTTTAAATCTTCCAGCAATGATAAGGCACTGCAACTACCAGAAACATCCTACAAACTTAAACCCCACCATAAACATGAAATACAAGGAAAAAAATGAAACTTTATTAAAATCCACATAATTAGCCTTTCTAGAGGCATAATATAAATAATTTTACATAAATTACACAGATTATGCCGTTGTTCATGCACCGAACTCAAATCTTTCAAGGCGTTATCACACCTAAAACTTCTAAGCACAAAAACAGCTGTAGAGTTTCCTATTCGAGGTTACATGAAAATGAAATTGATTGGGACACGTCTTTTCAAAATCTCAACATCTCTACCTTGTTCACAGCTACCGACAAAAATTTATAATTTAGGTTAATTAATGGTGAAATTATAGAAAAATGGCCGTCCAAATCAGGCTCTGTACAAGAAGATTCTCTACGATTAAAAAAAAATCATGTCATTAAATACGATAACTGCCATTAAAACAGTTCAGAACAAAAGCTTTCAATCCAGAGAAAACAATGTCTACCGCCCGTCATCATCATGTAACCGAAAAACTGACTGAAAACAACTGAATAGATTCACAAAACAAAAAATGCTTCGCTTCTACTGTTGAGCGGTGCCGTATTAGAGGTCGCAAAAATAAGCACAGACAGATGCAAACAAAAAAACCTAAAATCCCCAAATAAAACCAGAGAAAATATTATCAATGTTTACGATACCGATTCTGGCATCATTGCATTGAAGACGAGAAAACTCGGATTCTGGCTAACAAAATCATAGAAACCGAAGATATCATACCTGATTTACAAGTTAGAAACAGGAACTGATCTCTAAAATGCAGTTCTCGATTCAAAAGCCTGAAATGAGGAAATGAATGAAGAGACCGAGAAAAGAAAATCAAGGTATGTATACACAAAAATAGGGACAGAAAAAGAAAGGCAGAGAAGAAAGAATTAAACCTCAAAAGGAAATCGAAGCTTTCACATAGAAAAATAAAAACCTAGAAAACTCGAATGTAACAGAAAGAGAAAGAAAGAAACGAAAGGAAGGGAAGGATTTGTAGACGAAAACAACGGGTATTTATAGTGTTTTTCTAGACGTGTTTAACAAGGTAAGCTCTTAAACCCGGTTGTTGAATTGGGGAACACCTCCCATTTTAATTTTACTTTTTTACCCCTTCATATTCCAAATATTTACAACTCATTTTCTTTCTTCTTTAATTAAATATTTTCAATTAAAAAATAAAACTCATAGAGGTTTCGATAGCGACCACACCGATTCTTCTAATGTGATCTAAAGACGTACATCGTATATGCACAATGATGTGATTCCCAAATCTGATGAAGATCGATGTTTTTCGATAAAGAATAAGTCAAGAATCTATATTCAATTCATGTGTATTGTGTTTGTTTTATATTTATTATTTAGTTTGTCCGAGTTTATCTCGAGATAATGTTAGTCATCCCGGTGTTATACGGTGTTTGTTTGTTATTTTATTGTTCTTGAGTTATGATGTCTACTTTCTTTTGCTTCTAATTATAATTTTATAAACTGTTATTGTGAAATTAGGTGTGATTTTATTATTATGAAAAAAAAACACTCACCTCATCTTTTGCCACCTGTAAATGGAACTTTTTTGACCGGTGGTGAATGGAAGGCACGTGTATTGTGGGACCCACGAGGGACCGATCTCATGGGATAGGATGATCATCATCGTTGGAGATAATAATAACCGGACACCGCCAGTAAACGTAGAAGTTTCCTCTTCGTTGACGTTTTCTGGGTTTTGTGGGCTTTATCTTCTAAATCCAGGCACTATGACTGTTGCTGTCATGCCAATGTGGAGGACCTGGCGGTTGATGCGGCGGCTTTTGGAGGTGGTCTCACGTGGCGAAAACGGTGGGAGCCAATAATAATTATAAAGTGAAAATAGCTTTTTCAAAAATCTCGTGGTGGCAGTGAGTCACGAGAGGCACGATCCGAGCTGGCAACTTGGCCTAAAAAGGTTTTTTAATAGGAGAGAGCGTAAATTCAATTCAATGGTCAAAGAAAAAACAAGTCATCGTGGGACCCATGCAGTTCTACTGGACTACTATATTGTATATTCACTAATCAGTAATCACGATCTCTGCGGTTTCGCTCGTTACGTGCTTGAGAACTATTTTTTTTTTTATTTTTTTCCAAAAGCAAAACAATAAAAGAATTATTGGTAGGTTTGGTAAGACATCTGGTGCTTTTAGCTTGTTTGCACCTATCAAACACACCGAAATCGGCTTCAACATTTTATTTTCAAGCAAAAGATTAATTGGTTCAACGGTGTGTTACGATATCACCACATCATAGTAAATTTGAAATTGGTGTTGCTTTTCATTTCACGACGTAACGTGGTGACCGAATTTTTTGACTTTAAAACGCGGGATTTTTAAATTTTTCCCTCAATTTCATTATTCCATTTACATATCGAAAAAGATATTCGTTATGCATCAAGATTAAAGTGCATGTAATAGGCTTCACATACACTTTAAATGTTGTCCATACACCTCAGCAACTGGGATCTCAATTGTTGGGACGTGTAGCACTTCTGTTTACAGATTTACAAAAAATTAATTTTTATCAACGAAAAATATTCAATGTTACCCTCATCGCAATGCTTTTAGTGACGCATCAAACATTTTTCGTCACAGCATCTCACCTCACCTCATTATAGTTTTCGAACTCACCTCACTTCAGCTCGGCATAAGAAGTCAAAACACAACACGATTCCAAACATACCCATCATTTAACAATTCTTGCAATCCAAGGTTATATAGTAGTTAATAAGTACGTGAATGTTAATTGTCCTGAAAATGGAACACAAAAATGTAAAGTTGGGCATAATGTTCCTATTCGAGGAGGGTCATTATTTAGTTCACACATACCCTTCATGGAATGGAATAGTGGGGTTTATCTGGTGAGACTTTTGGTTAAGAGAGACAAAAATTGGTCTTGTTTCGGAGAAGAGGGGAAGGTGCATGAAATTTGGTAATCATTTCCTACTTAAAAGACTAAAACAAACACTTTTCACCAAGACTGATTGAATTCTTTGGTTTAAGTATCTTAAAGTACTTTACTACCACTTCTTTCTAGCTTCTTCTTTTCTTGTTGTCCTGGAAGTGTGAAAAGAATCTTCACATGATTTTTAAAAAGGTGATGCCCTTTGTAAATCTGTTAAGAAATCCCACCCCACTCACATATATGATATTGTCCATTTTGAGTTATTCGGTTCCTATCGATATATAGGGCTCGCACGACTTTGTTTCTCCTAAACCCAACAAGAGTGGGCTTAGCTCAACTCACTTAAGTCTAGGAAAAGGCAATTTGTATGTGGGAGGGGCTCACTCTTATAAACCCACGTCTTTTGACTTTACCAATCGATGTGGGACAATAACGAGTCGTGACATTCTCCCGCACTTGTGAGCTGAGTTATGTCAGACCCAACAAGTGAACATGAAGAGGCCCATCCAACAAGACTGAGAGAATTCTTTGAAACCATCTTAAATAAGAAATCTCACCCCACTCACATACATGACAAAATTAATTTAGGTTACATACTGCATTTTAACTATTTATATCTAAATCTAACTATCCCACCTTAATGTGTCAGTGTAATTGTATTTATATAAAATTTAAAATGTCCCACATCGGTTTAGTAAGCACCGATCATGTGGTTTATAAGATTGAGACCATCTCCAAACACTTAAAGTGCCGTCTGGAATGACAAAACCACATAGGTCTTAGGCCCATAACGTAAACAATACCTCAAAATGGATTGTACTCAAATCCGCTCTCACCTCCTTCTCCTATTTCTCACCTCTTTTTCACATCCCTATTAAGTGAAGAGCTAGCCAACTAATTACAGGCTGCATTTGTCTCTATTTTGGCTTATAAAGTGTCAAAATTTTCATGAAGAAGGAAGGGTTATAGGAAATATAATTATAGATCAAACTTTTTGAATAATATACAAGTAATTCTATAAAAAGAGAGATGCCTTGCTCCACTAAAACGTGTTACCTATTACTGTTGGTCATGTCATTCTCAAGAAGATATTGAGAAAGCTTCAATACAAAATAGTAGGTAAAGGTCGGCATTTCTTAACCCCCACCCACCCCATGCCGACCAACCATTCATTCAAGGTATATAACACCAAACACCTTAATGAAAACATGGAAATCAGTATCTATATATTACTATATTTGTTACCATTATTTGATGCTAATTGCATGATCGACGTGACTAACATGAAAAAAAAACTCAAAAAAGTCTTTGTCAAGAGAAAAAGCAAGTATTCTTTAGTTATATAATGTTTCACACTAGGGAGAGTTGTTGAAGGCCTTAACTTAGTACATAATTATTGATAAAGATTTGGTACACATGCCTTGCATGGCAATAGAATGGCTTTACTGTTACGCCGAAAGTTAAAATTTATAATAAACTATTGACCTTGCTTGAATTAAGGGCAATGTCATGCCAAATATATAACTAGGGTTTCAAAATAGCTAGTTGGTAGTGAAAATAATCTAAATTATCAAATCACCTTTAATTCAAATGCATTCGCTTTCAAGAATGATAGGCGTCCCAATAAATGGAATCTCAATCATATCAAAGGGTGATATGTCATTCTCTGGTTCAATCACCGATTTTTATGACCCTTGCACTTATCTCAATCAAGTGACAAGTGCCCATTTGAGATGACAAACACTTTTTTGTTGGGATGTTTATGATTTCTGATTCACTTTTCCTCCAAAGTTTATAAGATTTGAAATTAGTGATATCTAGGCTCTGGCTCCTTTTTACCATTAGATTAGTACTTTGTGGCTCACATCAGTCAAATAATAGCGGATCCCAGTCCTTATTTCATAGGGGTTTGGATCCCCTTAAATAGCCTCCCTAAAATACCCACATTTTAACTAATAAATTATGAGATCATATAAGAGGAATAGGTCTTGCATTCAAAATTTGGCTTTCACAATTTATAAACTCCAATTTCTTTGAATTTCTCACATATTAAATACCCATTGAGATGTTGCCCCATATGTTTGGGCGTTGCCCATTAATGGGTTTTGAATTTCATGTGTTGGGACGTCGAATTTCAACAAATTAACTTATTAGATTGAATGACAACGAAATGAATTATAATAACAAGAAGTCGGGCCATATGTTTGGGCATTGCCTCCTTAACGAGCTTTGAATTTCAACATGTTTGGTCATCGGATTGTCCAGTTCACACCTGATGGTTAATGTTAGATACGGTATAAATAATGTAAATGTTCAAACCTAACAAGTTAATTTATCTGCTTAAATGACAAAATAGCGAATTATAAGAATAATATTGCCAAATAGTACCTACAAACAAGTAGAAATGGGAAAGAGAATAATTTGTAAAAGAATATATCTTAACAATATAATCACAATGGTAACAACAAAATCAAATTATTTTATAAACGTGTTCGATAAATTCAAAGTGAGAAAATCATTGCTAGTCCCGAAAAGCAAACACCCCATGGACTCCAATTAACGCCACCTCGGCTGCACGAGGTAAATTCTTGTCTTGACCGAAGACGACAAGACACGTGTGGCCCCACACGACACTAGTACTATTGCACACGGTTGGCTCGCGCTTTATTAATCATTGGTGTTTACAAATGCCGACGTGGAACGGACGCTTCAGATGGCGACTATTGACAGAGAAAAGAAGTTGCTATGCAAAAGCTGCAGAGGGGGGTCCCACATCTGAGGTCGTAGATTACGAGGAAAAGTTGCCGGATGACGTGGCGGTGATGATACGAACAATGCCTTGACACCTGGAGCTGACGCGGACGTGTTTCGGTGGAGGCAAATTCTAAGAAAATGAGCGGTGCTTGTACCTTCAAGTGAAAGGTCGTTTTAAATATTATTTTGGAGAGGAAATAATAAATAATTAAATATGTATGAAAAAAGAATAAAATGAAGGCCGTCTTTAGAAGTTAGAACCTTCTCTCGGCCGGCGCGTTTACACCAAGCTTTAGAGGGGATTTCAACTAGGGGAGACAAAACTATGTTCGGTTCATATGACAGAATTTGTCCGATCTGGATTATATAAAATTTAGACATAAGTTATATGTCTGAAATTCGAATCCAAACACAAAATATTTGTCTGGTTTAAACCAGGGTTCGGATCCGGGTCCGAACATAGAATATTGTCTGATTTACTTGTCGGAAATTAAAACAATCTAGGTTTGATCAATTAAGTACATCCGAAATCCAATCCGGGTTAGAACTCAGAAATATAAATATAACGTAAACACATGATGTTGTCCGATCTGGAATCGATTTTTCTTTTACCTCCCCTTCTTCCAAGGTTTATATGGTGATCATTTTATTTGACATTTTGACTTTAGTTTAGTTAGTTAAATCTTGCACACTAGAGTTCCACTTTTAGAATAGGCCGGTGCCAAACCTTTCATATAGCGTACAAATTTAGGGGTGAGCCAATTGACTTCATTAAAATAAGGCTTGGTCTAAATTTATCAATCTACGACTTATAGCCTAGTTATATATAAGCAATGATTCTAACACTAAACCCCTACGACATTATTTCAACATAGCCAACAAACATGAGGAAAATTTAACGTCTAAAATGGTAGCATGTGTAGGTGTCATCGAGAGGCGTATGCATGTGGATCTATGTGAAAGTTTAACCACAAACTCAAAACACTTCTACTTTGTATACTTGTATTTGACTTCTCAAAGCACCTACGCTTGCTATAATATATTGTCCAGTTAATTTGCATAGATAAAAGCGCGAAAGTCTTATCGATCTTAGTGTTTTTTTCAATTCCAATTCTGTTAAATGTTGAGATGGACGCACACAATTTCTTATGGGACATGTGGGGCTCATGGTTTCACAGGGATCAGGTATATCATCTTAACATTTGAAATAGATGAGACAAAAATACTGAGATTCTTAACATTTCGGATAAAAGAGTGTGTGTGTATATAAGAAACTTTGACAGCTTAGTTTGTTTCTCTAGTTTTGTCGTAATTTCAACCATGTGTGAACGGATTGATTAAGTTGCTCCAACAATGAACTCTCATTCACTATCGCAATTTGTGAGATGGAAGCTTACTCAGTGAGTCTCGGTCCACGTCTCAACTAATCCATGCGAGTTGCGGGTATTTCATGTGACCGGGGGTATACCAGTTAGTTGCTTGGTGGACAGTTGATTGGGTTCCACGTTACCAAAACAAAAATTAAGTATATGGAGATGATTTGCAATTCAATTGTGAATGGGTTACATATTAAAACAAAGTTTCTGAATCCTCTTAGTTTCTCAGGGATAACAATAAATTTAATCATCAACTTGGCCGGTAAGATAACATATTCAAAAGATTGAGATTAATTTCTTAATTGATCGAAGCACCTGAACAAAGTTTCTGCAACCAACAAAAACTCATATGCATATGGTGCCCTGATATATATATATAATATTAAGCTTATAATTAAACACTTGATATTCTTAAATCATCCATCTTGTACAAAACATTATCTGTTCTTGTTGTCTCCAAATATGAATAATGCAAGTGGCCATAAGAGTTATATCAATACCATTTTGGATACTAGATGCTGCATCATATTAATGAGCTGATTGATCACACAAACTATTGACATTCTCATCCTAAACACATTGAGAATATTGTTCGCTCTGAGCCTCGGGCCTGCATAGATTTGTTTCTCATGGGCCGTCTCTAATGGTATTTAACCTCACGAAAATGCGTCTTCAATATGAGAGGAATTGAGTTTTGCTTATAATTACTCGGCTAAATTATGCCAATTAGAATGATGTGAGATTTTATTCTTGAGACAAAATTTGGTTGTTTCAATCAAACACACCATGTCTTGTTTTGTTTTGTATCATGGATCTCACATCACATTGGCCAAGGTTCACTTTTTTTTGTGGAACTTTTTTTCTTCAACATTTAGACAAGTTGAAGTCTTGAAGATAGATCAATGCATTTTGTTTATAATAATGAAAACATGAAATGACTCTTGTTGCCTGCCTCCCCATCTCATCATAAAGGGAGACTATTATTCACACCTATAAAGTGTTTTTTTTAATTTAATTTAAAAAAGATGATGTTAATTGATGGCTCCATCCACAAAGTAGCTAGGGTTAAATCAGATACAAACTAATATTGAAGATAATATATAATTCATATTCCATAATGAGTTCTGCAAATTGTACTTTCAGTATGATTGGTTTTGATGAGGAAAGCTGCACTAACATATGATCAGCAAGTGGAATTAATCTATGCCAATAATTAATCTCATTCACTTGTGAAACACGTTATAACTCTGCTGTAGAATTTCTACAACAGAACCCACCGTAAAATCAATATGAGTGTCTAAACATTCTTTTTATTTTTTAAAAATTATATTTGTATTTTGATCGGCTTTATGAATATAATGACATATTTTTTGTTTAAAACAAAAATCAAATTCAACATGAAAAATGTATATAATGTTTTCGATTTATATCCAATGGTTCAGGATTGTCATGCACATTTCATGTTGAATTTGATTTTTGTTTCAAAAAAAAATATACCGTTAGATTTGTAACACGATCATAATATCAAAATAATTTTTCAGATTTTTTTTAAAAATTTTAAGTTCCCTTATGGAACTACAGTGGGGGCTGCTGTAAAAAAAAATTTGCAGTAGCCCCCTGTCATCCTATAATTAGCTTCTTATGATAAACTAACTAATTTATTAACTAAGTAATTAATTAGCTTCTAAAGAAAAAGGTAAGTTTATTATGAATTCCATTTATTTATTGGCTTTCTCCATTCAACCTATTGGACCTAGTTAATACAATGCACTATTGTGTGTGTCTTTTCCTAGCCTATCTATCTTGAGAAGCTAGCTACTTTAATGTGGAAATTGGAAATGCAGCTCAATTAACTAAATAGTGTTGGGGCTTTTACCCCCATTGATAGTGACAGTTTGAGTGTTCACTGTTCAAGCAGGCACTAGGGATTAATTGTTTATTATTTATGCTGTGAATGTGTTTTTTGTTTCTCTTTGTATAGTAGTATATCCTAAGATAGCCTACTTTACTGGACAATTTTAAGTAACTAGATGTAGGCATGGATCAGAATTGAAACGAGTCAACATATATGGATTAAAATATGCATGGTCATTTGCGACTTTTATCAAAGTTTAGGTTAGAGTTGTCTTTTACTAGAAACTCTTTGTTTAGGCTCGAATTGCAGGAATACTTGTATTGTAAGTTTTCTAGTTTCGGATTTAAGGAAACTCCTTTTAATTAGGTTGAGTGATTGGCTCCAACTTAGGAAACTAGAATTGCAGGAGATTTGAAGTTTTAGGCAATTAGGGTTCTTGGGAAACTAACCGAAGTCAGTGCTCAAATTGAAAGTTGTTATTCTTCGAGTTTCATATTTTTATTTGTTTTGTGTGTTCGTGACTATTAGAGAAGTACCCTGGCGTGAGACAATTCTTGGTGGAGTGTGTTGCTTGTTGATGGAGTACCAGACAGTGTCTTCTCAACGTTGATACTTTGGTTGCGGCCAGAGTTTGACCAACTAACGTAATTAGTGGGTTTTAGAAAACATACATTGGATAGTTGATGTACTAAGGTAACTTAGATTAGATATTTTGTAATCATTATTCATATAGTGGATTGTTTTTAAGGTTGGTCGCTTAATAGACTCGAGGTTTTTCCCTGTTGGGTTTTTCTCGTTATTCTGGTATGTTTTGATTGCTATTTATTTATTATGAAAGTTTCATAATATTTGACCAACTGTTCTTGAACAAGAACAAACTTTCAAATAGTCCTATGTATCAACCACTAAGGACACAGACAACCACTTGGGTGATAGCATAGTTGATGATTCAAGGCATAGTTTATGCTTCTCTCTAAGTTTAAACCATATAGACTCGAGAAGTCCTGAGTTCGATTCTCACTGGGAGCAATAAACTTGTGGTCTCGCGTTAAGTCTTGGCCCAACTTACCCCATAGTCAGGTGGAAAATTTTTGTGAGCTCGGACCTGACGACTCGAGTTCAGACACATATTGGATGTCCAAATGGTAAATTTGTATAGTATCATTTTGGTTACCAAAAAAAAGGACACTGCATGGGCAAACATTTGTCTACTCGACAAAGCCCAAGGTCCAAGCTCAACAAGACCCATGAGAGTGTTGACCCACGCTCAACAAGCCCATGAGAGCCTGGGCAATCTACAAGTTCCATGAGAGCCTTAATCAACAACTAGACCCACATGAGTCTTAGTCGAGCCAAATAGCCCACGAGAGCTTGAGCAATCGACAAGACCCACAGAGTCTTGAGCTAAGCCCATAGGCCCACGAGAGTTAAGATCGAGCCCAATAGACCCACGACTTGGACTGTCTACTCCCCAATGGATCAAAGCTCACACTGCTAGGAAGCTCCCTCAAAGACCCAAGACCTAATCAAAGCCCAAGTCTTGCTAGCTCAGACGACATGTGATCCAGACTCCTATAAATATATGAGACGCCAACCTCATTAAGGCATCTCAACTACTTGGAGGCATCTTACTCTCTCTCTCTCTCTAAAACCCTTTCACTTCGCTCACTATAAATTTCAATCACTGTCAACTGACTTGATTGTCAGAGCTTTCTCGACCGGCACCATACCAGTGTCAAACTTCACGGTCTATCTAGTGAGATATTTGCAGTGTTATCGAAGGCCTCAATCGATATTTACTTGATTGCGGATCTTCGGGTCTACGGACATATCGATGCTTTTCGATTCAATTGTGAATGGATTACATATTAAAACAGACAAAGTTTCTGAATCCTTCAGTTTTTCAGGAATAACAAGAAATTTAATCATCAACTTGGCCGGTAAGATAACATATTCAAAAGATTGTGATCAATTTCTTAATTAATCGAAGCACCATGAACAAAGTTTTGACAGCCAACAAAAACTCAGATGCATATGGTGCCATGATACATATTAAGCTTATAAATGAACACTTGATATTCTTAAATCATCCATCTTATACAAAACATTATCTGTTCTTGTTGTCTCCGAATTTGAATAAAGATAGAAGCAAGTGGCCATAGAGTTATACCAATACCAACTTAGATGCCCAAACACATTAAAGATATTGTCCGCTCTGGGTCACGAGCCGTACGGATTTATTCTTTATAGGCCGTCGCTAATGGTACTTACGCTCATGAAAATGCATCTTCAATGTGAGGAGATGAATTTTGTTTATAAATCACTGTTAAGTTATGTCAAAATGATGTGAGATTTTATTCTTAAGAAAGTTTGGTTGTTTCAATACACTCATGTCTTTTTTTTTCTTTTTTCTTTTTTATGTATCATGGATATCACATTGGCGAGGATTCACTTTTTGGGGCACGTTTTTTTCAACATTTGGAAAGGTTGAAGATAGATCTATGCATTTTGTTTATAATGGAAACATGAAATGACCCTTGTTGCATGCCTCCTGTCTCATCATAAAAAGAGGATGTTAATTTATGGCTCCATCCACAAAGTGGTGTTAAATCAAATATAATTGAATGAAAATAAACTAATGTTAAATAATGGTTCATAGCAGACGAATTATTAATACCTAAAAGTTGTGTGAGAGAGGAACATAATGTACCAGTCGAGAACAACTTCCCATCGTGGTTATATCTGTTTGTTCGTTATTTTTAGTATGGGGGTATAATTGTCTTTCGAGTATCTAAGTAGCTAGCATATAAGGGTATAAAATCTAGCGGAATGTACTATTGAAATTCATATATTGAAAACTACTGCAGACTCTGTGGAAGTAGGCTTTCTTGGTAGAATCACGTAAACTTGAATTCTTCTTTTTCTTTTCTTTTTCTTCTTGTTGTACTTATTCTATGTGTTGCTCTATTATATGATTGTTTAAGAGTACCTGTTTTACAACATATAATTCATATTCCATAATGAATTCTGCAAATTGTACTTTTCAATAAGATTGGTTTTGATGAGGAAATTAATTAAAGCTTCACTGACATATGAATCACCAACTGGAATTAATCTATTCCAATAGTGGAAATGTGGAACTATGTATATATAGTTCAGTCAAACTAATAAGTTGTAACGATAGAGTATAGTCTATATCTGTGCAATGCTAGTATAGAATCTGTCAGATGAGATACAATAATATGTAATATAAGATGATTGATTAACAGCAAGTGCCATTAATATTCAATAAAGCTCCCTCCTTATCTATCTATCTATCTAGCTAGTTCAGGTGATAACACGACTAGAATATCTGACAACTCTCGCAGGTGGTTATCCATCCAATAATGCAGGAAACAAAGCCCAGGCACATGGTCCAAGACAAGACAGATCGAGCACTAACTGTTAATTTATGCACGCATTTTCAATGCAGATCAGGAAGATCTTAAGTATATTCCTTCATCAACCAAGCAGGCAAGCAATTATTGTGGAACTTGCTACACTAGTTAACCAAGAAATTTAACAATCACATTTGAACAGCGAGAATTCTAGTTATAAGCTATCTTTTTTCTTCAAATTCATCAACGAATCTGGTGGGGATCGAACCAATGATATGGCACTATTTTTCTTATGCAGGTCCTTGCTTGGCAATGGCAGCTAGGTTCAGCTGGGTTCAGCTCGGTGTTAGGTTGGGAAGGGTTTATCACCAATCTTTGTTTGGCAATTATATGTTGGGTGTTGGGCAAGGCTGAGGAAGACTCGCAATCCCTAGCTACCCAACACTCTTTTCACGAAACTCTCAAAATGAAGAGTTGGGTTATCCCTCCAAACTAGTAACATTTTGTCCGCTTTGACCTACACGCATTTGTCTTCCTAACATCGCTACACATCCCAGCAACATTCATCCCAAAAGTATTCCAGTAGTTCATTGGATGTGATTACATCATAACAGTGTCATCACACCCAATAAATGAGTGTCACACATTGTTGGGATGTTCTTGGGATGAATGTTGTTGACTGTTGGGATTTTTATCATTTTCATTGTCTTCCTACGTCGAGCAGCAATCCATACTAGTTTGAGACCAAGAAGAACGTTTGTTATTAATTTGGAAGTTTGACTTATTATATTATATAGTACTTCACATCTTGTCATGGGCAATACTTGAGCAATGTGAAACAAGAGATTTAGTCTCATCGCCACTCAATAACTCACCCATCACTACCAAACTTGACACTAAGAGACTTCTTGCCCCGTCCACTAGAGTCGCATGCTACATGAGAGATGTTCTACATTTAAAAATACATGACATGAAACACTTCACAACCCACCTTCCTCCCAAACAAGATTTCAAAATCTTAAAATTAAATCTTACCAACCCAACTCTACTCAAACCCTCTGCCAACCCACTGAACCAATCTCCGAAGCAGATAAGCCAAGGTACTATACCCTCAATCAACTTCCGGTTGGGCTGTTTTAAAATAAGCACGTTCTTTAGATGCAACAGGGCTCCTGTTTATTTACTTGGGCCTGCTACCAATGATTACTTGGGCCCTGCTACCAATGATTACTTGTTGGACAAGTAGAGTCGTCCCTGATGTTGTTCGCCGGCGGTGGTGGAGTCGCTGCGAATCCGAACATCAGGAGGAGCATCAGGGACGAATGCGAGAACAGCAGCAATGCCAATTTCATGAGTAGTAGAGGGATCCTACACGAAGATGTGCGACATTGTGGATTGCTCGAATGGGATTTGCGAGCATGACCCAATGGGATTTGCGAGCATGACCCAATAAGGTACATGAGGCCAATGTTGCAATCAACGTTTTGTCTGCAGCCCCCCGGTGATACGCCGACAAGGAGATCGACTTTTGATGCGATTGTTGCAGGTTGTATACCGGTGTTTTTCGAGCCATCTTCGGCAAAAACCCAGTACAGTTGGCACTTGCCGGAGGAGGTGTGCGAGGAGTTCTCGGTTTTTATACAAAAAGAAGATGTGGTGTTCTAGGGTTTGAGAATAATGGAGGTGTTGAGGAGAATACCAAAAGCTCGTGTGAGAAAGATGAGGGAGAAAGTTACAGAGTTGATGCCAAGAATCATTTACAGAAGACATGGAATTTCTTTGGGTTTGAGAGCAAGGATGGATGCTTTTGATATTGCCGTTGAGGGTACTCTCCAGAGGATCAGTTCCAGGATTAGCAGAGCTCTAGATTAACAGGCCTCATAGAAATCACATAAAAAATGAGAAAAAAACACCTGCAACTCCATTAAGCAATTGAGACCTACGCCGATTTTTTGTTTCCTGATGCTATTCTTTTTGTTCCTCCCAACTCATGGTTATAGAAGGAACAAACACGATTCTATCAAATCCCGGAAGACTCATATACCCTAGTTGGAGTTCAATGTAGCAAAATTAAGGAAAATAAAGTTTGTCAAGTACAAATGCAGGGTGGTTGGGGGAGGGAGGGGGGGGGGGGGGTGCAATATGTATTCATTATAACTGAAAAAAGAATTAAAGGTTACAGAACCTAAACATGCACAAGGGAGCTGTTGCAGACTCTGCAGTCGCAATGGCCCGGGTCATCTGCTGAAGACATGGAACGGAAAGCAATGATCTCGGAACTGCTATTGGTGACAAACTGTCGTCTCTCTTACAATGATGCTGGAAGGACCTGGAAGGTTTCATGATTTTATTGCCATCTAAGAATTGCGGAACCCCAAGTTAGACCAGCTCCAAAACCTGCTGCTGCAATAGTATGGCCTGGCTTCACCTTCCCGCTTCGAACTGCTTCATCCAACGCTAATGGGATGGATGCCGCACTTGTGTTACCATAGTTTGCCAAATTTGATATGACCCGCTCTGGTGGTACTTCTAAACGAGTTGCAACGGCATCGATGATTCTTTGGTTTGCCTGCATTTACGAGTCTCTGTTTTTACCAACTATCATTATACATAACGAGTATATACGCTAGACATCACAATGCTGTGAAACACAGAAGTAGCGTTCGAAAGGCGGACCTTCAAGGAATTCTCAACTATGTGCAGCAACTATAATAATATGTTCTGCATCAAACATTCAATTTTCTACATAGGCAGTCTATATGACCTGCGAGTAGATTTTGAACAGCAAACAATTTCTTGTAATATTCTTTACCATGAATCTAACCCCCCAGATTCATATTTTAGTCAAAAGTTAAGTCCATATTATATATATATTATAAAGAAAAATAAATAAATAAATTATGAATAAAGATTTGGCCAGGCTCCTCAAGAAAAGGGCAGAATCGCATATTATAATCAAAAGCGGGGTAATTGATGTGGGCAGAATGTCATTCAACAAGCGAAAGTTGATTAGAAAAATAGTGCAACCCATGAAGTTCCAAAATGCACAAGTGAGATATATCTAACGTTGCAATTAGAAAATGAAGATAAAAATGGTTCTTGTACCTGATGAAGCAGTAGCCAATCAATGCTAGAGCTTGAGAGACCGGCCTTTTCAAGGGCCGATTCAATAGAATGTGGCACACATCGCGCTGCGAAGCGGAAAACTTCCTTGCCATTCATTTGAATGCAGGAGTATGAGGAGCGTCTTGGAGGGAAGTCTACGACCGAACCATTAGATCCCAACGCATTATCCATTTCATTTTCTTTCATAGTGGCATTTAAATGTCTGTATAAGAGGAAGTTAACATCTCAATTACACTCCTAGAGGCTAGAAGATACATGAACAAAGTTCAAATCGAGTTACAAAACGTACCTTTGCCCATCGCCATCACTATGCACATCAAAACTAAATAAACCATCGTCCTCACTGTCACAGGCCTGCAGAGCTATCAAATATTATTATAGTGCTGTTTCAAGGTTGTAAACTTTCGTAAGCAGGGAAAAAAAGGGCATGCATGTCTAGTAGGCAAATTCGTCTATGGTTGGTGATACCAAATTAAAACCATGAGTGAGAACCGATATAATTCTGATTTCAATAAATTATTATTCTTGGTTTCTTAAGAAAATAAGCATGCAATTGGGCCTAGAAATGCTGCTGATTTCACTTTTGGTTGGTCTCGGAAGTGTTCGACTCTATAGGACATCCACCTGTCTACAAGTCCAAGATGGAACTAGAAGTAAGAATTTACAAGTTAAAGTTCAATAAATCCAAAAACCTTCCGAAACAAAGACAGTGGACTCAGAAAGCAACCAATCGCTACACCAGTAGTAAAAGTAACTGTAACATATTCCTTTTTATATGTTTACATCTTCCAAATATATGACATTATGGGTAAAAATATTTTGCAAGTTGCATATCCTATTTATTCTTAGGTGGTAGTATTATTCACATTGATTTATTCACTATAATTCCGCAATGAGAGAAGATAAGGAACTATGTTTCCAATACATTAACCGCAGATTAGAATCTAGAAATAGTATCAGGCAATCCTCACTACTGGGTAAAAAAAATTAATAATAGAGATTCAACTGTCTATCAATTTCAGAAACTTTAAGTTTCAAGTTTTGACTACTGAAGGTACCAGTTTCACGAACATGGGCCACACATGCTGACCTTCATTGGCTAGTCAAGTCCATATTCTTCGGCAAAAACAAAAACAATGTGTATTTTTACTTCTAATACTATCCAACCCTATAACGTCTAAAATGATAAATAAAGGTTGACCTCAAGTGTGTTCATTCAGTCATCTAAAACAACAATTCCTTTACAAGTAGAAGAAACAAATTTTGACTATCCACATCAAGGCGAAATAAAGACCATTACCTGTACCAACACAGCACCAGCAGCATCCCCAAATAGGATGCAACTCCCTCTGTCTGTCCAATCAACATACCGAGAAAGAGAATCAGCCCCAACAACCAGAACATTTTGAAACCCACCTCCTGCAGCAGGAAAAGTAAATCGATATTAACCATTGGAGATGGAACTAAAACTACAGCAAAGTACAAATGTTCATTACCCCTAATGTGACAGGCAGCTGAGACAAGACCCAGGACAAATCCACTACATGCAGCAGTGATGTCATAAGCCAAAGGGTTACTTTTGCAGCCAAGTGCTTTTTGGATCTGCAAGTTACAGTAAAAAACAGAGCAAAGGAGCACAGAAGAGTTAAAGAAAGATCATTAACCAATTTAATAATGATGCGATCAACTAAAGTATTTTGATATTATGTACGGACTTCAATATTCTGACTAATCGCTCCCAAAATTTGAAGTTCATTAATTTACAATGCTTACTGATTTTCAGACTCGTGAGACTGCAAACCCTCAATTACTGGAAAAGAATTGAAGAAATGCATGAAAAGAGTTTGCTAGAGGAACGAGTGTGCAAAAGTGGTGCAGGAAGAATAATGAAGGTCTAAAGGGGATAGAGAGAAAGAAGTAACACAGAGCTTAACTTTCTGTAGAAATAACAGTCTACATCTGAATAGGAATCACCTCATTCTCCACAAATGTGGCTACAGTACCAAGTGTAAGGATCACTCTGACACACCTTACAAGTGTGGTAAATTAAATATCTACAGCACTCAAAGAATAAATTATGTGCATCCTGAAACTTAACTATAAATTTCTACAGTACTTATATTGAGCAGCAAACAATGAATAGGGAATAACCAACTCCAATTTCCCATACATCGAAGATTTATAATGAAATGCCAACTCAAACAAGTGAATACCTGAGGAGCACTTCCAAAAAGATCCTCTGGCGTAGATGTGCACATCAAGACAAGGTCAATATCATCGGGATCAACCTCTGCCATCTGAAGAGCTTTCCTGGATGCCTCCACGGCTAAAGAAATCAAGCTTTCTTTACCTGTGAAAATGCTCATTTATAAAATAAAGATGCATTTTGTGCTTTGCATCTTGTTAACAGGCATGCCACAGGAAGAAGACTAAATGTCAAAGACTCAAAGATATATGACTGCTTCATATAGCATTTACATTTGATAACCCAAGTAACCCAAACACAACCATGAGATGGATACCTGCCATGCATTACGCCTACATACGTCAAGAGGCCCACATTCAATGATAGGAACTGGGGAAAAATAATAGGTGATGCATATGGTTCTTTATGAGGCATATCTTTTAGGAGGAAACAATAAATGATAATCATACAAGCTATGGTTACCCGAACTAGATTTGAACTCCTATGCTAAATGGCCTTCCCCTAGACTCGAGATCATAGAGCATCGTAGTTAAGAGGCTGAGCTACTGTCTAAACTGTCTAATGCTTCCAACATATGACACTACGATACAATGAAACTGTCTAGTTACCTGTCAGAACTCTTCGATTTCGAATCCCAGTGCGAACAGATATCCATTCGTCAGATGTATCAACTATTTTTGACAGATCATCATTTGAAACCTGAAGAGTCGGTACTGCTGAGCCAGATCCAACTAACTTGCAGCCTTTGCTGGTTAGCCTATAGATAATTTCATTAGAAAAAGTAAACAAGATTGAGATCAGAAGTTTATTTCAGAATCAGCCAAGATACTGACATGGGTATACCGACGAAGTACACCTCGTGGCCAGGCTGGAGCCCTTACAGATATAAATACAATTAGGCAGTGAGACAAGCCTTCTACAATGCAGTAAGCAATTGACAAAACAAAATTTTCAAAAAGACTCCAGCTTGGCTGAGTTAATGCTAATAAAGCTCTAGTGGCAACTAGAATAACCACTTATACCTGACAGAAGAAATTTCAACCTATCATTGGACGCTGTAAATAATATGTAGAAATGTATTAGCCTATTAGGTTATGGATTTAGCTATGTTCAGCTGCAAACATTTATATGTGTCAACAATAATAGATTCGTGGCCGCAAACCTCAATAGAATTTCAAAGGGGAAAGCACTTAACACCAAGACAACAAAATCCCCACCATAAGAACAACTTCAGCACCCAAAAATGAAAATAAAGACGAATAAAATGAGGCAGTTATTCAGAGAATAGATTATTCCATCCATGCCCCAAATTTTTGCTTGAGAGTGCATCAATTTTGGGTCAGTGCTTTTACTAATAACATTTCGCCCTCTACATGCGATCGGTGAATAATGCTTGGTTTCCGCTAGAATTATTTGATATTCACAACTAGACATCATGCACCTCAGCAGTGGGTGTTTTCACTAAATCAACTTTTTAATAGTGCAGGCAGTAGATGATACTGAAAATCATACACCTCGACAGTCCGTGTAAATCAACATAATTAGTTAATGACCAATCCTGATGTATCAACACATATTCTGACCAGACGAAGAACATAATCTTATGGACAAGTCCTGCAATGTCATTCACTTTTGCACTGTAAATAAATTAATCTTCAAGTGGGAATTTTTATGAGTTTCTAGTCCATTAATCTTTTCCAAGGCCCAAACAGAACTTAGGCCTAAAGTTCAGAACCACCATCCTATCCAGGGTTCCGAGTCAAACCGAAACCAAAATAATCAATTCGACAATCAGGCACACCCACTAAATAAAGATCCGGAAATTCAACAAAGCAGTTATTTCTTTCATGCAAAATCACACTTTTCGTCTTAATTCCTCAAGAATTGCACCAAAAAACCGATCTGTCAGAGGAATATACCGACCTGGGTACTCGAGATTCAGAAGGGGATACCTTCTGCGCACCTTCCATTGCACTGCAGCACCATACCTTCTTCGAGACTCCTTCAGAGCAAAATCCAGATCGATAAATCCGTATCGAAGGTTGAATCCTACTCCTCAGGCGTGGTAGTGAAGGAGTAAAGAACCCAGATGCATTTGCCATTTAAACACCAAAACTCCCAATCCCCACTAAAGAATCAATGATAATACTGATGGAGAAAGAAGAGGTACAAGCTGGAGTGAAAGAGAAGGATCTTTCAGCTTGTATATACAATTGCGGGGAGGCGAAGAGAAGAGTATATAGAACCCATGGCCATGAGATTCAAATATAAAAAAAATAAAACAAAGTATCGATGGTTACAGCAGAGACAGAGAGAGACGGGATTCTGGTTTATGTCAATCTCGAAGAAAGAAAGAGAAAGGAGGTGGCGATTATGCCAACCCAATTTGAGGAAACTCCAATGGGTCTGCTATTTGTCGCTCAAAAACTCTTCTTTCTCTCAGAGCTCAGTCACGCCATTTCCAAGATATTGATGCTCTCATACGTTCTCTCTGGTGCGGTGTGGTTGTTTGTTGCGGACAAAACTATGGGCAGATGGGTTAACTCGTGATTTCGTGTGACAGTAAACATTTTTTGCAATACGCAGCAAAATTCCATTGACCATACACGTTTGAAGTATATATATACATATAGAATATAGAATTATGGATGTTTGCCATTGAAATCAAACTTTACACACGCATTTATTTTTAGTTGAAATTGAACTTTAAACACGCATATATCTTTCCTCAATTGATTATCAAGGGAGCGAACTTTTAATTGGTAATTTGTTGTGTAAATTATTAAGATAGCGGCTATTTTTTTATTCATTATGATGCTTTGTTTTTCAACAAGAAATTTTAATAAGAGTACTGTTGGCCTGTTGGGTTTGGTAGGAATTAGGAAATAAGGACTTCACCAACTAAAATTATTATGGAATGCTGTTTTTCAACTTTTTTGCTGATAGGATGAGTCTTGTCACTTTTGTTCCAGATTTTCATTTACACGTGCAATGCATTGAAGGTGTTTTTGTCCAATAATAATAGTGGCTGGTTTTAGAGTATACTATAGCATTGCTTTTGGGCTTGAGCCTTCACTGTCCAAGAAAAGCCCTGTGGGCCTAAATTCTGAAATCTGGATTATATTCTTTTGCTTTTCTTTTTTTCTTCTGCGTCTCTAATGAAATCTGCAACAAATTTTAGGAATCTCTCTAAACCCTGTCAAGAAGGAGGCTATGTGCACACCTATATATACACCCAACAGGCTCATACATTCATTAATCAATCACACAAACCCAATTACTATCCCATATAGATTGGTTGTAACCAATAAGCTCAATAGACCAATTGGTCACTACCTAGAAAACTTATTGATTGATTGAGGAAGTCATTTGTCCTCCTTATCAATAAATCACAAGTCTCCTATCTAAGCAATGTGAGATATTCGTATCAATCCCTATACTAGGAATATCAATGAAACCGATTAGGAAATCGCTCACATACCCTTTTTTAGGGTCTAGAATCTATTTCTTAGTTCAAGATCTCTCTTACTAAACTTGAATCAAAGAATTAGTAGATCTGTTCTAAGGGGAAGGGGAATAGACTAGGGTTATGAACTTATAATTTGACGACGATTGAGCCTAATTATGTTGGGACAGGCGGTTTAGGTCAACCTATTAGACATGATATTGCACAATCATGCCATGATTATCTCACATAAATATTCACTACAATGCACTTCCACATTTCTGTTTGGCTTGAATTGGTAAAGCCTCAATTGAAGGCATAAGCAGATCCAGAATACATGTTATCAGGAAAGAATTGGTAAACAAGCTTACAAGAAGAACAAGAGTAAATACCTATGGAGTTTTGAGAAGAACAAGAGTAAATACCTATGGAGTTTTGAGAAGATCAAAAGGAAATTTATGATACCCTTCCTTGTTTGTAGGAATGGTCAAATGGGTTGTGTTTATTTGTGGTCATCAATCAAGAACTGCAACTGTGAGTTGCAGTATTCAGGTGTATTTGAGGAAGTCCTGATGGGCTTGCAAGATCAAGTCATGATCTTCCCATTCGTCGCGGTATGTCTCTGGGTGAGCGATCCTCTGCTTCAAAGATTCACAGAACATTTGTTTTCTCCATTCTTCGAAGCCTGAACAACCGCATTGAGAAGCAAGCCAGTTGACGTACTCATACTGCAAAATATTACTCAAAGCTTTAGTAATAGAAATGCATGCATGGTCAAGCTACATTGTTGTTCACGAAGCATATTATAACATTATGAGCACTGAAAATACTCAATAACACACTTTAAACCATGATTTAACACAATTTTGGGAGGAAGTGTAGCCAATTCTAGCTAAAAGAATTGTAACCCCTCTTTTATTTACACCATAGGTCATTTTTCAATTCTAACATTAATAGAGAAACAGGAATAACCTTTTATTTACAACATACATGCTAGGAAAAAAATGCATGTAGTAGAAATGCAAATGTTTCCTTGGATGTGTGGCCACATAAGAAAAGATAGGATAAAAAATAAGATTATTTGATCTAAGGTAGGAGTAGCACCAATAGAAGATAAGTTGTGAGAACCCATTCAAAATGGTATGGGCATGTACAACGTAGAGATAGCAGACTAAAAAGACATGGCTTGAAATAGTAAGAAATGACATAGATTCAATAAGAGTTGGTGAGAGTATGAATCTGAACAGAAATGACTGGCACAAGCGAATACACGTAGTGGAAATGTGGAATTGGATTCCCTTTGATTTTCTCATAAACTAGTGTTGCCACCCCAAACTTTTGGGATAAAGGCTCAGATGACTAATAAAATAAGCACAGAAATAGCCATACAGCTAAAACCTGTCCACCATACAGAAAGCTCACCTGAGAATCTGCCATGTTATGAGTGTATCGCTTTGGCACATCAGAAGCTTCAAGTTCAGAGTAGAAGGCTTTAATCTCTTCCATCATCTCTTCTTGGGATGGAAGCTTAATTCGACCAGACAAAACACCAGCAATCCACTTGCATTGAAATTCGAACAATATGAATGGAATAACCTGGCAAGCCATGGAGAGAAACAATTTCACCATTAAAAAATCAAATATACAATCAAACCAGGGGCACACTGGAGATAACTAAAGTTGAACCTTCCATGGTAATCCGATGAAGCAAAGCCATGGGGCCAAGAGTGGAGGAAAAATATGCTTGTACAAAGGTCCCACACGACTGTCATCCACTGTCACGATTCCATTGGTTTCAAGAAATAGGAAGTCATGCTTGTACCTTTAAGAGCAAGTCTATTGTAATTGTTAGTTCAGTCTCACCTTTTTCTGGATTTTACATTCCGAATCTGAAAGAAAATTCATTCCTAAAGAAAAACAAGGTTATTGGAATATACCCAGTGCAATATAGAATAATATCAGCAGAGATGACATTCCCATCCTGGAAAACCACGGTACCATCTTCATGGGTGCTTTCCATCTGCATTATTTTCACAAAATACAAGGAGTTTAGATCAAGCCATCTACTGGAACCAGGGTCAAACAAGTCCTTCTGTAAAGGCATCAGAACAAATAATACTATCATGAGTAAGTATTTTTACCATGGAATGAAGCCACATATTATCATATCCGGGGACCCTTTCACACGTTTTGTCAGCAGCTGATCTAGATGCAATGTGGACCTCTTTAGCAACCCCGGCTATCTCCCTGGATATATCAACAGCACTTGCGGCACTACCTATTAAAATTACAACCTGTCCACGGAAGAAAAGTGTTTAGATAAAGACATGCTGAATTCTCGGAAAACAAATAAAGAAGGTTCACAAACTCATGAGAGAGAGAGAGAGAGCTAATGCTTCTAGAATTCATACAGAGCATAATCCAGATGGATATATTGAAAATCTTCATATATTGATTTCCAACTGCAACTTTCCACAAGAATTATTATCTCATTAAAGTTTTGTACATGCCACACAAGTAAGCCCTCTAAGTGCAACAGTTCTATCTTCTAATCAATTCCATACTTTCACCAAGCCTCAATGACACAAATAGTGCAAATATCTCAAGTACAATCCTTTCCCCAAAGACTTAGAGAACAAACATTTCATAACATTGTGATTTCTATGAGAGATTTTCTTCTATAAAATAACTTAAGTGATAAAAGCACTGGAAAGTAGCAAAGAGGGAAAACAAAGTGGCATATAAACAAGATAATTCAGAAAAATTACGACCATTATATCATCTTATGATCTTATCACCTCTACTGTGCATCAATGACGCAAATGGTGCAACCGGTGCACCTTGTACTCGTCAGATTTGAAGATTAAGGTTCGATCCATTATGAAACATATAAGAAATTTGCAACATGAAACCAACTTGCGTAACTGTCCCCAGTAGGATGTTATGCAGCAACAGTAAGTTCTTGTAACAATTACACACAAATGACATACAGATTTATGACGAGATAAGGTAAAAGTATCAATTGAAACGCACTTGATCCTGAAAGGGCTCAGGAATACGATAGTTGTGGCTGTGAATTTGCTTTCCTGGCCATGACTTTATGCCTGAAGAAAGCGTGGTAAAAAATATAGTAAGAAACTTTGTGTAATTCTTAGTACAATCACGGTATTATTGATTAGGATGCTCAAAATTCAAAGTACCTTTAAGATCCTTAAGCTACAACATGATTACAACAAAGGCATAATTATAGTTTCTCCTCCAGAATATGAACACAAGCAATAGAAGAAGCGAAACTGACAAGCCCTCCCGTTACATGTCAAAACACACACTATACTAATTGTCATGTTTACATGTCTGCAGATAGGCTTTAAGTAGCACTAAGTTCAGGAATAGACAAATAAGACAACTCAAAGAAAGCGCAGTCGCAGGACACTAGCATTTAGTATTTAGAATGCTCAAAATTCATACCACCTTTTAGATCCTTAAGCAACCACACGAATTACAACAAAGGCATAAAGGTTCTCCTCCAGAATAAGAGGAAACAAGTAATAAAACAAGCTAAAAACTCACAAGCCTTCCAATTTCATGTCAAAACAAACACACTATAGTAATTGTCATGTTGATATTTCTGCCCATAGGCTTTAAATAACACTCTTAGTTAAGGAATAGACAGATATGACAATTCAAAGAAAGCACAATCACAGTACACTGGCATTTATAGTTTTTATCAACCAAGACTACTCAAAAATGATTTTATTACCACAGAAATCATTGTGCAACCGGATTTATGAGGTTGAGGATTCCAGCCTTCAATTCAAGCTTCTCATTTAAATTTGACACAAAACCATAAAAGGACCAGCATTCCAATTCAATTACTAATGTGACGATGAGTCCACCAGATAATTCTGTTACTTGCACTCCTGAATTTCGTAGCATTTATATGAATAAATCATAATCCCCAGAAAACTATATAATTGAAGTTAGCACCACAAATTCTAATCAATAGATGCCCTAGCAGGTTTTTTCGGAAAACTCCATTTATTCTGGTGTAGATGGCAGGCAGGTATATATTTCTTCTATACAACGATACGACTTAGTTATTATCTCACATAATTCTCCCATTAAACAAACAATAGTAGCCAATTTTCATTTATAAATACTTGGAACTTTAAAAACTCAAAAAACTTCCTTGCTATATGCACAATTCAAGTATCAAACTTCTAACAAAAAGTCAAGATAAAACGAGAAAGCAAAAGCTCAATGACTGCGAAAATAATTACCGGGAATTTCTGCAATCCGAGGCTGCGTGTAGTGTCCATTGCAGACAACGACAGCATCGAAAGTCTCATCGTTAACATCGCCCCTCTTTTTGGACTTCACCCTCCACTGTCTACCATTCTCCTCTAATTTCACATTCACCACTTCAGTCTCAAACCTCACCATCTCTTCAATCTTGAATTCACCCGCAAAATCCTTCAGATACATCAACACCTCCTTGTGACCGGGGTACCTCCTCGGATCTCTGTCTTTGCCTTCTCGGCTCACAAACGGATAATCCTGATAACCCATCGACTCTCTAGGGAGATTAGTACGAAGGGAGCTGTAGAGGCTGGAGTGGACGATGGGACGGTTCGGGTCAACGCCCAGAAGGTCAGTTTCCACTCGAGGATTGTACACCCAGGTCCCCCCAATTTGATCACCTTTCTCAAAGACAACGACCTTGTGACCCTCACGACCTAGCTCGCGAGCAGCCACAAGGCCACCAGCACCTGCTCCGATAACCGCCACGTGCCTGGAGGTGGTTATTGACGAGATTGTCATTGCAAGTTTGATCTCCACTGAACATTGAGGTTGGCCAGTTAGTGAATATATATACTCTATAATAAAGAATGGGGGTAGGGTAGGTGGAACTGTATCTAGATTTTCTAAATTTCAGCACGTGTTGAATAATAATCAATGACAGGGAAATTTCACTATTCCCTATAAAATAGAGAAATTTTATTTATCTATTATTTATATATTCTATTACTTCTCCTTCTAAAGTTGGAAGGAACGGCGTCCTATCCGCACGAGTTCGTGGGTTTTCTACAGTCGCGACTTGGAAGAATTGGGGCGATTTGGTGGCGAGTTGGGATTTTCGGCATCTGCCCTCCCTATGGCCATCGCAGTCCGCTGCTTGCCCAATTTTTGTGGTGGAAGGGATCTGAAGATTCATGCATCTGCCCGACGAGACTGGGGAGAGACAAAATCGAAAGCGAAATCGAAGATTCAATGAACCAAAAAAGTACTAGGCGATGTTGGCGAGACCTGCACAAAAGACAAATTGGAGCTGCACAAGACATGTGAACCGCACGATCAAAGCCAAGCACAACTCATCGAACGGTCGAAATTCAAAGCAAATTCTAGACTCTGAGGCAGCTTCTTCTGCTTCTGCGGTTCATGCACCTAATATATTGTTGAAAATCAAAAGATGTAGAGATTTCGGTCGGAGTTGGTATCCCCTGTTTGCAGACCGAGGATGCTGCCAAGCCCGCCGATTGCTGAGGTGGAAGGGGAGGTTTTGCCTCCCTCATTTGAAGCCCTATCCAGTGACTACACCGTTTTCCATTCGCTCCTCCCGCCGGCCGCGAGTACGCTCTTCTTCATTTTCTCTTCGGCATTCCTCTTTCATTATTTTTATTTTTATTTTTGTCACTCTTCGGAGCCGCTGATGCAACCCACAGAGCACAACCGATAGCATTTCGATTCATGATGCAGACAGTGTATCGACGTGGTCGGAGAAGATTTTGCCAGCACTTGATGCAGAGCAGCATTCCGATTCATGTACCTACATATCGAGCTTCGAAATCCACGTGGTTGGAGTACACCTCGGAAACACAACTGATCACCTATAACACATGTTGAAACTGATGCAAGAAACAACCCTGAGGCCTGAGATTTCTGTAATCGAAGGAGAAGATGAACCTTAACTCTCCTTCTTGTCTGGGCTCAACATCCTCTTGGGCTTTTCATCTTGTGGTCCAATACAGCAGTCTTAGTTTGGGTCTTTCCTTTGCCTGCCTTGGGCAACTCGGCCCATGAATTGTGTTCTTTGTCTTTGGCCCATAGCCAGTCCAGCTGTCTCTAACGGCTATATGTTTTTATGACCGTTACATCTTTTACTGTGTATACATATTTCTTTACAGACTTCTTGTATGTGATGGTTTTCTATTCAGTGAATTCAAATTGTTCTTTCAACTCTCATCTCCTTATTCTCTAACTTCTCATCTCCTTTATACAAACTGTTGTCAAAATATACCAAATTTACAACACAACCATATCTTCTGTAATATATCCAAAAGTGCATATTCGGGGAAAAAACGAACCAAAGAATTCCCAAAAAAAAAAGAACGGAGAAGGAGGAAGACTTGATTCGAACTAAAAGAGAGAGAGGGGAGTAGATGTTAGAGAGACAAAAGAGAGAAGAGAGAGGGACTTGATTCGAACTATAAAATGCTCTTTTATCAAGTGTCCTGTCTAGGGGTGTTCGTAATCGGTTTTTTTGACATGAATATAATTGACAGAATAGTCGATTTTTAGTGGATAAATTTATAAATTTTTATTAAAAAAACCGCTATACTACTTTCCCATTGTAAACTTATATAGCTTCATCAAAATACATGCTTTGAAACCAATTTTCCTCAAATTTTAACCTCACAAAGTGTCCTCTAAGATATCATCCATTTGATCTTAATAACATAAGTGATTCCATGAACATAAACCCTTCTTCAATTGACTAATAAGATTATCATCCCCAAACTGTTAACTGTTAAGATATGTAAAATAAATGTTACATTTTAATGGTGTGGATGAATGAGATGATAAATGGGGTTCACTGTTTTGGGTCCCACATGTTTCAAATCAATAATATTTTATACCCTTACATTAACCGTTATGTGAGAATTTATATATATAATGGATGAATGGATTATTAACTCGAATGAAAGAAACTTTCTCCTCTATTCTTGTCTATCTTCTGGCTACTCTTCTCCCTAACTCTCTTACATCTCCTTTCCTTTCCCACAAACACAAACACAAACACAAACACAAATTATATCACAAACTTGACATAGTAACATTCCTATTACATATCTCCATTAATTTCTCTCCCATATAGAAAATATAAATATTAGTCCATTACCTATGAATAACATCACATAGAATCATGACGCGAGCACTTATGTAGTTCTTTAATATTACAAAGGTCATTAAACGATGATTTGTCGTTCATAACACACATAAATTATGTACGGGAGATGGTGTTGCGGGCGAGAGCAGGGAGATGGCGCGAATCTGAGAGATGATGAAGAACTAGGGTTTGTGAAGAGGTGTTTTACCACCTCAGCGCCGTCAGCCACATCAGCGACTTCGTTTGCCACGTCGTCTAATTTGGCCGACTAACTAACAGTCAACCCGCCACATAAGCATATGGACTGACCCAAACCGGAAAATTATTCTGCATGAGTTATCAAAATGGAACAAATTTCAAGTTTAAGTTACTAACATAAAATGTTTAAACATTCAGTGACAAAATTGGAACACGATCAATCTTTCGGTAACGACAAGTTATAATAACAAGAGTAAACATGCTTACAAAGAAAAACCAGAGTTGATACCTTTTGAGTTTTGAGATGGTCAAATGGGTTGTTTATTTGTGGTCTTCAATCAAAGAGTGCAACTGTGAGTTGCAGTATTCAGGTGTATTTGAGGAAGTCCTGATGGGCTTGCAAGATCAGGTCATGATCTTCCCATTCATCGCGGTATGTCTCTGGTTGAGCGCGCTTCCGCTTGCTACTTTCATAGTACATTTGTTTTCTCCATTCTTCGACGCCTGAACAACCACATTGAGAAGCAAGCCAATTGTCGTACTCAAACTGCAAAACATAATCCAAAGCTTTAGTAATAGAAATGCATGCATGATCAACATACATTGTTGTTCACAGAGTAAAAGCAACATAGCAGCACTAATCACAGAACCATAACAAAATACTGTTTAACATCCAACCAGGGATGGAATTCAACTGCCCTAACCAGGAAGCCTTGCCATTCATCTGCAGAACCTAAACAATACCACTTTACAAGCACAGAAACAATAGAGCTAATGACTAATGAACTTTTATTTACAACGTACATGCCATGAAAAAATGCATGTATCAGAAATACGAATGCTTCGTTAGAGGTGTGGCCACACGACTGAAGATAAGATAAGAAATGAGATTACTATATCTAAGGTAGGAGTAGAACCAATTGCAGATAAGTTGCGAGAAAACTGTTTAAGAATGTATGGGCATGTACAATGAAGAGAGAGTGGTGCGAATGTGCGATGGTGAGGAGAATCAAAAGAACTTGTATAGGAGATAGTAGAAAGCGAGGAAAAAGACCTAAAACGTCATGGCTTGAAGTAATAAGAAAATATATGGGTTTCATAGGAGTTGATAAAAATATGATCCTAAATAGAAATGAAAAGAGGAAAAGAATACACGTAGTGGATTCCCTTTGATTTTCTCATAAATTCATGTAGCCGACCCATAACATTTGGGATAAAGGCTCAGATGATGATGGTGATGCTTCCAAGAGAAGCTAAAAAAATTAGCACAGAAATAGCCATACAGCTAATCTGTCCACCATACAGAAAGCTCACCTGATAATCCCCCATGTCATGGGTGTATCGCTTTGGCACGCCAGAAGCTTCAAGTTCAGAGTAGAAGGCTTTAATCTCTTCCGCCATCTCTTCTTGGGATGGAAGCTTAATTTGACCGGACAAAACACCAGCAATCCACTTGCATTGAAATTCAAACAATATGAATGGAACAACCTGGCAAGCCACAGAGAGAAGAACAATTTCACTATTAAAAATCAAATATCCAACCAAACCACGGACACACTGGAGATAACTAAAGCTGAACCTTCCATGGTAATCCAACAAAGCAAAGCCATGGGGCCAAGCGTGGAGGAAAAACATGCTTGTACAGCGGTCCCACACGATTGTCATCCACTGTCACGATGCCATTGGTTTCAAGAAATGGGAAGTCATAATGGTACCTTTAAGAGCAAGTCAATTGTAATTAACATTCAGTCTCACCCTTTTCTGGATTTCACATTCAGAGTGTGTAAGAAAATTCATTTGTAAAGAAAGCAAGGTTACTGGAAGATACCCAGTGCAATGTAGAATAACATCAGCAAAGATGACACTCCCATCCTGGAAAACCACAGTACCATCTTCATGGGCGTTTTCTATCTGCATTATTTTCATAAATACAAAGAGTTTAGATAAAGCCATCCACTGGAATCAGGGTCAAACAAGTCCTTCACTCCTTTTGTAAAAGCATCAAGCAAATCATACTATCATGAGTATGTATTTTTACCATGGAATGAAGCCACATATTATCATATCCAGGCAGCCTTTCACATGTTTTGTCAGCAGCGGATCTAGATGCAATATGGACCTCTTTAGCAACCCCAGCTATCTCCCTGGATATATCAGTAGCACTTGCGGCACTTCCTATCAAAATTACAACCTGACCATAAAAGGAAAGTGTTTAGATAAAGACATGCTGAATTCTCGGAAAACAAATAACGAAGGTTCACAAACTCATGACAGAGCGAGAGAGATACAAATAGCTAATGCTTCTAGAATTCATAGAGAGAATAATCCAGATCGATATATTCAAAATTTAATACGCTGATTTCCAACTGCAACTTTCCATGAGAATGATTATCTCATAAAAGTTTTGCACATGCCACAAGAGTAAAGGCACACTAAGTGCAACAGTTCTATCTTCTTATCACTACCACAGTTTCACCAAGCCTCAATGACACAAATAGTGCAAATCTTTTAAGTACAATCCTTTCCCCAAAGACTTGGAAGAACCATTTCACAACACTCTGGTTTCTACGAGAGATTTTTTTCTATAATTTAATGTTAAAAGCACTGAAAAACAGAAAAGAGGGCACACATAGTGTCATACAGACGATAATTCTGAAAAATTAAGACCATTATATCGTCTTATCACGTCGACTGTGCCACAATGACGCAGATGGTGCAACTGATGCACCTTGCACTCCTCAGAAATAAGAGTAAGTTCGATCCATTATGAAACATGAAACTAACTTGTGTAACGGTCCCAAGTAGGATGTTATGCGGCAACAGTAAGTTCTTTCAAAAATTCACGTAAATGACATACAGATTTATGACAAGACAAGGCAAAAGTACCAATTGGAACGCACTTGATCTTGAAAGGGCTCAGGAATACGATAGTTGTGGCTGTGAATTTGTTTTCCTGGCCATGACTTTATGCCTGAAGAAAGCGTGGTAACAAATATAGTAAGATATTTTGTATAAAATAATTTTTGTAATTCCTAATACAACGATGGTTTTAGTAATTAGGATGCTAAAAATTCAGACTACCTTTTAGATGCTTAAGTTACAAAATGATTACATCAAAGGCATAAAGTTTCTCCTCCAGAATATGAACAGAAGCAATACAAGAAGCTAGAAACTGACAAGCCCTCCAGTTACATGTCAAAACACATAAACTGTACTAATTGTCATGTTGACATTTCTGCCCATAGGCTTTAAATAACTCTCAGTTCAGGAATAGATAAATAAGACAACTCAAAGAAAGCACAATCACGGGACACTGGCATTTATAGTTTGAACAAAATATCTTGTGTAATTCCTAAGACAACCATAGTACTAGTATTTAGAATGCTCAAAAGTCAGACCACCTTACAGATCCTTAAACTACCACATGACTACAACAAAGGCATAAAGGTTCTCTTCCAGAGTACTAGGACACAAGCAATACAAAAAGCCAAAAACTCACAAGCCTTCCAGTTTCATGTCAAAGCAAACACACTATAGTAATTGTCATGTTCACATTTCTGCCCGTAGGCTTTAAATAGCACTCTTAGTTAAGGAATAGACAAATATGACAATTCAAAGAAAGCACAATTGCATGAAACCGGCATTTATAGTTTAAATAAAATCTCATCAACCAAGACTACTTAAACACGATTTTATTACCAACCAAACCACGGTGCAACAGGAGTTATCAGGTTGAGGAATCCGGCCTTCAATTCAAGCACCCTATTTAAATTTGACACAAAACCATAAGAGGACCAGCATTCCAATTCAATTATTAATGTGATTATGATTCCACCTTATAATCCTCTGATTTTTACTCCTGAATTTCGTAGCATTTATACGAATAAATCATGATCCCCAGAAAACTAGATGATGGAAGTTAGCACCACAAATTCTAATCAATAAATGCCCCTATAAAATCATACAACTTAAATTATTATCTCATATAATTCTCCCATCAAACACACAATAGTAGCCAATTTTCATTTATAACTACTTAGAACTTAAAAAATAAAAAAAAAATCATTGTTATATGCACTGTTCAAGTATCAAACTTCTAGTAAAAAGTCAAGATAAAATGAGAAAGCAAAAGGTCAATAACTGCGAAAATAATTACCGGGAATTTCCGCAATCCGAGGCTCAGTGTAGTGTCCATTGCAGACAACAACAGCATCAAAATTCTCATCGTCAACATCGCCCCTCCTGTTGGACTTCACCCTCCACTCTCTACCATTCTCCTCTAATTTCACGTTCACCACTTCAGACTCAAACCTCACCATCTCTTCAATCCTGAATTCACCCGCAAAATCCTTCAGATACATCAACACCTCCTTGTGACCCGGGAATCTCCTCGGATCTCTGTCTTTGCCTTCTCGGCTCAAAAACGGATAATCCTGATAACCCATCACCTCTCTAGGGAGGTTAGTACGAAGGGAGCTGTAGAGGCTGGAGTGGACGACGAGACGCTTCGGGTCAACGCCCAGAAGGTCCGGTTCCACTCGAGGATTGTACACCCAGGTACCGCCAATTTGATCACTTTTCTCGAAGACAACGACCTTGTGTCCCTCACGACGGAGCTCGCGAGCAGCCACAAGGCCACCCGCACCAGCTCCGATGACAGCCACGTGCCGGGGAATGGTTATTGACGACATTGACATTTGTGATGTCAGTAATGATCTCCCCCTGAGCATTGAGGTTGGCCAGTTGATTTTATATAAAGACGGGATAGTGGGCTGAAATGTTTTTGCTGAAATTACCCGAAATTCATTAAATGTCAGCCATACATTTCATCTGGTGGCTGAGATTTAAGCTTGAATGATTTGAGATGTATTTAGGTAATTTCAGCAAAAACATTTCAGCCCCCAGTAGAAGCAGAACTGTAAATTCAGAGTCTAATCCTACCCTATATTTCAGCCACGTGTTGACGTCGGTTTTAAGGATGCTCATTGTCTTATCAAAACCAAATTAAAGGGGAAAACAACTAATTACTAATGTGTGAAAAATCTGTAGTTGATATTTTATTTTTACAAATCTCAATATCTAATGACTAATGGCTCAAAATTATTTTAAATTTTATTCGTTTTGAAATATCAAGTTTGAAAATTTAGAAATAAACATAAATATAAATGATAAATGGTAACTTCTAGCATAAAATCTAATTTATAAACCTCAACTTACACTGTGTCAAATAAGTGATTTTTATGCACAGATCTAACGATCCAAGTTTAAACATATATCTTTATTCTAATTTTGTTCGATTCAATCAAACTTAATGATACGTTTGGTAGAATTTATAAGCTGTGAAATAAATTGTCACATGACAATGAAGGGTGTGCTTTCTTGTTCTAATTCGTCTCTGTCAAGGCACTCAATAAGTCTTTGTGAAAACCTTGACTACAAGAGTGGTGAGGATGAGAATGAACAGGTTGGGTTGAAATCAGAACTCTGAATATGTGTGGTTACAAGACAAGCATGGTGCGAGAATAGTTATGTAGAAGCTAATGAGGCATTGGGTGGTTCGCATCAAAGCCTAAATACATTTCAAGATGGAGATGGTTTGTAGCTCGTGCATGGCTAGAGTTGGACCATTTCAACCGTCGGCCCATTTACTGCCCCAGACCTGAGTCAGGATCACATAGCCTTGTCAATCCAGTGGATCAGGGTTTTTTCAGTTACTTGAACGATTTTTTTCTTTCTTTCTTTTTTATGTCTTTTTCTCTTTTCCAACCCGCCCCACAATGGATTTGGCCCAATGTCTACTAACCCAACTAGACAAGGGATGGACTTTAGGATAGGCCCACCTACGATAGTATCAGCCCATGAGCCTGCACGCAGACAAGCGCACTCTCAATGAAAGCACCAATGATGAATACCCGGCACACGGGATGGGGGTCCAAGTCTAGCATCACAAATTTGGGTTTAACTATTTATTGAAAACACAGGTTTACAATAGCAGGTTTGTCCTCCCTTATAAGCTCGACTCCAAATCCATCATCTTTCAATGTGGGATTCACATCAATCCTCCCCCTAGGAGTATGCATGTCCTCGTGCATGGCTAGGGTTGGACCATTTCGACCGTCGACCCATTTACCGCCCCAGACCTGTGAGCCATGATCACATAGCACTGTCAATCCAGTGGATCAAGGCTTTCTCAGTTACTTGAACGTTTTTTCCGCTCAAATTAGTATGAACTGATGTTGAATCTGGAAAGACAAAGTCGTACGAGTCAGTATGGACTGGCCCAAAGTGAAAAAGGTATTACTAGTGCAATGGGGCTGTTACACTTTTTCTTTTCAGTTTTATTCGTAGACAAACATGGCCGATCGCATCAGCTCTGTATATACAAACCAAACTCGGGCTTGGCCCAGGTTTTGGATAGACAAAGCCCTATTGTTTTTTTTTTTTAAGTTCAGGCCCAGTGATTGTTGTCAAAATTAAAGTGCTTTTCCATGACGGATCTTTGAAGAAGAACAAATTTCTTTTTGATTTTACTTTTAAGTCTTTGGATACTCTTAAAATGTGTTTGAAGGATCTATTATCTAGGGCTATATGTTTAGAATTCCCTTATCATCATAGTCTAAGTTTCATCATTAACTTCCTTTAAGAGAGATGATTAATTTTATGAATACTAAATCCATCCAAGGTATACATGTATATATACACATATACTTAGACACCATCATGTGTTTCTTACTTCTTAACCATTGGTGATTGCTTAATTAAGTGGTAGGTCCATTAATCATAGCGTTTGATATTTGCATTCATCTCCATGAGATTAACTACATGCTTGCTAGTAGAAAATTAAGTAACTGTCTTATGGATCTCAGTGTTTTTTTGTCTCAAATGTTGTGATGGACACACACGATTTCGTGTGGATCGTGTGATCACACAAATTTACATGAATGATGTGCGTTCATCTCAACATTTAGGATCATTAAGAAAAAAAATACTGAAATCCTTAGCATTTTCAAAAATTAATTAAGATATGTTGTAAATTAAGGTTTGTAGTAAATTAAGGTGTCTTTATCATGCGCCACTCCATCATTAACATATAATAACATTTTTTTACTACTTTACTCTCTCCTCTCTCTTCTCTCCTCATTTTTTCCCTCCTCTCTCTCTTCACTCCTCTCTTTCTCACTCCTCTCTCTCTCCTCACTCTTTCTCTCTCCTCACTCTCTCCTCACTTTTTCTCTCTCCTCACTCTTTTCTTTCCCTCTCTTCTTTCTCTCTCCTCTATTTCTCTATCCTCTCCTCACATTTTGACTCCTTTCTCTCTCCTCACTTTCTCTCTCTCTCTCTCTTCTTTCTCTCTCCTCTTTCTCTCTCTTCTTTCTCACTCCTCACTCTCTCCTCTCTCTCTCCTCACTCCTTTCTTTCTCTCTCTTCTTTCTCTCTCATCACTCATCTCTTTCTCTCTCCTCTCCTCACTTTTTCACTCTTTTCTCTCTCCTATGTCTCTCCTCACTTTTTCTCTCTCTTCTTTCTCTCTCCTCAATTTTTTTCTCTAATTTTTAATAACATTAATTTATTAGTTTAATTAATATACTGTTTTAAATGTAATTAATTTATTATTTTAAATAGAAGTAATTTATATGAATCGAATAAATAAATGAAAGAGAAATAAATATTATTTTAATGCAATAGAGAATATGATAGGTAATCTGATGCAGTGTTGATTGGATAGGGAATCTGTAAAATAGGGGAAAGTGACATTTTGTCTGTATTTTAGGGAATCTGTTAAGAGAAACTGATGCAGATGCTCTAACAACGGTCTAGTGGTTGTACAATGAAAGAATATTTAATTAATTGCTAGCATAAATATATGACCAACCCATTTGCCATTGTTTGTCATCTCTTCATATAATTAACGATGTGTGTGTTTGGTAGAGCGGTTGTGTTGATTTTCCACGCTAGCCGTTAAGATGTGAGAAAAAAACTGAGCTTAAAACTATGAAATAAACTGTGAGATGTTTGGTAGAGGATGTTAACTGTTGTTAGCAGTTAAGTTCTGTAAAATATATGTTGTTTGTATTTTTTAAATTTTATTTATTTCATTTTAATAATTAATCTATTTAATATAAATATTAATCTATTTAATATTAATATAAATATATTTAATATGTATAATATGTATCATATAAATATACAATATTTAAATATATTTAATCAAAAGTTATGGACCCACAGGGAAAAAAATTTAAAAAACATAGAAATAACATGTTTTGGCATGGGATCCATGCAAAAAGCCATGAGACCAACACTATATATATATATATATATATATAGAGGGATTCTCAAGTGCGGGATCCATCTAACACCATTTAAGCAAGGGCCCCATCACGTGTGGGGACCACATTTACACATAATGAATGGTGTTAGATGGATCCCTTATTTTAAATAAAGTGAGGGATCCCTCACTTGAGAATTTTCATATATATATCTTTTGACATGGGACCCATGCCAATCACCAAACCGCCCTAGAGAAAGCTCTATTTCGGAGGCTTTTTCCTAAGCTTTTCTGGGAGGACGGTACCGTCTTACAAAATGATGTGTTTGGTGAAGCGGGGTGAGAAAGCAGGCTCGCTAGTGAATTGCTCTGTGGCCCGCTTCACCAAGGAAGGCCCATTTCAAATTTCTTTTCTTCTATTTTATGAAAAATGATGGTTCAATAATTAATGGTCTAGCAGCAGAATGTATTGATTCTGCATTGAAATTGGGGATGCCCAAAGAAGTGCAATATCGATGGGTGTGTGGATGGGAAAAGTAGGGACAATAAGATCTTGGTGTGCTAGCTATCTTCTAAAGGATCTCCACATATTTAAGCACTAATCCAAAAGGGAAAGTATATACTCACGCCTCTAGGGCACCCTACCCTACACTCTACTACTGTTTGTAGTTTTGTACATAAATACTATCATTCTAAGACTCTATAGTCTATATTGACCCACATTGAATGTATAGGTATGAACTAGGGCAATTCGTGTGAGAGTATATGGTGTAGATGTTGTAGTGGATAAAAATCTCATCTTCGCCGAAAACAACAAAGGTCAGTGAATCCGACGATCGTGATTTGATCGCAAACACTGCTACGCTCCAATAAGTTTAGAGGTTTTTTTTTATCATCAGCCAATTTTATCCCAACAGTCAACATATATTCAAACAACAGCGGACCTCCCACGTTGGAGTTTGGACAAACGGAACAAAAACCAGGTGGATGTTTATGCGGAGTCCTTGTGATCTGCACGTGATTTTCATGTCCTACTCTCGTGTTGGATGGACAAAGTTCGTTTGTCTTGACTTGAAGCCTACTTAACTTTTACCTAGTTTTTATCTTGTCCAATCGAATCTATCACCTTGCACGTCTCCGTTTGTTTCCCGAGAAAAATTGCAAGTCGTTGATTGGGGGGATATTTCTTTTATTTTCTTCAAAAGTGCACCTGTTATCCGGGCAGCTCGATTATCTATCCGAACAGCTACACCAAGACAGGCCAAAAAAAATCCACATAAATTGATGTAGTTACCCAAAAACAAAAACAGTAAATTGAAAAACAAAAGAGCAGAGACAGTATATTTGACTTTGTCTCTTAGTCTCCACCCTATATACCTTAAAATTTTGTGATTTCCGAACCTAAAAGTGTGTTTGTAGTTTATACAAGAAGATATTTTTGGCAACTTAGAATTGTTCATGTGGCCTCATGACAAGCCAAGCTCTTTGATGTGCTTTAACAATTGAAAATAATGACACCAGGCAGAGAATACTCAAGAGTAACTAGAGTAATATCTTTCCAAGTCCAGCTAATTTATTTGGAGCTGCCCCATGAACCAAGCTCTTAAATTGCGTGGTACGTGTGGGACGGGATATTTCACATACCCGAGATTTCTCATGTAGGATGGAGTCCAATGTAACCGTGTCTTAGAAGAGTTTTTGGTTAAAAAAAATATAGTAGTATCTATCTCCTTAAAAGCTTTAAGATTAAATACGTACTAAGATTATTAGTTGTTACCTTTCTCTCATGTATATCTTTAAAAATGTGCAGTCTAAACATGATCGGTAACAAACCACACCACAGAGAGGACCAAATGTATCATTTATCCATGATTTTTATAACAAGTGGCTTTAACACTTAAACCAAATTATTAGTATAATAAGTTAAAAGTGGTTCTGAAACCTATACCCCAAATTATTGATATAATATGACTAAATAAATAATTCAATAAATTGTTGGTACACACGCATCTCAATTTTTTTTTTATCTTCTATGTCAGAGACATGGGGTGTAAATACCAATTGTGAGGGTGTCAATACCTCTTCTCATTGAGTAAATGAATACAATTAAATCTGTGACCTCACTTAAGGGTGTAAAATACTTTTTTACCTTTAAGTGATTCATTGATGAAAAAAGTGGTTCATATTTTACAATATATATATATAATGCTCTCTCTCTTACATTTTTTCTGTTCAGTTTAGGCAAAGACAAATCTTGTAGAATCTAAACATTCCAAAAGACAAATGTGTATATATATATATATAAAAGATTTTGGTACACAAAAGATACGCAATATCCAATGTTGTTTCGATAGATATTCCATGGAGAAGTTTCGTTCTTATGTGCGGATTCCACGGGCAGTGGATTGTGGAGCCCATGACCCTGAGTTGCCTACTTGCCTCTCACACTTCAACTCTCCCATTGTATATTTGGGTTTAATGTGAAAGTGATGAGCGTTGCCCACACAATATTTTGCTACAGATTTGAAAGCAACCCATCATACACTCCAACACACAAAACATGAAATGAAATGTACCCACCTAACCTAAATTCTCACTGTAAGAATAGAATGTAAAGTAAGGGCATAAAATACGGATCACCCTTTCACCATTAATTTTTAAATGAAATGATCAATGTGACTCATTACTTTAGATACATTTTCACTTAAATTAATAGTGAAAAAGGTGATCCGCATTTTATACCGTTATGTGAGAATCACTCACCTAACTAATTACCAGTTCCTTTAAAGGGTTTCAATGGTATAATTAATGTCTGAGTAGATAAAACGAGCCTTGAATCCTCAATTTGCCATGCATCCTCAACTCAAAATCTTCATTTTGTTTTTAGATGGTGGCAATGATTCTCCTTCTAATTAATGATCTTGAGCAACCCATTTGACCAATTTATCGGCCTAAGCTTTGAGATGCCTGTCAATTTGTAAGTGTTGAAACAAATATCATTACAATACAAGGATAACCAATCAGACCTGTAGAACAACTCCAAAGGGACATTTAATTGACAAATTATGTTTTGGAACTTATAAGCTAAGTTATAAGTTACAAATACCCTCCACCAAACACATTTTAATATGGATTAAATTCTAACTTAGTTGGTCATTATTCATGAGTTCTAGTTCCCGCATCCCAGTGGCGAAGTCACTTGAAAATCACTGGGGGCATGAAAAAAAAAATAGTTAGTCTTACATATAAAAAAAAGAAAATGACCCCATCGGTTATACCTTGAGGCCCTCAATGCCCATGCCCGACTTATATGAACTTGCACACGGTAGACAACATTACCTATTATTGAAGAAATGTGCATGACTCTTAAGTATCAACTAGCGATATATATTGCAAATATACGAATAAATGATAGATTTAATCATTTGAAGGGGGTTGGTGATCTTTCTATATTGTTAGTGCAAAAAAAAGAAGCATCTCTCTTTTGCTTGGTGTATTGTCTTTTGAAGTTAGCATTTGTTTTGTCTATAGTAACGGCAAGTGTAGAAAAATGCTCCTCAAGAATGAATATTATCAAGATGAATTTGTGTAATCGGATGAGTGACCATTTTCAAAATGATTGTCTGGTATGTTTCTAAATATGAAAAATTGGTAAAGAATAATTGTAAAAAATAAAGATAATTCATGCCATATAAACAATCAAAAAAAAATTCCCTACACGTGTTGCCCCTAGACCCAACTTCTTAATTGTGGCCCAATAAGTTCGAATCCCAAATCAGCAACTGATTGTCCCCCAACTTTAATGTCTACATACTATTTTTATGCTAAGCATATGATTTTAACTAGAAGCACCAAACAGTGGATACATCGTACTATGATGGATTGGATTAATCCAAATCTTGTCATGTTATGCAAAGTACTAGGAAGATGAGGACAAGTTGGGAATTATGTAAAAGGTGGTGGAGTACAGGTCAGTCCAAACTCGAGAAGGGCGGAAAAAGCAAGCTCAAGTACAAGGTGCCAACAACTGCCAAGCAGAGGCTAGTGACTGCAATAACAAAGCGAAAATTTAAAAACAGTAATTAAAAATGGAAAATGTTGTGAATGTAGAGACATATACCGATATACGGGAGGGAGGGAGGGAGATGGGGGCCTCGTGATTCCAAAGTTTTGTTCTTTTATGCCCTTTTGATCTCCTTCCTCATTTACTACTCATCGAAAAGATCTTTTTTTCCTTGTGCAGAGAGTCCCCACTCTCTCCCTCTCTCTCGTTTACTTCAAAGTTCAAACCCAGTAATTTTTACAAACACATATAAATACCCACTTTCGCTTCTCTCCCGTTTATCTTTTTTTTTTAATTTTAATAATTGTTTCTATTCTAGTGGGAAAGCCCACAAACCAGGGGGGAAACGAACGGAGGCAGACAGAGAGGGTGGTTGTTTGTCTCGGAACATAGACATATTGAGGCTCAATGTCGGCTTACACGGACAAGGATCCTCGCATTCATGGCATTAAAAACAAGATTCGGGTCGTCCCCAATTTTCCTAAACCAGGTTTCTTTTTCTTCGTCGTCTTCTTGCGAATAATTTTCTTGGGTGACTTGTTATTGTTAAAGTTTATTAATCCTGTTTGGTTGCTGACAAAATATCATCAAGAAAATTGCGAGTCTGGGAATTTTTTTTTGTGATCAGTCTAAAGTGGCTTGTGCTGGTCTCGCTTATATTCACGAAATTATAGATATCACCTAAAGATTTTAACTTTAAAAATTTCTCAAAGAAGTTGTGTATGCTACCTAGGCATTCATTCTCTATTTCTCAATTTTTTGTTTCTCTTCGTAGTTTTGCTTTTTATTTGAAGTGACTAAGAAAGATTTGATCTTTGAACCTAGTAGCAATCATTCTTGCAGGTATTATGTTCCAAGACATTACGACTCTGTTGCTGGATCCCAAAGCATTCAGGGACACGATTGATTTGTTCGTTGAGAGATACAAAGGCAAGAACATATCAGTAGTTGCAGGTAAAGAAATAAAAAAAATGAACTCTTTTTTTTCTTTTCCATAAGGGTGGTTAGGGGTTGAAGATGAAAGTGGTGATGGTGGTGGGGTCCAATCATACAAAGGAAAATGAGAGCATTGCATAAGTTTCTGGTTGTCTTTTTGAATTCTTTTGAAGGAAATCATGGAGTATGGAAGAATTTACGGTGTTGTTTGTTTTGATTTCTTGTTTGACTAATGGGTTTTGTTAGTGGGGTTTGCCATTCATTGCTCTCCCTGTTCAAGTTTTTCTTTTGAACGGCTCAGATTTGCCGCCACCCCATCTTTCTCTATTTCTTTGGATTGTGGTGGGCATCTCCTAGGATCCGATTTGGCTGTATGGTAGTTGGTGATGGATGCCCACCTTGTTAAAGGTGGACCTCAATGATTCAAGCTTGGATTCAACCCCATTTTTTGTTTTTTCTTTTGTTTTGGTTGCATTATGACGTAGTTTTCCAATTTCCATTTTTCACTGTTGGAGGGATTTAGCCTGTGGCTCATTTATACCCTATCTTGTCAATAACTCTCTCTCTCTCTCTCTACCCCTCTCTTGTTTCTTCTTCCAAATATTTCTGCTTGAAATTCTATGGCATTGGGGTTGAGATAAAATGAGTTGGTTGTGGTTTATGGTGTATTGGTGTGTAGAGTGATTTTGGTACATTGGTTCCATTTGAACTCTTGAGATAATCCTAACAAGTGTAATGAACAGTCATTGTGTTTAATGTGATTGCTGCACCTTGAATGTTGCATCTCTGTAGTCTGTACTGTCATTTGTGTGGCTTACCAGTTTATGCCTTTTATGGCCAAAACATGCTTTACCGGACATTGCATTTGTCAAAATTTTGTGTTGAGAAGTCTCCATTTTCAATCTTTTACAAATTGATGAGATGCCAACATTTTGTATTTCGTCACCACCTGGTTCCGAAAGCCTTAGTAGCCCCCAGTCCTATATGCCAAAAAAACCCCAATTAAAATACCGTTAGTGTGTATATGATTGATACCAACTTTTCAATCATATAAGGTAAATAACACTCACGCACAATGCTCCTGCAGTGGACGGGGTCAGGGACAAGCAAGATATACCTAGACTTTACCTCCACATAATATGTGTAAAGGCTGTTTCCAAGAATTTAACCTAAAAACATTTCTCCAATTTTAGTCTAGTCTGATGAGTGTGCATGCTTTTGTGCCCATGAGTACTATGTTGCCTTCCTTGGTCTCTAGAGAACTTTGTACTTGATTTGAGTTTTTCTCTTATTAATTTAATATTTTCATTTTATTCTAAGCAGTGAACCAACCAATAACTTAAGTAGTTATATGTTTCTTGTATCATGATAAATACATACATTACATCCCTCCATTTTTCTTTGTTTCTGGATGAGTACAAGGTTTATGGTTTTTTTTTTTTTTTTTTACAACAGGAATAGAGGCTCGAGGCTTTATATTTGGACCTCCTATTGCTCTTGCAATTGGGGCAAAGTTTGTACCCCTAAGAAAACCAAAGAAGTTGCCTGGTATTTCATGTCTCTATATAGTCATATTAATTGCAGTGTGATTGCATCTGTACTTCTGAGATTAAACATGTGATAATTTTGTAAAACCGAATAAGTTGCGTGGTATTTCATGTCTCTTCATGTTGCCACAGGACTAGAGGCTTTATATTTGGACCTCCCATTGCTATGGCAATTGGTGCACTGCTTTGTGTTCTTTTTATCCACATATGATTGTGATTTATGCCGCTGGCAAAGTTGGTCCTGCGGCGATCAAGCAATGCCTTGATCATTCTGGAAGGAATTTCATGAATTACATTATGGTTTTGCATTTTCTTATTCTGTATAAGTAAACCGACAAGCTTTTGAGACCTCCCTAGTTTCTGTCATATCTATGGCTTTCATTGAGCTGAAATGGATTGGTGTAATTGCACATTTCTGATGGTTGTTTTATATAAAGAGCTATAGCCTATTCAGATTTTTCTGCGAAACACCTACTGTATAATGTCAGGTGAAGTTATCTTTGAAGAGTATGTATTGGAATATGGAAGGGATTGTCTTGAAATGCATGTTGGAGCAGTTCAACCTGGTGAAAATGCTTTGGTGGTCGATGATTTGATTGCTACTGGTGGCACTCTTCGTGCAGCTATGAATTTACTGGGTAATGACTCTTAATTTTTTTTAGAAGATCTTAGTATGTGAAAATGATTTTATTTTAGTTGTTGGAAATTTAAAGTGCATGTTCTCAGTTTGATTGTTGAATGTGACATTTTTTCGGCTGTTAATGTTTGTTATTTTGTCTTGATTACCGAATTTTCTTGCACGTTAGGAAGAAAAAACTACGAATATCAGTTTTCTTGCTAGACTGTTGATATGTTGCTCTTAAATGGACCGAATATTGAACTTACTTGTTATTGGTTAATTAACTGTTTGAGTTGTAATTGCTATCACTCAACTCATTTCTGTTCAAAGTTCCGTTGATGTGCAAGCTTTAAATTTTAAAATTGCTCGTTGATGTGGAAAATCATGTTGCTTTGTTCTGACATACATTTTTTACAGAACGTGCTGGAGCGGAAGTGGTTGAATGTGCTTGTGTGATTGAATTACCAGATTTAAAGGTGTGTTCTTGCAACCCCAATTTCTTCTTTCTCTTACCCTCACTTCTCATACTCAAGATAATTAGCCAATTAGGTTGATGCGGCTTCTGCATTGCTTTGGCCTTTCGTCGCAACATTAGTGACGTAATTTGCTGCTTAATGCCTTGGTTATATTATCTGGAATGGTGCTTGGTGGTTCTATCAATAAAAAATATTTCTCCGGTGTGGCACGTCCTTCGTCTACCACCCCAAAATGTAGAAATACACACCAAGCAGCATTGTTGAAAACCTATAAAATTAGACAACATAGCTAAGGAATACACACCAGCGTATGCCTGCAGGGTTTTCATGGTTCGATCCCCAGTGGGATCTATTCCCGTCACACACACTTGTGTAGATATGCCAAATGGTCTCTATATTTTCTTATTATCATCGTCGTCAAAATTATAGTTGTTTTGTATAATCTTAGACAGTGTGAAATGCTGAAATTCTTTTTTGGCTGGGATATGCAGTTATCTAGAATACTTGAATCGTTAAACACCATGCTGTGATTGTCAAGCTTGTTTTGAGTTGAAAAGAACTGACTGTAATCCCTATTTCATCTGTCTTCGGCCAAACTAAGATCGTCAATTTCACCTCATCTTCATCTTCATCTTTTTCCTTATGTTGCCATTTCAGTTTTGCTGTTGATACCAAGATGTTTGCTTGATATTTTTGGTGGGATCGTGTTGCGCTATTCTCTGTCACTAATTTTACTTACTGTCACAGGGTCGTGAGCGATTGAACGGCAAGCCATTGTTCGTGCTTGTGGAATCCCATTAATTCTACTGCGACGACGCCTGCTGCCATAACTAGATGTACATTAAAGGGTATTGTTGGCTACATTTTTATCTGGGTTCTTACATTGACCCATCAACTGTTTCTATGATAAGTGAATTTTGATGATCCTTATCCTTGGTGGTTGATAGTGATACCACTTGTTTCTCCTGGTTACACAAAAACATTGAATTTAAAGATGCTTTGTAGGGAATCCTTGATCAATTTATCAAATCGCCTTTCATTTCATTTGGTTTGACCCTTTTGATAATTAGGGAGATATTTACTTTGCACAAAGTTGTAAGAATTTGTGCCAACTTTTGGTCTAATCTGTGCTTGTCAATTTTACACAAAGATATTTGCTTACACATTCTTGGCATATATTTTACACGTAGCAATATTCTGGTTAGTTGTACCTTCGGAATTTTAGGATGTACGGTGCCCGACGTTGGGAGTTCGACCCAATCAGTTGAGTTTTTTTTTTTTGGAATCCTAGTTTTGTGGGTTTGTCCCACTTCCTCGTCCCTACGCGCTTGGGCTTTGGCCCAATATTACTTGTCATTAGGATGGTTCGAGCTATTTTGATTGCTTAAGGTTTACGCTCATTTAGTTGTTTAAAAGGCATGTTGGGCTGGGCATATTTCCACTTAATGGATGGTCAAATTGTTCCATTAGGTTGACAATGTACGGTACGAGTTAGCACCCAAATCGGTTATAGCTTGTTGTTTGAACCTACTAAACCAAATCCTGTAGTAGTTTGGAACTTCCTTCAACCTCAAAACCTAAGTACCTAAACCAGAAAGCTCTGTATTACTTGTCATATCAAGTTTGGTTAGGTGTGTTGAGTTTGTTTTAGTACCAAAGTAGAAAGAACATGGTTGGAGATTACAGGGAGAGTATTAAATCTAAATGTCTATCCAGAACTGAATTTGCAGGCTAAATATATATATATAAGTTATGGTATATGCATATATCACAAATATGGAAAGACAATGGTAGGGCATATAAGTTTTGAAGATGCTATCAAAGATTGGTGAGCATATACCATCTTTGGTTGCCTTTAATTCTCTCTCAAGTAAGCCAACATTATTTTGCACCCGCAAGTCTTATCTTGTACTTTTTCGCACTAACCGAAAGGTTAAAATATTTTGGTAATGAAAGTGGGTTCTTCATGATCATGCCCTAAGATATGATGGTTTCCTCGACATCATTAGTGTCCAAACTAAACCAGATTGACAATATGTTAACTTCTCTATTTGTTATTTTTTTTTGATAACCGAGAACAATACCATACAAGTTTGTCATTTGGATATATGATATAGGTCACCGTCAGGCTTGCGCAAGCAGAAATTTTCCACCCGATGATAGGATAAGTTGGGCCAAAACCTTGCACGTGGCTCATAGTGGGAATCGAATTCAGGAAATTCCGAATTCATACGATAGACTATCACCCAAGTGGTTTTACTTGTTTAATCTTACATATGCTTTGGTTGGTTGGATGGCCATAAATGTTGTTTCCTTTTGACCTAATTTTGGATTACAATCCCTTTTATAGTTATGAATTATGGGGAGGTATTCATTCATCATCAAGGTTGCATAATACATACACTCCTTTGAGGGATTACAATTTCAATAAACACTTCATCTTTAGCTGGATCAATTGTTAGAATGAAAAATATTCCACATTGCTCGGGAAAGTACCAAGTGATGTGGTTTATAAGTGAAACTCAACACATCAACATTTGAGGGCCCATCAAAACGATAAAGTCTTGAGACCACATATTGGATACCCGTTGAGAAGTCGAGTCATATGTTGGACCAAAAGAAGAAAATAACTCAAATTGTTGAGTTGGTCTAAATATCCCTCACTCTTGAGGGTCCTTTTAATAATGACGAAATCTTGTGGATTTTAGACCCAAAACAAACAATACCTAAAGTGATTGCCTAACCGAGTAACCGCTAACACTCCAAAATCAATGGGATTAAGGGTTTGGACCCAGTAATCACTAATTATTATGTTTTAATGAGAGCACCATAAACGTATCAAAGTTAATTAATAAAAAAAATTAGGAAGGGCACAAATAACGGTAAATTTTGGTTAATTTCATTTTGAAAGTTACAATTGTAGAGAGCAATATTAAAAGTGGTCAATTTAGCATTTATCAACACAAATTTTATCTTAAAAAAATTAGGAATGAAAAAAAAATGAAAAAGGAAAAATTGGGTTGATAAATGCAGCCAAGAAAATAAAAATCAAATTCCAGCCAATAGAAATAGAAGAAAAATAATTTTCAGGTATTTTTACAATTTATAGATAATAAGAAAACAAGGCAACACCGCCCGAGAATCAAACACTAGTAACTCGCCGTTGTCTCCACTGACCGAATCAAACCCGACCCGCCCATTCAACAACGAATCGAGCCCGATTTGCTTCGATACCCTACCCGCAATGACCCGACAAACCAACATGGCCCTCCTACCCCTTCCACCGCCGGCGCTCTCGTGGGCTCCGCCGCTACCTGAAAACGTGCAAATAGGCGAACCCTTCCCAATAGAGAATGTCCACGCGTCTCCGCAAGCGTCGTACGGTCCGCCTGCTGGCCCCAGGCAATAAAACCGCATGACCTCATTCCCGTCAGCGACGCACCGCGCGTTCTCTTCCCACGTACTCGCTCCGTCCAGCCCGTCCGACACTGTCATGAGGCCAGATAATACGGGGAAGGTTCTGGAAGCAATAGCTGGAAATGATGACGTGGACATTCCTACAGCAGAATCAAAAGGGATCGCTGATATTGATGGAAGGAGGAGAAAGATGGTTCGTGAAAGGAATAGGCCTAACCATCTAAGGGACTACGTGTAGGGCTGTGATTAAACTAGCTATGAATAAATAGTTATCTAGGAGGTTTGGGAAAGGTGTGTAATGGTGATGTTGAGAGATAGTCTCTGTTTCTTCCCCTAATTTCTCTATTTTGGATCTGTATTGCCTTGCTCAATAGTAAAACCCTTTTCAGTTCATATCAATTGGTGCTTTCATTGAATCTCCGCCATGGCTGAAGGGACTCGTCTCAAAGCCCTGGACGACGCTATTCGCCGTCTTCAAGAAGCCTCCTCCGTTCATGAGTCGTCATTAGGGTCTCTTCAATCTGCGTTGGTGGAGCTGACTCAGGTCACGACAGATCAGAAAACTTTCGTTCACGAGTTAACCAACCGTGTTACCGCGATGGATGGCCGTTTGGAACAGGTTCTTCGTCTGGCTCAGGCTTCTCTTTCTACACTCAGCAGTCCTTCTGCTGTGACTGTTTCCACAACCACGGGTGCTCCTGCTCCTGCTCCTGCTTCTCCGATAGCCGCTCCTCCTCTAGCGGCGTATACCACCGCCTCCATGGGAGTTTTTCCACCGGGATCTGTTCGCTTAGATTTCCCTCGCTTTGACGGCACAAATCCTCTGGATTGGGTTTCGAAGGCAGAACAATTTTTTCATCTCTTTCAGACAAATGAAACTCAGAAGGTGGAAATCGCTTCTTATCACTTTGATGGTCCTGCTTGGCAGTGGTTTCAATGGGCCACCTCGGCTCACCCATTTCCTTCTTGGTCTGATTTTGCTCGTGCCATTGAGATTCGCTTTGGTCCGACAGCATTTGAAGATCATGGATCTGCTTTAGCTAAACTCACACAAACTGGTTCGTTTGAGGATTTCCAATCCCAGTTTGAGCTTCTCTCAAATCGTGTGCCTCAACTACCGGATTCCTTCCGTTTGAGCCTTTTTCTTTCTGCCCTGCATTCGGATATTCAACACGATGTTCGCATCTGTAAACCAACCACCGTTCTTGAAGCTATTGGCCTCGCTCGGCTTCATACTGCTAAGCTTTTGGCTCTCAAGAAGGCTGCGGTATCCGGTGGTACACCACGTCTGGATTTTCGACCCACCGTCCAAGTTCGTGGACCTCTGCTTCCTAACCCAATTCGACCACCAGATTCTTCGACTAAACCTAACCCTCCTGCCCCAGCTGTCAAACGAGCTTCCACCATTCCTATTCAGAGGCTTACTACTGCTGAAATGCAGCGGAAGCGTGACCTTAACCTTTGTTATCATTGTGATGCTAAGTTTACTTTTGGGCATCAGTGTCCCGCTCGTCGACAACTATTTTATTTGGATCTCGCGGATCCTGGGGAAGGGCTTGATGAGGTATCTGAGGCACAACTGACCGAAGCCCTGCACCTTGCTGAATTACCACATACGTCCGATGAGAGTACCCTTACTACGGATACGGCTATATCCTTTCACGCACTTACGGGTTCTCCTTCGTTACAGACTTTGCGATTTCAGGCGACCGTGGCGGGTTCCCAGTTACATACCTTGGTCGATGGGGGTAGTACGCACAACTTCATCCAAAGTCGGGTTGCTAAGACCTTGGGGCTGCCAATTGAAGTAGTGCAGGGTATTACAGTTGCTGTAGGAAATGGGGAAAAACTACGATGTGAAGGTTGTATTCGCCAGGTCCCAATTACTATCCAAAATCACTTATTCAAAGCTGATTTGTATGTGGTGGCTATCCAAGGTGCTGAGTTGGTTTTAGGGGTTTCTTGGTTACATACGGTTAATCCTATCTTGTATGATTATGTCCAACGGGTGATTACGGTGAACCATAATGGCGCATCTGTTCGTCTTCAGGCCATGGCTTCATCCTTGCCAACTGCCATGAACTATCATCACCTACGTCGCTTGGTTCAGTCAGGTGCAGTAGGAACTTGCTTACAACTAACCATGGAATTTCACTCAGCTCAAGGTGGGGAGGAAGTGACAGAACCCCAGTTGAGTGGATTACTGGCACGATATCAGTCTATCTTTCAGAAACCACAAGGGCTACCACCAGTTCGGTCAACTGATCATGCCATACACCTTTTACCACAAGCAAATCCAGTCAATGTAAAACCATATCGCTATCCTTATTTCCAAAAATCGGAAATTGAACGGCTGGTTCAAGAAATGCTACGGGAAGGAATTATTCGTCCAAGTACTAGCCCATTCTCCTCTCCCGTCTTACTTGTCAAAAAAAAAGATGGGGCATGGCGATTTTGTACTGATTATCGAGCTTTGAATGCCATCACGGTGCGGGATCGTTTTCCTATTCCTACTGTGGATGAATTATTGGATGAATTAAATGGTGCGGTGTTTTTTTCTAAGCTGGATTTGCTAGCCGGCTACCATCAAATTCGAGTTCGATCAGAGGATATCACAAAGACTGCTTTTCGCACTCATGAGGGGCATTATGAGTATCTTGTGATGCCGTTTGGCCTCACCAATGCTCCCTCCACCTTCCAAGCTACAATGAATTCTATATTTCGGCCCTTCCTTCGTCAATTTATCTTGGTTTTCTTTGATGACATTTTGGTGTATAGTAAGTCTTGGGCTGATCATTTACAACATTTGGCTGATACTTTTCAGGTGTTGCAAGTTAATCAATTTGTGGCTAAACGCAGTAAATGTACATTCGGTCAGACCTCAGTGGAATATCTTGGCCATATTGTGTCGGGTCAGGGAGTGCAAATGGACCCAGCAAAAGTTTCAGCGGTCGAAAAGTGGCCTCCTCCCACAACCATTAAAGCTTTACGTGGTTTTTTGGGACTTACGGGATACTATCGCCGTTTTGTTAAAGGATATGCTATGGTTGCTGCCCCTTTAACTGACCTTCTCCATAAGGATGCTTTTGTATGGACGGACAAGACGCAAGCAGCTTTTCAACTCTTGAAAACAGCCTTGACATCAGCCCCGATCTTGAAATTGCCCAATTTTAGCTTGCCATTTGTGGTGGAAAGTGACGCATCCGGCACGGGCATTGGGGCTGTATTAACCCAGGCAGGGCATCCTATTGCTTTTTATAGTGCCAAATTATCTCCTCGAATGCAGGCAGCATCTGTCTATCACCGCGAAATGTTTGCAATCACAAATGCCGTTGCCAAATGGAGACAGTATTTGTTAGGAGGACGATTTGTTATTAAGACAGATCAGAGGAGTTTGAAGGAATTACTGGACCAGACTATTCAAACCCCAGAACAACAACGGTGGATGACCAAGCTTTTGGGGTATAGTTTTGATATTCAATATCGTCCAGGTAAGGATAATATTGTTGCTGATTCTCTATCAAGACAGCAGTGGGAGGTAGCTAGTTTCTCTGCTCTATCAACTCCCCAGATTGATTTGCTACCCTTATTAGTGCAAGAAACTTCAGCGGCTGAGGATTTGGTCACACTAAGTCACAAAATCCTCATTGATCCAGGTTCGGTCCCTCATTATTTGATTCGGCAAGGTCTGATTTATTTCAAACACCGGATTGTGTTGTCTGCTACTTCACAATTGAGACAACAATTAATTGAGGAATTTCATTCAACCCCAGTGGGCGGACACGCTGGTGTTCTACGAACTTATAAAAGGCTAGCGTCTAATTTTTATTGGCCTTTAATGAAGAAAGATGTTCACAAGTTCGTCACTGAATGTTTGATTTGCCAGCAAATGAAAATTTCTCAACTATCGCCGGCCGGATTGTTGCAACCGTTGCCCATACCGGAGCAAGTGTGGGAAGATATATCCATGGACTTTGTGGTTGGGTTACCTGCTTCAGGGGGCAAAACAGCCTTGCTTGTGGTGATTGACAGATTAACCAAATACGCCCATTTTTGCCCATTACCCAGTCATTATACTAGCACTATGGTAGCCGCTGTTTTTGTTAGGGACATCATTAAACTGCATGGACTTCCACGTTCAATTGTTACTGATCGGGATCCACTATTTTTGAGTACATTTTGGCAAGAAGTTTTCAAATTACAAGGCACAAAGCTGAATATGAGCAGTGCTTATCATCCGCAAACGGATGGCCAAACAGAGGTTTTAAATCGTTGCTTAGAAATGTATCTTCGCTGTTTTGTACAAGACAACCCGGCGCATTGGCTTAAATTTCTACCATGGGCAGAGTATTCATACAACACGGCTTACCATACTGCTTCAGGTATGACGCCGTTTCAAGCCCTCTATGGTCGACTGCCACCTCTAATTCAGAAGTATTTTCCAGGTTCCACAACCTGTGACGCTGTTGATCATGAACTTATCACACGAGATGAATTGTTGCGTCTTCTAAAAACTAATTTGCAGCGCGCGCAACTTCGCATGAAAAATCAAGCTGACCAGCATCGGCGTGAGGTTCAGTTTGAAGTAGGCGATTTGGTTTTTATTCGGCTTCAACCATATCGTCAGCTGTCACTGCGGTTGCGCCGTGACCAGAAGTTGGGTCCTCGATATTTTGGTCCTTTTCCTATCATTCAAAAGGTTGGGGCAGTGGCCTATCGTTTGGAATTGCCGGTGTCAGCTAAAATCCATCCGGTCTTCCATGTTTCTGTTCTTAAACGATGTGTGGGAAACCCAGAGCAGCAGTCTATTCCACTTCCATTGTTGACAGTACCTTCGGGGCCAGTTGTGAAACCAATTGCCATACTCAGTCAGAGAGAAGTTGTACGCCAAGGACAGTTAATACCGCAGGTTTTGGTGCAGTGGGAGAATTTGCTGCAGGAAGATGCTACTTGGGAAGATTTGGCCCTTGTGTCTAAGCAATTTCCTAACTTGAACCTTGAGGACAAGGTTCTCACTGACCAGGGGAGTATTGTCATGAGGCCAGATAATACGGGGAAGGTTCTGGAAGCAATAGCTGGAAATGATGACGTGGACATTCCTACAGCAGAATCAAAAGGGATCGCTGATATTGATGGAAGGAGGAGAAAGATGGTTCGTGAAAGGAATAGGCCTAACCATCTAAGGGACTACGTGTAGGGCTGTGATTAAACTAGCTATGAATAAATAGTTATCTAGGAGGTTTGGGAAAGGTGTGTAATGGTGATGTTGAGAGATAGTCTCTGTTTCTTCCCCTAATTTCTCTATTTTGGATCTGTATTGCCTTGCTCAATAGTAAAACCCTTTTCAGTTCATATCAGACACGGCCCGGGCTTTTACCATCTCTCGGTACTCCTCGAATCGAGCCACAGTCTTAGACCCGTTCTGAATTTTGAAAACCACGTCGATCCGACCCGTGAATGCCTTGGGACTCCAACTAGTGTGGAAAATAATCTCCACCACATTCCTTGAAGGATGACCCTCGGGTAGCTCCGCCAAAGCCGGGAAAAAGGGTTCCGGATTACCGACTGTCCGAGAACGGACAATATTCCCCTCTGCGACTGGTACCTCGGGTCGTGGGTGTTTTGAAATCGGGTTCTGACGATTCGTGGGTTTTTTGGGTTTGGAAGAATGCTTGTGTTTGGTGGCGGATTCGATGACGTCTTTGACGTTTTGTGCGCTCTTTCTGCAACTAGCACTGTATCGGAGGTTCTTCGGGTTTGGGTGGTAAACATCGTCAAATGCTCTGGATTTGCATTGCAGTGACTTGACCCATCCACCCGCCATGGATTAGACGTAACCGGTCAGCTTTCCAATCGGATATTCTCTACACGGGTCCTCTGTATGTACGTCCTCTTCTTTTTCAGGTCTCAGATTCTTGGTTCTCTCTCTAAAGAAGGGATTTTATCTTCTCTCTCTAGATTGGGTTTTTGTCTGGTGGGGGCTCTCATAGCTATGGTTGCCGTAGCGCAGGACTGAAAGGACTGGAATGGAGGAGTCGTGGCGCGATATTAATTTGTCAAAAAATACATGTCGAATGACGATATTGCCCTAGGGTACGAGCCTACGTGGATGTGCCAAGGAGATGGATTTATTCTAGTCTTTATATTTATACAATATTTATTTTAGGTTTTATGTGTTAAGAGGAATTAAAAACCAAATTTTTTTTTTCAGAGTAATGCCAGGTAGCTCATATAATGAGAGCTCAAGTATCTTAAATGAAATTTTAAAATGTTTTAACTCTCAAAATACATGTCAGATTTTTAAAAAAATTATACATTGAGAATCAGCGCATAAAACTCTTTCTAATAAGATACATTGTAGATGAGTTTTATCGGATAAATCTTAATTAATTATTTTTTTCAATGAAATTTCTTAATTTCATTTTTTTTCAATGAAATTTCAAAAACAAATGAATTCAGAACTAAAACAATGAATTCTAGACTATACTTTTAAAAAACAATAAAATCTATATTAAAACAATAAATTTTGGACAATAAATTCTAAGATAAAAGAGTGGAAATAAAAATATTTCATTGATTAAATCAATAGAATAAACTTGTTGGGCTACCAAACTAATGAGCTATATGTCATTTTTGTTTTTTAAATAGGAGAGGGGAGATACAAACTTTGATCACCAAGGTAATACAAACTAATCTTTGTCACTCCAACTAATGGTTATATATAATTAAAAGCCAATTTTGAACAATAGAGAAAGAAAACTAATGATATTGGAGGGTACGATGGATGGATTTGTTGTTGCATTCAACCGACATAATCAATAATTTTGTGTGTTTTGTATCTTTCTTAATATTTGGTGGGTTACATGCACACCTTTTTGTTATTATAAGCTTGTCTATACTTTTATTGCTCTCCTAACTTAGGGGTGAGATTACGGGTGTAAAAGGATCGAGTTGGGTTAGGTTTATGCTTAACTCTCGTCAAACTCTTTTATTATGAGATGATGTTTTTTAACCTAACCCAACTCCTTCATTAAATGGATGAGGCTTGGGTCTGATAAAAATGGATTTTTTTTTAAAATCTTTTTATTTTTTATTCTAATCATCAGAAAATCAAAGACCATCAAGCATACATCCAAATTAAAATAAAGTATAGTTATTTATCGATTTCATTGAAACAACATACTAATAAATATTATATCCAATTTTTAGTTACAAAATTAGAAATTCAGGCATAATAATGATTCACCTCAATGTTTTAGAGAATAAAAGTCAATAGTATTAAATATATATTTATTTAAAATAATATCATTTCAATTAAAATTGTTGGGGTCGGGTATAAAGGGTAAAATATAACCTAAACCTTTATCCGAACCGTATTTAAAAAGGGTTACGTGTTGACAATGCTTATCCGTTTTATTATTGGTGGGATGGATCGGTTTTTCATAAATTGGGTCGGATTAAAGGTTTGGACCAGATGAAAAAGAGTTTACTGACACCCCTACATGAGCGAATGCAATGCACGAGATTATTATATCAAATGTTTTCATGTTACTTTTACATGTAATAGAAAGATCTAAATATAGATATGCCTAGGTTACCTGCCGAGGTTCATGAAATTTATGGGACAATTAAATGTGTATATATATATATATATCAATAGCCCTGGGCAACGAAACAACTTAATTTGCATTAATATCAGTTAGATATTTGGACATATTTAAAACTGGTTGCAGCAGCTCAACCAGGGAGTCAGCCTGGTCCAGTCAAGTCGTTTTTTCCCATTAAAGACTTTGGTCTGCCTATGCCATCTCCTCTTCAACTTCAATGCTCCATTTCTTTATTGGCACCAACACACCCTGATCAGCTTGAATGCCATAGGGAGTCAGGGAGGGAGGGTATTACAGTCATTGCATTAACAGTTATTTTTTAAATAATATTTAAATTCCATGACATTAAAAGTAGTGTAAATAACAAAGTATTAGTCATGGAGGAGGACCAAGAGGTGGAATCTTTTCTCTTTTTTTTTATGGGAGTTTGAAGTGGGTGGGTATAGAATAGAAGAATATAAAGAGAATGGAAACTGGCAGAAGAAGCACTGAAATTTAAACTATTAAAACGACAAATTTTTATTGGCGCATTGTGATTTGCAAACACAAAATAGAAGTGATTGTAGTTTTAATACCAGTCGTCCAGTCTGTTTATCAATGTGACGTTCATGCAATTTTTTAAATTTGGTGAACTGATTGGACATATAGGATGGTCATTGCAGTTTTAATAATAGTCGTCCAGTTTGTTTACCAATGTGGTGTTTACACATAAATTTTGTTTGGTTTATTTGTTCAGACCCTGATAAGAATTAGATTATTGTCCGATTTTCTTGTTCGGATTTAAACCCATTTGGATATGGTCAATTAACTATGTCTAAAATTCAATCCGAATTAGGGCCCGGACGTATAAATATTTCGTAAACACTTGATGTCGTCTGACTCGGAATCGATTTTTTGTCTGCTATAACTACAATGACTTCTACTACATAGGCCTCGTCCGAAACCAGTTAGTAAGTGGCTATTGACAGCAAAGTTTGGTGATTGGGTAGCCCTTTGAGGTTATATTAGGAGCCGACAACATTGATTTGTGTAAAGCTCAAACAACATGATCATCATTTCATGTACCAAACAAGTAATTCAAAATGATTCTTCTCTCTATTGTGGGATTTTTGAATAGGACACTCTTCATGTGCTTTCCTTTATGATGAGTATAGGAGATCAAATTTAAAAGAAGTGCTTGTAGTGAACGAAGCATATGTGTGTGTGTATGTGTGTAGGTGGTGGAGGCGTGGAGCCTTTGCTTTGCCAGCCTTTGTTGTCACGCCTAGCCTACACTACAGAATCTATTTCTATTTCAGCCTCCCCGGGAACTACGTTTACGTTATGGGCGTGCTTTACATTTTAACAAATGCCACTTTTTATCTCCACTATTAAAGAACAACAAAAAAACCCACCCCCACTTTCTTTTTCTTTGGCAAATCTCTTTTGTCTTAATTACAACAGTCATTTTTCTATAGTCCTTGCTTTATTTATGATGATATAAGAATCATCTTGCAATGATATGTCGACACGGGACACCAGAGTATGACATATGGCACCACATTGCCGAGGTGACGAGCAAAATATTGACGGGGTGCCAAACACCTTTCCACCGAGGTGTCGAGCATCGTACTACCGAATGCCAAACCGAGCAACGGTACCCGAGGTGTTGCTAGAAGATGCGACCAAAGTAATATGCTAAATAGTGCACCTAGTCTACCGTAAATATATGCAGATTAAATCTGCTTATATTTACAAAGGGTATTGATAACATGTGACCTAAGGATACTTGTTAATGATTCATTACAACATATCACACCATGTCATGTGTGACGAGCACTATCTCACCTAATTTTTTTTAAACTTTTTTTTTTGAAATGTGGGAGGGGGAATTCGTATTCTAGTCATCAGGGTGATACATACCATCTTTAGTCTTTATCACTCCAATCAGTGATTCAGGTGTATTTTTTTAAAACTTAAAATACATATCTCTTTCAGATTTCAATACACATTTTTCATCTTATCTAGTGCCCTTATAATGGCATGCATTATTATTTTCTATTTACAAAATTTGGTCAAAGATGAGAGGATGAATTACTAAAGTAAAGGGGTTGATGGAATAATTTTGACCAACTTCGAGCCAAGAAATAATCAATGCGCAATTTAGGATAGAAAATTAAAGTGAATTAAATGCACATATATTTTCCCTATTCTATGATCCAGTAATAAATGTATGCATCGGTATCGTCCACAAGAAGATCTACAACTTACTTATTCAAACGCCATTAATGGTCCTTGGAATTTGATACTAGGGTTCCTCCATTAAACTGTATTTAATTATCAATGTATTGCCACAAAAGATTTTACGGATGGGGATAGAATTCTTTTAGCTAGATTGTCTGTATTGCTCCCAAAACCTTCTTAAATCATGGTTTAAAATGTGATGGAGTATTTTGGATGTTCATAATATTATAATATAATAGATTTTTTAAAAACAAATCATAAACTTTTTTTTGATAAATAAACAAATCATATAAACCCTAAACACTAAATATTAACTCCTAAACCTCCATATATCATTTGTGAGAGAAAAAAAATGTGATTGAACATTTTGGGTGCTCATAATGATAGAATATAATAGATTTTGAAAATAAAAAACCTAAATACTAAATGATAATTCTTAAACCCCAATATGTCATTTGCGAGAGAGAAAAAAATATATTCTATCCTAATTTTTTTTTTGTTAAGTATGTAATTGCATTGAAAAAGAAAAAAATATTAAACCCTAAACACCAAACACTAAATCATAACTCCTAAATCCCAACATATCATTTGCGAGAGAAACAGAAGAATGATTTAACAAGATTTTGCGAGGAATTTGTAGCCAATTCTAACTAAAAGAATTATACCCTCCATGCCAACTCAGTTTTATCAAATCTCAACTTCTTCAATTATTATAGTGGGGTCATGGTACATAAGAATAATATATTGTAGAAATCCCATGTTGTAGACATTGAAGATTAATAGTTCTTTCAAAGAAAACAAAACAAATCAACAATTTTGACTAAGAATATTATATATTTGTGCTATATATATAAGCACTAGTCTTACAAACCATGATTATGCAATAATGCAAATGATGAAAGCAAACACTAACATAACATAAAATAAGTTTTTTCAACAATTAATAAGAAATATAATATAAAAGAATATATATACAGCTACAGATATGGACATTGAAGGAGCAATTAACTAGTCACAGAAAGGCAAACACAGGGGTGGGACTTGGGAGTGATTACCGGATCAATCAATAGATTGTGTTTTTGTCTTTGACTGCGTATGGAAGTAACAATAATGTGGCAAAAAGATACATGTGACTTGTAGCATATACATACATATATAGATATCTATAGAAAAATTCTTACATACGTACCAACTATATATACGCATTTAAAATCCAATGGTTATAATAAAAAACAATAAAAATAGGGATCACACATTTGCTAAGGGACTCATTGCATCTATCTATGATTGAAAAACAAACGCGTAAAATTGATGCACATATATAGATGGCGTGTGTCTAATTAAAGGTGAGAATTGTCATTGTTGTTGGTCCCATACTTGATAGTTGGGTCCATCTCGTTGTTAATGTCCATGGCATTTACCTTCTGATCCGACTGAACCTTGTCCATAGTATTGCCAAATAGTTCTGAATTACAGATAAGCCGAGGGTCCAGGTCCATGATCATTTTTTGTCATAGTCGGGGGGTGATTGCACTGTCCTTGTGGGAACTTCATGGGGGTCTATATATAAATACTGACTCATTTATGTTAGTTCAAACATGTGATGTTAGATTGTTGTATTTGTATATGCCAACTTCACCTACGACCACACACAATTGATTAACTTCCAAAGACCATTTTCAGGCACGATATATACTCTACACGATCCAACCAACCAATCAATCATCAATATCGACATGTGTTGGGTGTTGCCTCTCCTAGTCAACTATCACCATGAGCAACTAGGTCAACTTACATGCATATTAAACCGTAAACCCTAAACCCTAAAGTTACATGGTTCCGTTTGGGAGTGTGTTGTATTTTTATCTCAAGCGGTGAGGCGAGTCGAGTTTCGAAACTGTAGTGAGCTGAGGAGAGTCGAGTGTCGAAATTTTGGTGAGTTATGGTGACAATAAATATTTGGCGTGTCACTAAAAATACCGTGATGAGGTGAGGGTAAAATTGAATCTTTTTCATTAATATCAATTAATTTTTGATAAACTTATTTTTTTAAAAAAATATAAATAAAATAGTCTAATTGATTCAGGACAAAATTGAGAAAAATCTCATATTTTGACATCGAAAATGCGATCAATCGCTTTGTATCAGGGGTGGAAGCAACTCCCTACAACTCAGCTTCGAACTCATAGTGGTGCGTGATACCATAACACACTGCTCAAACAAACATTTTTTATCCGAATGCAGTGCGTTCAAATCAAAAGTGATGCGTTGGACAAGTGCGCACCGTAGGAGTGTAAAAGGGTCGGGTTGAGTCGGATTTATGTTTAATTCGGGTGAGGGTTGGGTCGGGTAGAAATGGGTAAAATTTCTTAATTTTTTTTTTTTTTATTCAAATCATCAAAAAATCAAAGACCATTAAGCATACATCCATATTAAAATAATGCATGCTTACTTATTGATTTCATAGAAGAAACATACTAATAATGTTATGTTAAGTTAAAAATTAAAAATTCAACCATAATAATGATTCACCTCAATCTGATAGAGAATAAAAGTCGGAACATTAGATTTTTTTTAAAAATTATGTCATTTCAATTAAAAGGGTTGGCTCGTGTTAAATTAATCTGAAACCCGTATCCGACCCATAAATAAAACATATCATTACATTTAAACCCCTATCCTTCATTCATTCTTTTTATGGGTTGAGTCGGATTATTGTCGGATTGGGTCGGGTCTATGGGTTGATTTGGGTTACTCGGATATTTTTACACTCCTAACTGCATCTCGCCCAAATCATGAATCAAGGCCCAACAATACACTTCAATTTCAGAGCGGGCTAAGGCCCAGATAAAGTAGTAAACTGAGCCATGACCAGAGAAATGCATGGGACGCGCCCAAATCAGGAATTTTGGCCCAACAAGATACAAGGGCCCAATAAGACACCAATTTCCCATGGCTAAGGCCCAGATAACATAGTACACCAGCCTCATTGGGCCTGTAGAGATGGACAAACACTCCACTACTCAGCCCATGAAAAAGGTCCACTTGGTTTTTCGTCAACGGAGCCTTATTGGGCCTATGGGGATGGACGATCCACTCACTACTCAGCCCATGAAAAAGGCCCACTTGGTCTTTCGTCAACCTGAATAAGGCCAAATCTGAGCTACCAACTACCAAAACGCCCGACGCCCGCCACAAATGGCCTCCCCATCACCATCACCATCACCACCACCACCACCCAAAGAACCGTCCACCACCACCGTCGTGACCAAAACCACCAATTCGCGGTTAATAGTCCTTGACAGCTTGATACGCTTAGACACTAGCCTTTCCAAATCTCTACACACTCTCTTCCATCCTTTCCTCCCTGGGCCCATCCTCCTCCTCCTCGAATACTCCGCCGACTTCCGATTGTCCTTCCCCGTTTGCCTCTCCCTTCTCTTCGTTCCATGGTCATCGAATCTGCGATTCCCCTTTCTCCTCCCCCTCATCGTTGGTCTCCTCGTTGACCTCTCCCTAATTGGTCTAATTAAGTTCGTCTTCCGCCGATCCCGCCCCCACTACAACCCTAACATGTCTGCTGTAGTCTCCGTCGACCACTTCTCTTTTCCCAGCGGGCACGCCTCCCGTGTCTTCTACCTTGCCTCCTTCATTTCTCTATCTGCCGCGACGATTCAAGAGGCCCTGACTGATTTCAGGCCACCTGGTGGGGTCTTTGGGATGTTGATTGGGGAGGACGAAGGTAAATTTGTGGCAAGTGTTGTTTTGGGGGTTTGGGCGTGGGCGGCTGTAACCTCGACGTCTAGGGTTCTGCTTGGGCGGCATTTTGTGCTGGATGTTCTCGCTGGTGTCTTTGTTGGCGTGCTTGAAGGTATCTTTGTGTTTCGGTTTGTGGCAATGAACGAAAGCTTTTCTAAATTATGTAAACTATTCTTTGTCTTTTGATTTGTTCGAATTATTGGCATTGATGATATTATACACATTATTCACAATGCATTATCCAGGATGAATACGAAAATGTTGAATTTTTTCACCCTTGATGGATATTTATCGAATGTAGGATTGTTTTGAGGGAATGAACAATGGTGTTTCTAAATTATGAAAACACTTCGTTGATTTTTGATTTGTTCAATTTACTGGAATTGCTTTTGTCATACGCATTATTTATGATGCACCATCAAGGATGAATATGAAAAATGTTGAATCTCTACACTTTTCTGGAGCAGTATTTATTGAACATAGATATGTTCTCTTTGTTATATGATTTGGTAAGATTTTTAAAACTTGTTTCGGCTATCATATTGCTTCCAACATTATGCATAAACTAATTACCAGGAGCATGTTTGTGCTTTTGTCACAACTTTACTTGCTTGGTGATTCAGATTCAATAATCTCTAAGCTAGGTAGTGTAACAATCTATCGATATTTGGTTGTGCTACTTGTGTTTATGACTTGCATTTAATGTGGTTACTTAATTTCAGAGAACTTGCCAATGATAGAAGTGGAACTCTCTCAATCTATCCACAGACAATCAAACAATTCTCTGAAACATGAAATCTGTCACATTGTTGAGTTTTGACTATTAGGATTTGATGCCTCTGTGAGGTCACCAAGGCCATGTACCCTTCTATTGAACTCTAGTTAGGGGAACAAGGGCACTCGCCATATCATCTTATAAAGGTCTTACTAACTAGGTCAATGCAATCTATAAACCCATCTATCACATGTTCGAAGCACTTGTACAAAGAAACTCCCAAAAATCCCAGTACCCATGCTCTTCAAGGAATCTAGCCATCATGCTTTACCATTTTGCAGGCTTTAACAGAGGGCGATAACCCCCCTCGACTAGTTCTTAATAACATCCTTAATAGTAAACCATTTGTTAACATTCACAAATGACATAACACAACACATAAATCGCATTATATGTATATGTGTTGTGCATAAGCAAAAACTACCCATTACATCACATATCTGGAGAACCATCACATTATTTCCCCCAAGCCCATAAATCCTCAACTAGTGGAAGAAATTTAAAGCCCATATGATGCAATCAACACTATCCAGTTGCCTCACAATCCCTTTCAATTATTTATAGTAATTTTTCAAGCTTGTAATGACCGCAACCATGTGATCAAACGCTTTATTATCCTGAAAGTAACTTGGCCTTTCAGCATACCACAAAAGTAAGTTCAAAGCAATCAAATCAGAGGGTAGAATATGGCCTTTGAAGGAGTTTAAAGGTTGGGCCTTCCATAGCAATTTGAAAGAAAGATAGCCTTTGTAGATTCCATTAGAACCAATGAGCATTTGACAGTCTTGAACTGACCATTGTTTTGTAGTTCACTTTTCTCTTTGGAACTTTGGAGATTACTGTCTTCAACTGATCATTATTCAATTACATACTTTCTGTGGTGATTTGAATATTCCAAAATGCCACCTGGTTCCCCCTGAGAAACAAGTTTTCTCTACATTTTCTTAATCTTTAGGACAACTGAGTGCTTTGATTTTAATGTGTCCTTGTCATCATTATTCTTTGTTTGATCGTAATATTTTTTCCTCTGATATAATGTTAGTTTCTCATTGGTGATACCTATTTGCTCACTTTCCCATCTGATAACATTCTTGCTCTCAAGCAGCTTTTGGAAGTCGTGTGTGCTGGCTAATAAATAAAAACAATATATTTTTCACTGTGTATTTCGATCATCCCTAAATGTGTTATGAGTTTTTTCCTCAGCGCAATTGCTCTTATGTTTCTTGGGTAAAGTTTACTCTTGTTTTGATGTCAAATATATTTTAAAGGTCATGCAACACTTGAGCAGCTCTGAAAGTGAGTTATTTTCCTGGAAAACTGGAAAGGAAAGACACAGAGATCCTTTTATCTGTATTGAACAAGTCGTGATATGAAGCACTGCCTGGCTTTTGTTAAAACTAATTAGGAAGGTAGCAGTTGGTTTTGCTGGTCTATACTTCCGATTGTTTCATAGCATACAGAGGGGCAGCTATATGATTGTTACAAATTAGAAGTGCAAATAGGATGCCATGCATCACTGCAGTTTTTGCAAATTTATTTAACCTAGAGGTGTAAACTATCCGACATATCCACATGGTAACGATTGTCGACTGATGATTCTACCAACCTGCAAGGTCAAGGAGTTGTAAATTAAACTGTAGTTTATCTCATTTGCTAGTGCTAATTGATGAGAATATTAGGGAATGCATTCATGGTAAACATGTGGTTATAGCATGGCCATGTGCGTTCTAATTTTTTATTCCTGAATGTGTTATGACTTCACTGTCCTTAACTGACACTATCCCGGGCTTTGTTTTTGCTGATTCTTCCAGCTTGAAGTTTTGTTAGTTTCCTTATTTAGGTTTTTAGCCAAAAACAAGCAGTCATTGGATCTATTTTTCTTTTCTTCCTCACACAACTTCTTTTTCTTTGTGTTTTTGCTGGTGTTGTGAGCTTTATTGACTGAGAGTAATACTGTTTCCAAGATTGAATGATTAGTAGCTTTCCTTCATTCAAAAAGACACATGTTAAATTTGTGTTGTGAGCTTTATTGACTGACAATAATACTGTTTCCAAGATTGCATGATTAGTAGCTTTCCTTCATTCAAAAAGACATGTTAAATTTGGTAGATCAGCTTTAACAATGATTGTGATGAGATGCTATTCTCATCACACTTCTGTAACTACCATTATGGAAATGTGAAACATTTTGAGGCTAGGAGAGAAATACAGTATACTCCCTCTTGTGCTTTTTAATTTCTTTCTGCATTTTCACATGTTGTCTTGTGACCAAATATTTGATCAATTTGCCAACTTGATTGCATTTGTCTATATTCTTATCAACTGAATGGAATGTGCACCTTCTCTTTTGAAGATGTTTTGAGTAGGTTGAAAGTCTTACTTGCATCTTGTCCTTTAAAATTTATTGAAGTTGTCTCCACCAGAAATGTTTGTGAGAAGTAGCTATACATCTTCTCATGAGGCTTGAATTCACCATTCCAAAGCCATGCGTTGAATTATTCTTTGTGGTCATTGAACTGTTAACTCTGTGTCTTTTTCTGGTCCCCGGCATAGCCAACTGTTTAGAGATGTTAGGTTGTGTTGGCAGTTTTCATTGGGAATGGAAATGTGGTAGGAGCTTGTAAATTAGCGAGGGTATTGTGCGGATGTGTTATGCACAACTTGGAGCTTGGCTTGCCCCAAAAAAAAGGAGCAGTCAGGCACTGTTTCTTAACCCAGCCCGCTCTATGTTGGGATAGGTAAGACCGATCAAAGCCTGTGCATGGTGTGGGAGTTGAACTTGTGACCTCTTGCATTTGTAAGGAGTTATCACAGTCAACTTCACGTTATATTGGGAATACATTTTAGTATTATGATTCAAAATCTTTGTGAGGTCTGGGGTGGTTCTGGTGGGTTTTGAGTTAGGACTGACAGTAGATCCTGCAGCATGTGAAATACTGAACAATTCAACTTCTTCTATCTACCAGACTAGTAAATTACTACATTTACTGAGGTGAGAATTAAAGTGTGGTATGGATAACTCTGACCTCAGTATAATCTCTTAGACCACAGAGATTTTGGTTATCTTTCTTAGGACCACTTGGAAAGCAATTACATGCCTTGAATTTGTACCATCTAATAACAACTGCTGCGGTGCTCCAGAGTCCAGAATAAGATGACCAGAGCAGAAGAGAAAAAAGGTGTCACTATTTGCATGAGTTTGGAGGGATAAAGACATTTCATCACCTGAAGTTTTGGCCACTTGCTTCAGCAATCAGCAGAGTAAATGATGAGAGAAAAAAAGACTATTTATTTCCTGTGTTTATGGCTGTGTACATGAGAGAGCTATTTATTTCCTGTGTTTATTTCCTTTCCATGCAAGACTTGAAAGTTGAAAGTGTGCAGCGAAGGTAAAAAGCCAAGGAAAGTAGTCATTGAATTCAACTTTCACACCATAATGAGTCAATTGGGACACTGTCTTTGAATACCTGCAACCAACCAGAAAATATTTTGACAGTACAGTTTTTAAACTTCGTTGTTCATAACAACTAGCAGATTTTGCCAACCTAGAAGGTTTTCACTCAGACTATGAAAGTGAAAATTCATTTAGTTGAATGACATTTTGACCGTCCGTACGTTTTGTCAATATCTCGAAGACTTGAATAACGAGATGAAACAAGTCCGTCTCTCTACACTAGCAACAATTTATTTGTTTTGGACGAAGTCTGTACGATTTTGTCTTCCCATACCTAGTACCAACCCATAATAACTGGTTGTCACTAGTTTTGAAGTTTGGACTCAATTATATTTTGCACTAAGTTCCCACATTTATCAATGTGGGATCGTACCGTACCAACACGATTCCAAAGTCGATGCATGCGATGGCTCTCACTCTAGAGCTCAAGACTATCCTATACTTGTCTGGGTAGCCCTTTCTGCTACACCGCTTCGCCCAGGCATGTGGGATGCATGCCACACGAGCATAGATGGGTTGTTCTGATACCAACAAGAGGTGGTTAGGTTGTCAATCGATTGAGTTAGATATATGTGTATCCAAAGTTCGATTCCAATGAGAAACATATTTCTCAACGGTATTTCAAAAAAAAAGAAGAAGAGAAGATGGGTTGCTCTACTACCAAATGGAACAAGTATTTCCTTCAACACTAGTACGATTTTATCTTTCTCAGGCCCAACATCAGTCCATAATACTTTGGACTTGAGAAAATCATTTGTTGTTAGTTAGAAAGTTTGAACACAATTATATTTTGCACTAAATTCTCATATCTAAACTATGTGGAATCATAACACGTTAATACTCCTACAAAAAGTATTCCTCTTGTGAGCATGGAAGATATCAAAAATTCCTTCAATGCTTTAATGATGGTTAACCTTGATTGCATAGATCTTTTGCTCTATGGCCTTTGGTGGATATGACTCACTTTTTGCTCCTTTGACTAGAGACATGATTGGTTGTCATGATACAATTTAATTTTAAGATTTCTGAATAGTGGGTTTAAGATTTCTGAATAGTGGGTTAATGCAGCTGTTGGACTGGCTAAAGTAAATAATCATATCCTAGTAATAGGCATAAGATTGATGCTTGTACAACTTTAGGATTGAAAATGTGATTACATATAAATTAATACAAAAGCCCGCATGCTTTGTTTTGTTTTGCTTTTTCCCCTAATAAGACATTACTTATTGTTAAGATATATGCATAATTCTAGTTCTTAAACATCACTAACGCGTTTTTCTAGAGGAAAACATCTCGTAATAACTTCGCAGTTAAGCGTGTTTCTGTGAGAACATTATTGGATTTGGTGACCTCTTGGGAAGGTAAAGCCATGTGGGCCAAATATATTCACAAGAACCGAACAATCAAAAACGAATAATATTATTGATGTGTATATAGACCGGAATATTCTAATACTTATTTAGTCAAGGACACGATAATTCAATCTACATGCATGCTATTGCTGAGACTTGATTTAGTCCATGCAATCATAGAATTTGGGATGATGCAAATAATGATGGATCAAATCAAAAGTTTTCACTTTTTTCATATGATCACATTCCATAATACTTCTTGAGAACTATTATTAGTAAATTTCTTTAATTATTCCATGTCACCAGCAGTTGAAAATAAAGCAACCCTCGATTGATTGAGGGAAATTAAATGGGACCATCCTCCTAGACGATAACCTAACTTATTATCTCTCGAAACTTAGGGTATAATGAATTTCGTCAGAGGTATTATAAATTGATGCAACTATTTTCAAGTAATTTGTATTGGATTTCGACCCAGCTAAACTATCGGACAAGTTTGTCTGTGCCTAACGCTGCTCGAGTTTGGTTCTAGTGGGTTATTCACGCCTGCTGAGTTATTCTTGATTACCTAAAAAAGAACGTATAGACATAAAAGTGTCGTTTATCTTGCAAGCTAGTATTGTATACAAAGATCCCTAAATCTTTGTGATAGATGCAAAAAAAATAAAAAAGGAAATAATGTGGCCACTTGAAAATTGTTTTCCTGGCATTATGTATGGGCAGGCACATGCCATGCTGGGTGGGACACATTATTTGCCATTGATATGGCTACTTGAGGAACAAGATTTGATTGCTTGTTACGTTCTTCCACACAATTTTCTCACTTAGCCCTCTCCCTCCCTCCCTCCCTCCCTGGCTGATCATATATGACTATGCTTGTGTTGTATCTCAAAAAAAATTGGCCTGCGTGGCTGTGTGTGTGTTTGTGTTGTGGTAGATATTGACTATGCTTACCATAGTTCAATCCCACATCGGTTGTGTGTGTCCCTCACAAGCACTTTATAAGCTCTTTCTACCTCTTGACTTTTTGCCTGCGTTCTTCGTAGGTGTCAAGTTGTAGGTTTGTTTATACTGCTTGTGTTGTATCTCAAAAAAAAATATATGATATGACTTATGAGAGATTCCTCTTCTTGTGCTTCTAATCAAGAAACAAATTAGTGGTGGGTTTGGACTATATGGTGGGTTTTTTGTGATGCTAAATTCAGCAATCAAAACACAAAGCACACCATAACTTTTTAGATTGGATAAGCTAGCTTTATATATCCATCAAGTGTCCTCATCCTTCCTTGCATGTCTCAATAATATTGGATCATGTAGTTACATCTGAATTGTATTCACCCACAACCAGGGGCGGATCTAGAAAATTGTCTGAGGGGGCTTGGTCTATAGGAGGGGACCAAAAGGTTGACAAGGATTCGAGGACAACACCCCCGAAAAAAAAGAGTAATTTATTGATATGTCAACAAAAAATAGTCAAAATATAACCATATCTTAATATGAGGATGAAGTTTTACGATATAATTTCCAACTCTAATAGACCATGTAAGTCCTCTGGCTTTAATGAAAATCAGATGGAGATGGGGCAAGTTCTCTTGATTCAAGTTTGATATCTCGTATGAGGTTTAGGGGAAAGAGGATCGGATGTGATTCATGTGAACTTGTGGAAAGATTTTAGGAGACCCAACTTTGGCTTTCTTCTTTAGAAGGGACTTGGGATTGGGACTATCTTATCTTAAGCTTAACTTAAAAGCTGGGGGTCCAATTAGAAATGTTATAATTTTGGTGTTAATGCAGAGACACATGGTTACTAGATGATTTTGGTCTCACAAAGACCTGACACATTATTTTTTGGGTGGGTTTTTTGTGATGCTAAATTCAGCAGCAATCAAAACACAAAGCATGCATGCCATAGCTTTTTAGATTGGATAAGCTAGCTTTATATATCCATCAAATCTCCTTATCCTTCCTAGCATGTCTCAATAATATTTGAACATGTAGTTACATATACTTACATCTAAATTGTGTTCCCCCACAACTCTATGGATAATGTATATATGTGCTTATGGTGGGCCGAGACATGTATTTATTGTAAATGAGCTGCTGGTGTCCGGACGGGTGGGGAATCCGTTTGGACAGATGGAGCTCTGACGTGCAATTTCAAGACACATATAAGACAATCTATCCATGAGTAGCCGTCTAGACAGATTACGGGACCTGCAATTTTTAGTATAAATATAAATGACGTTTTAGGATTATAACTTAATTCCTAGGGTTTTGTTTCTCTCTCTTGGTGAGGGAGTCAGGGGAGATTGACTAGTCTGAGTTCTTTACAGAAGTAGAGCACAGAGGAATTGTGAGAATTAATTCTCGGTTTATTGATAAAATTGATTGATTACAATTCTTTTGTACTACCGGCTTATCTAGTCAAAGCAACATAGTCCTAAAACTATGCAAACTAGAAGTTCAAACCAAAGAGAAAACTACTTAAGGAAATCTAACTCAAGGCTAACTAAAACTCCTAAACAAATTATAGAAACTAGGTTATTGAGTCCCTAGTTAAGTTGGAGACATAATGCCATTCTCGTCCGCAACTCTCCCTGAATTTCTGCCGATGTTGCTGCCCCGTCGACGTCAATCCGCATGCCAACTTGCATGGTTTGCATGGCTTCATCTACACGATTGGTTCACTAGCATCTTTCTAACACAATCAATAAATACAATATTTACGTGGAAAACTTCAAAATTAGAGAAACAAACAATTGGAATTAGGATAAAGTAAACCTAGAAACAAATCTCTTATTTATACTAAAATAATACAAAATAATGTAGCTCCGACATCCCGTTCAGACAACTCCCCGAGTTGTCCGGACACCTAGTCTATTCCGCTGTCTCTGACTTAATTTTCAACTAAGCCGTCCAGACACCTCTTCCGACTGTCCGGACAAACCTTTAAGTCAACCTGTGGTTGTTGTCTGCGCTTGCTATCCGGATGAGTTCCCCGCCTGTCCGGACAGATGCACCCTGCCCAGGTTTTGTACTTTCACCAGTTTTTGATCAAAAACTTCACACATGAGCCACCAGCTTCATAAATTAAGTTTAAGCACGTTATCGTAATGATCCCTTCCTTCAAAACTCTGTATCTTAAGAAATGATGACAAAAATAATAATAATTTGTGATCTACTTTTATGGTTGTAAACTGTAAAGTAAAGTGAGATTTTAGGAGAACCAAATTTGGCTTTCCTTTTTAAGATTGAGATGCCTATCTTAAGGTTAATTTGGGATATACTTTTAGAAGTTAGAAGCGACTTGGGATTGGAACTATATCTTATCTATCTTAAGCTTAACTTAAAAACTAGGGTCCAATTAGAAATACCGCAACGCTACATATCCCTAACAAATCCAGACATAATCAGCCATAACATATAATTAGACAGCGTAATAACGAAAATCAATATAATTAGACAACGTAATAACGAAATCAATGTAATTAGACAATTTAATTGCACAATTTAATGTAATTAGATAACGTAATACTGTTATGGTTGGGTTTAGAAGAAATTATTAGAGATACAAAGAATTTTCTTTAGAAATATTACTATATAATTTTGGTGTTAATGCAGAGACGCATGGTTACAAGATCATTTTGGGTCTCACAAAGACCTGACACCATTATTTTTGGGGGTCAGGGTCTTCTGATTTGATTTGATTTGCTTACCCTTTACCCCCACCCAATTTTGATATTTTTAAGGATTAAAAAACAATTAATTCCAACTATTGTTGCAATAAGATATGGATTCTCTGTTCCTTGGCTTTACTCCTACATCCCCTCACATTTCTATAGTCTGATATGAGAGATTCCTCTTCTTTTGCTTCTAATCAAGAAACAACGTGGTGGGCTTTTTGTGATGCTAAATTCAGCAATCAAAACATGATCCTTTCTTGGCATGTCTCATTAATATTGGATCATGTAGATGTAGTTACATCTAAATTATATGTATATCCACGCATAATGTACTTGTGTGTGTTTGTGTGTGTATATATATATTAAACATTAATATGTCAACGAAGATGGGTCGTGGAAGCAGGGGGAGGAACACAGTGGGATTAGAGCGACAATCAGAGATCATAATGGACGTGTTTTGGTGGCTGATATGATGCGGGTAAATTCTGTTAGTGGTCCAACAACGGTGGAGGTTGTGGCACTAGGTTACCACAAGAGCTTGAACTCAACAACTTTATCCTAGAGAGAGACACTCTAGACCTAAGTTAAGATTATGGAAAATGACAAAGAGTTCAAAATTTTGGTAACTCAAATCTATGTGGCATTTCAACTCAACAGTCCACATGTCATGAATTAAATTCAAAAATAATTCTCTAAAAAGTAAAAACCTAAAAAGTCTCACATCTCTCTCATAAAACCTTCTATGTCTCTGTCACCGCTCATCCTCCTTCCCTCTCTCTCTCTTTCTACCTCTCTCATGCCACCGCTACAACACTTCGACATATCGATATGGTTTACCCTTTCTCCTCCTATTTCTCTCTCTTTTACCCTTCCTCCTCCATTGATTTAATCAATAAAATATCTAATTTCACTGAAGTAAAACATTGGAATAATTATAAACCTGAGATGAAATTCAGAGTTGAACCGCAATTCCATGGGGATGAGTCATGAGGAAGTGTTGGATGTGAAGTGGGCCCTACATGTGTATTTTTAATCAATGACTATTTTAATGCTACATAGATTTGAGAGAATTTTAGGGGTCAAATTTTAAGGGTTTCTAGCATTGTACTTGTTTAAAATTTTTAAAATTTTCTCTCTCATCAGTCTAGTTATCAATCCAATCACCATGCCATCTAGATTTGGGCCAATATATTTTGGGCCAACTGCATTGTTGTACGTGAAATTTGCCAATTTGAGTGGTTGGGACGCGCTGAAATGAGAGTGGAAAAGTCTGAGAACATCGAGAAATAAAAACGGAAAGCGTGGGAAGTGAAAGGGCGAGCCACATGCAGACTCTGCAGAGCCTAATTATTCTCCTTGTTTGCCGACACGTTTCGGAATATTACTACACACACCAAACCCCGGACCCCGCCGGGCTACCGTTCTCTCCTCTCTACACGCCTCTTCTTTTTGAATTTCAGACGAAGAAAACTCAGTCAAAAAAAAAAAAATTTCCACATTTTCACATTGCAACACTGAAATCAATATTCATCCAAGTTCTATACGTACCAAAAGAAAAAAATAAAATAAAAATCAATCTAACCACTTTCCATCTTTGAAATGGTCAAAAGTGATATGATGTTTATTCCAAAATTTTGGAATGGCAAGATGTGGAATTCAAATGATTACTCCTTTTTATATTGATGTTAATTGCAATTATCCTTAAACATTATGATTTTTTTTATATCTCTAGCTAATCAATAGATCCAAAGACGATGAATTGTTAGCCTTAGAGAGGTGTAAAGTGAATCGGTCCGGTCTTTTTTTAATATAAATGAGAAAGAATTGTGTTGCTGCAAGGTTCGATCCCAAGACCTTTAATGGGTAAAACTAATGTGATGATCACTGCACCACTAATGACATTAGTGATCAGCCCGGCACAACCTATCGTCTATCATGAGTAGAGAATTCCGTCCCAACCTGTTATCCTATTTTGGGCCAGGCCTAGCATAGACCATTGGCCTTGGTCAACGGACCGTTTCGGAATTCCGACCCGTTTGACACATCTAGTTAGGGTTAAAATCATAATCATAGTAATTTTTAAATTTTGAGATATTTTTTGGGTAGAAAGTGACAAGAAAAAAAAAATTCAGGAAGGACTAGTCCTAATTTAGTGATTTTAGTTGTTTTGAGGGTGATGTCAATCACATTAGTAAACATTAAATTAACTGAAAATGTAGATTACTCAAACTAAGACTTGTTCAATCAAAGTACTAATTGGTTAACATCAAAGTTACCGAATTTAGAAAAATATCTTTCCCCGCGAAAATACAGTACAAAAATTTCTCACTTGAAGACAGAGTAAACTCGAGCCATTAAGATCTGCGAATATATAAATTTTTCAACTGAAGACATAATAAATTGGGTCAAAAACTCTAAGCGTGAATGTAAAGGTACACGTCTCTCTCTCTCTTCTTCACAAAGTTCAAACTAACCATAAATTATTCAATGAGCAACAATTGCAGAAGCTTCACACATTCAAGACTCTGGTGATGAGGTTACTCAATTACCCTTCTGTTACAGTCTTAATTACCTTCAATACCTCAAGCACAGAAAATGTATTTGCCTATTTATATCTCTTCGACTTTCTCTCTCTTCCTGAATCTCTCTCTCAGTTTCAGAGCTCAGGTCCTCCTCCACAGAAGCGATCCTCATCTCTCTGTGCACAACATTCAATCTATACTGCAGGCGCTCAACAGGATATGTATGTGATGTTTGTTTGTTTGTTTGTTGTGTATGTACGTGTTCATGAATGTGATTGACTGATTGTTTTGTTTGGTGCAGAAATACAGCGGCATTCGGTGATGGAGAAGTGCGTGAGTGGTGATTGATAGAGAGTTGATTTTGTAATCGTAGAATGAAAATGCGAGTCAAGGAATTGCACCCGCTGTGCTGCATCTCACTGGAGAGTACCGTCGCTGGAGACCAATCGCCGAGGATCTCCTTGACGAGGGCGAGGAGTCTGCCGGCAGGTTCCTTGGCGGTGTCGGGAGGATCTGACGGCAATGTGGTTCGGCATTCGCCGGGATCTGACGCCACCGTCGCTGGTGTAATTTATAAGTGGACCAATTACGGTAAGGGATGGAGATCCAGGTGGTTCTTACTGCGGAACGGTGTGATTTCTTATTCGAAGATTCGTCGGCCGGAGAACCTGAATCTGCTAGCTCCGACGGATGATATAAGGTTGATCGGAGAAATATCGACCAATCGTCTCGCGAGAATTGACGGCAATGACGGTAGACTGAAGCCGCGGAAGAGTCTTGGCATTGTTCATTTGAAGGTATTATGATGCTGTGAACTTGATTGATTCGTAATCAGCGAAAGAAATTTAGAGTGTATGATTTTATTGAGGGCAAATATCTCCAAACAGGATCAAATTTTCGATTCAAAAAAAGTACTCAAAGTTTTCACCGATTCTGTCATTGTTTGATGGGACTGAAAACTGAAAAGGACTTTGAAATCTGAAAAAGGTCTTTCCTATCTGGGCAAATTTAGTCTCCTTTTTCATCCTCGAACCTCTGGTTTCTGGCATTGCCTGCATGATTTTACTCGTGATCTGCTAAGAAACAAAAAGTGCCGTTTCTCCCTCATCGTTCTTTCTGCAATTTCAATTTCTTGTTTCACTTTAAACTCAGGTTTTCACAGTCCCACTGGTTGTTAGTGTAGGTTGGGTCACATCAGCAGGTGGTTTTGAGAGCTGTGGTCGTGTCCTACTCATCGTGGGATCACAATTGGGATTTCTACCTCTGAAACGATTTTTACGTCATTGGTCCTTCATTTCTTTACTTCTCAAAATTCGCATCCTCTGCAATCAAAACTCACTCGTCAGACCCCTTTCCGTTTCCTTTACGGTGAAGTATTTTTTTTGAATAATCATCTGAATTTTAGCTGTTAAGTGACAACTGAGAAGCCGTGACGTTTTTTCAAGAAAAATGAAAATTGTCATGCTGCGGTGATCGAACGGTGGGGATGGAGTCCCGTCTCTGATTTCATCAAAGTGGCTTACCTTTTGTTTTCAAGTGGGAATAAGCAAAGAAAATACTGTGGGGTAGACTTATAGAAGGGGAAACCTTTGCGCATGGCATCTGCTGAGAATTTAAGCATAATAGCATATTCTTTAATAATTTGTTTGCTTCTAGATCTGGATTGTCTTGTTCCTGCTCACCACGCTCTTTGAAGCTGGGAGTAATCTGGAGGTTATCGTGTTAATAACTGTTGATATTTGCTTTGGTTTGGGTTTCGACTATTGCAATTTCACGTCTTCGCCGTTAGGTAGTTTTGGTGTCATTAGGAGCTTACATTTTTACTTGGTTTAAATAAGCTTTTGTTTCTATGTGCTGTCTGCCCAAAATGGGAAAGTAGGTGCACCTTTGTTGATATGTGCGGTCTGCAATTTAAAGAGTGAATGCGATACACTCCTACTGGTCCATATCGGCTCTATAGCTTCTTATTATTGGCTTCTCAGGAATTCAGTGATGTTTAGTTGTTTACATCAAGAGAATTACTTTGATGGTTGTTTCACTAGTTTACCATCTATGGCTAGTGTTCAAATTGAACAATGTTGAACCATGTGAATACGTGATGAACTGACAGTCTATAGGAATTGCATTATTGATACAGTTGTCGTCATTCTTGTAGATAGCTTCATTTCGTGAGAGCAAATCAGACGATCGGCGATTCTACATATTCACGGCTACAAAGACCCTTCATCTAAGAACTGATTCAACAAGAGATCGGGAAGCTTGGATACAAGCTCTTGCTTCCACTAGGAGCTTCATTCCATTGAGGTCGTTGAATAATCTTTCCCTTCTACCAAAGGACTTGTCTATATCTACAGAAAGACTTAAAGAGCGCTTACTTGAAGAGGGAATCAATGAGAACCTTGTGAAGGATTGTGAGCAGATCATGCTGTCTGAGTTCTCTGAAATACATGGGCATCTTGATATTCTCTGTGAAGAACGGTCCAATTTGGTAGACACGATAAGGCAACTAGAGGTAACTTAAATAATCAGCTAACTTTGTCAATGCAATTTATTTTCATCTGGACCTATTGATCAGATAGAGTTTTATTGCTTTGCCACTACTCTTCAAAAAGTACAGATTTTTGTAGTGTGTGGACATTATATTTGATTCTTTTCATAACTGTGTGGGTAAATATATACGGAGCTCAACCTAGTAAAACCTTATATCTCCACTTACGTTATCATTTACTATTTTCCTTGTTGTTTTGTCATTCATCTTTGTTTTCTAAGATCAAGTCTATTTGTTGATGTTATATCAATAGGATCTCTCTAGATTTCATGTAATTCATTCCATAAATAGCATAAATTTCACTTGCTGCCTGAATATCTTAACTTTATTGCACTTCCTGCATGCTCAAATTATTATAAGCATTCTGCCGTTTTTACGTTTTAGTGGGGTAAGTGGTATTAAATTCACTATACATCTTACACATAAGAGGCAATGGAAGGAATATCCATGTTTTATAAAAATAAGAACCACTTCACTGATTAGAAGCACACAACTCTGATATGTTTTACAAGCTCTGGTGGTAATTGGCCTTATAATGTTTGGCAGATATGGATGAATAATAATTCTATTATGCTTTACAAGTACTTCTAGTAGTCATTTCATTTTTCACTATGTTCTTGAAATTTCAGAATTTTAACGGCATTCTTATACATATCTATCAATTTTTATTCACTTTTAAGTTTTACCATCTTTTTTCGAAATCGCAAGAGACAATCAAGTTGCTTATTGTGTGTGTGTGGTATCTTGAAATTTGAATTGGGAGGTTCATAGTTTGACAGTTTGGCCTCACTTCTCTGACGAATAACTTGATTTCTTTAAGTTAGAGTTCTGATTTAATTTGCATCTCCTATAGTGCACCGTCCTTTACAAACTTCTTTGTTGTTATTTCAATCTCCTTGAAGAGGGGCTTAAAAAAAAAGAATCCACTTGAAGGAGATCATAAGGATAAGCTTTTACCATGTTGATCTGATTCAGGCACAAGTAGACTCTCTTCAAACCTTCTGGGCATTTAGTCTTTCTGTTGTTAAATCCTGCTATGAAAATGTGCTTCCAAGCTTTTACCATGGTAAATAGCTATGTTTCTTCTTAATATTGCCAAATTTGGTTGCATCTTGTTTTCTGGAATGTGGTCTCCTGCTATACATATATATGCACTTTAGCAGGCATCATACTGCGAATTATATGCCCTGCTGAAGTGTAAGACTTCTTATATATTGTGCATAAATAATTCACTTTTTCGTAAGCAGGCCGCAAATATTGAAGCTGAAACCTCTGGGATTCAAGATTGCGAATATCAATTGGCAAAGCATGAATTTTCCGTGCTAGGGCATGGAAAGTATAGTGGTACGTAGTACATACAGGCATACATGTCGATTTGGCACCATTTCGAATACATACTATTTTTCTTTCACAATTATCTTTAATTCTGCACAACACGACTCTTAGTATTTATAGCTTTCTTGGTCTGACTGTCGTAAGACTTCTGAATGATCTATGCATGACAACATAAGGGAGGGCTTTGGTTTACCTATTTAGAATTGGATGCTCGTGCTCAAAAAATTCTCTCTTTCCGTCTTTCTATTTTCATATTGCTAAACTTAGAATTTATCTCTACTGCACCTAGGTTTATCATTCTGTGACTTCTTTTGTTTTTATCTCAGAATGTAGCACAACTGAATCATCTGATGAAACTGAGAAACAAGAGCTTGAGGCATCGGATGAAGATGAAGTCTCCTTCTTTGACACAAAAGAATATTTTAGTGAACTCAATAGTAGTCCTAGTTCCTTAACGGTATTTGAAGAAACTGAATGCCATTTTGGTAATGTGGAGAAGATGAGTTCAGTGAAGGAAGTAAATAATTATGATTGTTTGCACATGGAAAGGCGGAAAAAGCTTCCTGACCCTGCTGAGAAAGAGAAAGGGGTCAGTCTTTGGTCTTTGATAAAAGACAACGTGGGAAAGGATCTGACACGAGTTTGTCTTCCTGTTTACTTTAATGAGCCGATATCTTCCCTCCAGAAATGCTTTGAGGACTTGGAGTACTCATATCTTTTGGATCGAGCATATGAGTTTGGAAAAGCGGTATGCTTTATACACGAAGACTCTTTACCTTTGTTGTGCTGCATTTGTGTATTTGTGTCTTGAACCTGCAACTTCTATGGTTAGGACATCATGCACAAAGGTCCACTGGTTGAAATATTATTCTTCCTACCTATTGTCAGTTGCTTTTCTTGTTGCTCTCTTGAAGTAGTAGGTCTGTCCAATTACTTTTTGTGGTATTTTGAAATTTTGATTGGTTGAATGCGTATGAGTGCTACTAAAATGACCTTTTTATGGGAATGTATCTGGTGGCTATTGATTGGAGCCATTTTGTTTAACTTGGAAATATAGTGTTTTCTTCTGTTTATAACATATTTTAAAAAAAAAATTAGATTGATATATAACGAAGTATGAGAAAATCAAAGCTTGTCTTATTTTAACGTATCTTTTTTTCTGTTCAATTTATGAGGAAAAAACAATGATATTTCTGATTAATACTGACCAGTTTTTTTGATAAAATTCCCTGTATCATTGCTTCAACGGTTGTTCGCTCTTGAGAGTGTTTGCAGTTATTGTTGTAGCTACTTTGGCATATGAATTGCCATAGTGTTTGCATCCAAGCACTTAAATTTGGCTTTGATAAATTGAATGGCCATTATGGCTTTAAATTTTACTTTGTCTCAATAATTCATCATTTTCTTGGGAGTCCATATAACGAGAGCAAGATAGTGCAACATATACCTTTGCTTTAAGGGATTTATAGGTTTCTGAACAATGAATGCTCCCAATGTATGCCCATTTAACCGATTTGTGTATAAAATGCAAACTTGGTGCTGCTGCAATTACAACATAAATTTTAAGGATATATTGTTTTTCACTCCATGACATGTTGATGCATAAAATGTTTCACGAGCATCAACACCTTTTGTTTCAAGATCAACTAATTTTCATTGCCTTGTGGACTTTTTTGGTTTGTACAGGGGGACAGTCTCATGAGAATACTAAATGTTGCTGCTTTCGCAGTTTCTGGGTATGCTTCCTCTGAAGGTCGGCATTGTAAACCATTCAATCCTTTGCTTGGGGAAACTTATGAAGCGGACTATCCTGAGAAAGGAGTTCGGTTCTTCTCTGAGAAGGTAAGCATTTAAGAATATAATCTTACAGATTCATAGAACAAATGGTGAAATGCTGGAGCAGCACTGAGCTTTGAGTTGATACAGTTTATAAATTAGCTGGGGTTGACACAAGCTTTTTATATTTCAACCATGGAAAGCAATGCTTCCTGTACTATCTAAGAATTTCTGATATGAAGAGCAAAAGGATTGAGAAGAGAATGAATTGGATTCAAGTTCATTAAGTAATCTTTGTAGTTGTGGAGTGGAAAAAGATGACCATCTTCCAATAGGTTTTTTGCTCTTTGATTCTTTCAACTTTGATTATTTTATGAGAAGAAAGAAATTTAGGATAGAAGGTCTGAATTCTGAACTGAATAGCAGATTAGTTTAAAGTTCCCTTTAGAGAAAAAGATAAAAGTTATACCAAAGAATTGTTGGAGAAGTATTGAAAACATTGTAGTTGATCTTGGCAGAATTGCCGCATATGAGATTGATCACAATTTTGTGAAGAAACACCTAGCCCAGTAATCAATCAGTTACTGTTGTGTGTGTGTGTGTGTTTTTTTTCCCCTCCTCCTCCTCCTCCTCCTTCTCCTTCCGGGTCTATGTATATTTCAATGATGTTTAAATCTGAAACAGGTCAGTCATCACCCAACTCTTATCGCTTGTCACTGTGAAGGTAAAGGGTGGAAATTTTGGTGTGACAGCAATATCCGCACAAAATTTTGGGGCAGATCAATTCAGCTTGATCCGGTTGGAGTTTTGATGCTAGAGTTTGATGATGGCGAAATGTTCCAGTGGAGCAAGGTCTCGTCTGCTGCTCTTTTATGCTCTTTGAAATATGATCTAATGCCTTCTCATACTTATTGTGTTTCAAATGATTGAAAACATCCTTTCTAACTCAGGTTACGACAAATATCTATAACCTTATTTTGGGTAAAATATATTGTGATCACTCCGGGATGATGGACATACGTGGCAACGGCCAATATTCATGCAAACTCAAGTTTAAAGAGCAGTCTATTCTTGATCGAAATCCTCATCAGGTTTGATATCGAATTTCTATTTTAGCTTGATCTGACTAAACATATTCTAACAGATATTATATGATTATTCTAAAAACTTATTCCACTTGCATCATCATAGGTTAATGGGTACGTCGAAGATAAAATGGGCAAAAAAGTTGTCTCATTGTTTGGAAAATGGAATGAAAGCATGTATTATAATAAAGGTGATGGGATGTGCAAGCCAAAAGATTTCAATCCCTCTTGTGGTGCCTCCTTGCTGTGGAAAAGTACCAAGACACCTCCTAATCTCACCCGATACAACTTAACATCATTTGCAATCACTTTAAATGAACTGACACCAGGACTGCAGGTAGAGATGATATACTGAATCAATTTTTACATATGCAGTTTATGTTCCCTCTTATGCATTTCTGATTGTTTTTTAGCTTTGTCTGATCCTGGGTATTTAATAACGGATTAAGGAGAAGCTCCCACCCACAGATTCCAGGCTTAGACCTGACCAGCGGCATCTGGAGAACGGAGAATACGAGAAGGCAAATGCAGAGAAACAACGGTTGGAGATGAGGCAAAGGATTGTATGTTTTACCCTTTACGCTCCTGTGCTTTTTACTTTTTCTTATAGAAGATTATTCAATAAAGAGAAGATAAAATACTGCCTAGAGCACAATGAGAAGATATTGCAGAGGGCCTCCAGGCTGATAAACTAATAACATAGCAGCCGATTTAAACCAAAAGATAAACTGAATTGTATTTGGAAAATCAGTAAAATAGAGTGCTATTGTGAGAGAGTAACTATGATGAGCTGGTTACGAGAGCTAGTCATGATTTGTTGAACTGAGAATTAATCACAAGAAAAGGATTTACGGATAGTGTAGGAGGAGGCTGATTGTTAGTCTCATATCTATATCCCACCTCTCGACTGTTTAAAGTTGGGACATGTAACACTAATTAGCCCCAATTTTTCAAAATTTCAATTATGACAAGACTAGTTACCTCAAGTAAGGTCCTGCTTTAAAATGTTGCACCTAATTGTTTATTTAATTTGTTTTCCTGATGATCATTGTATGCTTCTCATCCTATATGCAGTCAAGGAAATTACAAGAAAATGGGTGGAGGCCCAGATGGTTCCAGAGAGAAAGTGAGACGGGACCATTTCGCTATGTTGGAGGATACTGGGAATCCCGAGAGCAGGGAATTTGGGATGGATGTCCAGATATATTTGGTGAATTAAGTGAAGACCTTACAGAATCTGCTAAAGGCTCTTAGTTTTTTATTTTGGTACGTACTCCCTCCGAAACTACCTCGGTAACCTTAAATTCCCTGTGTTCAAACCATAATGCTGTACCCATTAAGATGATATATGGCTTTCACATTACTACAAGCTGCACAAGAATTTGTTATAGGTTCCCATTGGATGTGCAATATATTATAGTGGGTTAGGTCGCATGGATGCAGTGGGGCGCATCCTACATGCTCCGAATACATCTGATATTTTTGCTGCCAGGTTACAAAATGCAGCTTTAGAAATGCTACGGACCTAGTCTATAAAGATACAGCGTCAAATATTAATACTTGTATCTCTCATTCCTTTGATCGATGTGAGCCACCGATGTGGTTTATGAGTAAAGATCAAATCCTCCTCTCAACCAAGACAGCCCTTTTACGGGCAAAAGTGTCGACAATACCTCTTCGAATTATCTCTGTCCTTTTATGCAGGAGTGGTGGACTGGAAGAGACAAAACCTGCATGCAAGTGGCCTTTCCTGTGCATCGCCAAGATTCTGGCAGGATGACTGTACCATTGGCCCTAGTGACGATCGGGGTGTAAGAATTTGGGCTCAGGTTATTGATGAATGATGGTTTGAGCGTAAATCTCCTTGTAAGATTGTTTTTTTTTATTGGTCTCTCTTTCTCCCTCGACCCTTTGCATTTATGCCTTGACAAAGAGTATTTATTTGCATTTTCTTGGTGGGAATAAATAGAAAAGAAAATTTACTGTTGTCTTCATCAAGAACATCCCATTTTTTGTGTTCCATCCGATGGTTCTTGGAAGAACAAAAAATAGGATTTTTCTCATTTTGTCGCAAATAGAACAAACAAGAAAACAGTCCTTTTGCTAGGGCCCTGTTTTCTGTTATCTATAGGATAAATAAAGTTAGGAAAACTTACAATTTTTGGTTTGAAATTTTTATTAAAATATATATTAAAAAATTAGACATTTTCCTTTTGAAATATTGTGAGTTTTCGAAAAATTAATTTTTTTTAAGAACAAATGGTGCATAAAACTGTTATTTGTTTGTTTATTTATTTTTCACTTTTCAGGATAAGCGACCCAGCCGTGTGTGTGAGTCAGTGGGCCGGGCAGTTGCTCGTTTTGAAAATATAAATGGGCCGACCACTAAAGTCTATGGGTTTCATTAGACGGGCCTGGTAATAGTAATACCACACAGGCCAGGTAGGCGGGTACAGCATTGTCTAGTATGTGTGTTTTTTTTAGATTTCTTTTATGGGTAAGCAAAAATGGGGATAGGGGCTCTAATTCTTAGCTAGAATTTTAATTACAATTCTCCCATAAAATTATGTTAAATCATATTTTAAAATGTGTTATTGAGTATTTTAATTTTCATAATAAATAGAATATAGTAGATTTTAAAAAATAACTAAATCTTAAAATTTTATTTTTTGAAAACCAAGAATTTCACAACCCAACATGCTTACTGGATAGTTGGGCAAGCTCTAAACTCAAATCACCAATCTAGATCTTTCAACATTGGCAACATTTTAGACCGAGTTGAAGCTCATGTGGGGAGAACCTCCCAGCCACATGCAAGAAAATAATACTGAAACTACTAGGTGTAGAATAGGAATTCCCACACTTACAAGACGTTATCACAAGTCAATTTCACCATCTCAACCAAAACCCACCCAGCTACCCCATGGACCAGTTGAGACCTGAGCCTAGGCCCAATACGACAGATTATTCATGGTGGCATTGGCACACGGTGAGTTGAGCAAGGACACATCTTGTAAATTGCGATAATGAAAACACTTATGGGACTTAAACTCACGACCCCGATTACGATAAGTGTTAACTGTATCAAGTTCACCATCTAAGCCAATGACCCGTTGTTGGTAACATTTTAAATCTTAAACCCTAAATCCTACACTTTAAACCGTAAACATTAATCCTAACTCATAAATTCTAATATGTCATTTAAAAAAAACATGATTTAAATATTTTTTTGGGAGGGGGATTGTAGCTAAGAATTGGAGCCTTTCTGAGCTCGAAGAGGTCACTGCAATTTTCGTGCAATTTTAATCGCAAATTTCAATATGTTTATCAATGTGAGATCCAAATAATTTTTAAATGTAGTAAACAAACTGAATGTCTGTGATTAAAATTGCAGTGATTTCTATTGCAGAGGCCCTCGTCCGGGGGTTCGAATCTTGGGTTACCAATGGGACTCCAAGTTGATGATTACCCATGTAATCATATGATCACCCTAGTCTGACCATTTTGAGATGGATCGACAGACAAGTGTGACAATAATATCAATAATTTAAGGGGAAAAAAAAAAGAATCTGACTACTGGTGGTGGTTCGATATTTGTTGGTGGGTGGAGCCACCAATTAGGCATCTGATTACTTTCAATGGATCGGGGACAAAGGGCAGCAGTGAAAGTAATAGAAATAGATGACAATTAAGATCCCAAGCAAGTCAATTGATGGACCTATATATATACATACATTATACATGTGTAATGTTTTTCAACTTTCAAGACACATATGGACTTGATGGAAGTCGATCTTTTGTTGGCTATTTACCCATTTGCTGAGTAAAAACAACCCAAAAACCGTGTGCCATCGGTACCCATTTGCTGAATAAAAACAACCAAAAAACCGTGTGCCATCGGCTTTCTTGGAATTCAGTGGGTTTTTGTCATATATCATGTCACTATTAGTAGGGATAGCAATAATTCAACATGTTGTGTAATGTGTACAAATGGAATTAGGTCCCAATTTATATATATTGTTTACACCAGTGTTATCAGAACCGAATTGTGTGTTGAACCGTGAAGAATGAATTTCAAAAGTTCAATCGGTTGGTCCGAAGTAGGGATGGCAATTTGTCCCCGACCCGCCCCGATCCGACCCGCCCTGCGCGGATTTTCCCCGATCCGAAGCTTGTGTAGGGCGGGGACGGGGTAAAAAATCTCAACCCGCTGTGGGGTGGGGCAAGGGCGGGTATGCTCCCAACCCACCCCGACCCGATCTCCCGCCCCACACCCCGCACCCCGCCCCGCTATAGATATTCATATATATATATATATATAAAACATAATATAGAAAAATATTTATTTGTCTAAACATATTTTAATTTGATATTATTATTAAAATCAAAGTAACACCTAAACCCTAAGTCCCTAAACATAATATTATCATACTCTTAATTATATTGAATAAATGTTGATAAAAACTTACCCTAAATCCTAAGTTAAATATGACTCTTTAGTCTCTATTCCTAAGTCAATTGAATTGATCTTGATAAAAATATATGACCCTAAATCTTAAGTTAAACATGACCCTATACTCCTAAATCCTAATCTCCAAAAGCCTAAAGGCCCTAAACCCTAAACCCCAAATCCCTAAAGACCCTAAACCCCCAACCCCTAAACCCTAAAACCCTAAAGACCCTAAACCCTAAACGCCTTGAACCCTGAACCCTAAACCTAAGCACTAAACCCTAAAGCCATAATATGATCCTGTACTCATAAATGTTGATAAAATCTTAAGACCCTAAGATTTATAAAATAAAGTATAAAATTAAACATTTTAAAACTATAGATGTGTATAATATAAAATTTAAAATAAATACCCATTAAGTAAAACTAAAATTATTTGTGTTAAAAATATAATAGGTGGTATGTAAAGATAACAATTTAATTAGTTGGCAAATGTAACATGAAAGTAACTTTGGCGTGTTGATTAGTTCATTATTCTCCCACCCTGAAGTCTCAGATTCAAATCTTAAGATGTGCAATTTAATTTTGTAATTTTCAAAGATGTTGAATAGGGGCTGGGTGGGGAGCGGGGCACCACCTGGAGGTGCCGGGCGGGGCCACCATGATCGGCCCCCACCCCGCCCCGTTGCCATCCCTAGTCCGAAGTGTCAAATGTTGAACTTTTTTTTAAAAATAATGTAATTTATTTATAAATAACAAAAATTAACATAATATGAAGTATATAGTATGAAATTTGATATATATGAATAATATAGTATAAAACTATAAATAACGAAAAGATAATTTGTTGAGTGATTAAAGATTTGATATGTATTTTGTTAAACCGAGTCTAAGTCTTACATATATAAGCTTTTTCATAGAAAAAAAATTGGGTTGGATTGGGTAGGGCGGATATCGAATTTCACAGACAGATCGCGAGTAAACAATGTTCTATTACCTAAAAGGATCAACATCAGAACAAATCAGTATTACTGAAAAATGCCGGTTGAACAAGTCTGATTGGCAAACCGATTTTGATAACACTCGTTTACTTTACTTATATATTTCAGTATATTAATCATTTATAAGTGGTTAAGTTAGAATAAACCATTTCATTAATGGATTCAAGTTTGGTTCATGAAATTGACTTCAAATACTTGGAAATGTAAGCAAAATTAATTAAAGACATATGATTTTATCCTTGTTTAACTTGCCTTTGCATTCCTCTTCTACACACAAAATAAAAGGTGACAAAAACTGTCAAAACCACAGGGAAAAAAAAAAAACACCTTGTGTTCTCCCAAACCAAAATGAATAAAAAAAAAAAAAAAAGAGTACAAGTAAGACAAAAACACAAAACCATTAATTAATGGATAGTGGGTCCAGCCTCCTCCAACTCAATCCCCTCCTCAGCAAGCCTCTTATCCTTGTAGACATACCACTTGGCACACATGAGATAAACTATCATGTTCAAACCACTCAGGATTGCCAAAAGCCAGTAGAAATCATAGAGCCTTCCTTGGTTAAGATCGTCAGCCAACCAAGGCTTCTTGTTCCCAGTCACTTTGTGCACTATGGTCACCAATAGTGAGCTAAAGAAGAACCCTAATGACAATGTACTCAAAAACAACCCTGTGCTCATTGTCTTCATCCCTTTTGGACACTCCCTTAGGAAAAAATCCAGCTGCCCAATGTATGTAAATGCCTCACCTGACCCCACAAGGAAAAATTGTGGGACCAGCCAGAAGACACTCAATGGGATCTCAGCCGTCGGATCGTCGGTCAAACCGTTTGATCGTGCGACTCTCAGTCTCTTCAATTCAGTGAGGGCAGCTGCAACCATTGCAAATATTGACATCACTAGACCAACCCCAATTCTCTGCAATGGGGTTAGCCCTTGTGGGTTCTTGAGGATTTTTCTTGCGATGGGAGATATGATCCGGTCGTAGACGGGGACGGTTAAGAGAATGCTGCCTACGAAGAAGACGGTGAGGGAGGCCGCCGGGATTTGGAACGACGGCCCTATGTGACGGTCCATGGTGGTGGCTTGTGAGACTGAAAATGTAGTCATTTGTGCATAGACTGTCCAGAACATTATGGTTGTGGCCCAAATTGGTAACATTCGGATCACCAATTTCACTTCCTCAACGTCCGTTAAGGTTGCTAGGTTCCACTTACTGCTTGTTTCTGGCTCCTTAATTGCTGCCTTGTCCAACCACCTGGACACACAAAATTAGACCCATAAATGTGTTAACATTGATATAAAAAAATGCAAAGAATCTTCATGTTTTTTTGTCTCAACTATTTCAAAATGTTGAGATGGATGCAGATGATCCATGTGAAATTGTGTGCCCCAATCCACACGATTCTTATGAAATCGTGTATGTGCATTTCAGTATTTGAGATAGCTGTGACAAAAAAAAATGTTGATACGTATTGATATCCGCTACCAAATAGTTTGGTGAGGGACATGACCATATGAAACAATTCGCTTTGTTTGTTTTCATAAATTAATCTCATGTCACATACCATCAAGTGTGTGGCAGAGATGGTGCCAAAAAGTATACTAGAAAAATAATTTAAAACTGAAATATCAATTAATTAGGTTGTGTCCTTGCATGTGAGATAAGAAAATCGTTGCATCCGACTCGAGTGGATGGGAACACAAGCATCTGCAGTGTCAATGAGACTAAGTCTCTTGTTCCACATGATCATCGAGGGAAAAATGTGAAATACATAATATAATGTGTCAAACTCACAAACTAATAACACACGTTTTTCTTGAGTTTAAACTAATATGAGTTGGTGTTGGGCACAGGAAAATAAAACGTGTGAGCCAATATGGATTGGAACAAAACAAATAAACTGTTACTAGTGCGGAGTAGCAAACTGTTACAGAAATCTTATTAATTAAGAGACCCGTGATTAAGTGGGTGCAGAAGCTCGTGAGGACAGACAGAGACTCGCTTGGTAGGTTGGCTCGTGATCGTTGCAGTCTAACCATGCATTTATTGGTTTATTCTATGTATTTTACACCCAACCCCCCCCCCCCCCCTTTTTTTTTTTTTTTTTTTTTTTTGTCAGGATTTAGGGTCCTATTATGCATGCTATCATCACGTATGACTGGATAAGATTCAAATGGATCTGTTTTCAAGAAGAAAATACCATTTTTGTATACATGAAGTTTGTCCTTTTGTCGTAAACGTGAAAGCTACTAAGAAAACAATTGTATGTGTATATATATATTATCAGGTGAGGGATCCATTTATCAACATATGTATACGTATATGCATATGTAATGCAGAGTGATATATATTTGAAACGGGGGTTTGAGTCTTGAGGAGGTGATAGGATTCGAACTCACGACCTAATAGGTGGATGATCTCTTACATGTAATGTGAATATTGTTCAACTAATGACTCATTTGCAATGCAGAGTGATATTTAAGGAAAGGTTGCTCAACACATCACATGACCAAAACCGACCTGGTGGTCTATTTCGGTGCCAAACTTTTGGATGGCCAAGAAAAAAACTCATTTTTTAATTAATAAATAAGTTTAGTCCATGATTGAACTCCACAAACCTACCCCAGTTGATTACCGTCAAATTTGGTGACCCAACTAGAAAGCTAATTATGTTAGCTAAGACACTTCAGTAATGCTACAGCCTCAAATATTGTCGTCCATTTTAACGGGTGTGCGGAGTCTACTATAAAAAAAAAAAAATTACAACAGAACCCGTTATAATGATTTAAGGGACCCAACAAATTAAAAAAAAGAATATATTTTGGTCAGGTGTATGAGTACAATAGTATAACATAAAATGTTTTGAGTTTATATTCAATGGTCTAAAATTTTTATATCTTTTTCATGTTCAATTCAATTTTTGTTAGAGATAAAAAAAAAAAAGAAAAAAGATTAGACACGTAAACTTGTTCAAAATACATTAATGATTTTAAACAAAAAATTTGTTGCCCTGATTCTTAATTACATCAGGGTTTGTTGTAATTTTTTAAAGCAGACTCCAACCGTCCCATTTTAATTGTCAATTCATGTGGTTCATGAGATATCCACTGATTACGGAAACAAATGCAGGTTCACTAAATATACAATATGTCACATGATATATGATTGGAGGTAAAAATGGAGTAAGAAATTGAGGGAGAAACCATTTTTTTTTCAAAATTAAAAGGTAATAGATAAAATTAAATACTAATTCTAGATTGATTGCATCATTTAATAAAGAAATCACATGATGATAACTTCTTTTTCACTTTTTATTTCTTTAAGGTTTGTTCATGCCTTTAAGCTTTTGTCTTATTCATTAAATCTTTAAATTAGTTGGAAATTTAGAGGAAAGTGATTAAAATTTAAAAAACTGTTACTACAGTTAATAGAGATTCAAGAGAATATACTAACCGGAGTTGCTTGCTATGTGGCAACATCTGTTTCTTCTTCTTGTCACCTTCTTCAATCCCAAGATCATCAACGTTAAAAAGAAGCGACGGATCGGACGGCAACTCCAAACGCCGTTTCTTCCAAGCTGCCACGGACACCGCCGCGATCTGGGTTAACGGGCTACCCACCAATTTCTTGAACCGGTACCGTTTCGTACCCGATAAGAAAACAACCAATCCAATCACAATCGCACAAGCACAAATTCCATAACCCCATTTTCTGCCCAAATTGTCTTGTATGTAAACAAGAAAGGTTACTGCCGCAAGTGATCCGATGCTTATGAAGAAGAAGAACCAATTGAAGAATTTGGTCATTTGAAGTTTCTCTTGGTTGTTTGAATCGTCGAATTGGTCCGACCCGAACCCCGATACGCTTGATTTTAGTCCTCCGGTGCCTAAGGCCGTGACATACAGAGCTAAGTAGAGAACCATAAGTTGGGTTCCATTTGCAGGTATGCAAGATTTGTTTGGGTAGTCGCATTTTGGTGGCCTTAGGCTTGGAATTATTGTTGATATTGTCAAGATTGTGACACCCTGTTCACCAAAAAACCCATCGGAAGATAAATCAAAATTTTGCTCTTTTTCGTTGTCAAAAAACAGGGGAACTCAGTCCGTTGAAACAAATTAGAATAACAGAGGTTCAATTACCGTTGCTTGAACAGTTGCGAAGATGGCGATAGTGAGATACCTGGAAAGGAATCAGAAAAAAGAAATGGGTTTTAGAGAATTGATTGAATAAAATACAGAACTAAAGAAAGGAAAGAATTTGAAGAATCACAAACCTTCCGAGGAAGGTGTCGGCAACGAAACCGCCGAGCAAACAGAGCATGAAGGAGGTACCCAAGAAGTTAGTAACCGTGTTGGCAGAACTAGCATTCCCCAAATGCATAGTACCAGACAAATAGGTCACCAAGTTCACAGCAATGCCTAGAGTTGTTAAGCGCTCGCAGGCCTCCCCACCTGAAAAACAGAGTACTTAATAGAACAGAGTACTTGATAAAACAGGAGAGAATGAAATTGGAGATGGTTATAGCTTAAAGGACCTAAAATCATTGCGGCGGCCGCCCATCCTCCAGTTTTGGAGCGGTCGGCATGGCGGCCCTTGTAGTCCCAAGCATCTGGGAGGGTCTTCCCTTGTGTTTGAGGGAGACTCATGTTTGTGTGTGTATTTGATAATGCAAGAGTGTATTTGGCTTAGGGAGACTTGATTTTGCACAAGAGAAGGCAAAAGTGTTGCGCTTTTATAGTGGGAGAACTCGAAACCTCAAGAGTCAAATCTCATAATTGATATAAAATATGATTCTAGTTGTTGATGCAAAGTGACCTCTAGTGTATGTATCTATTGTTTAGCTTTTTTCGTGTAAAGAAATCTCAACCGACCACGTAAATAATATCGTCCACTTTAAATTTAGCGGTTGTCGTAAATACATCAAACCCAGATGACTTTATTTTTCTTGGATCATCTCAATTTAGTGGTACTTAGGTCCAAAAAAAAGACTTTTTTGGATATGGAAGATTTGATCCAATCACACGACAATATTTTTACCGGGTTAATTATACTTTTCATCACCGAAAGATAGGGGTTGTTATATTTTTAGCACCAAAAGATTTTTATTACAAAGTCATCACCCATTTTTCTAAAATAAGACTTTCTGAGTACTTGGTTAGATTTGCATCAAATTCGAGCAAGATCCCCGTTGAAGTGACATCTAATTGAATGTTTTGGTTCATAATGAGTACATTGGATTACCCTAACGGCTTTGTTAGAGGAGAATATTTTCACTTGTAGTGTATTTATGTGTTGTTTTAGGCTTTTACCTATGATCGATTGAGTTAGATAATTGGACAAAAAAGTGTATGTGGGAGGGTGCCTATGACATGTTGTCCAGCACCTTGACTAATCCATTAAAAAAAAATGAATTAGAGAAAGCTTCAAACAAATGGAGTCAATAGAGAGCTATTTGAACACATGAATTTCATGAATTTTTCATTTCACGAATTAATTGGATTAGTTCTAAATTAATTGGGGATCCGAATGTAGGAGTTGACATCGGAGGATTTTAATTCACAAATTAATACGAGGAGCTGTCGTCGAGTAACGGGACATTTGGTTTATAATTGTGTGAGATGAGTATGAGGTGAGTGGGGGTAAACATTGTTATGTTTGGTAAAAAATAAAGAGTTAATAGTATAATTTCCATATTATCCTTTTTTCTTTTTAGAAAATAAACAATATTTTATAATAAGGGTAAAATAATCTTTTATACATTATAACTCATTCTCCATTGTGAAGCATAGTCATTCTCTCCATTTTGACAAGCTTGACTATTCTCCACAAGGGAGAATAGATGGTGGAAAGAGTTTGAGACTCCATTTCCAAAAATCAACCAAACAAGAGAATATGTTAATCCCGCTCTCATTCCCCCTTTAAATACCAGCCAAATGCCCCCTAAGAGTTTTCAGCTGCGTATGAGCTGACTTTAAGAAGGAGCACCAAAATGAGTGCAGAAAGAGGAAACTCTATTTGAGCAAGTTTCTTACATTTGGCCAATTCAACTCTTCATCACCCGCTCAAATCAAGTCCGTGGAAGAAATGAAGAATGACCTTCCACGGCCAATCTTCCATGGCATCAAATCAAATTTGCAGGAAGTCTTCTTCAGCATTTCAAATCAAGTCGGTGATCTCCAAATCAAATCAAAAGGTTACAGATCAAATCAAGTTCGTGATATTGTCAAATGAAAACCTCCAAGCACCAAATTAAACCAAAAGGTTGCAGATCAAGTTAATATCTCCAATGCATCAAATCAATCTGGCTCTTCTATCGCCAACAAATCAAATCAAATCAAAACCTCCGAGGAACTAAATCAAGTCAATGGCTCCGTTTGGCTAAGTATATCGAAAGTGGCAGATACGCTAGCAAAAGTGGTGATAACATAAATACTGAACAATTTTAATAGCAGATATGCTGTATGAATGGTTGGTGTTTGGTTCAATTTTATTGGTGACATTTATGTTGTGTATCATTTTGTGACAAATTACGTGTAGGGGTATTAAACATTTAAGTTGCAACATACGCACATAAATGTAAAAATAAATAGAAATTAATTTACAAAATAATGATAATTATTTAAAATAAAATAAAGATAATTAATTAATTTATAAAATAAAGATAATTAGTTTATAGATAAAGATAATTAATTAATTTATAAAATAAAGATAAATAAATAATTTATAAAATAAAGATAATTAATTTATAATAAAGATAATTAATTAATTTATAAAAATAAAGATAATTTATTTATTTATAAAATAAAAATAATTTATTATTTAATTTATAAAATACATATAATTTATTAATTAATAGGGTGAGGGGTAGAATGGGAATAACATTGAAATACTAAATACATAAAAGGAATATAAATGAAAATGTTAGTAAAATTGTTCAAATTGGTAGCATTTTGAAAGTAGCATAATATGTTATAAAATACTGTCAAAAATGCTTAGCCAAACGGGGTCATGCCTCAACGAGATCAATTTCAAGTCAACCATTTCAAAGTGGAAAGTAAAAGTGGCAACAAATTCGATTCAAGTCAAAACGTTGTCTAATCCAATTCAAACCAAGTGAAATCAAATCCAAATGTAAATACAAATCATATCTTTCCCAACCGTTAATCACAAAATGTTGCATAAGAAGGCACAAGCCAAAATAGGGCGAATTAAATTTTAATTAAAATTCAAATGGTTAGAAGGTCAAAGTTATAATAATTACCACGTGTAAAAACAATAATTGAAGTTACAAATTTTTTATAGTTGCATGATTGCATCCCCTTTCATTGTAGCTAGTAATATAAACTAGCATACAATCACTAATAAAGTGCATGTTTTTCGTGTGTATTTTTCCCTTTTGGTGCATAGTATTATCTTATTTAAGCATGCTTTTTTTTTATTCTTACTTTGTCTAGAAGAAAAATGATCTTTTATGAATTTTAGAAAATACAAAAAATAAAAAGGTGAAAAACCCAAACGAGTGTTCCGTGGCAATAATTGATCGAAATTGGAGGGTAATTCAATCCTGTGTTTAGAAATATATTGATGGCTGAGATTCATTCTTATTCAAGCACCAAACACGCGGCACATAAACAAAGTTGAAGCACTTCTCACATAACAAATGCGTTTTTTTGGGCTTACGTACGACGGAGACGGTCTAGGGAGGAGAAAAATCCATATGACCCATGACCCAAAACGAACAATATTTGTTGATGTATTTCAACTTTGATTTGTTAACAATATGGTGGAGACAAGATTGTGAAATTGCTCTTGTTCGATGTTTACTATTCCGTTGATCAATGTTTTCGACAACTCAGCTTTCATGGGAAAGTGGGTCCCGTGTTTGAAAATCATTAAAAGTAGTAAATTGACATTAATTTAATAATAAATACAATAGTATTATAGTTCACACATTTTTATTTTTTTTGGTTTTCTTCTTTTTTTCTATCTGTTCAAAAGGTGACTTTCTTGCTTAGTCACGTTTGTAATCACTTTCCACGCCTAGCAATTAGACATTATAATTGATGAATGAATGAGATTTAAGGATCAGCTCCAAATTCAATCCATTCGTTATATATATATATATGAATTCTCCTATGCACACTTAATTTATGCACTTTAAATACGCACCACTTTTAAAGGGTGTGAATGAGTGAAATGAAAAGTGGGATCCACTACTTTGAGTCGGTGTAAGAAGCATCACGAGCAAGCGAGGGGAGGCCTGATTCTAGAAAGCCAGATTCTTCACGGCTTGCATGATACACTTTCACTCATTGGCCAAACCTACTCCTTCTGTTTCTCTATCTCGTAGTCAATCACACAAACAAACAAACAAATGAATGAATGGATGAGTATTTATTGAGTGGTCCTCGCACAATCATATATGTAATGTGGTGTACCAGAAGTAGTGAGACGTCTCAATTCACGAGTCGTTGGTGACAATACATTATTAACAGAAAATAAAGATAATTACTTTATAATTCAAATTTTAAGAATACGCTTGTGTATTGGCACCGTTTGGTGCACCACATATGTGATGTAGCATGATCAGAGTGTTCTTCTTGGAGCAGGCGTTGGAGGAAGATTGGACACTGAAGGCAGATTGCATTTCCTAGAGCGAGGTCATAGGATTCCTTGAAGAAGGCCAACGTTTTTTTTTGGAATTTCGTTATTTCTTTTGGTTCCTTTTATTTAATTAGAGTTTCCTTTTAATTAACTATGATTTTCTTAGGGTTTCGTTTTGCTTATACTATTTAAGGTTGTAAACTCTCTCTAGAGAGGAACCTTTCGTTGAATTATAAAAAAACCAGAGATTTTTCTCTAACCCTACTTTCATTCAATCCTTGGTGGATTGAACCAGTAAAAATTGTGTTACAATTGTAAATTTCTCTTAGTCCGCATCTTACACTCCATCAATATGAGATTATATTCTCACTTATATTGTGCACCACATCATAGGCATCATATTGTTCACAAATGATATTCCACCTTTTGACCCAAAAAGGGTACTAGTATGGCTTTACAGTCTACCGTATATGTTATTATCTTTCTGGACGTATGGCATATGGTGCTTGAAGTCGAATCAATCAGATGAGATATTTCTTGTAGGATCTTAGTTCCAAGGATTTGTCCTATTTTCGAGTCGCATGAATTTTAGTCAAATCTTACATATCATCAGTGTGATGCGGGTGGTTCTGATAACTCGAATCAGCTATCCGAAAGATATATTAGACTGGGTGGTTGCTCGGTTATCAAAAAAAGCCTAAACCGTGGAGCTTTCACATTCAATTGGCCGACAATGTCAAAATAAGTCAAACCAATGGATTGCTTGTCTTTTAAGTAACACAAGCCGTGTGCGTAGAAGATTGGCCCCACAACATCAAACACGTGACGCTATCGTATACGTTATGGGGGGCTGAATCTCCACCACACAAATTACTGAATGGGGCATTGACGTTGCCTTTCTCATAACTGATCATAAAAGCCCAAAATAGTACTGATCTCAAATTACAGATTTCTCCTAAAGGTTCCCTTTAAATTTCGAAATAAAACTATAAACCCTGGAGATTATATAATTATTGGAAATACCCCCGAAAGTTTGATTTTCCCTTTAAATTTCGAAATCAAAATATAAACCCCCTGGAGATTATTTATTTATTGGAAATACCCCAGAAAGTTTAAAATCAAAATATATGATCCTTGAGCTTTATGTGATTTGCAATGTATATGGATATTGTCCATTAATAGTCATTTATTATGTGTTTACCTACCTTTTTTTAATGGTTTATATATTCTTTTACAGTTCAAAGAGTGTCTATACTATTTTAAACATGAAAAGCTGGTGAAAACCATTTAGATGATAGTTTAATTGGGTAATCTTCTTGGGGTCAAACCATATTGATTCGAGAGGTTCCAAGTTAGATTTTCATTGGAAACAATATTTTTGTGGTCACATGCTTTGTTTTGGTCCAACTTACCATGTCGTCAAGTGAGAAATATCTGCACACTCGGGCCTGATGACCCTAGTTTATACCCCTATCGGATGACCAAAGGACACACTTGTATATGGTGTTTTTCTAGAAAAAAATTAAAAAAAAATAATTTTTGGAATGTATATTATCAAGTTCCATTCTACGCATAGTTACATAGGCTCAAAGTTCAACATTTCTCGTATTATTATATGATGTCATTATCGGTTATTAAAAATATAAAGAAAAAATCATTTGTGGGATGTATATTGTTTTTAAGTTCCATTCTCCGCAAGGGTACATAGGCTAAAAAGTTCATGATTTCTGGTCATAAAAAAATGGAGATGATAATATACCATTTATAGAAGTAATATATATATATGAAAAACATGGTCAAAATTGGTCGGTTTAGGGTCGGCCGACCCCATGGTTAGACCTCACACATTTCTTATTCAATAATGAAGGATGAATCGGGTAGTAGGCCGGAATAAGAGAATGAATATTTTTCATTCAATATTCGATGCATATCCTCTTTGAGGATCTCCAAGAGCCAGTGGACCAACACATGAGTAGACCAATGGCTCAATTATAATGATACTGATTGGGTTGTTGTTTACTATAGACAATCAAAGACTTTCATTATGTATTACGAGAGAGAAAATAAGATATAAAGATGATGTGGCATGCACATATACATACACAAACGTGTGTAGGATGATTGTGATCGACATTAGGTTGGCAAACTTACATATATATATATATATGTATATGTATATAAGAGATGATTAGGGTTTATTTATTAGTTATATAGTTTTAAATAGTAATTTCGCTGACCTCAAAAACTCCTGGACGGATAAGAGCTTATATATTGTTGTTTGTAAGACTACAGTGTCATCTGGTGATATGCCTATCACCATGACGTAGCAAGAAGTTCAAGGAAAAACAATTATGAAACATTATGCCTATCATCATGTTTTTCCACTTGACGACATGGTAAATTAGGTCAAAATTCAACGCATAGCCACAAAAGATATTGTTTCCAGTGAAAATCGAACTCATAATGTCCGGAGTCCGGCCATACGGTTTGACCCCAAAGAGATTCATCAACTAGGCTATCACCCAAATAGTTTACATATACACACATTGACATACATACATACATATATATATATATATATATATACATATATATATATATATACACATGACAATTTCTTTATCAAGGAATTAGGAAAACATGATGATTCTCAAGTCCTGACTTTGTTAGGAGATTAATATTTTAATGGACTTCACGCCACATTTGTGTTGTTGCAGAGGTCAGAGATGCATAATTCACATTTCTCAACTCAAATAGATACACATGAGGAGGGGGGTTTTTTGGGAAAAATTTTCCACTGTGAAGAGTGTATCTAAGGTAGTTGTGGATACTTCTGTTGATGGGCTAAACAGGCAGGCTTCTGAAAACCTAAAGTCCAAGGCAATAGGCCTCTTGGGCCGAGAAATATGTTGATGGGCTTTCCTTAATGGCCCAAATTAAATCTCTTTATCTGTACAACAAGCGTCAAATGTGTTTTCTGAGCCTATACTACAGAGACGGCCTAGAAAAAAAATCCGTGTGAGCACAAAGCAAACAATATTTATTGATATGTGTGGGCTTGAATTTCTAACTATTCATAAGAGCTTAGAGATTCTTAATTCGTCCCATTCTAGTCGAGCACTCTAGGAGTTCTTGGGTTCACATATTCTTTCTGTGGTCTCAATTAAATTCACTCCCATTAAGTCATTTCACTTAGGCCCCACATTTTCTTGTCTTGACCTAATTCGTTTTAATGTGAAATTAGGCTAATATGGATTCGGATAGACCTTTGATTGGATTATTGTTGGTAATTTTATATATATATACACACACACAATATTGATGAATGATGATGTGACTGTTGATGAAAAATAGAAATGAAAAGAGCAATTAAAGATTCAAAGATTTCACTACCAAGTATATACAATGACTTATCATAATTGTTACGAGCTATCCTAAATATGACTAATTAACTTATGTTTATATTAATAGGGCTATATAAATGTGTGATGTGCATTTCATGAACAGAACAAGCTTTATACCTATCGACATCACACGTTTCTGGTTACTTCTTTTGCCCTAATTAGTAGTTAATTAGTTGCTTAATGTGTTGGTTTCCGAGAAAATTTGTGGAAAAATATTGTATTATTTTTATGGGACTTGGATAGATTGCAATATATTCAAAGTATCTGCCATTTCTGTTTATTTAGCAAATCTGAGTTTTATGGATTTTAGACCCATAAATGTGTATTGCGTAGGTTTTATGAGGCACGATACGATAAATTATTCAATGGTTGTGGTATATCATAACTCATGTATATCATATGGTGATGTGGTGCACTAAATCCAATAGGATAGTGCTAATTCATGGTGGTTAGTGCATTTTTCAAAGTTGAATTGTAAATTATTTATATATCTCTATTCTCAACTAGCCATGCATTGTCACCAACAACCTGTGTATTGATATCATGCCTGTGGAGAATTAGCTCAAAAAGAGATGCTATCAGGTGGAGGTGTCAGGATAGCTCCTCGAGCCGTCTGGACAGTCGGTCCATTTTTGGAGACGGAGAGTAATCCATCTGGACAGCAACTCGAGTTGTTTGAACGGATGTCGTAGATCTGTTCTGGGATAGTCCTTATAAATATGTTTTATTTGTAGTGTTTTAGCCGACTAGAGAGGGTAATATTGAGTTGTAAACACTGAGAGAGTGTCGTTTAGAGCGAGAGAAAGAGATTTGGGTCAGTTCTTGAGTTCAAGAGCTCATCTATTTTGTTATCTTCTTCATCTTAGTGAAATTCTTTGTCGTTCTTCGTCCGAGAACGTAGACATGTGTCAAACCTCGTTAAATCTTATGTCTTATTTCTCTTTTATGTTTCTATATACTTTTTATATACGAGTTTTGTTTGTTTGTTTGACAATAATTCCATTAGTTTGGAACACCACATAAATGAATGATGTGGTATGTCAGACCACTAAATAATTACGATGAGCACTATATGCACTCCATTTTTAACTAAATACACCCCATTAACTCTTTAAAAATACACTAGAGTGGAGTGCATTTAGTTAAAAAAAAAGATGCATATAGTGCTAATCATAATTACTCGGCACGTACAATATATCGTAACATGCATTTGGGCAGCGTAATTACCATGCAATTCAAAAGTTACGGTCAATGGTACGTAAGATTGTGAAGATACAAATTAATAAGACAAAAAAAATCCTCGCACAACTTTGAAATTTAGGAGGTCCATACATCAACAGAAACTTTATTTTTTTTACTTTCTTGTACATAATGAGAAGGGTAATTCCATGATAAGAAATTATTGCTTTTATAAAAAAAGAAAAGAGGGTCAAGACGACACCGCATTAGGAGCTCTTACATGATTGCTCATGCACACTGGAAGTCGGAAGGGACGTTCTTCCCACAGAGGTTAACGAGGAGGCTTAGTACGATTGGAATATTAAGGTTAATCCCAAGAATGTTAGCTTTAATTGCTGTGCACAGACACACCGCAACTTCAAGATCCAAAAGCCCACCAAGTATTGAACAGCAGGGTGTGACCGGTGGGTTCCCAACCACTAATCCAAGAACGGTGCCGTTTAGGAGGTTTGCACATACTCCTAGCTTAAGAGCATCTCTCGGACAACTTGCTTTTGAATTATCAAGGTTTTGTTTTGGGATTAATGGGATTGGGATTGGCTTAGGATTCACACAATTGTTGCAACCACTTACAAGTGCAAATAGGAGAAGGTTGAGAGAGAGAAATAATAGAGTAGCCGATGAACAACTCTTGGAATCCATAGTGATGGAAAACATGAACACTTTAGATAAGAGTGTTTTCTTGTGATTGTGATTTGTTTGGTTATATGTGTATTTATAGAGTCATTGCTATAGTTAAAATTGTAATATATAGTTCATTCCTTCGCACTAGTAGCATTTTCCACTTTGGGCCAGCGTATACTGAGACTTGTGGGTACCCACGCCTTAAACCCTTGGGCCTCAGTTCCGATACTATCTGTAACAACCCGTGTTAGAATATCACATCGTAAGATGTGAGGATGTAATACCCATTAATAAAGGTAAGCCCACCCCTTACTTGTCACTTAGGCATTTTCCCAAGCTTAAGCGTGTTGAGCATTGGTCCACTTACTGGGCTTGGGAGGAACAAACTCATGAGGGTAATTTGATGTATCCACGAAATCGAAACCCCAAAGCGGATAATATAGTTAACATTTATTGAGATGTGCATTTCTGATAGTCCGTCCATCTGCACTAGTAACACTTTGTCTATTTTGGGCAAACCCTTATTAAACCGCACAACTTTGTCTTCTTAGGCCCAACACTAGTTCATAATAGTTTGAATACGTGATTATGATAATCTGATTCTTTAAGATTTGATTAATTGTATAATATGCAACCAAGACTCTGTTTATTAATTACAACCAATGAAACAACCGGCCGGCCAAAGGAGGCTTGTAGATTTTGTGTGTGGGGAACATCATTAGGTAATTTTTGTTTGTTTTTCTTAATGATGATTAATTTGAAAACTTATAAGTAATCACGGGTTGGGTGGTTTGTTTTCATTTGTTTAATGTATTGTTTAACTACCCTATTTTCCCCTAACCACGAAAAAACATAAGGCTAAAAAACTACCTTGCTAATTTGTTCCTTCATTTATCATTTTAGTCAGAATTTCAATTTTTTTAATGTAAGAGATAGGGAGGCTCGAACTCGAGATCTCTATGAGATACCACACACATAAGTGTCATCTGAACTACTCGTGATTCTCTTAATCAGAATTTCATATTCATATGGTTCTCTTTTTCTATTTTGGATTTACAAATACATAGGTACCCATTCTTCATTTTTCAGGGAAAAAAAAAAAAAACACACGTATGGTTCTTGGGCTATAATTTGGGCTTAAAACATTATGCAACACATAATACAGTTCACTACAGTTTTTCTTTTATGGATTTGGCTCATTTGGGCTTCTCTTGTTTTTTTCTTTTGCTACTTTCCAACTATATAGGTTCTCTTACTGAAAAAAAATTATTTAATGTCTCTTGAAGAAAATTTTCACTTGATGTTGCTGGCATTAGCTTCACCATAGCAATGGATATCACTACAAAAAAATAGTTTTTAAATTGTATTTCGTCGCAAAATTCTATCGCAAACCAAATTAGAAACGAAATTTCATTAATTTGCGAGCAAAAAAACCTTTTTTCTTGTAGTGTATATATTAATGATATACTGTTTGCAATAATTTTAAGTTTTTTTTTTTTTTCCCTTTTTTTCTTTTCTTTTCTTTTCTTTTTGCCTATCTTGAAATTCATTGCTACGGTAAAAGGTACACTAAGAGCAATCACAATGGTTGCAATTTGCTTGGGCAAATATAATGTATTAAGAATTGTGTTTTGCTGATGTGGTTGTATTGGGAGACGTGTTTTGCTGATGTGGCTGAGAATGGAAAGGAAATATCTCTTGGAGTTGTACAATGGTGTAAATTTGCTACCTATATTTTTGGTGCCAAGTATACACAATACACATATATTGTACATACATATATATAGTTATATACACACATTATGCATATCTATATACTGATATATAACATATGCATATATATATATATATATATATATATATATATATATATATATATATATATGTGTGTGTGTGTTATAGTGTACATACATATGTATACACACATTATGCATATCTATATACTGCGATATATATATATATATATATATATATGTGTGTGTGCGCGCCCCATGAAAGACGATCGTATACGATATTGGTTGAATGGACCTCAGTGGGCCCCATCTGACAGTTAGCAAACAAGCCATGGAACATCCATTCTCTTACGCTTGGGCCAATATATTCGGGACAATAAAAGTGTGTCATTGTAGCTCATGTTTTTGCTTGGGCCAGCATTAGGGCCAATAGATTACACTTTTGGGCCAGCAAAATGACCTCACTGCAGTTGCTCTAAACAATTTACAAAAACAAGAGAAAGAATTCCGAATATAAAATAAAAGGTAATATACAAAATCTAATTCAAGATGATGCATCCATTTCTCTAAGATAAGCATGTTGAAAGGGTATGCGAAAGTTGTGCTCTAGGCTTAAGGGTGCATAATATTTCTAATCGCTTGGGTGATAACCTAGTGGTGAATCTCTTTGAAGTCAAATCATATGGGATTGGAAGGTCTTTAGTTTGATTCCCACCGAGGTTAGCAATACCATTATGGTTACGCGTTGAGTTTTGACCCAACTTATACTGTCGTCAAGAGAAAAAACTTATGTGTGCAAGGGCTTCACAGACTGAGCTTAGTTCCAAATCAGATGTCCAAAACGTAAACTTGTATGGTATCGTTTTCGGTTTAAAAAAATTGCACACAATTTCTACATTGAAGATGACATTAAAAAAAAAAAAAAACAAGCATGGAGACAATGAAGATTGTCACATCTCCGGTAAAGAGGGCTTATAACTTTGAAATTGATTTTTGGATTCACTAATTAGAAGGGGGATTCAGTAAAGATATTAAGATCATTTTGCAATCCAATTATTGTTGACTTAATCACAGACAGCGTGAACGGAAAGCAAGGAAGTTTTAACAAATATGACAAGCTTTATACGTGGAATTGTCTTTTTGTCCAAAAGCACAATTCATGCAAAGCAATGGGGGTGGATCCCGGAAAATGATTTGTTGGAATCATTCCAACAATTTCACCAGATCTACATCATTGAATGTATTAAGTGTAGTGTTGTCAAATCAATGTATTGTTGTATTGGATGGTGTAGATCTGGTGAAATTACTGGAATAATTCCAGCCCCTTATCCCGTGGATCCCATGGTAGGTTGTCTATGGTTGTCCCGTGACACTCCAATCCAACAAGAAACTTCCCACTACAAAATGGCCAAGCAAGAGATGATTTCAAGTCTCCATCTGATCTTCTTACCCCAGTAATTGATTGTTACGTGTTTGATAAACTTACTTTAATGGGAATTCACACTTTCTTTTTAGTTTAGAAGTCAATAAATGAGTGTGAAAGGAAGAAGGTGTGATTGATTTAGCCTTATCTGGGGTTTTGATTTGATATGATCATATCCCAAAGTCGTGCAATAATATGAAAATATATACTACAGGAGAATAGAAAGATCTAAATATCGGATATTTAATATGTGTGTTCAAAGTTTGATTCCAATCACAAACATAATTCTCTTTGGTATTTAAAAAAAAAATACTGGATATTTTTTCGAAAACCACACACGTGCAGTAATAAGACACACATCAACACAGCACCCCGAAGGGCAAAAAACCTGTGTTGGTAACTGAGCTTATCAACTACACGTACACGCACACTCTAAACTATCGACGTGGGACATTCTGTGGCAGACACAGTGTCAACAGCACATCACACACACACACGATAGGCATACAGCCGTTTCTCGTTTTTTCGAAAACCACACACATACACTAATAAGACACACACCAACATAGCACCCCGAAGGGCAAAAAATGCTGGATATTTAGATGGTCAAAGCAACACAATTTCTTCTCATAAAACGTCAAAATCCTTTATAAAATATAATTTTGCGCAAGACTTTTGAGAAGTATTGGCTTGATACTAGGGACATGGTGCAATATATGCAATTATCATGACAGTTATTTTTTTTTTAATAACTGAGAACAACTCAGCAGGTGTGTCTTTAGGACAGCTCACTAAGCTCAATTTTTGGCTTGACTAGGCACGAACAAACCCACTTAGGTTAGTTTGATCGAGACCTAACGCAAACCACTTAGAAATAGCTGCGTCAGTTTAGAATCGAGCTCTCAATATAGGGTGAGATTCTTCACGCCATATGTCTGAAAAAAATAACTAGTTAGACTATCGTCAAATGAAGGTCCAAAACAAGGTAGGACATTGAATAGATCAATGTGACATACACCCACAAATTGTCCCCCATTTTAACCCCAAACCATTTGACATGTTTGATAGCCATTGATTCGAACATAGATGTAAGGGGTGAGACATCCTAAACATTCAACACTTCAGATGGATGAGGGTTAAAATGGAGGTATAAAATTAGAGGTCGGACGAAGTAGTTTTTCACTTACTATCGCTAAAAGTATAAGTGAATTTTTTTAATTTTTTCAAAAAATATAAATTCAATTGTGAAGTTTGGCTCAAAGTTGAATTTTTCGTTCAAACCAGATTGTCCTTCCTCGATGAAATCACGGGCCTGACATTTTTTTACTTGTAAAATCAGAATTCTATTAGGTTTTGAGTCAGAGTTAGGGTTTCATTCTCTTGTGTTTTCGGTAGGGCTATAAGAGTTCAGGTTTGTGCAACTTTCTAAGGTGTCCCCGGAAGTCCTGGTATCCACGGAGTTCGAGAGAGGGGTTTGAGATAGAATTGGCTTAGTTCTTGATTTCAAGAGCTCATCTTTTTTATAATTTTCTTCATAATCTTTTTCATATTAATAGAATTCTTTATTATTCTCCGCCCGAGGACGTAGACATGTTGTCCAAACCTCATTAAATTTTGTGTCTTCTTTCTCTCTTTTATTTCCGAATTCTTTCCATAGTCGAGTGTGGTAGTTAATTCACAACAAAAGCAAATTAATCAAGTTAATTACTATGTCAAAGGTTCTTACCCTGATTCCAAAGAAATTAGTGCATGAATAGAGATCCGAACCTATAGTCTCCTGTTTTTTTCTCAGAAGTTCATCACGGAGGTGCACCGTGGAGACTATTATTTATGAATATTCTCCCACATTTTCTTTTCTTGATAAGAGGTGATATTTGCAAACTTATTAATCCTTTAGATGCACAAGATCTTGAACTTAGCTTGACAGATCCACAAGAACATGGCAATTTGTCAATTTGAGAGTCTCAACCCTCACAAACGTCCAAGAGTTTGCCTAAAACTCTTCTGTTTGCCAGCTAAATGATCCCAATGACCCCACATGGGTCCATGCATTTGTTTTACTTGGGGTTACATTATTTCTTATTTTCTATTAACATTTGCCCTTACCGACTGACCCACCTTTAACCCTATAAACCCCCCCGTACCCCCAACCCATCTCTCCATCACCACACCACTCCATCCTCACAACACTACTTTTTCTCCAAACTTAGAAAATTAGGGTTTGAGAGAGAGATAGAGAGAAACATGGCTTCGAAGAGCTCAGCATCACTTGGTCTCTTTCTAGTACTCAATCTTCTCTTCTTCAACCTTGTTGCCTCATGTGGCACTTGTCCTCCCAACCCAAGGCCCAGGCCAACACCAAACCCCAGGCCAACGCCAAACCCCAGGCCAACACCAAACCCCACCCCAACCCCATCTCCTTCTTCAGGCAAATGCCCTGTTGATACCCTTAAGTTGGGTGTGTGTGCTAATGTTCTTGGTTCATTGCTTAACGTAACCCTTGGTAAACCCCCAAAGACTCCATGCTGCAGCCTCCTTGGAAACCTTGTTGATCTTGAAGCAGCTATTTGCCTTTGCACTGTCATCAAAGCTAGTGTTTTGGGCATCAACCTTAATATCCCACTTTCATTGAGCTTGCTTGTTAATTATTGTGGAAAGAATGTTCCACAAGGCTTCCAGTGCCCTTGAAGAATATATATGAATTATATTCCTTAACTAATTTCATTTTGTACTAGTCCTTCATTATCTATTGTTTTGGTGTGCAACTTTTTGGGTTGTTTATTTTTAAAGTTTGTTGTTGAATTACTCTTGTGATGTAAAGGGTGACTGCTTATAGTTTCCCTTAAGTCTTATTTGAGTGTAATGAAGTCTTATTTGAGTGTAAGAGTGACTATAAACTCTTTTTTCCTTAATAAAAATTCCTTCTTTTATTATTTTAAATCCTTTTCCAATTTATAGTAGCTAACCCTAATATCTTTTCTTTCATGATTTTTTTTTCTAAAAAATTATTTATCTGACTAGCAATGCTACAGATCTCCAGTTTATGACATCTATCTTATCCACAATTCATGTGACATATGGGATAGTCGTTGATTATAAATACATATGTAGGACCCTCTTAACATCCAACACATTACATGAATTTGAGATAAAATGAGGATCATAAATTGAGTCTCAGACATTTTTCTTATCTGACATAATTGCACACAAGCTTATATGATTATATGATGTCGTTTACTAATACTAGGGAACTAACAGTAGAATATCAGTCAAACGTTTGATACCATTGTACCCAACATAGTTCATGTTTTGGGCATGTCACCTTTATTTGGTCAGTTTCAACTTTCAACCATAACCACCTCCAAACAGTAATCCAGTCCGTGACTGCGAATTTGGTAAATAAAGACGAACCTTCACATGGGAAAAAAAAAAAAGCAAGATATGAAAAGAGGCCATACATCAATAATTTAAATGATCACATCAGTTGCATACCAGAAAGTATTGATAGGCAGAGATTCCATGCATGTCTTATTGTTTTTTTGTTTTTTTAATAATCTGAGAAATCCTCAATTCATCGGCCACTTTATGACCCCTAGGCCAGAGCCAAATCCTGAATTGCATTCCCACTATGCGACAGGCCTAACTGGATTGAAACTTTGTGATGAAGAAATACCGCGAAAAAATATAACTTACTGGTTATTCGCGTGATTTTTATTTAGTTTGTTTTCAAGAGATGAATCATGCTGTCTCTCCAAATTTTATTAAAATATGATCTCCAATTATCTCTCTATTTGTGACTTATGCATATTTCTGGGAGCAATACTCTTGTGAGCACGCATTGAGTTTTGACTCAACTTATCCTGTCGTCGGATGAGAAACTTCTCTCCATATTAAATATTATTCAAAGGGTGAACGTGTGGTGTACATATGCATAAATATCAGGTACAACACAAAGAAAACTAATAATAGTCCAGTATACTGGATTTATGATATGACTTTACTGAACTTACATTCTCATGATGTAAATAATTTTCAAGGTTTCAAATACATGAAAATGTTGCTGTTTGGGTTGCCTTTATAACAGAAAAACTAGCGATTGGAAGGTAATGAGCATAATTATAAACTATATATTAAAATTACCAAAAAATAAAACTATATATTAAACTCACTTAATTACAGCCAAAAAAAATTAGACATTTGAAAGAGACAAATGTCAAAGCTTTAGGACCATTGTTTGCACGTTATTAAATTATTATTATTTTTAATTTAATAATTAAAATAATAACTCTAATAATTTGTTTAATAAAATGATCAATCGTGGGTTTCCAGTTAATTAATAATTTTCTTTTCTCGTAAACATTCTTTTCTCCTTTCATTGGCTTAACTTCCAAATCCATCGGTTTCTTAAGCAAAGGGCATCTATATGATATTATACTAATCTTTATTTTATTTTTGTCTTAATCTCTCATGATATTAGATTTACTTGGTTTTTTATTAGGTGGTCCCTGCTAATCACTCTCCCGTGAACCATCTAGATCAAAGAAAGCCATCATTTATGCTATTGAATAGAGCCAAAGTGAAATAAATATTAGATTTTGGTCATACCAAAATAACCCCACCAATTATACATAGTCATGTGGTACTCGTAAGTTAGTTAGATAAGAATGAGGAAGTATATACCTTGAAACCAACCGAAGTGCCTTCCTCAGCACTGACCAAAAAGATTGTCCAAATTAAGAGCAGGGTACCGAGATACATCATTACTATCCGGTCGAGTAGGTTTTCTTTACCTCACCGAGGTGGATCCAACCCATCCGACCAATGTAGGTTACACCTATTCGACCAAGGTACACAAGAGTTTTAATGAATTAGTGTCCCAATAGGACACCAACTCTTAATAGGGTCCAACTCCACTTTTAGAGAGGAATACAAAGGGAATCTACCCTCCGAGAAATCCTCAGGAGAACCAATAAGAGAGAATCCAACTCATATTGCAACTCAATACCTCAGCTCATATAAAAAGGGGACTGCTATCATCAGGTAAACATTCTAACTCATGCACTCTAAATTGCTTACTGAGCATAAGGCAGGGCTCCGAATAACGAGCCATCATCCAATACTTAAGTACATCACTGACTTGAGCATTGGAGAGGCCCCTCGAGCACACCCTCGGGGCTTTACTGGAGCTTACGTTTGCTCCCCATGAAGGAAATAAGGCAACCGATCATGAAGGAAGGAATTAATCTGACTGATTGATTTGTCGAATAGGGGTCAGTTCTATTTACAACATCATCATATTTAGATTTGATCTTATTCTTTGTCAAAAAACAATTTTGAATTCCACTCACCCAAATGAGTTGGTGTAAAAAATGCACAAAATTTCAAGGAATAAGACAACAAGAATACACATGCGATTTGATGTTTGTTTTTTTTAACTGAGAACGACACCATATATGCTTATCCTTATTGTTTGTTCTAGTTCATAATATTCAATCTCCATGTGATTCCATGTTTGAAAAAATGAATCGAAAGAAAATAAAATGCAATCTTAATTTGTAGCATGTCGATATCATTAATTAATTTTAACAAATTATTGAGATTAAATTGGAAAAATTATTAAAATGGAACATGTTCTGTTAAGTTATGGGAATGTCAGTGCGAGGTTCATCCTCAAACTTACTATATTATAATTAGACTCAATTAATTAATTATAATTTCACAATCTTGCATGAACATAATTTTATAGCATAGCAATCAATCAAAAGCATATGTGTTGCTGCCCCTTGTAATTTCTATTCTTTCTAATAAATTCTGATTTATCAAAAAAAAAAAGCAATCAATCAAAAGCATGTGAAAATTTGAAATTCACATAATTTTAATCCGAAATGTTATCTCTTCTTCATTAAATATACAATAATTGGAATCATAGACATGATTGAAGAAAGCTTGCCCATCACCAGGAAAAAAATAATCGAAAAGAGATAATAAAAAGGTTGAATTCATTAAAGAGATAATAACAACCTAATTAGGCATAATGAGTTTAACAACAATTTGCATGAAACTAACAACAAGGATGAAACTAACAACAATTTGCATGAAACTTGATCTTCTTCCTCAATGTAAAACACAATATCCTTATTGAAATTGCAAACACAGCACAAAACCCTAATTCAAAACTCACCAACATAAACAAAACCCTAACACGCCATCTAATTAACTCAGCAAATCTCTACTCAGCTCACACATTAATGAAGCACACATATGGATATCACTCAAAGAGGAGGGCATACAAAATTGGGAGGAGGATTCTTGTCACAAGTAATTAGGACTTGAAGGGCAAGAGGAATGAAGATATTAAGGTTAAGCAACTTAATCCTCAAAGCAGTGCAAAGACAAATGGCTGCTTCAAGCTCAAGCAACCCTTGAATCACTGGACAACAAACATTCTTGACTGGATCTCCAATCCCAATATGCACCAACCCTCCAAGCAAATCAACACAAGCTCCAAGCTTTAGGGCATCAATTGGACATGTTGTCGGAGCAGCAGGTGGAGGAATCCCCGGAACACTTCCTCCTCCTCCTCCTCCTCCACCGCCTCCGCCACCTCCTCCTCCACCACCACCGCCTCCACCACCACCACCGGAAGGAGGGCCTGGAGTGTAAGGTGGGTAGGTTGTAGAAGGAGGTGGGTTTACTATAGGAGGTAGTATTCCTGGAGGTTTATTAGGTCCTCCTCCATGGTGTGGTGGTTTTGGGTGGGTCGGGTGAGACGGCGGGTGGTAGTGTGGTGGTGGATGTGGTTGAGTGCAAGAGCCACAAGCATAAATCGGTGGCAATGAAATTAGCATCAAAAACATGCAGACGAAGAAGAAAGCTGTAAACTTTGATGAACCCATTTGATGTTAGGGTTCACCCAACAAGCTAGCTTTTTCTTCTTGGGGTTGTTTGTTAGGGTTTTGAAAATTTGTATGAGTATATATATAGACAAAACATACATGCAACCCGTGACTTGCAAATTTGTATAAACTAAAAGAAATAAATGTTAGTACGTAGTAGCATAAAGACATGAAGAAATAAGAGAATAATTGAGAAATTAAATTGGAGAGTTTGGAGTGTAGTTGGTCATTTGCAAACTCCTATGCTCATCCGTGACTACTATGGCTGAGTTGAATCCGTGAAGTTGCGTGATAGTTATCAGAATATCAGTACTGCAATAGTTTCACAGATTTCTATGTCGCATCTATTTGATTTCTTTCTTCATTTTGTATATTATTTTTCCTTTCTTTACTGTCTCTTGCTTTTTCATTGAGAAGACAGATATGGTATGGTAGGTACGATTTTGGGATGGTATTGCATAATGCATTATGAGCCTTATATTGTTTCTGTGGGCGGAGAATAGATGGTGGGGTGGCTTCAACCAAGCTAGCTAGCTAGCTTAGTGTATTTACAGGGTGGTGGTTTGTGGCTCATTCGTGATTCCTATGTGGACCTTCCTTTTCGACCAAGGATATACGTACCCATCACGCCACGTGGAAAAGAAAACTAGTGATGTAGGGAGAGGAGTTTTGGGTTGAGAGATTTTCTCCAAGTCTTGTTTGGATTGAAGAGAGAAGGTTGATTGAAGTGAGAATGATGAGAGTAGAGTTAAGTGAGGTTGAGTTATGAGAGATCTCATTGGTTAGTTAGAAAAAAAGTGGAGTTGACAAGATTTAAGGAGAGTTAAGGAATTTGACTAACAAAAATTCCCTTAAAATGAGTTAAAAAAAAATTATGCACAATTTGAAAAATAAGAAATAAAATTTTCTCACACATCACTAACTCCCCCACTCCACTTAACTCTCTTATTTAAACCAAACAAGGTGAAACTACTAACTCTCATTAATCATTGATCTCACTTAATTCTCTAAAACGTCAATCCAAGCAGAGCCTATGGATGAGGTGAGGTAGGGGTGTAATTTGGACATCGTGAGCCTTATGTACAAAAAAAAAAAAAGAAATTAAAAAAAAACAAGAATAGACAAAAGGTTTTAATGTGCCTTAAAAAGCAATTAGGCTTTTATAACAACTTTGTTGCGAATAAGTTTAATTACGTTCCATGATAATTTGTTTCAAAAAAGATTGTTCATTAAAAAGAAATAAAGGATCCACCTCTTAACCATAATCACCATTAATGGTTATTTGGTTGTTACTTGTTAAATGCAAGAATTGTGTTTTAAGTTTATGGGAGTTTGGGGAGAGGATTTAATAATAGTACTACTTGAACTATTAAGCTACAAAAAAATGGAAAATTCTAAATGTAAAGTAGAGGGCGCGGTGTATGAATATATAATTCTATTACATCGAAATACTTCTTCAAACCAAAATTCTTTTTATCCCATAAATTACAACGACAATTTCCAACGCAAAAAAATTAATAACACATTTTTTAAGCCTCAAGATTCAAATCAAAATTAAGGCACTAAGTTCAATGCATATATATATGTAGATGCATTGAACTTAGTGGGCCTGCATGCATATGTCTTTTTTCTTCCCACCAATTCTATGATGGTAATTGCTACGTTGGGACAAAAAGAAAAACATGTTCCAATTGTTAAACAATGACTCATATTAAAAGTATTAATTAATACCTAAAAACTTTAGGAAATGAGATATTGTGCGAGAAGAGAGTGTAGCGCTCCTATCGTGGTTAAACTTGTTGTTCGTTATTGTCAGTATAGGCTGGGGGTCAGGGGGTGGAGCCCCCGTGGTCTAGTATGGTATTACTGATGTCAGTTGGTTATTTTTGTATGGGGGAATAATTATATTTTCGAGTACCTAGGTAACTGGTATATATATAAGAGTTAAAACCTTAATCGAATGTACTATTGGAATTCATATATTGAAAACAGCCGTAAACTCCGTGGACGTAGTCAAATTGCCGAGTCACAGTAAATTTTGTGTTTCTCTTCTCCTCTCTCTATTTTTCGATTTCTTCATTATATTATTCTATTATATGTGATTGTTTGCGAATGACCTGTTTTGCAACACCATTTTGACTACTGTTGATGTAACATATAGCTAGATTCACAGTTTTGTTTTTGTTTTTGTTATTGGATGGAAATCTAACACTAATCCGTCCACATATTTTTTTTCCTGTACTGAAATAATCGCTTGTTTCAGTGTTTGTTAGCTGATACCGATTTGTAAATTTGATTTTCTTGGATTCATTTTCAACAATAGATCTTGTCTTCATGAATTAAGCACAAGATTTAAAACGTTGCTTTGTATTGTCACTAATCAATGAATCAACTCAATTTATTATCACAGAGAAATACAATAATCACACAACAAATAACAACGGATCCCCAACTTCAAAAACAAACACACACAAATAGGAGAAAATCACAATAGATTAGTTATTTCATGTGGTCCGGAATTTATTAGCCAGTTGTCTAGTGGGCAACTGGGTGTGTTTCACGTTACTAGAAAAAGAGTAGTGATTCTATGCACACTGGAAGTCAGAGGGAACCTTCTTTCCACAAGTATTGAGGATCAAGCTCAATGAAACAGGAACATTGAGGTTGATACCCAAAACATTAGCCTTAATGGCAGTGCAAAGACAAAGTGCAGCTTCAAGGTCAGCAATACCCTGGATGAGACTGCAGCAAGGCTTCACCGGTGGAGATCCAATCACAACGTTAACCAACCCAAGAATATCTGCACAAACGCCCAATTTTAGGGTATCAAGAGGACACTTGCCCTTGGAAGCTGGTGGTGGGGAATGGTGTTTGTGGGTTGGTGGTGGTGGGCATGGGACATGGTTTGAGCTGACCAATGTGAAGAATAGGAGGTTAAGGGAGAGGAGGAGGGTGGTTGATGCTAAAGCCTTTGAACCCATATCTCCCAAATTCTCAATTAACACTTGCAAGCTATGAAAGATGAGAGATTTTTGTTACTTGAGTGGTGGGGATTTGTGCAATTAGGTTTAGGGTTTTATAGATGGAGAAATGAGAACCACTTGCCTTCTTTCTTTCCTTTTTGAGATTTTTTTAGAGATTGATAATGAAATCCATGTGCCCTCTAAACATGTATACCAGCTGTCAAGCAACTTGGAAGATAAAAATGATTCTTGATAGATTATTGCAAAATTTGGAATTTTTTGTCTAGTTGTGACAAACACAATAATCAATCTTGTTCATATATACTTATCAGGATATATATATATATATATAGATACACACATATTAGAGGTGTCCCTGAGGGCGGGCGAGATGGACGGTCGTCCAGGACCTCATATTTTTGAAAAAAACACTAGACTATTAATACTATAGTAGTCGTAAAAAAAATGAATGAGTTAGATATATTATCTATTTAAAGTGATTTGATGGTAAATATTGATTGTACCAACATAATTAGTGATTTTGTATTTCAAAATACTACAAGACTCATACTTTTAAATAATATACGACATTAAAATTTTTTTTCTCAAGAGAACCCATTTTTTAAAATTCGCCTAAACCCTAAACCCTGGCCCAGAAGGCTCAGGTACGTCACTAATGCATATATGTGTGTATATATATATTTATATATAGTTTTACACAAAATTACATGCAGGAAAATATGTATATACTAGTCTATGAAAAGAAAATTATTGGGTGTGAGTGATGTGGATTGGTTCTAGGCTTCTAGCTAGAATTGAAGTTTGGGTTTTGATGCTTTGTAGAAACTAGTATACTCTGCAACTGAAATTGGTCCACAAACAAACTGAAAAACAGGGACCAACAAATGTCTGGTTCAGTTATATGTATTCTGTCGGAGAAGATGTTGTAGCTCGTGCTTGTATAATAATACTGGCTCAACCCCTCACCCTGCTTAGCAGTCCTCTTCGCCGAGGACATCTCTTCTGGTATCTCGTCAAATTTGGTGGATGGACCTTCTGATCGGCAAGTTGTTGATTGACCTAGTGCAACAGCACCCATCAATCTCCTGCTCGAATAAATCACAAAAAGCAAAAGAGGGACCTCAAAACACGACAACGCATGAATCTAAACATGATAAATTTATGAACTCAACCACAAAGTAATCTCGAAACCAAGAGATTGAGTTCGGACTGCATTTTGAGGCGATGTGTCACAGAGGTAATTCGGAACGACGAAGATGAAATCAGGGGCAAATACAAACATAAGGACCTGCTGCTATTCGAGGTCTATGGCGGCATGTTCTTAACCGGCCGCATGACGCTCCCTGAGTCGATTGGGCTTATGAAAATCATTTGTCTAAAATACGATGCATGAATCTTGTGAGAAGAAGAGACGCCCAAGAGAAGGTGAATTCATTTGGCAATTACTGACAAATTATTGCTGTCAAATTTTACTTTTTTTCACCTTTTTTTTTTTGCTGTCTGGTTTTTCCTATGTTAAATTTAATTTTATTACATCAAATTCCATGAATTGATCTCCTTTTGGTGCATGAATCGGGGAGGAGATAAGAAGATAATTATGAGATAAACATGAGGTGAAGGAGGAGGTAAGCATAGTGGGAGAATCATAATGATCATGAATTGAATTGGCTTTAATGTTTTTTTTCCAAGCATTTTTTTCCCTTGGTTTTTTCCACGTGGTTCCTTGAACCGCGGTTAGCAAACTTGAGATTTTCGTTTTATATATAGATTGATGATTGATTAGGAAATGTAGAGAGAAAGCACTAGCTTTGTGATGTACGTTGTAGATTGATGAGCACATGTATGGGACAGGGAATCACACATGCTTCCAAACAAGATAATACCTACCGAGTTTCAATTGGAACACAAGATTCTTGGGTTGTTTTCTGTTGAAATTTTAGTCCAAATACGATATTTTCCGCTTTGGGTCACGAGTTTGGATAGATTTGTTCTTATGGTCCATAACTATTGATTTTTAGACCCATGAAAACGCTTTTCCAATGTGAGAGGAACTGTGTTTTTGTTTATAAATCATTCGGGTGAGTTATGCCAAACCGATGTGAGATTTTTTAGTTTTTAGATTTTCCACAAAATGATAAATGAAGTAAAATATATAATTCTTGTTTCATTTCCTTTGTTCTTCAGATTTGCTGCGCTGAATCGAATAGAAGAGGTGTGACGTTCAAAATTGTTGATGAATGATCATCAGGTCGTGCATTAATAAGAATTTAGGTTTGTTTCTGCTTAGGCTGGATTGAAGTGGGCATATTGTCATTAATTAGATTAGCCTATTGTTAACAGATTAATTAAGATGTTAATTTTATAATTTATCCATCACCATGATTAATGCAGAGCAGATAACAGAGAGTAATTGGATTATTGCTTTAATTGTTGATGGAAATTGTGAAATGGGTTTGGGGATAATAGTTGAGACTCTCAAAAAAGTGATCCCAAAACACCCCCTTTAATGTGAAGTGGGCCATACATATGTGTTTTTAATTAACGATTATTTTAATACCACATAGATTTGAAGGATTTTTGGGCTCAAATTTTGTGGGTCTCTAGCATTGTCCGATATTTAATTTGAGGGAATTGACAACTAGCCTAGCTAATACACAAAAATCCAAATTAGTATAAGCTATGGGTGATAAAATTCTATCCGATCCGGATGACCGGATATGTTCGACCCGGACTAATCCAAGTTTGGACATAAGTAGTATGCCCAAAATTTGGGTCCAAATACAAATTTTTTATCTGCTTCAAAACTGGGTTTGGGTTCACAATAGGGTCTGAGTCCAAACACATAAATCTTGTCCGATTTAGTTGTTCTGACCCTAACTCGGCTTATATTATTTTCCGGTTTATTTGTCTAGTATCAATCTGGGTTTGGTCAATTAAGTACGTCCGAAATCTAATCGGAATTAGGGTTCAGACATGTAAATATTTCCTACACACATGATGTTGGTCCGATCCAAAATTGATCTGGAATCAATTTTTTGCCGCCACCCCTAATCTACACGCCTTTATTTTCGATGTTGAAGATATGACAGCTTGAGATATGGCTTAATATGACTTGTCTTCGTCACTCGTCACTTGCCATTTACTCTATCTGCTCTGCATTGATCATTTTGTGGGAAACAAAAAGAGATCTTAAGAACAAACGAAATGAAACAGGAATATATATTACTTCATTTATCGTTTTGTGGGAAACAAAAAGAAATCTTGGGTTCCAATTTGTCATATTAATATCTCACACCCGATTGAAATAACTCAACTGAATGGTATGTAAGTAAAAGTCTTGTACCTCTCACACAAGAACGCGTCTAAATAAAGTCTTGAGGCCACATATTGGGTAAGCATTAAGAAGTTGTGAGATATGTCGGATCAAATAGGACAATATCCTTGTGTAGGTCAATCGCATTTTTTGGGTCTAAGAACAAAGGACCACTAGCCATAAATAACAAATTCGTGTAATCCCATAGTCTAGAACGGACAAGATCATTGATGTGTTTGGGTTTAGATTTTCATAGACTAGTGTATACATATTTTCTTGCATGTAGTTTTGTGTAAAACTATATATATCCTGATAACTACATATGTATCTAAACAAGATTGATTATTGTGTTTGAGACAACTAGCTAGCCAGTTTCACAAAAGAAATTCAAATTGTGCAATAATATATATCAACTATGAAGAGTCATTTTATCTTCCAAGTTGCATGACAGCTGGTATATATTTTTGGAGCTTTTACATGGGTCTCATTCTCAATCTCTATAAAAAAAAATCTCAAAAAATGAAAAGAAAAGGCAAGTGGCTCTCATATCCCCATCTATAAAACTTTTATTTCATAACGTGGAACCCATTCAGCTGTCCACCAAACAATAGATTGGTAAACTTCGAGTAACATAACATAGAAAACCCCGTAACTCCATGGACCATGAGACATAGGCCAAGGCATAGTGGTTGGGATAAGCAAGGGCCGACCTCATAAATTTTGCTAAGAGTTATCGTGGTGAAATTCACCATCTAAGCCAACGATCGATCGATTGTTCTCCATCTATATATAAAACCCTAAACCTAATTGCATAAATCCCCACCACTGACTCCAATCATTTAAATTAAAATAAACACCTTGATCAAGTGTATGTTTCAACATAACATGAATTCTCCTTTGCTGTAAAGCTTTGACAAAGGGTTGGTCCGAGGTCGAGGTGATGGGGGACTCGGCGTCCAGATGACAATTGTGGTTGGTTAATCATGTTCCCAGATTGACTAGACACAAGTCTACCAACGAGTTTATATGGGCAAAATAATCCACTATTTAGTTACTGCCATCAATCATTGCCTAATAATTTGAGATTGTCATGTCTATTAATCAATAATTCTCTCAAGATTGTTCCGGCAAATTAGATCTTAATTATTCGACAAATGAAATCTTCAATTCATCGATATATATATGTTAAGACATAATACTTCAATTCATCGATAAGACATAAGTTTTCCGATGGATATATATGTACAAGCCCACTTACAATATTAGCCAGGTTCATGAGAATCAAACCCGTGAGAATAATCCGATATATCCACGGGAACCGGAACCCCAATGATGCATCACGTATTCGCATTTGATAAAATATATGTAGCCATCGCTAATTCTTTGACAGACACTATTTTTATAAAGAAATTGTCGACAGTACAGCTCAAACATGCCATTCTATTCTAAATTTTTAATCTCATGCATTGGTCTCGTTATAAGTTTTTGAAGGCAAATAAACCTCAATCTTCACCTATATAAACCCAAAGCTAAGTCCAACATTTCCATCACAAATCTTCTTCTCTCCCATTCCAACACTTATCAGCCAGCTTAGCTACTTCTCAAACCATTTAGATTTTAGGTGGAGATGACTTCAAAGGCTTTGCATCAATTGCTCTTCTTCTCTCCTTCCTGTTCTTCACATTGGTCAGCTCTAGTAGCAGTACCCACACATGCCCCAAAAATGTTCTGGACTTGAAGGTATGTGCTAATGTTCTCAACTGGATCAACGTAAAGGTCGGCGACTCGAGCCCTTGTTGCAAGCTTATTGACAACCTGGTTGATCTAGATGCTGCTGTTTGCCTCTGCACTGCACTTAAAGCCAGTGTGTTGGGAGTCAAGCTAAACATCCCGGTTTCATTCAAATTGCTGCTCAATGAGTGCAAGAAGAAGGTGCCAGTGGACTTCAAGTGCGAAATATAAATCAAATCTATGCAGCGGCGCAAACTATCTATTGAATAAATCTGTGTCATCTGTGTTGTTTTGTTGCTCCATTTGATTGTAATCCGTGTTGGGTTTCATGTATTGTGTTTGATTTGATTGTTTTTTTTTTCTTTCTTGTATGTTTCCTGTGTTTTGGTTTTATGTTCCCTAATCAGTATTTCAGATGTATGAATGAATTGATAATTTTTAAAAATTGATTTACCTCTCGTTCGAAGAAAAAAACACAACACATTTTGCAGAAGCCGTCAATTATGACGAAGATAAGAGTTTTGTACTTATTTATGACTCTTTGATGGATTGAGTAACTTAGGGGTGAAAGCCGTTCGGTTTTGATGAAATCGAAATTTTTCTGTTTTATATTTAGCCAAACCGAATCAGATCAAATAACATATATAAACCGGATTAAACCGAACGGTAAATTTCGGTTTCGATTTTTTGTTTAAACCGATATAATTGGAAAATTATTTCCCAGATCCAATTATATTATAATTTTATTAAGTAATGTTGATTATATTATAATTATATATACAGCATTAAACAACACTAAACGTTTAACTTTACATTAATTAAGCAAACATAGTTATTATAACATATTAACATTAACTACATAACATATATATATAGAGGAATAATTATATAAATATATAATAAAAATATATGTAAAAATAATTTCGATTTTCGATTTTATACAGAAAATATAATTTTTGAACCGAACCATAAACCGAAAGCCGAATATATCAAAAACTTCAAGTCATAACCGAACCGTAAACCAATATACTAAACCAAATTAAAAAATACGGTTTGGTTTTCAGTTTGGTTCGGTTTTTAATCACCCTAGAAATACTGATTAGGGAAGATACATTCAAAAACAGGAAACACATAAGAATAAATCAATCAAATAAACGCAATAATACATGAAATCCAACACACACAAAAAAAAAATCAAATGAAGCAACAAAACAACACAGATTTATTCAGTAGATGGTGTGAATCAAATTTATAAGCTAGCACATTTTATGCGTTTGATTGGGTATGGGGTGGATCTAGCTTTATAAAAGCAACGTCATCTCTAATTGATAGAGCATTTATTAGGCAATCATTGGTGACAGTAAACAGCCTTATGAATTGATTCAATTAAAGTGCAATCTCTGGTATGATGGTATCAATGATAAAGTCCACTAGGAGAGGGCTTTTTTAAAATATGAAGAAATATTTTCTTCCGACAATTCTAGATATCTCAGTAATAACCATTTCAGAAACATCCTAATCAGTGTGTGACATACATTCATTGGGTATGATGACATCATAACAAGGGATCCATTGAATACTTCTGGGATGGTTATTGCTATGATCATTATCATTTTTTACTTTATTCATTTTACTTTTTCTCCATCTTCTTGGAAAGGGGGCGTACTTTCTCACAATTATGACAACGATCTACCTCAAAAGAAATTCAGTGTCAAAATTTTAAAGAGTTATGTTATATCCACCCAAAATATGACTATTTTACTCTCAAATCTATGTGACATGTGAAATAACTATTGATTATAAACACAAATATATGATCCGTGGCCGAGCCACCATATGAGCCCACCCTGAATTTTTTTAAAAAAATTAATATATGTATGTATGTATATATAGTGATGTAGTCACATTGTGTTCAAAGTGGTCTCAAGCCCACCCTGATTCTTTAATAAACCATACATGTGTCTTCTGCTCAATAAATATCAAACAAATTATGTCCTTTTGTGATGATCAAGGAAGGGATTCATCCAAAATTCAAAAGATTTAAAAGTGCCAAACAGTCCAATATAGAAGCATCTGCTAAACAATCCATTTACTCAAGGACGAGCTCATCTTCCACTGTTTGGTATCCAACTAATTAAGTGATCACAAATCATTCACATAGGCCCAACTACCATATAGGCCAATATATACCTTCTTCTTGTCCTTCAATGGTCCCCTGAGAATCTTTGCTGAGAACCTTTGCATAAAAGACTGCAGACTACTTTGATCTCAGCCATAGCTTTCTTCAGCAAATGAGTCCATCTGGTACGTATACTTGTCATAGAGAACAGGAACCACGTGCAGGAGCCAGGAGCACAAAAGCTGTATGCAAAATCATGAGTTCCCACACATCAAGAAGAGAGAATAACATTGAACAAAGCAAACCATCATGGCATATCAGTATAAGGTTTCAATTAATATGATACCCTCCAAGACACATTGAAAAAATTTAGTCAAATCAAGCAAGCTTGATTACTAAAGAAATGGTTTGACCTTTAGAGAGGTTTGGCAATTTTCAAACAAACAAGCGCATCCAGCAAGCAAGAATATCTCCCATCCTCGATTTGGCACTTTTCTAGAGGTTGAATCAAAGTTCAAAGAGCACTGACTTTTGGTTTTGGAAGAATCTCGTTAAGACTAGACTGTTACAACAAGGCCTTTGTAGGCATATTAAGAGTGGCAATGAAACAAAAATCTGGTTGGACTCTTCTTTGCAGCACCTGGATTTATCAGCCCCGGTCAGGTCTCTTATGTTCTCTAGACCTAAAAGATGGAACCAGCATCTTATTCATCATATGTTTGATAGCACCAACGCAGAAAATCTATGCAACATCCCTATTTTTGATTCAAATGAGGTAGACAAATGGAGGTGAGGAAAGGCTAACAAGTAACAACAGAACACATTCAGTGAGCCTAGCATATAAGTATAGTACCAATTTTAGTATCACGGTACCTGGTTGCGGAAGACTCAAGTCGATTGTGGAAACTAAAGGTGAATGCCAGATTACAGCTACTTTTGTGGAAAGTGATTTCTCAAATTCTGCCTACTTGGGCCAGATTGAGCCCCATTCTTCATTTGGCAGATGATGCCTGACAGTCCCAAGTTGAAACTATTGAGCACCTAATGCTCGAATGCATCATTCCTAGACGGCTATGGAGCTCAATTCAACTGCTTTTGTGGATTCAAGTATAGTCAATTGGGTGAAAAAACATCCTACAGCCCCATCAATGGAGGATTGCTACAAATGAAGTGCATCGGTTCCAACTGTTGACAATGGTATTGGTAAGTATGGACCATATCTGGAGGTATCGAAACTCCATTCTGCACGGGGGACAACAGCATAATCATTTCTCATATCAATTCAGCTTGGAATGAAGTGAACAAGTCCAATTATGGCAGAGAACACTTGTACCTGCCAAAAGATCGAAAGTATATCATCTCAAAAGATGGAAACAATCAATGAATCCTTAACTAGCACTAGAGTGCAAATGCATTGGATTGATTTATAATTTGCATTTGAAATCACCGGGAGCCTTCTTATTACACTCATTGAGCAACAATTCCAACGAAACCGGGATGTCTGTCGAGTTTGACACCCAACACATTTGTTTTAAGTGCAGTGCAAAGGCAAACTACAGCATCAAGATCAACTAGGTTCACAATAAGGTTGCAACAAGCCCCCAATCACCGATCTTTACATTCACCAAGTTGAGAACATTAGCACAGACCTTCATGTCCAGGGCATTTTTGGGGGCACTTGTGGGAAGTAGAGGATCCCAATGGGAAGGATAGAATATTAAGTTAGAGAAGAAGAACAATTGATGCAAAAGCCTTTGAAGCCATGTTTTGAATACCAACTAAATTGTTTGAGTGAAGAGAAGATAGTGAGTGTGTGTGAGTATAAAATATTTTATTTTGTAAAGAATAGAGATGCTAGAACAAAAAAGACGAGAAATTTAGTTCTGTGAACTTTCATAGTACAACAGGTACCAACCCTAGATCCCCCATGATTTGTGGACATTTTTAATTGAGATAAAATCCATCTCCTAAATCATTATGGTCAAACCATTCTCCATAATAAGACAGCCAATGGTCTACGAACTATCCATAATCCATGTTGTGTCCAAATAATGACATTTTTTTCCTCTCTCATTCTATAAACAAATTTACCAAAACTACTCAAAGCATCATAAAATAATCATATACCAACAATAACTTGTTTGTAATATGCTGATCATCTGAGTACTGACATGTGAGCGTGTGATGTGTATATCAAATGGCTTTTTAATCCGCACAAATGGCGCACTAAGGTCGTACCTTCAAATTTCCAGTCTAAAAAAAGTACGGTGGAACTGCAGAGACAACCTTGAGTTTCTCGCTCTTCCATTGTCGAGTGGCATGAACGATCAAAGTTGACAATAAATGATACCCTCTGGCTCATATAGCTGTTTCTGAATATACCCAGCTTCTTTCATTTCGAAATTCAACTTTTCCAGTCCTTCATAGATCTTTTGGGATTCAGGGTGAGTTGCATCACCCACTGAGAAAACATGAAGCTCCTTATCTACCTCTACCCAACTCCACCCTGCACTCTTTCTTACTCCCTTTTGTTGCATCAATTTCCTTACTTCCGTCACTTCATTCCATAAACCAGCTTTTGCATATATATTTGCCAGCATTATGTATGAGGCAGCATTCCATGGTTCCATCTTGAAAAGTTGATATGCAGCCTCCCTTCCCAGCTCTACTTCACCATAACTATTGCAGGAGTGTAAAAATGAACTCCACATAACGTAATTTGGCTCATAAGGCATTTCCTCCATCAACTCCTTTGCCTTTCTAAGGTGTCCGTTTCTTGCATAGAGGTCAATCAGGCAAGCAAATTGGTCGAGTTGAGGAACCAGTCCATAGTCCCTCATTTTGTTGAAATATTCTATCCCTTTGTCAACAAAACCAGCATGATTGCACGCAGTCAATACGGCAGTAAAACAAATATGGTCCAGCTTGTTACCATCAAGAATCTCAAAACGCTCAAAGAGTTCCAGTGCATCTGCCCCTTTCCCACTCTGAGCATAACCCAGAATCATTGAAGTCCACACCACATCATTCTTCTCAAGGGTCTCATCAAAAAGAAAACGAGCATCACCAATGCTGCCACATTTTGAGTACATATCTATCAGAGCACTAGTTAAGAATACACTCTTCTCTGAACACAATTTAGTGACCAGAGAATGCACCTGTCTACCTTGATGCAGTAATGTCAGGCTCCCGCAAGCATTCAAAACGTTCGTTAAAGTATGATCACTTGGACTTGCATCCTCATTCCTCATTCGAATAAATAGTTTTAAGGCCTCTTCGCCGTATAGGTTTAAAGAGTATGCTGCAATCATAGAATTGAATAAAATAGTATCCCTCACTGTAGCCTCATCAAATAGCAACACAGCTTGATATGGTCTTCCGCATTTTGCATAGCAATTGATTAAAGAGCTTACTACAAAACTGTTATTGTTGAACCCAAGTTTCAAAACATGTGCATGGAGCATTGTCCCCTGATCAAATGTTTCTTCCACTCCCTTACATGCACTGATAACACTGACGTAGGTTAAACAATTAGGTTTGCTATTGGAATCCAACATTTCTTTAAACATCCAAATAGCTTCCTTTCCCTGCCCCATACGAGAAAGCCCAGATATGATTGACGTCCACGATACTTGATCATGCCTTTTCATGCAACTAAAAATTTTCCATGCATTCACAATCTCGTCACACTTCGCATAAAAATCAACCAGCGCACTGCTCAAAAACAGACTATCTTCATAACCACTTCGAACTACATGAGCATGAATTTGCAGACCCAAGTTCCAGTTCAGTGTTCTTGCACAACCACTAATAGCAGTACAGAGATAGGCAGCTTTGCTTTTGACATCCTTCACCAAGACCTTCCTGCGCCAAACTACAAATAGGATTATACACCAAAAACAAAATTTCTCAGAGGAGGATTATTATTCTGACTCCAGATAAGTATCAAGCGCAATTGAGCTTCACTAACAAAGGTTAAGGCAACAAATACAGAAACCAAAAGGAAGATGTGAACAACTTCATAAATAGTAGATATTGTACCAACACATACACTACGATAAAATTAAGTTATAGATTGATCTTTTGTTGTCATGCTTTCTCTTCTCTTAACGAAGGACTCCCCCAACGCCTCCCCTCCCTCAAAACCGATAGTTCAAAATTTAAAACAATTCGTACTGCAATTTTTCCGGAAAATTCAAGCAAAAACAAAACCGTAATCTTCAAAATAACACCATAATCTGATTTCGAAAGAATCTCCAAAAATTCATATAACTAATACCTTCCCAACCGAATCAGCAATGCGATCTATACAAGGCTCGGAGAATGGGGTCCCGTTTTCCCAAACCAGCTGGTCATTCACAGGAAGCTGAGATTCCAAAACAAGCGAATCCTTTTAGGAAAAGCAGAAACTAATTTCAATTTCAGTGTAAAGGATACACTTACGGGCTTGTCAGGGACGATGTATTTGCCGACGGGAAGACCCTCGCCGGCGCGGAGGCGAAGGGAGGAAGCAATTGAGCGCCCAACGACGCCGTTACCACCCATGATCCGCGACGCTGCGTTGCTCAATACCCTCCTAGTCAAAATTTAGGTTTTTTTTATTGGGCTCAATTTTATTTTTTTATTAGGCAATAAGATGGACAATTTAAGGAGGCTCCTAGTCACGTGAGAAACTGAGCCTCGCTGAGACCGACCGACGGAGAGGCGCAAGATGGAGGCGACACTAGCGGACCTCGAGCGAGTTCAAACTCGAATTCTCCGACGGATAGCAGAACTCGAGCTCTCTCACCTTCCTCAGAACCACCTATCTGAATCCCTCCCCGTCGCCTCATCCCACACAAACTGCGGGCAAGACAACAGCGGCACTGTTGCTCGTCTCTCTGCCATGCTCCGATCTAACGGAGTTAATGACTTCTTGTTCAAGAGAGTCCCTTCTGATTACTACGATTGGACTCTCGAGTCCCGCCGCGAGATTCTCGGTGCCGCCTCAGTGGATCATCTCTGCAAAAGCATCGTTTTGGTACACCATTTAGCCTTTCGCCTTTATCAATCGATAATTATCTTTTAACTTAATGCATTTTGTTATTGAATTAATTTGAACTCCGAATTTGCTTTTGGAATGGATGTTATTGTGATTGCTGGAAGCTATAAGTGCGGAAGTAGTGAAATTTTGAATGTCTGGTCAATTTTATTGAGAATGAGTTGTAGGGTCCAACCTACATTTCACAGATTCACTTCCTCGAAACAGCCTCTGCACATATTATACACAGATTATGATCGAGTAAGCTCTCTGTAGATCATGTCTGTCCCCGATCCCGCCTATTGGCTGGACATTGTGCATGAAAGTTTTTTTAATTGAAAATGAGCTGTATAATTAAGGTGCATATTTTAGGGCCACAACTTTTGTAGGAGGAAGCAAAAAGGAATCTGTTTTTTAATGTTAACAGAAAAATATGCTTAAGACAATGATCTGGGAAGAGCCTTATATTGACCTGGGTACCTTTTCAAAGATCAATTGTTATGACTGTAACAGTATTTCTTTTTCTCAATTATTTCTCATATGTATTCATGTAGCCCAAAAATGATATTTTGTGCTGGAGTTACTAAGAAATTATGATGATGTTCCAAATTTGAGGTTCAGGATGTGAATAATTGAATGGGATAGCTCTCTAATATGTGAAGCAAAGAAAGTATGTCTTGTGCCGTGGGCTTGCATTTTGTTTATCGTGTACAAATGTGTTTGGGTACCTTGCTTGGTAACATATGAAGGGATACCGTTGGGAAAGAATCAACTGATTCTGTATCAGAGTTTACACTTTCATGGTTTAAAAGTTACGTTTGCCTTGTTTTCCCCTCATTTGTTTTTAGAATCTCATTGCCCAAGTTTTTGTCATGGTGGAGGTACCCTATAGGCACGCTCTTATAGATCTTGTTTTGGAAAGGCCAGTGTTACATAAATTTGGGACCTGGAGTCTTCGGTGATAGAAAAGTAGCTATTGTGGCAGATGAAGGTGATGTTGGTGTTAATTGAGTCTTGTGTGAGGACTGGATAAGGGGACTGTGAGTGATAAAGTCAATGAGTTGATTGCTCAATTTTTTCCTGTTATTCTTTTCTTGAAGATTGGGTCTGCGCCGTGGTAGGGTGCCAACCACTGAACCAGTGGTTGCTCCTCAGACCTGCATTGTGGTGAGTTATCAACCACTGAACTCATTTTACTTCTTTTGTAGAAATTCGGAGTGCTTGGCCTATTGGTAAAATACTAAAATTTCTTCACTGCCACATAGGTTGAATTCTAGGAACAGCCTATCCATCATTCAGGTGAAAGATTGCGGACATCTTTCCATTCCCCAAAATTGCCCTTCATTGCGCAACCCTTGTGCATGCACTGCACGGGGGTGTTTACCTTTTAGGCTTTTACATTATCTAGAATGCAGTGGCTTTGTTTCAATCAGATGTTGATGATTATGGATGCTCTATGCCATGTAATGCTTCTGGAAAAAGAAGAGATGGACTCTTTTTCAGCCCCATTTTGTTCATTGGAAGGCAGAACATAAGAAAAATTCATAGTTATAAGTAACTCCAAATTAATACTTAATTAAAACCTCGAAAATTTCACCTCTTCAGCTTCTATATTTTATTTTGGAATTTCCTAGGAGTGTAATCATCCTCACAATAGGGTATTTACTAATTTTTCATTTGGACATATATAACCTTTTACATATTATGGTGAGAAGCATAAGGGTGAAATTTAAAAAAAAAAAAATTGGTCCACTGAAGATGTGAAAGCGTTGATAAGTGTAATTTGGTCTTGTTAATTTTCATAAGTATATTACAAGTTACAAGTATAAATGATTTTCACAATAATTCTGTAATGCCTTGGTTATTTAAATGATGCAGCATATAATTATACTAAATGGAGTTATAGCATCACTGTACAAGTCTTATCTACATGCTGCATTTGTTTCCTTCCTAATCATCTATCTTCTGTTGCTCTCAGGTTAACACTCAAGCCCCATCTAATGTTGTTGATTGCAGTGATCGCAATTATTCAAAGTATTATATCGTCGTTGTACAGGTACCGTGCACGTTTTTTTTTTTTTTTGATACATATTTTGAACTTTCCATCTAATTCTGCCAGTTTTATCTTCTTTTCCGTTGATTATGCTTGTGAAATTTTCTCCGGCATGATTTTTGTAATTGCAGTACACTGCTCGGTTCAATGCTGAAACTGTTAAAAACTTTCTGTATTCGCTCAATAATGGCCAACTATCAAAGAAAAAATTCAACAGTAAGTCGTCTTCTATTCATAAAAGTTTTGGAGATTGAAGCTAAGTGTCAAAAGTATCTATTTGCTGTAAACAAGCCTTTCTTAATAGTAATGTGTTGAGGGTCGATAGTAATGACTATATACTCATTTGTGCTTGGGTTCTTGGTGTTATATTTATTTCAGTGGGGCATAAATATTATCACCAATTGTTGATAATATGCACTGGTACTGGGTAGTAGTTCCTAGCATTGAGCAGCATGTGATCTGAACAGGGTTGAATTTTTTTCCCCCTCATGGTTTTCGAATTGGTGATATGACAGAGCTTTCTTCGCATGATGCAGTTAGCTTTAATTGATTTTAAGGGATGTACTATGTCTTTTTTTAAAACAAAAACAGCTATACACATTGGGCAAATTACCAACATATTAGACACCATTCCAGGGCAAGCAGTAGCAAAGATATAAAGTATTAGTAACATCTCAAGAAGCAGGGCACAAACCAAATAACCAGCTTTGCAAAACTGATCTGCAAGAGCAACAGGGAAAGTTGATTAAATAAATTCAGAAACTATAACAGCTCCTCCTCACTTCTTGGATTTCTTATATCCTTGAAATCATTCGTATATTTAGTTATTGTATAACTAAATATAATTGTAAGGTACTTTTCTAGTATCCTTTTCATCAGTCCTTGTACCAGAGGATCAAATTTTGACCAACTAGTGTACTTATATAATCATGACAATGAAACGATCAAACTACATGTAATTTTCTCTTCGATCTTCGATTGAGGCAAGAATACATGCACACAATTCGAGTTAGCATTCATGTTGGGTTTTTCTGATCTTGGGTCTTGCTGTAGCTTTAGACTTCACCCCACCTGAGTGCTGTCAATTCACATCACAAAAAGCCCCTTTGTAATGTAGGAGGAAGAGTACATGCATCTAACCCTCCATCACCTAGCAGTGACATGAGCCTTCGGCCTTGTGCACAAGATCATGCTGTTTGCTTGCTTGGTTTCCGTATGTCCATGACATCTTGATGTCTCAACACCTTTACACCATATTTTTTACTATTCATACACAAAGATTATAACTGAAGAGAAGCATTTATAGAATTCTCATGTACAAGGACATGGCCCCGCCATGCCATTGTATTCCTATTTGTAGCTTTTGGTATTATGTTGGCATTTTTCTCTGCAATTGCAAGCTTGTAGTAAAAAGTTGAGGTATTCAAAGATTTTAGTGTTTTGATGATTATGCAGTGAGGCTTGCTCCTGAGGAGACATCAGTGAAGTTGACTGGATATGGACACAATGCAGTGACATGTATTGGCATGCAAACAGATATTCCGGTAATATAATTTATGATTTATTTTTCTATAGTAATATTGCTTCATCTGTTTGCTATATATCACTGTAATAAATACTAGTCTATATGTTATTAAAACATGATACAATTTAAGAGGTAATGATGGTGTGCTGTCTATATGAAATAGCATTCATTTGCTCTTGACATAACATTTCAACGTGGTCATGATGTCAAAGCATAGAACATGTGCTCTCTGCGTATGTTTCCCAGTGGTGCTATCTCACTTGCATGCCTGTTTGACGCAACATCAACACTCGGGCCCCCTGAAAATGAATTGACCAGGCAAATACATATCCCTTTCTCACTTACAGTTACCATGGCTGGTTTATGGGAACAGAGCTTTGGATGCATTTAAGAAGGATTGTATCCTGCTCTAGATAAATTATCATCTCGTGAACTTAATATACTTGTGAATAAAATCAGTTTATCCTTCAGGCCAGCTGTTTGGTTGGTCCACTGCTACAAATATCATGTCTGTCAAATGTGGGATAAAATATGGTGGTCCAATGCATTGCTGGTTTGATGGTAATGATTGTCTTGCAATTTGCCACATGAACGAAATTGGGTGGCATGATTGTTGTTGTGTTGCCAAAGAACTTGGCAAGCCAAATATCTGGACAGTGGAAAGATAGTGTTTGTCTGTGTGTGGATGCGAATTTGTTGGGCATATAGTTCCTCTGTTTTAATGACTTGCATGATCACACTGTCAAATATTGGTAGAATCATAATCTTTTTCGTTTCTGCTTGGTTCTTGCCTGTTATGCAGAGATACTGACTTCTTTCATCATATTAATGCTGTTAATTGCATTTAAAATGGATGAATCGCAGGTGATTTTGGATGAAGCAATCGTTAAACTGACTCCTGATTTCTTTTGGTTGGGTGGTGGTGAGGTTGATCTGAAGCTAGGAGTGAGGACTTCAGAATTTATCAATTTTGTGAAGCCTTTCATTTTCAGCTGTAGTGGTGCTTAGGTTTCTCATATATAATCATTTTTGGACTGCATTAAGACATTATTTAAAGAAGCTGACAGAAGAACTTGAGAAAATCCCATGGTCATCAACTCCTCAAGAGGACTCGGACGCTGCTTGATATTCAACTGGTGGAATCATTGTTTGGCCATGGTCCGAATTTTCCATATTGCCAGTAAAAGGTGATTGATAGCTAGTCTGCCAATTTGGATGGCCATGGCGGGGAAATATATGAAGGGATCTTTTACATCGTATACTTTGAGCTTCCACTTCTCAAATTCTTATCATGAACTACTATGGAAGTAGATTGGTATTTTATTATTTAATGAAGAATTTATTGCAGATTATGTTTGGCTCTTATCAGACATGAAACAGGATATAGGGGTGTCCACGGTGAAGTCAATTTCGGTTTTTTTATATAAAAATAACCGATCAATCGGTCGGGTTATTGACGGTTTAGTTGGTTTTTTCGGAGTTTCGGTTGGTCCTCCCTAACGTATTTTTGATGATAACCGATCAATCGGTTCGATCCGAGCGGTTAATTTGGATAGCCTAGATCTACAACCTTGAACATGTCAATGAAAAAGGATCTGATTTACATCAGTTCATAGTCATAGGCCAACCTAGAAATGCATGGCTAGGAGTCCCAAGTTGAGTCTTCATGGTGGAAAAACACAATGTGCATTCAACTCAAAAGGAGAAAAAGCGTCATACAACTACCATATTCATTTCTCTCGACACCAACAAACATACTAGGAAACATGAAGAACACATTCACGTTGTGTGGTCTTCCAATCACAATAGCACCAACAGAGAAAAAAATTAATAACAATGTATATGGGTCCATTGATGATTGATCCCATATATAAACCCAATCATGTTGAGAAAATGACTTGCCAGTATTTTTCTTTCTTCACATTCGTTATCAAGGCATGAATCACTTGCACGATAGCCTAGTTGGTTATTTTTCCGAACCTAAGAATTACGTAAAGAATCTTGTCCGAAGTTAAGACTTCGATTCTAAGCTGGCGCAATTATTTCCAAATGGTTTGAGTTGGGTCTCGTCTCAACTAACCTATCGGATAGGTTTGTGCGTGTCTAAGCTCAGATTTCGACTTAGTGGGTTGTCCAAAAAGAACATGCCTGTTGAGTTGTTCCATTACTAATTCCTGGTTGTTTTCTTATTCCCAACAAGAATCAAGATCACGGTGCTTCTTAAAGTAGGAAACCCTTTATTACTCTGTATATTCATTACATAAAGTTGACATATATATTCACCGATGAAAATTAATTAAACACGAGGTATATATATAAGATATAAGAGAAGAAAATCAAGTTGTCTGTGTGTGTGTGCGTCTGCCTAGGACTTCTCATTGTGAATAGGTGGTTTGCGATGGGGTTGAGTGTAGTCCATGACATCAACGTGCTCCACAGACTCATCTTCTTTCTTGGAATCCACTGGTTTCTGGGTTTCATCATGTGGTGTTGATGATTCTATCACTGACCTTCCCAACTGCCTCTTCGATACCTACGCATGCATCAGAATAATGAACAAAACTGCCTTTTCAATATTTACTCAAAGAGCCGTGCTAGCGACAGATAAAAATGGGATAAAATCCATCCGGGTAGAGCTCGAAAGTGGGACGAGCCCACAAACCAGGATTCCACAAAGAAATATCTATACGGTTTGGTTAAAATTCCCAATCTAGTACACCGTATGCCCAGAGAGGTAACCAATTAGACTATTGCACAAGTGATTTACGGTGGTTATCTCAATAAATGTAAAAACTTCCAAGCAATATATAGTAAATTCTTTTACATAATAATTCATTAATTTACCTCTGTTTTAACTGGCTCTTGAATACCTTTTTGCAAATACACCACAACCCTATCGTCTCCTGCAGAAATCAGCACTATCTTTAAATAACAAATCAACAATGGCTTGGTTGCCCAAAAAAACCTCAAAATTCATAACATGCATTCATTTGAATACCCACTCCGACCCAACCTTTTTTCCCCCTATTTCAGCCTCTATTATATCATCATCTTACCTAAAATCAATGTTGGATTTAAAGACACTCTGCAGAAATCCTGCATGCTTGTTGTGGATGCGATTTTTACATCCAAAGGTATTGTTCGTTCTAGGATAGCCCCAATCTCCCTCACGGTTTTATTTTAGGAAATCCTGACTTCCCCACTTGAACTCGCGTAACCTCATTAAGTGGGAAAGTGATGAGTACTCAAATAATCATCTAGACTAGTTGAGCAATCCCGTGGATGCAAAAACGCATCCACACTTGTATATTTTGTGGTGCGCATACATACATACCTACGTATATATGTGTGTGTGTTATATGAAGACAAGTAAATAGAAACAAAGAAGATTATTTTTTGGGAAAATAGAAAACCTGAAGTTTGCGTTGCAGTCTCATCTTCCTTCATCAAATATGCCTTCACTTCCGAACTCTCAATAAGCTTACTGCCACCATAATCTTTCATGACTCCTTGTAACATTGTAGAAACTGTAAACTCCTTAAGCTTCCATGTGGTTGCTTCCTGTATCAAATCCTGACATAATTAGACCTAATTCACAAGCAATAATCACATGTATCAGAAAGAAAAAAAAATGATATAGTTTCTAACCTTTTTGGTAAGACCCAAAACTCGAGCATTGCATGCATGCATAGAGAGAGAAAGAAGAAGGAGAAGGATGAGAGAAATAATAGACATGATGAAGAAGAGAGTTTTGTAAGTTCAAAGACACAGAACTATGATCAATGGAGTATTGGGTTTAGAGAGAGAGAGAGAGATAGATTGTGAGGTTGGGTTAGGTTTTCTAGGTATTTGTAGGGGTTGGAGAGGCAATAGTGCATTAAATGGTAGGGATTTTGTGTATATGGGAAATGAAAATACCTTCATAAAGAGAACATGCAAGTGTTTGGGGTTTGAAGAACCTTGAAGACGAAATTCAAGATATTGGAGGGCCCTCTTTGTCTCTTCTTTGATCCTTTTTTTATCAACTTGGAGGGGCCACATTGATTGAGGTCAAGAACAAGCATTATAGAGGTTACGTAGTCATTATAAACGTGAATGCATGCATGGTGATGCATAATAATAATTATTGCATATATATATATATATATATATGTATGTACACTAAGAGAGGAATTTACATATCTTTGGTTGTTGATATATATAAATAATTCGATTATGGTTTAATTGAACGTTACGTATATAATATAAGAACAACAACATAGAAATCTATATATATGTATATGTGGCCAAATAATATGGATTCGGAGGTTGTGAATTCAATTTCCACTATGAGCGATACTCTAACGGCTACACGCGCTATGATTTGGTATTACTTAATTTGTCGTCATGTGACAAACTTTTGTGTGCGCGGACTTGACGATCCGAGTTTAGGCCCATATTAGCTGTCCAAAGGGCAAATTTGTATTGTCTTGTTCTCATTACCAATATATATGTGTGTGAATATTTATATATTTTTTCCCAACATATAATATAATTAAGAACAACAACATTAATTATGATTTTCTATGTTGTTGATATAAGACCAACCCAAATTAATTATATGGTTATTAATCAATTCTTAAAATTAAAATGGAGATGATAATATCTCATGATTTGGGTGGTCTGATTATTATTATTGACGTGGAAGATTAGCAACGTTTTATAAAGAAAAAAAAAGAAATTAAGGAGGAGAAATAAACATGGGACACATTATATATACATGCCGGGAAATCTACATCCAAAACCATGTGATTCTGTAAACAACTCCATTCCTACTCCTTGTGCTTCTCTCAGACAATTCAGACCGACTAGAATTCGTTTTAAAAAAAAAAAAAAAAAAAGAGATGATTTATAGATGTTTGCAATAGTCCACCATAATTAATTTTCTAATTATTACAATTAAAGAAAATTGTGGGTGTATGTATACATATGTGTGTTAGAAGTTAGAACTTAAAAGAGAGATTGAATAACACTTGGGATGAAAAGGATCTCGCCATGGATTTTTCTCGGTTGAATTCGAATATATTTTCAAAGAAGCCTTTACACGAGAAAGGAAAAGGACACATATCTATATATGTTGCTCTTTGATTCAACTATTTAATTGATTCAATTGACATATATATATAATACAATCTATGTGTTTTGTTTTTATCATCCTCCGAATAGTCCGATCCATGTATGTCCTGGTAGACACATACATGGACATTGTCAGAGACGCTAATTATCACAGACAAATTACTTTGAAATCTGAGAACTTTGCAATTTCCGAAAGCGTACAATTCTCATCTAATAATGTGGGAGCAGTGTGTCACATCACATCATATTTTTGTGTTTTCTCCACCGAATTCATTCTCCATCATTGGATAAGAATTGTAAACTCTGGAAAAATCCATAGCCTTAGGCTAATGGAGGTTGTACAACCCAAAGTTTTGAATGCAAAAGATTAGTATAAAGTACGTAGTGCATTCTCTCTCTCTTATATGTTAAATCTCTAGAGTTTTACAGTGACAAGCATTACTCAGAGAGTGTCAAGGGAGGTAGGGAAGTAATTGGTGGGTGACATAGGAGGACCTACAAAGGAATGGGACAATAAGAGGCAGAGTTTGTGAGTGGAGACAAAGGTGCATGGCTAAACCGTCACTTGCATATCCTCTTTTGGGACATCCCCACCCCCACCACCGTCCCTGTAGACCAGGCATGCCACCTGGATTCTAGTACATGTGCTACTCACATGACATACCTTTGCCATGTCAGACAACTATATATTGTTCATCTCCATCGTCCCCCTTCCCGTCTTTTTTATATTTTACAAAAATGATAAACATCTTAGCAATTGGTATTCCAGTTATTCCAATTGCTGAGTTTAATGCATAAGATCCAAGTGAATTCGTAAGTTCAATATGTCCCACATGATGCACATGAAACATATGTGTGTACAACTCAACAGCAGGGATAACTGTGATACCGGTTGCTAGAATCCCTATCATAACTGTTTTTTTTTTATAATTAAGAATGACAACATACAAATTTATCTTTGGACATTTAATATGAATTTAAACTCGGGTCGTCAAGCCAGCATGCACAGAATTGAAACTATACAAGTTTATATATACCCTACTAATATAGGACTAAATTCATGTCGTTAGGCCCGAACATACATAATTTTTCTTCCTAACGACACGGCATGATAAGTTCGATAAAAACTCAACGTGTAACCACAAAAGTATTGCTCCCAATAAAAATCGAATTCAAAACCTTCCGAGTACATACAATTTCACTCCAAAAAAATTCACCACTAAACTAAGTCCCACTCAAGAAAAATTCACCACTAAACTATCACCCGAGTGATTATTCCCCTCTTGGAGTCAATAGTCAATTTAGCTTCAAGCAAGGGCAAGAAACAATGTCCTCACCACCTTCAATTGGTTTTTCTTTCCTCATTGATTTTAGCATCAAAGACAAGTTGCAGTACATGCCTATGGTGCTCCCGGTAATCATAACATAAGGGTGACGCCTGGTCCAGTACAAAACTGAAAGACCAAAATAAAATGGAACCATTTTTCAGTACATTTAGCCAGTTAAGAGGTAAAAAGGTTCAATCAACTCTGCCACCAATCCTATGGCGAGTCCATGATCACAGCATACCAATCAAAAAGGCCTGAATAAGAAGACTTCACAGGCATGCTCAGGTGGCTCTAATAGCGAACAATGGACCTAAACATACAAAAATTGTTGCAACTCTCGTCCTGTACTCTCGTCCTGTGTTTCAGCCTTTCCTACCCAATGGATGGATGACCATCACCGATTATAGCGGATAGGAAATAGTTTCTGAAACAAAAAGCTCAGTCGCTCCAGGCAACCTAAATACCTAATATTAGACATCTGTTTCGGATTCATTCAAGAGAAGTAATGGACCATACTTGCTGTAAACCAAAAAACTAATACCTGAAGAAAGAATGGAGACCCGGGTATGGATATCTCAACATAACTGCAATTAATTCTTAATATGGAGCTTCGTTTTTGTTGCTTATATACAATATAGAACTGTACACGATACCATTAGAATAGTTTATTTAATAGGGGCAATGCAGAAAAGGAAACACCATGATGAAGAAGGCAAATCTGAAATTGATTGAAACAAACAGGGAATGACAAGAGCTACTGTGAACTCTCATAACCAAATGTGTTCTCTCCACTGTAAGTGACATAGAGAAACCCGTCTTCATCTTTCTTCTCCTCATATATGGCAGACATGATTGCACCTACAAGAGTTAAAAGAAAACAGCAATGTTGTAGGATGGTGTCCAATTAAACAGTCCAAAAATCCAAAATATCTATATCCAAAACATATTTAGATTGATATTAGTTTACCTGTAGGAGGGAGGACATTGTCCACAAATATAAAGATTGCTTTTTCTGCACTTAGTTTGATCCTTTTGCGGATAACATAGACAAATTGTCCAACAGTCAGGTCAGCTGGTACAAGGTACCTGTGATTTTCACGTTCAGTCTATAAGAGATTCTCTCAATAGCAATAATCATAGCCACAGCAAAAAAGAAGAAAATCTTTAGCAATTTCTCAGCAAAAAACTATCAGAGAATAGAAAACCACCAGTAAGCAGACAACAAATAACTACTTTCAAGATGGCCACATAAGACCTAATAATGTAATGAAAATGCGGCATCTACATGTTCTTTAGGGAGATAAGGATAGAGGTCTTTAATTTAACTCATGTAGTCAAAATCAATTGTAGGAAGAGCACTGCGTTGCAATGCAAGCTGCTTCTCACTATAGCCAAAAAAGTTTTGACCTACGATTGCCAAAAAAAATTTCCACAAGTAGAATGATGTCATGATTTTCTATACCTTAGTTTTTCATCATTTTGAACTCTTGAGATGTGTTCAAAGTTCAAACACGAGCAGTTATACACTCAAATCAGAAAACCAGTTTGAAGAATAACATAGACATCAAGAGGGCTAGAGGTCAATCAACACAGGGATTAAGTCCCGTACTAGTTCTGCACAAAACAGAAGTTTCCCATACCACATCTGTGCTCTAAGGTGATTTCGCCAAAAGTCTGATAAGACTTCTCATGTACTTATACTAGTGTGAAATTAAATAGAGAGATGAGTAAGAGAATCTACAACCATCAATAATCAAAGCCTACTTACTTCTTCTTGTCAATGTTTGGTATGTCAGTTCTCTCAGATTTCTCCACAATCACCTAAAACATCAATGGAGCAAAGTTGGAGAGAAGTCAGCTTGGGTACCACAAATGATCCAGAAGTTGTCCAAATTCACTCAATTTATGGCACTATCAATGCAACTACGACAGAATCAAACAAACTTTCACAATTGATCTTGCATATGTTTTCCTAAAACAAGTGAGACATTTGGATTAGCTTCCTTAGCCCAAAGCTACATATTTAATTAAGAGAGAAAATATAATGTCGGACATTCGAAATGCTAATAGACACACGAACAGAGTACCATAGAAGTATATTATGCAGATTGCAGATTAATTAGTATTCTCTTTTTTTAGTTTTGTTTGATAGTCTTTAAATCATCATCATCACAAGCCCTTCAACCTCTGACATCTTAACCACTTTGTCATGGATTAGGGTACAGAGAAAGCTCATAGTTTATTTTTACAGCCATAGAGACAATACCCCATAACAGGACCCAATTTCAACAACAGCATCACATGTTAAACCACTTCCTGAGAATTATTGCGAACAGCAACAAAGACTAATTCAGGATGATCGTAGAATCCCGGCATAAGTTTTCTTTTTTGAATGATAAAAGAAAACTAATAAAGCACGTGAATGTGCAAAACAAACTACAAAGAGGCTAAATTAATGATCTGAAGGAAATGGTCAGTGATCACAAGTACAGAAAATACCACAATTTCATACTATTAAAACTGTCAACCAAGGATTCTCTATAACAAAAGGTTCTGTTGTTTCTTTCCTTCCGTATGAGCCACATAAGTTATACATATGTAAACACATTGCAAAGGTTTTTACTATGTCAACTGATGGAACATCCAAATATGAGGAGTGTATCTATTACTAAATGTGTCTTAGGGAGCAAGAGAGAATAAAAATATAACATGAAAAGGCCAAGTTTGAAGGCTTTAAACAATTATGTTCCGAATATGATACCATAGGCACCATAAGACTCAAAAAAAATATCAATGATAAGTTATTCAGCTTGCGCACATTTAATTCTGAAAAATTACAGTGCCAAAGTCACTCTTACCTGACTCTTCCCAAACCCCCAACATTCTTTTAATTGAATGAATATCATTATCTGGTAGTTCTTTGGACTCAATAATTGAGCCATCAGTTTGTATTTGGAAAAAAAAATCATATTTTCCTTATCCCTGGAGCATTAAGTTCATGCTAGTAAGCTAGTTTTTGTGCCTCTCAACAATCGAAGTAAAATGGACAAGCATGTTAAGAACAGCACATGCACTAGAGGACCATTTGCAGAAAACAGAAACATACCCACAGATGCCAACACACACAAATGAGGAGCATGTGTGTCTATTTGTGAGGAAAAATAATTATTCGGAATGCCGACAAAATTGTAAATAACGAAAGCAAACGAAAGAGACATGTCTGCACATTCTCTAACCCCATTTTTTAAAAGGTATAAAGGGAATATCTATAAAGGGAACATGTATGAAAGGGCACCAAGGGATGCTGCCATGTATAAGAGTGCACATTCATATGTATAACCAAAAAGAAGTAGCATATTAAAAATTCAATCAGTTAGGTTAAACTTGATGGCATCTATCAAGTACCCACGCAAGAGTTCAGTAACTTGAAGATTTGATAGAATACACGTTTTTAAGTTATTAATACCACCCATACCTTAACCAAAGATTCATTGGACTGTAAATAAATCTATGCTTTTAAACTAACAATCTATGCTTTTAAACTAACAGACTCCAAATTATGGTCTTGAAAACAATATATAGACACAAGAAGCCGACCCAAGAAAAAGGAACTGCAGGGCAGACACATATACAAGTCCAACAAGCTTGCAAACTTCAAATGTTGACCCACTATTTCAATGCAACACCCACTTAAACAAGTCACATACAAGGCTGTTATTAGAGTTGGCAATCAATAACATCAATCAACAGTACATGAGCAAAAATAAATTCTCACCGGAATCCTATCTGGGTATTTCTCTCTAATTCTAGCAGCCTCTGCTCGCCTCTTCTCTGAAAAGATAATACACATAAACTCAATAAGCATCACAGATCAAACATACAGTTACTTCTACATCCTATGTTTGATAGCAAAGGACCAATACATACCCAAATCATGCTCTTGCTTAAAGTAACTCTTCGCCATTCTCCTAAAAAAAGAAACATCCAAGATGAGTGAAGGAAAAGCTACCTACCAACCAACCAAAAAAAAATTGAAAATTTTATCTCATGAATCCCTAATAGCAATTCACCGTGCACAACAAATTAAAGATTCAATTTTTAATAAACGAAACCCCAAATCTCAAACCACCGCATACTAACTGATGATCAATTACCGTAGATTCACAGATAGAAACTCATATCGATCATCGATACTTTTTATGAGGGTTCCAAATAAACGAGAGAATCGCCGACTAGACAGTAGAATTGAAAGAGAAATCGAAGCACAAACCTTGTGAAGATGAACAAGAAAAGAAGAGGAAAGAAAGTAAACTTTTCGATCAAGACTCCTGAAGCTCGTGCTTACGTTGAAGATAATGGCAGTCGGCCGAGTTTCTCAACTATTTTTCTTTTCTATAATTAGATATATGGTATTTGATTTTATCTAAACAAAACAATAACTCGCAAAATAAGAAGTCATACAGTGTCGTAACTCGCACGATAGATTACGTGGGCCTCAATTTTTGCGGGCCCAGTCCAAAGTCTATATAATATGTATAGTTTTTTTTTTTTAAATATTACTCAAAAAAATGTTTCCTATTGAAATTAAATTTTAGACACATATATATTTAATACGATTTATTATCAATCGAGTCACCTCGTTGATTATGTAATATGTATAGATGGGCCAAATAAATCCGATGGAAGATATAAAATCTAGAGAATTCGATGGTGGGACCAACAATTTGTTGATTGATCCAGACTTCTAGAGGCAACAGGTTGATTCCAAAGAGGACGAAGAATATGCCAGGATCTTGCCTTTTGACCCTGAAACGGCTGCGTTTTTGTAACATTGTTCCCTCATTTTTATTTTTTTTTATAATCTACAAATCTAAGTGCACTGTAATTTCTATTCCTAAATTAAGAAAAACACTGTTTTTGAAGAATATTAAAGTGGGCCTAAGTAAATTCAAAAAGTGGACTCCTTAGCCCATGATTTAGTCAAATGGGCCGTCAATCCATTGGACTCATTGCATTTCCGTATAGGGGAGGTTAAATGTTGTGATGACCGAATTTGTCTGATCCAAATTATTTTTGTCAAATTTAAAATCAGGTACGAGCTCAAACATATAAATCTTATTTGATTTATTTGTTTGGACTCTAACTTCGATTAGATTATTGTTCGATTTATTTATCTAGATTTAAATTAATCAAGATTTAATCAATTAAGTATGTCCAAAATTCAATTCAGTCAGGTCCAAATGTTATTGTCCGACCCAAAACCAATTCCGACCCGATTTTTTCTCACCCCTATTTCCGGAAAAGTTCTTGGAGGAGGGAAGCGTGAGTAACCCGAGAGCGCCCCCATAATAAATCTTGTTCTTCCTCTGAGATCCTTCCCCGGAAGCTTGCCTTACAGGCTTACACTGACCAAATCCTAATTTCGTAAAATTCTGATCTTCTATTGAGTCAAGAGCAAAGCTCGTCGTCGGCGGAGTGATGGGCATAATAAGGAGCGGCTTCTCGTTCATAACGGGAACCTTGTTCGGAATCTATGTGGCGCAGAACTACAACCTTCCCAACATAAGTAATCTGGCAAACACTGGTCTCGTCATTTTCAAGCTCATGGAGGAGAGCTACCGCAAGCCCAAGAAGAGTGACAGCAACGAAGATTGATTGATTCAGTTCGACTGGATTCGATGATTTGTTTAGAAGTCAGGTTTAGAACAGTTCTTAATTTAATTATGCTCCATTATATTCTTAAACCCGTTCAATTGAGGGCTTAATGACGGAGATTCGATTTTTGATGTGAATTTTGATTTCCATATCTTATTAATGGAAAATTTGATTATTAGCTATCTCTTCCTTTCTGTTTCGAATTTGGGTGTTTATTTCGTTATTTCTGTATAGTTTACTTGAGTTATTGGACTACAGAGAAGGCACTGACTGAAACTGATTTTAAGTACGTCTGAGTGATTTGGGGGTTCTTACAGAGTTGGCATTTTTTATCTAGCTTCATAGGCACAGTCCTAGAATTTTATGCTGAGAATGAAGCCTTTGTCTAGCTTATTAGAGGTCAAATGGGATTTCAAAAAGTTACAGTGGTAGAAAAGGCTGTTAGTTCGCACCCATGGTAATGTTTGACATGGTTTAACAGTATGAAATTGTTTTATCTAATGACTAATTTACTGAGTCTAATCTTAAAATCATTATCAACGATGGAGATCAATATATAGCTTGAGCTGTGAGTGCTTCACCGGCAAGTCTAAATTGTGGATTGATGAATGATGATAACATCATGGGGGACTATTGTCAGCAATGCTTAAATGATGGCCGTTGGTGCTGATTTCATTTATTTAGGGATTGCTTGGGAAGAAGATTTAGAGGTGTTTTTGGTAGTGAGGTTAGGTTTTGTGATGAAGTAACCTTCTTTGGGAGACAAATAGAAGATGAAGTGAATGTTTGGGAAAACCTTCCCAAAATAGGTGTTGTTTAACCTCCCCTTATTTTCAAGCAAGGTTAAACACCTCACATCACCCACTATCTCCCAAGCAAGCCCTTAATCTAGTACAATGTTCTGTTAAGTGTCAGGATGCAGAATTTCGGCAAATAGTCATCCCCTCGTTGTTTGTGTACCTGTAATCATATTACTTTAGTCTTTAGTGACTATCAGACTTCCCTTTGGAATCCACCCTTCCCCCTGAACGGCTGAGCAAGCTTATTGATAGACTACCAAGATTTGGAAAGCTATTTCTAATGCTTACTTTCATGAGATGGAATTAATCAAAAGCTATGGTCAATTTTGTTTTGATTGTACAAGCTTTCTGTCTTCCAGTTGTTTGATCTCTTCCTTTGCAAGGTTCCTGGATATTGAACAAGTTTATATGTAAATTCAGATGTATAGCTTCAATTGGTCTAGGTTTGACAAGACACTTGTCTTTGACTTTGCATATAAATTGATAATCCAGGAAAATTATTGTGTTTGGTCAAGGAAAATTTGAGGATCTGTCTACAAAATTATGAACATTACCTGGGTGGTAGCCGGAACCATCAAAGAGCAGTTAAAGGCTTGGAATTTCAATTGCAAATCAAGGGAACAAGGAAAGAAACTGGGTGGACTCAATTCCTTTATTAGTATGCTGGTTTATTTGGATAGAAAGAAACTGGTGTCGTAAAGAGCCATATTTAGGTTACTTTCCAAGGAGCAATGTATCTCGATGGCTCGACTATACCTAAAAAATAGGTAGGCTTATCAGAAAGTTTGATCACCTGTGAGAATTCTCTGATCATTTGGAGACCCGTTCAACCCATGTTGCTGGAAGAATTTATTGGGTCATTGATTTTATGATGCAAATTTAATTGTTCATTTTACATTGGAATAAGTGGTTTGCATGCAAATTGGAGACTATAGTAGGAAATATCACAGATTAAGAGATTCTTCTGTATCTTTCTTACTCACCCTCACTTCTGAGTAGTTGGCTGCTAATTTTTTTTTGCTTTGCTGGTGATGTGCAGATATCTTTTTTATACTAACTATGTACCTGGATGCCTTTATTGGCTGCATGTTTGAAGGTTTGTTTCATGAAATTATCTTAGGATTGCAGAACTACTTTAAGCTTTATAAGATAGGATTCTGTAGGAAGCTTTATACAACCATTTTTGTGTTACAGATTTGAAAGGCTTTCTCCTCATTGCGAGGTTCTGGAGTTCACCTGCCATTTTATGCATCTTTGACATTATCTATCCCATGATTGAGATAAAAAATTTTGGGTATATATACGAGGACTCTCTCATTCACCCATAAAAAATCATAATTATTGTCCATGAAAACTTCGAAGATTTTTCTTCAAATCTCTTCTGGGAGAGCCCAAAGCATCATAGGCTCATAGTTGAGGAACCAATTGTATGATTAAGAATTTGTTGTGGAGCCTCTATCTGAGTGTGCATCTTATTACATTTGCAAATGCATGGATAAATTCAAGATTAGATTTTCCTCTATGATTCAGAATTTGGAATTCTCTTAATGGTTTGAAACATGCCAATACTAAATATATCTCGTAGAGGCTAGTGAGACTGAAGAGTTATGCATGTTAGTTTGCCAAATGCTTTCATACACGTGGATATATTCCTTCTGGATGTTATACAAGTGACTGGTTCACAGGTTCAAATGTTTAGTTCCCTCTAAAATCATAGTCTGTCTTCTCATTTGTTGTTATGTTTAAGTTTTATTTATTCTTTTGTTACAAGATAATGCCTCAGATGGTTTGAGGCTCAAACTTTGAGCTTCATTTATTGCGCTTCTAATGTCAGGACCAATGACTTTGTAAAACTTTTTTCTTTGTCTTTGCTAGCCAATATCCACACATTGCCTGACTAGTTACTAATTGATTCCTCTAGTTGGCCAAGTTCGTTTGTTATTGTTATGCTGTGATAGCAGCTCTTAAAATTTTGATATGGGATACTTGAACAGGAGAGGACATTGTCTTATCTGACTTGAGATGTAGTTTGCATGTGATCTTGGATTAATTTTTATTACATTACTACTAATTTTAAGGAGGAGGAGATGGTGCCATAAGCTGTTGGACAGGTGATTTGATGTAAAATTTATTTTCCTTTAAATTTTTTATATTGCATACAATCTCTAGTTCTGCCACAGCTGGGCTAATGATATAACTAGTTGCAGCTTCATGAAATCTACACGTAGTTTCATTTTCCAAGGCATTCATTATGTTACATAGTGACTGTAATCAGATATGTACATGAAAGAGAACAGATGAAACACATCTAGATAGTTTTGGCAGCAAGATTCATAGTCACGTAAATATCAGCGGCTTCTGTCTTTGGATTGAGGCTTGTAAAGTTCACTCTATCGTTAGGTAGAAGTCGCTTGAAATAGAAGTGTCTTTTTTCTCTGGTGAAGATGGAGCAGTAGACAATGGGTTCGTCCGCTTGTGTAATGAACGCCACTCATCAATACTTGCCATTTGATCTGGATCCAGATTGACTGGTGCTCGGTGTTGTAGAAGTTTCAGAATTTCTTCAGTTTGTCCTAGAAGTAAAACTGCATGGCGAACGCTCACTTCTCTCGCTTCAATGGTGCTGCGTAAACACTTCAGAGATACAACGCGTGGTAAATTAGTGAGACATGCACCAAGAATATCAGAGATTGTCGCCAACAGTTCTTCAAACAATCTTTCGGGTACCATATCATTGCTGTTCTTGTGCTTTAGCAGAACTGTTTGGCTAATTCTATACATGGAATTAGCTGCCAATAATTTGATGGGCCAATATGAGGGGCGTTTATTTAAACATTGATTCAGGTGCGTCTTCTTAAGCTCCTCATACTTTTTCTTTGCAGCATTTGAAACTCTTTCTAGTACTTCTTTCGTGCTTTCCGCTTGGATGGATAATTTGTGGAGATCGACATCTAGCCATCTATGATGTAGATCAACCCCCTGCCACACAATACTTGCTGCCCTCCTGAGGTTTAGCTGATCTTGTTTTGCATCCAGGAACTCTTCTATGAGGTTAATGTATACTAGGCCTTCTTGTACGCCATGTATCAACTGTTTGGCTTGGAGACTATTGATGTTCGGAAGCGCTAATGCGATGCTTGCCAGAGTTACAACAGGAAGGGCCCAACAGTTTGGAGGTTGTTGAGAGTCCAAAGAGGGAACGAGGTCAGTGTCAAACTCTTTCACTCCCTTGAATGCTTGTGCACGTGATGACATATTTAAAATTTCTTGCAGATGCTTGGGCTGTTCCTTCTTTCCTTTCTGTATCCAGTGGTCAGTAGCATCACAGTTACCCTTCATCATCACTTCAACTAGTGCATTCTCACCTTCAAGATGCAAAACAAATTGACAAAGATCCTGCCTTGTTATGCCCCGTGACTCTGATTGTGAGTCTCCTGACTCAAATGAAATGCTGTTGTTGGGTATAAACTTCTTCTTCAACTCTCTGCAGCAAGCCAAAAGAAACAAGACCCTGCTTATCAAGAAGATGGATAGAAATTGAATCATTTTGCTCGCCAACACAACTGCCATTTGTATTCCCAAACAGAGGTCCAAGAGTTTATTTTTGGCATCATGGGCAAGTTTCCTACAATACCTATGACGGATTCGTATTCTTAATGGGCAGTCTTTCATTTCCAGTAGCATCTGGATCCAATACCTTTCTACCTTGATATTTTTCCTGTAGATAATCTTCCCTCTTGTCGGGCACCTGAAATTTATGGCAGTGAACCATCTAAGAGCCGGAGCAATTGTACCAACTCCCACTGCAATGGTCTGTGAAAAGAGTACTAAAGTGGCTGACCACTTGTAGTCAGACTTCCCACTGCAGAATCTGAATGACTGGGGCATCAAGTAATAACGAAGCATGGCTTCTGTTAAGACTAGAGCACCCAAGAGACAGAATGCACCAGAGGCAATGCAGGTTGCGGAACGTCCCATTACAAATTGCGGGCTAGAGGTATGAGCCATCATCCAATGCTTCATTAAATCTTCTTTGAGCTTCTGCAAGAGTGTTCTCTCAGAATCACTGTAAGCTTCTTTTGTAGCTGAACACTCTTGTTCACTACAGCCTTCTTTCAGAGCTTTTTCATGTTTCATCTTGTACTTAATTTCTAAATATCGCTTAATGGTTGGCACAGTCAAAGCAGAAGAACTCAAGATCAGGAGCAAAACAAGCATGAGGAAGGTGAAGAAAATATGCTCAATCCTGAAAACATAGATAATACCAGTACCCAATTGGATGCAGATGTTAACAGCCACAGTGATAACAAGTATCGCCAACGCTACAACGTTTGTCAAGATTTCACTGTTCTCCATGGTTCCTATTGAAGGCATAGAATTACCCATAATTGTACAGAATAAGGCAGCACTGCTGAGTTTTGCAAGCTGATCCAGACCACGAGGCATGGGGGTGTTGAGATCCACTGAGAATTTGATTGCCACTGGTAGTATGGTAAGCGAAGTCGCGTTGAGAGAGAAATACTTGCTGGGAAACCAGAATTTCCTGTTGCGGAAGCCATGGATGACATCTAAAGCCATTGCAATTGCACAGGCCACAGATGCTGCTGCTACATAGAGGCCAATCCAAGGCATGGGGTCACTGAACTTTGATTCATTCATGTTCCCATCAAGGTCGCAGCCGAGTCTACCCATCTTCTTAGATTTCGGCTTCTGGTTCTGCAGTACTCTATAATCCTCTCCTGGGTTTGTTAGATTCAGAGTGGGCGTAATGAATGACTTCACAGACACCTTTGTTGGTTGGAGTATTGATGAATGATGATGTATGATTGCTGAAAGAAGTTGTAAATTAATTATATGCGTAGAGCAGCCATGGATTTGATTGGTTAGCTTTGATGATGGGGGGTCAAGCGTTTGTCCTTTTATTGGAAAGTCAAAAAAATCAGAGATATTATTATCCAACCAAGTATGAATTCTCTGGAATAAAAATACTTGAATGAGTGACGCAAGACCTCACAACAATTCTAAAATCCAAGGACTCTAGGCGCCGGGGCATGGCCGTCGTATAAGAGCGCGTTAATATAATATCTAATCACTGAAAGATAGGGTGGTGTTTCAATTTAGACATTTTGATTGTCGAAACGTGACGCTTCCGATATTTTAATTATCAAAGCGTACCACTTTGATAACATGAAGTTTTAAATTGTGTCAAATTAATAATTTTGACGCAAGCCCTTACAACCCAATGGTAAGCCCTTACAACCCAATGGTAATCTACTTATACTCCATTTTACATAATTTGATTTGCATGCCCTAAATATTATTTTGCTATTTCTCTCTCACCATTGTCATATCCCAAAATTTACTATTTCTCTCTCCTCCCCGATCCAACCTCTTGGACTATATTTTGGTGATTCAACGTCGAGTGGATCGGTTAACGATGTTGTCGATCAAATCGGCAACACTGCATGGTATTTAAAACTATGAATAAAACATATATAATAAAAAAGATAACATATCAACAAGTCGAAACAGATGACATATTATATTAGCATATCGAAACATATAACATATCGGTAGATCCCATATTTGAATATATCATAAACAGATCAAAAAAAAAAACCACAAAAACTACCAAAAATACTTATGTGATCGCAATTGAAGGAGAATAACAAGATCTACAAGTCTCGTGGTAAAGATGAGCAAATCCAAATTCGAATACAAATATAATCGAAATGAAAAAAATCACAAAAAATTGACATAGAAATTATCGAAAATACTTATGTGATCACAAACAAAAGAGAATAACAAAGGAAATACGAAAATCCCAGTGATCAAATTATGTTTTGTTAGATCTAAAATTCATTTGGGGAAGATGAGGTATTTTAGATGATAAAATAAATTATTTTTACTTTTTATCTTTTATGGAATAATTTTTAAAATTTATGGATTTTATAAAATAAAATTTTTTTGCCCGTTGGTTTAATTGAGGAATTTCTCTAATTTTCTATTTAAACTATATATTTCTTTTTTTAATAAGAAAAATAAGTAAATAACTCTCCTAAATCTTGTCCTCTGCAATTTTCACGTTTAATCAAATCAAAGTCTGTGATCTCTCGCTCCAGTCTTTCATCCGCCGGAACGTTCCCCTTTAGAAGGTACAGCGATTCTCTTTCCGTCTATTTGTCTCGCTTGCTATTCACAATTTAATCAGATATCGCTAACCCGTGTACGGGGGACACGAGCAATCGGCTTCTTAAGAACCCTAATTCTACATGTAATTGAAGTTTCTGCGAATTTCAATTCCATTGCGTTTGAGAATTCGAGCTTTTACAGCATTTATTCTTGTTTCCATATGGACGCGTGGGATGTGTTAATATTAATCTTTGCAGACTGGGTCAATGCTTTAGAAGATCGGGTTGCGTTAATGACAAAACTGATGTCTTCGTCCGTTTTTGGTTTTTTTATTTGTTAATTTTATACTTTGTTTGATGTCTCTGGTATATATCCTGTCGTGGAACCTTGATTTTCATATATATTGATACTGAAAAAGTTTACAGTTGAAGGCGTGGATATCATTAAACATGGGAGGTCATGGAGGTCTTAATATCCTTCCCCAGAAGCGATGGAATGTGTACAACTATGATAATCGAGAGAAAGTGAGGCAAGATGAGGAAGCTGCTGCAAAAGAGGAGCAGCTAAAGCGTGAGCAGGCAAGGAAGCGCGATACAGAGTTCCGTCTCGAGCAACTCAGGACTGCACGAGGCTTGGCGCCTCTAATAAGACCTGCAGAGTCGGCCACCAAACCTGAAGAGCCAGCCACCACACCTGCAGAGGCAGTCACGGAGCTGGATGAATCACAGCCCAAATCTGGCCACATTAATCTCTTTGAAGGTATTAAGATATTTGACCCGATCAAGGTACTGGAGAGTAAAGGCGGAGTCAATCAAGATGAGCCCAAGAAGAAGAAGATGAAGAAAGAGGAGGTGAGGGTTGTGACTGAAGAAGATGAAAAATATAGACTAGGCTATGGGGTTGCTGGGAAAGGAGTGAAGCTTCCATGGTACCTTGAGAAGAAGAGTGATGATTTCAATGATGAGAGGGGAGGGGTTGATAAGTCGTCAAGTGGGCGGAAGGATGACGATAAGAAAAGTGGCAAGAAAACATTAGAACAGTTAAGAGAAGAACGGTTGAAAAGGGAGAAGCAAGAGAAGGAAAGGGAACGGGCACTGATTTTAAAGAAGACCGGGAGAGATGAGCCTGTTTTGAGGGATAGGTATTATAGGAGGTAAATTCACTGAAATTCTAGTTCTACTTTGGTATGTTAGTTTTGTTCATGATCTTTGTATCTTAATAAGAGTTTTATTGTATTGTTACTTTTGTGCACTTGTAAGGGACTAAGGGTAAATGTTTTATCTTTGATGTATTGAAATCGTGGTTGTGCAAGTTCTTGATTCCATATATTATTGAAGAATTTCAGAACTGTTGGTGAAATTTTTGCTGCTTATTTGATGAGGTTAGTCAATATACACCGTTATGCAATACGGAAAAGCCTTTGTTTCCATTATGCACCAATGCTCTAGGGAAAAGCCTTTGTTTCCAATATGCACAAATATGCTCTAGGGCAGAGATGGCCTTTGTTTTGATATTGGAAAGGCATTTGTTTTCAATATCTTCTACTCCCCCTGATCCCTCATTTTGGTACTACATTTGTAGTGAAGGCATAGGGGTCGCTAAAAGAAAGAGATTATAGGTGTCACTGGAGCTCTGGGAACCTTGTATCTAGCCTTATCATTTTACTTCCACTCCGGTTCCTCTTTTATATATGGCATGTGTCAGTATGCTTTCAGGGAAAAGGATAATGTGGAATGATGTGTGTGGGCTAAACCTATCTTTACTTGCTATTGAATATTAGGACCGTGGTAACATCTTTCTGGGTCCTCCACTACTGTTTATGGCACTCAAGTCTTTTAGTGCTTACATTTTTTTCTTTTATTCCTTGCTCTTTGCATATTTGCAAATCATAGCTGTTAAAAGTCCCATAGTTGCACAATATCTGAATTATAATTACTTTGGAAATATGATAAGCTTGGACAAAAGAAATAAAGTTTACCAATAGCTAAAGCTGATTCTCTGCTCCTGAATCTAGAGCAGCCAATTTTTCGATCTTAATCATACACTCTGTACTTTGATTTGGGTAGAAATGTTTATCCACTGTGCATATTGTTATAATGGCCCCTCTCCTCCCCCCGCGGGTTGTGTAGGTGATTAATTGTGCTGTTCTGAGATCAATGGTTAACTCAGGTACTGATTCTTGATTTGCAAAACTTGTGTCTGTAATTGCTGCATATCTTGTTGCCTGTTGGTTATAGTGACTGGTGGAAAAAGGAGTGTACTGTTTCAGAGGAAGTAGTTGAAATTATTGAACGGAAGAAAACTTTTATTATGCCGGTAGTGACATTTTGCTTCTGAGATTAGAGACCTTAGTTTTCTTCCAATGTACTGTATGTTACATTGCAAAAGTTTATCAAGTTTCAGCAACTTCGTTATCTCAGCATAGTTGGTTTTACCGTTTCATAGGATTCGAACTTCAACCTGTTCGAATTTGTAAGAAGTGGTCACCACTAAGCCAACAGTTCCTTATTGGTTTGAGCACAGTCTTCTGTCGTCGATTACAATATTGGTTGCTTGCAAGTGATTTGTATCTTGCCTACCTTATTTGATGCACATACAAACACAGTCAGTGTTCAAGATTCCTTCAGAAATGGTTGAGTGGGCAAGAGAATTACTTGGTCTTCTGATGGGATGCAGGCTGTACTAAAAATTCTGCTTATTTATCTTCTCTTGTTTGTTTAGCTTATCTGAACAAATTCTGCCCTGAGCAGCTAACAAGTTACTATCAAGAACTGTTATACTTTCTTCCTAAAGTACAATTTTTCTTGTCAAACAATTTAAAGTAATGATTGGTCCATACTTATTATGCTGTTTAGTTAGATCAGCTAATTTTTCTAATCTAATTAAGCTCTTTTCTTTTGATTCCTTTGCCGTCTCCAATAAAATATAAATTGCTTGCACATTTGTTTAAGTTCTACAGGCACATGAAGCCCACAGCTGCAATGTTGGGACAGATTGGGCAGGTATTGGTGGCCTTGGCGTGCTAAAATTATCCAGCTGCCAAGTATGAAGTTTAAACTTGAAATTAGGTAGTCAGCGTGGAAAAGTACAAGAGCTGATGAGCATTAATATTTAAAATCTTATCTTATTGGTTATGCATCCATCAAGGAAATGCAGAGTCAATGATACATATCAAAGAAAAAGGCTGCAAGTGGAGCAAAGTTTTGATAGGGTGAAGCCGTCAACTCCTGGGGACATAGAGGAGGAAAGCAGCAACAATTGTTGGTGCTTGCTCTCTTGGATACTCCAGGATGATGAAACTGTCGAAGCAGTCTCTCATATATAGTGAGAATCTGACACTTCCCTCTGTAAGTTTCTATTTTGGCTGCCCTTTTTTCTACTGAAAATTCTGTCTATGGTTGCCTAGAAAATGAATTGCTTCATCAAGATAGGTTTTTAGCTTCCTCTGTATTGTTTGCGGTTTAGTTTCAGGTGATAGTAATCAAAGCGAGTGTGGGATGCGGCAGATGCCAAGAGAGAATATGTCAAATTATTTCAAGGATGACTGGTGAGAATTTCTATCCTGGATTGTTTTAGCAATGATCACACATCTTGATGATCTTGAGTTCATGAACTGTATTTCTCTTCATTACCAAATGAGTTTTTTTTTATGGAACCACTCAGTAGGAGTCGTAAGTTGGTTGTCTCTCTGGACTTAGATCCTATGTTGTCCAAAGTCGGGGGTTCGAATAACCAGCTAAAATATTTCCTTGTAAAATCATGTTTTCGTGGGCTTGCCCCACTTCTGAGCTTCTACTCACATGGGTTTCGACCCAATCTTACCTGTCGTCCAAAAGTCATGCTAGGCTGGGTGGTTAATCGGTTATCAAAAAAAATTTTTTTTTTTTATAGATTGAATAGTTTCATTCTTTATTCTGCAGAATTAAGTGAGTACACAGTGGATGTCCATAATAAAGAAGTGATTCTGAAGGGGAATTTCAGAAATAATTGCAAAGGCAATGATATTGAATATCTGGAGATACAAATGAAGGGAAAATGCTGTCTGCTGCGATTAATAATTCACTCTTTTAGAGCTTCTTGCTTTTGGGTTTGGAGATATATATGTCAGTGATAAGAAAACATTTCAATGCTTTTGGGTTTGGATATATGGCAATGAAACAATAGCTATTGAATAAATATAAATAGTGTTTGAATTACATGTACACTGTCAAGAATTAATTCGTTCGAAAACTGTAGACAAAATAAGTTAACATTGATATGGAGTTCAATACAGTCTCGTACTTCAATTTTTCTTTTTCGTATGGATATAAATCAATATTACTCTGGGCATCAGCCCCAAGCAATATTTAAAATTGTGCAAAATGCTATTACAGAAAAGAAAAAAAAATCATGATCTTAAAAGATTTAAGGGGTCCACGATCTAGAAGATTTTACATGCCCACGGCCTAGAAGAGCCCAATAGGTCCATGACCTAGGTAGATATCCTCACAAGCCCACAGCTTTGGTGACCAAAGAACCCAATAAGCCTGCAACCTGGACAATTGCCATCAACACATGCCCACGGCTTAGGCAAACACTTAACACTCTACGAGCCTATGACCTTCTCAAGAGCCCAACAGATCCATGGTCCAAACAACTACCAGCTCAACAAATTCATGGCCCTAACATTTTTATAGGCCCATCTCTGCAGAGTTATTATAAAATATTTTCCTCCCAAAAACGCGTTGTAAATGAACGGTATGAATTAGAATTACTTATGGATGATTCATCCATTGAACAACCGTAAGACCGTACGAATACCCCTCATATGTGAGTGATCAGTCCATAAGAACATAAAAGCTCACACAATGACAACAATTTCTCTTTAAGTTTCAATTCGTGATTTTGATGCTCCACCATTTATTTAAAATCGTAGAATCTGCAACTTGAATCCAATAATTTAAAAAATGTGACACATATTTCAAAAGGCCAGCAGAGGCTTTCCTTTCCATTTTATTTATTCTTTTTTTTTTTTTTTTTTTTTTTTGAGTTACAACTAAAGTAGATATCCAATAACCGCTACAACACACTACCTAGAGTATTACATCCAGGCAAAAAAGTGTGTTGTAGGTGAAACTTATATACTACTTCAGAGGGACAATCCTAACCGATGTGGGAGTACGCAAAGGTAAACAGAGGCACTTCAACCACATATCTACACACACACTCCACTCACACAAGTGAGCTACACAAGTTTTTTTTTTTTTTTTTTTTTGAGTTACAACTAAAGTAGATATCCAATAACCGCTACAACACACTACCCAGAGTATTACATCCAGGCAAAAAAATGTGTTGTAGGTGAAACTTATATACTACTTCAGAGGGACAATCCTAACCGATGTGGGAGTACGCAAAGGTAAACAGAGGCACTTCAACCACATATCTACACACACACTCCACTCACACACGTGAGCTACACAAGTTTTTTTTTGAGTTACAACTAAAGTAGATATCCAATAACCGCTACAACACACTACCCAGAGTATTACATCCAGGCAAAAAAGTGTTCCATTTTATTTATTCTCATAACTCATAAGACTCATAGCTAAAACATGCTACAACTCTGGGCCTCACATCAAACAAACTAAAAAAGGAAAAAAAAAATACATAAAATCTCTTGCAGAGTTGCAGTCTCTCCGCAAGATTCACTCAGTAAAACATTTACTCGACCTTGACCTCACGAACATCCTTCCTCGCCGCTTCTTTCACTTTCGGCACCACAACCTTCAACACTCCATTCTTCATTTCTGCTTTTATTTCATCGGTTTTGTACACATTCAGTGGTAGATCCAGCCTGCTTGAGTATCTCCTCCCACTCTCTTCATCTTCTGCTTCTCTGCCTCCCTCTCCTTTGATTATCAGAGTGTTCTGCTCAACAGCCACTTTTACGTCCTCCTTGCTTAATCCAGGCATGTCTATTCGAATGTGGAGGGCGTTCTCGTCTTCCTTTACGTCCCAGCCTCGCATGGATCCGCCTCCAACACTGCGAGATGGGCCGGTGAAGGGGTTCTCCATTAATTGATCCATCATATTCAGGACCTGACTCAGAGTCCTTGTCGGGGAAAATGGATCCAGCACGTCTGTAAAACCTAATTCAGAGAAATCGAAATCAAACTTCAGATTGAGCAGCCAAAGAAAACCTAATTCCTCTGTAACAACCTTAATTTAAGCGAGACCGATCGTTTTCTTGAATTAAAATTTTTAAAAAATATAAACAGATAGAGAGAGGATGAGAAACACAACTACCTGGGAAAAAGCTGGGAGAGGTATCGCGGCGGCGAGAGACAGGCCGATCAGAGTAAGGGCGGCGCTCAACATCTACACATCGGTCACTGTCATCTACGCTGGTCACCTGAGAATTGGTGTTGAAGGATCGATATACAGAGGGAGAAACAGACGCATAGCGAACAGGGTTACTAATCTTGGACAAAAGGCTCGAGGGGTTGGCTCTTCTAAGCACAATTGATGCAGCCATTTTAGACCAGAATTCTTCTGCGATGTGTGGAGAGATGGTTTTCTGTTTCTACTGTCGTTCTCGTGGGTTTAAGGAGGGTTTATTAATAGGGGAAGTGGAAGATATGAGGTGGCGTGGGGAAGGGGAAAGAAGAAAAGTGCAGATGGTTCTAAGCGCAGCCAGAATGTTCTAGAGTTCTCAACTAATCGGTGCTTCTACACAATTTCATATATTTGGATAATTTAATATTTCCTAGTTTGTAGTTCCTAATATATTCTCAAAATTATCTACTAAACCAGTTTGTAATTAATTTTGAAATAGAATTATAGCTCGAAATGGAACAAACCCCGCCAATAGGGATAGCAAAACTCTATTCCGTCTTGTCCTACCACTATTAACTCAAGTTTGAACATAAGTCATATGTTCGAAATTCCAATCCAAACACAAATTTTTGTCCGATTTAAAACATGATTCAGGTCCAAACACATAAATCTTATCCGAACCCAAACCCGAATTAGATTATTATTCGATGTACTTGTCCGGATTTAAATCAATCTAAATTTGGCCAATTAAATACGTCCAAAATCTAATATAAGTTAAGATCCAGACATGTAAATATTTCAAAAACATATACTGTTATCCGACCCAAAACCGAGTCAGAATTAATTTTTTTCCCACCCCTACCCACCAATTCTCAAGGAAAAAAGAAAAAAAAAGGTTTTTAAAAAAAAAAAGACACCATAAAGATTTGTATCGATACAATTCTAAACTCGGTTTGTCAAATCCGCGAACAAAAACTTTCTCACCTAACTACAAAATAAGTTGAGTCAAAGTTCTAACGGGTGGTCACAAGTAAATTGTCATTGTAAAATAGGATCACAAGAATTAGATGCAAAGCTTACTAATGAGAACAAAAAGAACACCATTCCATGAAAATCGAGAAGTTTCGAATTATCAGCTGTCCTTGGCAGGCATCATTCCCAGAGCCCCTCAAGATTATTGCCCTCTTTAAGTTACAAGAAAATACTGCTAGTTAATAAAAAGATTTGAGCCACTTAATGATCCTCATTCAGATTTCAACAAGCCGAGCCGCAGAAGCTAAACTAAAACCCTACCATAGGCTAATTAGTTTCCTCCCATTTCATCATCCTCAATTCTTTCATCAGGGAAAAATGGGGAGAGGATGGAAAAAAAAAAAAAGGAAAATGATCTAGCAACAAACATGGGCTTATGTCTTCTTCATGATATACCCCAGGATTATGCCCAACAAACCAATGAAGATGATCAAAAGGAATGACACACCACCACTGTTCTTGTTGCCGCCTCGCCTCAAAAGTTCCTACACACCATAACTTCAAGATATAAGCATTTCTCATCGTTCAAAGGCAATGCCTAGAGAGAGAAACAAACAAAAATTCTTGAACCAACAATGAAACAAAACCGACAAGAAAGAGTAAAAAACAAGAAGACAAAATGAGGACGATATAACTAGCAACCAACATCAGGAAGTAGCATAAAGCAATTCCCGATCCGTTGTTTTTTGTTTCATTGTGGTGTGTAATCCTAGGCAATACCTTTGTCATTCAAACTTAAACAAGCCCCTAACTTGGCATTGTGGAAGAAAAGGCAACCACAAGAGACACAAGGGTAAAAATTAGAGAGACACTAGGGTACAAATTAGCTAGCTGTTTGAAGAAAACCAACTTAATTTACTCGAAGCAACTACAGTTTCAGAAGTTTTAAATCCATTTGACCGCCTATCTTCTACGAAAATATAGTTGTTAAACTACTATTTTTTTCAGTACAAACAGAATGTCAAATGCAGTTAAATCATACAAGTTGAACGACGTACCACAGACCAGGCACATGCAACCCCCTATTTCTACGAATAAAGGGTCACATTGATAGAATACTGGACAACAAGAAACGGATCCGTGACACAGATCATGTTTTTCAGTACAAACAGAACGTCAAACGCAGTCAAATCATACAAGTTGAACGAAGTACCACATACCAGGCACATGCAACCCCCTATTTCTACGAATAAAGGGTCACATTGATAGAATACTGGACAACAAGAAACAGATCCGTGACACAGATCATGTACTTGAGCAGTCAAACTCACCTGATTAATTTTTCACATCACCATCCCAGTGTACCTGGGTTAGCTACAGACCACAGCCTACATTCGTAACTATATTTTATTGGTCTTTCACTTGAGTCCAGGAAAGTGAAATAGAGAGTATTTCTCTTACTCATAGAACAAGGGTTATCATCCATAACAGAAGGGAGAGAAAATGTCAAAACTTATGGAGTGCTAACTAAAACTCCCTTAAAAACTTATGAATCATGCATATATATCAATAGAACTTTTGATTAAACAGCCAACAATGACAAAGCAATGAAAAATTAAGCCCCCACATCCACAACTTGAGAAAGAAAATGAACACATGTGAATGTAGTGCCTGTTAAAACCCTCACCAGTTCTTTTCTAAGCTTGTTGTTTTGTTGAATTGCGTTATTTTTCTCCTCAGTCAGCTTTGAAATAAGAGCTCTTGCCTGCAATTAACTACTGGTGTCAATACTCTATCAAAAGCAATACATGGACAATCACCAAATACATTTGCAAGTATATGTAATAGATGGGGGGTGGGTTAATAATAAAAAAAAAAGTGAGAAATTCCGCACTTAACATCTATGGATAACTTGATGAAATGCAGCAAATATAAGGAAAGAAAATCTCTCCAGATGAAATTTGCAAACCAGCCATCCAACTGAAACATATGATTGGCTCCTCCAACAAGTAATGTTGGCACCCCATTGGCAACTATGGTAAAAATAATCAGTCCAAGGAGTTTATTCACCCTCTTATGTGTCGGTGTGTCCTAATAAAATGATGCCCAACATATCAGATCTCTCCCAACAATCCAACATGTTTACTCAGCAGACACTCATAAATTATTTAATAAAAAATACCAAAAAATCAACCTTCAAGCTATGATCTACTTCCTAGGCTATCACTTTTGTTTTCAAAAAATTATATTAAAGCCACATAAAGTAGAGCATTATTTGAGTTCTGACATAATCACTCCACCACATTCTGTAAAAAGGGTAATCACAAGCACAATTCCGGATGAGAAACTATGACATGATTCCTTCAATTTTCAGCATCTCTATTTATATTGAACAAAGCAAAACTTGCCAATGATGGTTAGTCTTAAAATCAAGTCTGCTAATTCCACAAAAAGCACCAATTGAGCATAACTCAGTAACCGTCGTCAGACCACGAAAGCATACAAATAGCTCTAAATTAAATGTAAGGCCGAGAAGTTTCAAATTTGACAAAAGACTAGCTCCAGAAGCTTTAGGAAATAATCTCTATTGTGCAAAAACCATAATCAGGTTGATCTGTTGAAAGGAATTAGCAAGACAGCAGAATGCTTTGTATAGAAATCAAGTTTTCTAGTTACCAGTTAAGAGAATTGACAATAACAAAGGTTCTTCAAAGATTATCAAACGATAGACACTACTATTAAAGCCATAAATCACAGAATATGTACATTAAAGCAAGCAAATGTAATTTACCTCTGAAGATTTCTCCAGAGGTTCAAGCCGATCAGCAAAAGATCTCGAACTCTGGATTCAGAAACAGAGTGAAATTACAACATTTTGACACCATCCGTACATAAAAATCACAAAGGTGAACAAAGGGAACATCTCAAGTACTCACAAGAGAGAGCTCAGCAGTACTAAAATTCCCATTGTCTGACACAGAACCCCTGGGTGAAGACCCTTCCTCTGATCCTTCTTGAACAGGAGAAGGAGGCTGAGGTGGAGAGACATAGACCACTCTCAATTTGCACTCCTGGACAACATGCCCTGCCTCCTTATTGAACTAGGACAACACCACCACAATAAATAGATTAAAAAAACATTCACAAATTAAACCGTTAACACTTGAAAAGTAATATTCAGCTCAACATATTTACCATTTCCGGATATATATCTTTACTTGTAGCTCCCTCATTAACTTTTACACTCTGAAGGAGAAACTTGTCCTTGCATTGCATGTCAGGAGGAGCCTCTTTTTGTGCTTGCATAGTCACTAATTCAAGACCAACCACGCACAACTTATCATCCAATCAGGAAATTAGGGAAAAACTATAAACTAGATGTAAGAAAATGACTGCAGGGAGCACCTATAACATCACATGTTGACCGAGGCAACACGACGCCTGTGTTTGGACGAACGCAATACTTCTTCGGATTTGTTGTTTTAACCTAAAATGAACAATGTGAGATTCAAATGAACAGGTCAAAATTCAAATTTCCATCCTTTTTTAGGTTGCCGAGAAGACTTGTGAAAAGAAACTTCCAAACATAAAATTTTGAATTTGAGATACGAAATGTGAATGTCTTGCTTTCTAATGCCGGATAAGGCATAATTAAATTGTTTATTCCAATATTTACTTCTGGCGTTTGGATCCAACAGACGCAAAATACAAGATTCGCCAATCATAATTCTCCCTTTCATACAATTTCGCGGAAACCAAACAACGAATTACGGCATTAGAATCAGAAAATGAAAGCGAAATCAACGAGAAATACCTTGAAAGCCACATGTTGATCAGTTTTATTAGACAGCTGAAGAGAACAAGAGATCTGCTTCTTCAGTTCAACTATTCAAAAAAAAATCAAAAAACGAAATCAACAACAAAAATGAAAACACAACGGAAAGTAATCCTACAGAATAAAGCCAGATCTTGAAGGGGAAAACTCACAAGGAAATTTGAGCTCTAGAGGTTCGATACTGAGAAGCTCTCCGGTACTCATCTCGAACCAATCAATCAATCAATCAAAGGCCTCGGGAACTGAACTTGATTGGAAATGTTTGTTTTGTTAATGGAGATCCGTAATTGGATTGATTGCTTCCAATTGTATTTGTGGATTCCCGGATCGATTCAGCTTCTTCTGCTCTTGATCTGGCAAATTCTGGTGCAGCAGATGCAAGAATTACATCAAAATGTGTTATGAAGGCGAAAACTACCTGCCCTTCTCTTTTGGCAATCCTACTTGATAGCGTAAATACAGGAATGCTAGTATGCTATTGGCTATTACTCGCCATTTCTTTGCCAAATTAAAAATGATTTTCTTTTCTTTCTTTTTTTTTTTTAACTTTCATTTTAGATAATAAAGATAAAGATGGTCGGATGAATTATTTAAGTTTCCATTTGGCCAAGAAAAAAAAAAGCTTAAGACCACTAATTTATAGGGTTTATCATGGGTCGGGTTGATTGATTATCGACAACCGACCCGATCAACCAACTTTGATTAAAATGTAAAATCATTATCTTATCCAACTTTCTGGGTCGGGTAATGGTTGTCAACAGACATTGTCGGTTGGTTGATAGGTCCGATGATATGTACACCCGACCTTTTTGTTTATTACCCACTTTACGTATTTATCTTGATTAGTTGGTTTGGACTTTGGGATGGGTAAATCTTTGGGTTTGGGTCTCTTTTGAGCTTTGGAGTGTGTAAATCTTTGGGCTTAGCCTAGTTTGGGTCCATAGTTGTTAACAATTAACAAATATTTTAATATTTAAATATGACAACCACTATCCAACCCATCTCTATATGAGTCGGATGAAATTATCTGTCCGACTGATGAAATTATCGGTCTGACTGTGTGGATTGATTGATGGTTGATTATCGGTTGGCCAATAATAATCAATAAAATCGATCCATGGTAAACTCTACTAATTTATGATCTCTAACTTCAATTCTGTTAAGTCCCCCATCAATTGGGTCTCCCAATCAATCTTGATTTATGAAGCCAAACTTATCCCTAACTATAAAGTCTTTTCATGAATCTAGTGAATTGGGTTTTGACCCTAATAGTTGGGCTTGTCCAGCGAGTTGGGTTTCGGCCATTAGTAGTAATATTACCTCGTCGACTCGAATTTAGACCTATATCGATATTCAGAGGGCGAATCTATATATTATCGTTTCGATTAAAAAAAAAAGTAAATATATGCTACTTCAATTTTTTTAAAAAAGGGAACAAAGTGATACAGCAGAAGAAGAGCACCAAAAGCAAAATCGCAATAAATTCTTAGATAAAGCATAATTGAAGTGAATAGATTCTAGTATTCCACCAATCATTTAGCTTTTTCCTACTGCTCAAAAGAGCAACCAGTTCCAGCTGCGTTTGTACTTTGGCGTAGGTACAATCAAGTGGAAGTTCACTTTCCTTAATCTAGTCTACCTTGTGTTTGTTTGGCCCCTTTATTACTTTTTGCACTTTTGGGATGTTGCTTTAGATGAGTTGTTTTAGAATCATGAATGGGGAAAGAGATTGGGGAAAGAGACTCTGCTGGGGCTAAGAAAAGTGGGTTTCCTTTGCAGGTGGGGGTTATTTCTTTGTTCTATAACAAATGAGCTTTTGCTAGCGAGCAAGTTCTATTATCCAATTCATGAAACAATTATAATTTTAGTCCAAATTTGGGCCAAGGGTTTTGAGTTTTACGTACTGCCTCCATGTCATTCTGGGCCGGGCTGAATGTTTAGGGATGAAAACGGGTAGTTTCGGTAGTGTTTTTTACATAAATTTAACCAACGTTTGGTTCGCTATGAATGTCTGTTTTGGGTTGTCCGGTTCCCGTTGAAACATCGACCCAGCATGACTTTGTTTCTTCCAAACCCAACTACTAAGGGCCGAAACCCATGGGTCAAAGCCCAACTCACTTGGACTTGGGAAAATGCCTAATAAATAGGTTAAGGGTGGGTTTACCCCTTATAAAGAGGGTTATTTTACCAACATCTTTGAATGTGATATTTTACACATAGGAAGACAAAGTCATGAGGCCCGATATGAACTGACGCAAAATAGACAAAATATTACTAGTGCAAAGGGACGGACGGTTGCATGTCTAATTGATGCAGGGTCAGATGAGATTGAGGAGATTACTTGGCGTCGTGAAGACGACGTGGCGTTGCAATTCTTTGAGAAGTTTGATCGCATGAAGAATACCAAGACTAGTTGGGAATAAGCTGGTCATATGATTAGTTTATATTTTTGTTCTAATTATTATTTCATTTCCTTATTACATTGGCTTGAGGTTATTATAGTCTTTTATTTGGTTTGGACAAGCTTCCTGCGTGAAGTCTATTAGTATTGTCTTACTAGGGTTTGATAACCAGTTTTGATATTATTATTGAGTTAATTAACGGCCGTTTGAGAATTCGGTTGATACCCATGTTCCTAGTTGCAATAAATTACGTTTGTGGAAGAGTTGTGTTCAGCCCTAAAATTCTTCAATTCCATACGGATTCAAGCAAAATCCGGCAAACTTATGAAATTCAAACAAAGGGATGCATGATTTGTTTGATGGTATTTGATTCTGTAGAATGTTTGGGTGCCAAGAAAAATCACATAATGCAAGGAATCCATGATCTAAAAACTTTGGGCTAGGCCTAGGCCCAAGAGACCCATTAAAACTATAGGATCCATAAAACTTGTACGTAATACTCTAAGAAAATAAAAAAAGAAATCACCCTTATTAAAAACAAATTAAAGGAATTAATTGCGATATATTTTCATCAGCACAATGCACCACAAATTTGCATCGTAGACCACTATCAGATCCGATTTATCATTCGTAGAGACCTCCTCAAGCTCCGGCCTCCGTGGCTTAAACTTAAGCTTCATTTGATAGATAATTTTATCAGTGACGTATATACTGGTAGCACATCTACTGGACGATAATAGTAACAGATATGTTGTCTGAATAGTTGGTAGTGTTTGGATGACGTACGTAACGAATTTTGACGGTGTTAATGTGAATTGGATGGAAGGACTGAAAAATAACCCAAGTTGAAAAGTATCGGGACTAAATATGAATATCGTCAAACCATAGGGATCAATATTGTATTCAACCCTTTTTTCCCATGCAACTATGTTTGGATGATGTACGTAACGAATTTTCACGGTGTTAATGTGAATTGGATGGAAGGACTGAAAAATAACCCAAGTTGAAAAGTATCGGGACTAAATATGAATATAGTCAAACCATAGGGATCGGATGGAAGGACTGAAAAATAACCCAAGTTGAAAAGTATCGGGACTAAATATGAATATAGTCAAACCATAGGGATCAATATTGTATTCAACCCTTTTTTCCCATGCAACTATGCAAGGTACGTGAATGAACATTGGTTTGTGTTTCATAGATAATTGAATAGCCTAGTAATGCTAAAACTTAGATTCCAAGCTACATGTAAGCTTATCAAGATGATTCGATGGTTGTATATAATACTCAAAAGCCTTACACAACTTGAAATTATTTTATTTTTTTTAAAAAAGCTCCAGGGGATTGTAATCTAAGAGAGACATTGCATTTCTCAAGGTTACATGCATGAATGCGACCATATGTTTATCATAATTATCAGTAAAAATGTTCTATGTATCATTTACTCTTTAATGCTATTTGTATACCTACGTAGCCGCTAAGGTCATGACGTATGAATTGGCGCCCAATATTAAGGTGTTGTGTATTAATTGCAAGATATATTCCCGCGTTTTTCATTGGAACCATGACCTCGTAGAGATGGGTACCCAAATACCAACTTAGACTACATGGATATGGGTTGTGACAAAGGTGGAAAACCCATTTTTTGCATTTGGTATGGGTTGTGGGTTGTGATAAATGATGCTCAATCTTCAAATGACACCAAATATTAAAAGAGTATGTACAAGCCATATAAAAACAAAAGGCCAAGTTATGGCCTTGTTTTGACAAAAGTTGCACCGTCCATCTACAAAAAGAAGAAATCAAAAGAAGAAGGAATAAGGGAAATTTGAGGGAAAAAAAAAAGAGATCAGAAAAAACCAAAGCAAAAAGATATTGTAGAATGCTAGTTTCTTATAAATTTCCCCATATGGGGTTATTAGTCATAGTCATATAGTCAAATTGGAGCTACATTATCGTTTCAATTGAATACCTAATATTGGACGTGATATTTCAATAGTGTACAATGATCCATTAATAAGACAATGATCCATTATATGGAGTGGTCCATATATCTCCATCATATATAATACGACAAATACCTAAATCATTATTTAGATTCGGATGGCAATAGCTGTAGCGCTGTACTAGTACTAGTACTAGTACTACACCCGTCATTATCCATTCTAGGATGACCAAAAAGATTTCAGATCGGTTAAGAATGAGATAATAATATATATTTATAAAATATTTACGTTTTCGGATTCTAATCTAAATTGATTTTGAACGTACTTGATTGATCAATCCGAATTAATTTATATCCTCACAAAGAGTTCCACTTTAATTTTGTGAACCCACCGAGTCAAAAGTCAACGAATACACAAAGCTTAAAGGAGCTAGTGAAATTATTCATATGATCTATGAACGATAAAGACGTCATCAGTTAATATATCAGTTGTTGAATTACACTCACGATAAAAATCTTTACAATTAGTATTTTCATTGTTGAATTAACCGCACATTATTCAAATGAATTCGTGCGTTGTACACATCATATATTATTAGTAACTGAGATGATTTTAATTTGATATATTTAAGGAAAAGAAGACAAAAGATGATGTGGGACAGGTTGGGTAGGTTGGGTAGGGTGGGTCCCGCATAATAGTTTCAAAATTAGAAAAAGCCAATATATATTCTCTAGAGTTGACGTCATTAGTGACAGCTGTTTTGCATGAATGAGTTGTTGGCTTGTCTGTATCCTCCCCTTGCATTGGGAGACCCAAATATTTTCTTTTGTCCAACTCCAATGCATTGGATTCACAGGATTACTTCGAAAAGGTCGACAATGAAGGCTGCATTTAAGCTTTTGATTTTTACTTATGTAGGTTATAGTGGATCAAAAGTGTTCTTTACACCGTATTATTATTAGGCAATGTTAGAAACAGACTGTGAAGGATTTTGTCACGTTGTTTCATGTCCAATTTGGGGCGCAAGTGGATTTTTTTTTTTGTCACTTGTCTACGTGTCTCAATGTGTGATATCTATTTATCAATCTATGTGTTATAAATCAGCAAGCGTAATGCATAAACCACATCACTTGACTTTTATCAAATATTATGAAACTTTAGTCTCAACACTCTTGCAATAAAGGGTTTGGTTATGCGAATCTCATTAAGTAGAATATACGGATTAGGGTCTCTCTATTATGTCTCATCTTGTGAGTGGTTTATCTATAAGAACATTCGAAAAATTCAATAAGTGAATCAAATGAGTGGAGGTCTTTTTAGGATCGAGTCTATGTATTGATATTAAGTTATAAATTGAGTGTCAATACCTGTGAAAGTACCGTAAAAATTCAACCCAAAAAACTCAAGAAGTATTATCCACTATGAACGTAATTAAATCCCGCACGAGATTTTATCCTTAAAAGGATCATCTTAGTTGAGGTTAGACTTCATCTTATAAATCACATTACTTTGACGTTCACTAAACGATGTGGTTTTTTTATTTTTATTTTTATTTTTTTTATCTCGACACTATGCTAAAGCCATCATTATCACTGTTGAAGTATCCATAATTTTGATGAACTGCTCTGGTGATATATGCAGTGGAAGGGCAGCAACACTACAGGGGATAAAACAGAGGAGCATTAGCTGCATCCAAATATTACACGCCTCTGCAAGCGTGAATGCAACGTAATTCAAAGGACAAAGGCAGTGAATGTGGCAAAAAAATTGGACATAAAAGAAGATCCTGACCCCCCTGACCTGACAACCTGACAACATCACTTTATTCATTTCTTTGCTGAGGATTCACGTTATGAAGCTTAATTAAAGACTAATATCTAACTCTAAACAGGGGATCCAACACAGGTTTTTGCCCTTGAGGGTGCTGTGTTGGTGTTCGTGTCTTATTACTGTTTGTGTGTGGTTGGTTTTCAAAAAAAGCTACACGGCTGTTGCCTAAGCGTGTGTGTGTGATGTCTGGTTGACACTATGTCTACCATAGATTGTCCCACATCGGTTAGATAGAGTGTGTGTGAGTAGTTGATAAGTTCGATTACCAACACAGATTTTTACCATTCGAGGTGCTGTGTTGATATTCGTGTCTTATTGCTGCTTGTGTGGTTGGTTTTCAAAAAAAAACAGGGGATCCAGCAGCAGGCATTTGTACAATTCAACAATTAAGCTGGAGCACTTCAGCACCATGTACTAATTGAAGACACGCATTATCATTACCAATGAGAGTTAGAGTCTGACCTCACATGATCCATATGAAATTGTGAACGTCTATCTCATATTTGAGATAACTATGACAAAAAATATTGAGAATCATAAGATCATTAATTTTTCCAAAACCAATTTAAACATGTTTCTACAACTCCTTTAGCACTTAATTATTTGCTTCCAACATCCACTATATGCACAAGATGGTGTATCAATATATACACTTTCGTATCCATATATACGTTCTTACAAGTGAGTTCATGAAGCAAAACATGAAGTGGACATAATCTTATTATTTACACACGGAGCCCACACGTGCGGTCAAACCTCACTATGGGACTTAATCGAAGAAGTCAATCCAGCGCACGTTAGCTTTTATTCAAGCTATCCCACAAAGATGCGCACTTCCTCCTCGCAAACCCAACCACCTGCTTCTCCAAATCATAAACAACTTCAAAACCCTGCTGCTGATAATTGCCAAGTGTCGCCATGGGCCCACCCCTCAGCTCCTCCTCATCTCCGGCGTTCATCAGCATCAAACACCCAACATTCCGCTTCTTCGAAACTCCATCGCCACCGTCCACGAAATCGTAAAAATAGTTCCTCCTAGGTAGCACCACAGAGGATCCATTCCCCACAAAATGCAAAACGACGTTGGGGACATTCAAAATACCGTCGTAGTAATAGCAGGGACTCAGTCCAGTCTTCCCCTCAATCTCACTAGCTCGCTCGTGAACTCGCCCAACTCGGTTATCGAACTCAGTCACCACAGAGTCGTACAAACTTGCCGGCAACATCGTGAATGTGGTCCCCGAATCCACCACCATCCCTCCGCTCCCTTTACGATCGACCCTCTTCAACTTCTCCGGCGCCGGGATTTTCTTCTTCCCGACGGAGATTCCCTGAAGCCCAACAGAGTAGAAATACGGGTGCTTCGGATTTTCGAGCAAGGAAGTATAAACAAACTGAATATCATTAAATTCGCCTTCTTTTTTCTTTTTATCTTCGTAGCGTCCGAGGATAAGTGGGCTCGGACGGCGAACTCGTTCCGAGTCAAACGAGTGAGATACTAAACAATATGAAAACCGGTTACCGAGATGAGGAGAGTATTCGGCGAGCTGGGCAGGCATTGAAAGCACGCCACGGCCGAACCCAGCAACCCCGATTGGTTCTGCGAGTGCGGTGTGAGCGCAGCCAAAAGTGAAATTATGGAGAACAAGAGATGACAGCGAAAGGGATTCCCGATAAAGACGAGCAACAAAGCTGCCATCAGCATACGCATAGTAGAATTTCGGACACGAAAATGAATGGCAATCGGAAGTTTCGATTGATTCTAAAGGGCAGTCAGCGATTGCGCATATGTCGGAGGAGGGGAGATTGGAGTGTGCGGCAGAACAAGCAGCGGATTTGCAAGGGACGGAGGAGAAGGAGGAAGTGATATTGGGTAGTGGGGTTGCGTCAGGGGAGGTTTTGCCTTCGCAGAGTATGCATTCAAAGGGGCGGCATGGGAACCAGACGAGGTCGCTGCCGGTGTCAAGGTAGAGAGAGATGGATTGCGGAGAGTGGGAGCCAAGATTAAACGAGAGGGTATAGTCACTGCCAGGAGCGAGAGGGAGGGAGACTTGACGGTGGCGTTTATGGTGGTGTTGGAAGCGTGCGGCGGAGCGGGTGGAGGTGGATTTGAGGAGGTGGTGGGTGGAGGTGAATTGGGTTTTGGAGAGGGAGTGGGTTAGTGGGAGAAGAATCTCAGAGACTGAAAGTTCTGTGAAACAGAGTATGAACAAGAGCAATAAAACAGAGTAACCCATGATTCCTATAGAAAAACCCTTGAAGTTGCTGCCAAGAGAGAAAGCTAGTGGAGGGATTTATAAGATGGTAGATGATGAAGCTTCTGAGGGTTTGGTTTTGTAAGATTGAGGAGTGAGAGTTATTTGGTGACTCTTTGTACTAGTCAGGACTCAAAAGAAGAGCGTTTGAATTGCTGTAATACAGTGACTTCCTCTGTTAATACTTGTTTACCGGAAATGCTAATTATCTCAAATTTTGCACCACTATCACAAATGTTGAGATAGAGACATGTCATCTATGTGAAATCATGATGATAAGATCCCACATCGAGGAGAATGAGGGAATAATGATAATAGGTAAGGAAAACCTCAGCTTAATGCATTACGATCGATTTTTTGATCGCAAGTGAGAACATTGAATCTAGAGAAAATTGTGTGGGTTTATGGACGTTACGAATTTATTCAGAGTCCAACCCAATTTTTTCGAATACGAAAGGTTTTCGTCACATAGGCTTCAAATGATTCACATGACGCGTATGAAATCTCATATGTCTGTTTTATCATTTGGGATAGTTGAGATAAAAAAATACTATGATCCGTAAGACTGTTGATACCTTGAGTGGGTGATTATATTTTATTTGGCATATATTATCAGGTATTGACACGCTTGACAAATAAATAAAGAAAAACTTAAAACTCTAATGGTTCTAGCTCAAGGAATAAACCATGATCAACCATACCTACTATCTGACCCATAATTGTAGAGAACTATAATTGGCTAAGTGGTTGTTCAATAATCAAGTCAATTAGTTTTCATGGAGTCAAATTGGAACAACCATCAAGGATTGATTTGTGTTGAAGTGGACTCCTCTTGCTTTTTGATGGTCCTCTTTACTGCTTGGTTGGCTTAGAAAGACCCAAGAGGGCGGCCAGCCAGAAAGAAAGCACAGCAGCATTTAACATTTTTCTTAAAACAATCACCAGAAATTATAGTTTTAGCAGACGAAATCAAGAACAGAGCAGTAATGATGTCAATTAATTACAATCCTTATTAGACTTGTGGTACCATCTAAGCCATTAATGGACAGGACAAGACAAGACAAGAGACGAGATTGTTTCACCATCTAAACGGAGCAGAGGGTCAATTAGAGGTTTATCTTTTCATAAGAAGGAGAAGAGAGCATGTTAATTTGGTTATCGATAAATTTTATCGCGGTAATTCTTTAACGTAAGTGAGAGATCGTGAGTTCAACTCTCATAACTATTTTCATTATCGTAATTTGCAAGATGAATTTTTGTTCAACGCAATGTGTGCGAATATCACCCTACATTGTCTTTTTATACTGAATCTCGACTTAAGTCTCAACTGATTCGTGAAAGTTGTGAGATCTTCCATGGCCCATAACAAAAGATAAAAGATTGAGAGAAAATCTTGACGAGGAATTAATGTCCAGTTACGTACACAACATCTGTGCGTGGTAGTGGTACCCTGTTCTATTGGAAATCCTCCATTGAATCCGGCCACCTACTATTGTCCCCTTTGATTAATTCATGAATCTAGTACTCCATTCATCACTAGATGTGGAGACAGAGCATAAACATTCGTTTTTCAAGCCAAACTGATCACCAAAAGCCCAACATCTTTTGAGTACGCAAGATTAAGAAAATTATAAGCTTGCTCGATTAGTAAATTCACTTCGATGATAGTGTAGTGGTGAATATTTCTTGAGCCAAAACTATATGTATTCGAAAAATTATAAATTCAATACTATTGGGAGGAATATTTTTACGGTTATGCATTGGATATTTACTCAATTTATCATGTCTTTATGTGCGTGAACGCTTGACAATCTGAAATTTAGTCTCGTATTAAATTTTCAAAAGACCAACTTTTATATTCTCATTTTTTATTACTAAAAAAATTCAGATATTTGTTTTCTCTATATTTTGGGCAGTTTTGGAATTCGCGAGTTCTAAACTTCAAGAACAAATTGCCAGCCAATCCGAGACAAAAGTTAGATAGAAAACGTGGCAGTATGAGCTAGCTTCGTCACTGCTAGTCATGACAGGTGGCAACTCTTTGAGGGCCCCAATCATCTACGGTCCTTTTATTATTTCTCGCTCTGGTTTTCGGGATAGGGGGAGTTTCAATTCTTGTTCCAATTTTTAGCTCAAATTCTTTATTAAAACCATGTTAAATCATGAATTAAAATGTGTGATTGACCATTTTGGTATTCATTATATTATAATACAATAGATTTTGAAAACAAAAATTCTGAAAACTAAATTTTAAACTATAAACCCTAAATCCTAGACTCTAAACCCTAAAAATTAAAAAATTAATCCCTAAACCCTAAATCTTAAACTGTAAACTCTAAACATTAATTCCTAACTCCTAAACTCTAATATATCATTTTCAAAAAAAAAATTATGATTTAACATGAGTTTTGAGATGGAATTGGAGCTAAGAATTGGAGTCCCTCCCATCTCCTGGTTTTCAATTTCCGAGTTAGATTCTTGTGAGCCCGCCGCACCAGCTAGGAGAAAGACCTAACAACCTCCACTCGTACGTGTAACTTTTTTTAATCTAAAATGCTACTAGACAAATTTGTCATTTGAATATTTTATATGGGTTTGAACTCGAGCCGTCAAGCCATGCAGAAATTTCACACTTGAAGACAGAGAATGTTGGGTCAAAATCTAACGAGTGGCCACAAAAATATTACTTCCAATGAGAATTGAACTTCCCAACTTTCCAATTTCATACGATTTAAACCCAGAGAGATTCACCAATTAAACTATCATCCAAAGTGATTTTCCCCTGTGCAACCAACCTATAAGACGCAATTTCTGGTTGCCATTAAAAGCTAGTTAACAAAGTTACTTATACTTTGTAGTTTGTACTAGTTTTAAATTAATTTTTTTATATAACAAACCCTTGTCTATAGCTGCACTTTATTAAAATATCTAACCCAATACCTATCAACAATATTGTCCACTTTGGATGTCTTCCAAAGAGATCACCCTTCCAAATAATGCTCTCGTAGAAGCATGTTTAATTACGGAGTTACTATAAAATATATTCCTTTAAAAGCGTGTTATTGATTGTAAAGAACTGAATTTATCTATATATATGTTAACATACTTCAGAGCCTGTAACCATAGAAACCATGATTCCATCTTCTCACCTAAGTCATACTTGATAAATTTTATGCAAATCATTAGTGGTCGTCATATTTTGAGGAAGAAACGTCCACGCCATCTACCTTCTCCTCCAGTCCTTTTCATGCACCCATAAATAAAAGCCAGCTACACCGGCTCACCAAACTTCTATAATAAATCTAATTAACAGATATCATGCGCTCAAATTTATGCTTAATATATATATATATATATATATAGGCCATACTAATCCACCAAACCTAAAGAGAATAAGTGGAGGTTGAGCTTGCACGTATTTGTTAAACACAACAAACATTACTTCAACAAAAGTGGGAGGTCCTTCTTAAAAAGACAAAAAAAACAAAAAGGAAAGCGGGATAATGAGGTGGAACCAAATTTACGGATTCCAGAGGAACTGAGTTCGATTTCACATAAAGCAATATTCTGGTGGTCATAAGCTAGACTTTGACCCTATTTATCATATCGTCAGGTATTAAACTTTTGAGCACGCGAGCTTGACAACCCGAATTTCTATATATATCGGATATTCAAAGAGGAAACTTATATGATATAATTATCGGTTTATTATATAAAATTGGTGCAACAAAGTGTTTTCCTAATGGGCCTAAAAGAAGGAAGTGTTTGTCACATTATGTCCGGTGGTAGAACTAATTATAAATTGTATATCCTAATTAGCCAATAATTAAGTGGACCGACTTCACAAACATTAACTTAATTGAACCACTAATTACATGGGGTCACCCTGCCAAGTACAGTCAGGCATGCATCAAGTCAAGCATCTTTTCCTAATCATAGTCTTTCATTCTGGGAAAAATTCACATGTAATTTCCATATTGGAAATGAAGATAGAAAATGTAGCATAATTCGATCCATACAACAACGTTCCTATGTTTCTTTGCTCTGTGCGTTTGGCTTGAACACATCGCGTTCGGACAAAAATTGTTTGGTCAAGCGTTGCATCATGATATAACCTCACCATAATGATTACTTCCACTAACGACGCAACGCGATCGATGTCAAAATATGAGATTTTTTTCTTCAATTTTACCCTCAATGAATTTCATTATTCTATTTATATTTATATAAAAATAAATTGCTAAACGAAAAAATATTTAAGTTTATCTTTACCTCACCAGTGTTTTTAGTGACACGCCAAACACTTTTTATCACCACAATATCGGACATAAAGTTGAGTACCAAACTAGTGAAGAGCAAAAGTCCAAGCTGATACTACAAATAGTATTGTTGCAGGAGAAAGATAACAGTGCAACTATATATGTACTCTCTCTAGAGGCCTTGCAAAGCTCCTTCTCCATCTCATGACATAAGATCCCCTGTGATTAGATAGTACTGCTAACCAGCACTTGTATACAAAGTTCCAAACTCCTACACCACCTGCATTAGTTTAATGCCAAGCTATATTCAACGAGAGTGAAGCAAAATGAACAAAAAAAAATTATTCCTAGACCAAATTATCATCACTTTCGTAGAGTCTGAGTCTCATGTTATGAACACCACCTCCAGGAAACGATAAAACCCAAGACTTTGAAATAATCAATTCCTAAACTTCATTAAAAGATACAAAACTCAGAAATTGCAAAGATTATTTCAATAGCGGAACGTGTAAAATGAAATGCTTCTGGCATTTAGCCCCCAAATAAGCATGTTAGTAGTTACCGTATCAACCAAATATCTCTGCATCTTAGTTAGTAGGGAAAAAATTCTACAATTCCATGATCACAGAAATATTTAAAGTCTAAACTAGCGGAATAGGAGGAGAAAGTGTGATCTGTCAAGAAGTGATATTCTAGTATCACGGCCTATGATTCATGGGGTAAGAGGATGTGATCAGAAAAAGGTTTAGTATCCGACTTGTGGAAAAAGAAAACCAAACATGGCGAATACTAGAATGCAATGTGACAACGATAAGTGCAATTCATAGTCAAGTAATTGCTTGACTCTTCATTTATGCTGCTGAAAAATGTACCAATAATTGAAGCAATATGCACCTATTGTGAACTAGTTGCCAAAAGCTGGTATTTAAAAAGATGACTATGGTTCAGCCGATCAAAATAAGAATTACATTGCGAGTGATGAAGATCTAAACAGCTCAATTGAACAATCTCGGTGATTGCTTAATGCTCTAGAGGGCTCTGCACTCAGTTCCAAGTTCCAACCACTGTCAAAATCATAAAAATTCCATCGTTTATAGAAGGAGATATGTGCACTTATACTTGAGGTTACCTGCTGCTCTAGCATAAGTTGATTGGGACGGCTTGAAGACAACCATAGAACAAGTGGTCCACTTTTCCGAACAGTACCAAGAATGATAAAATTAGGATTTAAGGTTTCTGGCTTAAATAAGTAAAGCCGACCAAGAGAACAAGGCAAATCTAAAGAAATCAGTTATGAAGGTTTTATCTTCTCTGACAACTTTCCAGCTTCAATGAACTCCTCACGAATCAAATACGTTACTTCGAAACCTTAATGGACATTTTATTGCACAAAAAAGGAAACATAATGAGGATTTGCGCCAGTAGTAGAAGTAGAAGCCAAACAACAAGTCGCTTACCAGGGCGGGGAGTGAAGGGGAGTCCCAGACAATGGAGATGCAAGTGGTCAACAATGTTCAATGGAGGTTGATGAAAGCCAAATCTGTCATGAAGTCAGATAAGAATGCTGAATTAAAATTGTTCTTGGAACCAGTGTACATGCAAGAACTCATGAATGACACCAAATGATCACATTTCATCTGCTCTTCTCCAAGTTCACAACTTTTGGCGTGTGAATAAGCTGGACTTCACTAGTAGCTATTTAAGTTATACCGCAGCACATCGTTAAAATCCATATGAACATATAAGTGAAGCCAAATTGTACACCAGTAAATGAAGATTCAACTCCTTCACCAGCCAATTACTAACACATTAGTTGGTTTATTTACCATAAAAGAAATGGGTGAGAGGGCTGGAGTTCTAACATATAAATTATAACTATAAAAAAATATTTTTTTTTAGCCGAGTCGCCCGCACCCGCATCCTAGATTCTTTGAAAATTTGCGAATCGATGTATCCCGCGCCCGCATCCTGCGAGTCGGTGCTGCCTATAACCAAAGACAGTCGGCAAAGGCAAATAGCCGTTAATATTTCGGTTCATGTTGTGGAACATTGTCAGCCACTTCTTATGGTGTCAACCTGCAATTTATTATCTACTAGTGAATGTGGAAAAATCATTACTTTGATGACAATCAACAAAGCCCTGCAGATAAAACTTAACAAGGGATAATTCAAATTTAACACTAATTACGTTATCACAAACAAGGACCTAAACCTATCCATTGAATTTGGATTTTCTTAATGGTACGTAATTGAAAACCAACTACCTGAATTAAGGGGACAGAACAAGAGGAAATGTTGAAACCTGAAAGCAGCTGTCATCCTGCACGAACCAAACAAACTAATCAGAAGACGATCTAGTAATTCTTGACAAATTCAGCTAAAATGGAAGAAATCCTCAAAATCAGGTGATGCAGCTATTGAAATCGGTTATTCTAGGAAACCAAACAGAGGATAGAGTCGACGAAACAGAGTTGAATAGATTGAGAAGCTTACAGAGCGAAGGAGAGGGGAAGAGGTGGAATTGCAGGCAATCTCATTTGCCCTAATCGGGAGATCGACGGCAGGGACGATTCTCGTTAACTTTCTTTCTTTCCAAAAAAAACGAGGATGAACTGAAGGCCCACCTGGACGTATTATTGTTATTATAAACGAACCCTTCACAGTCCACAGTATTCACTATGCCGTTACTCCTATGACTGTGCTACTTCCCAAAACCCTAATTCCCTCTCTCCTTCCACGGCCGATAACTCGTTTGAATTTGTCCAGTCACTCGCTTTCTCACTTGTCCAGAGCCACTCGAGCCATGAGTTCCGAGTCAAGCCAACGAGTCTTCCAACTTAAACTGGACCCGCTCACCGGAAACTCGGAATGGGTCGTTATTGAAGAGGACGACGAAAAATCCGAGGCTTTTGAGAATCCGCAGCAGAAACATCTCTTAGCTACGACGTCGTATCTCGACATGCTCAATGATTCCTACAGGAACAGAGCCTTTCGTATGGCAATCGAGAAGACCATAACTAAGCCTTGCCATGTACTTGATATTGGGTATTCAATGAATCATCCTCGAAGTTCGATAAATTGTGGCAATATTCTTCTTTACTGATTAAAGTCCAATTCTTTTGCAGGGCTGGAACTGGATTGCTGTCAATGATGGCTGCACGCGCAATGAACTCTGGTGAGACAACAGCGGGTGCTAATTCAGAGGGGATGGTTACGGCATGTGAGTCTTATCTTCCAATGGTGAAGCTGATGCGGAAAGTTCTGCACCGCAATAAAATGGGGAGCAATATAAACATAATTAACAAGCGGTCCGATGAACTCAGAGTTGGGGTGGATATGCCCTCACGGGCAGATGTTCTTGTGAGTATCATTCCTTTTGTATCAGTATTGGACTTGGTTGTTCTAGATATAACTTTGGAAATTAGTGCAATTTGAAAGATCATGCTGCAAAATTGATAACTGATTCTAAATTGCACGGTAGATGCTTCTTTGGTAAAATGGTGGAGTTGCAGTGAAAAGCTCCGTAAAGCATATTTAGCATAGCAACCATATGATAAGCTCAGTAAGCATGGCATGGTATTCATGAAGCATATTTTGTATCAAAAGCACCTTAACATGTCTATCTTATAAATAGGCTTCACCATACTACCACAGACTATGTTAGTGAATACTATTGTTATATTTCAAGAGATGGTTCTGTTTCAAGCAAGCACTATGGTTTCTGTTTCTTTGTTTTTAACTTCTTCACTTCGTAAATTAATAATTGCAGGTTAGTGAAATTCTGGACTCAGAGTTATTGGGTGAAGGGCTGATCCCAACTCTGCAACATGCACATGACATGCTGTTGGTAGAAGATCCACTAACTGTGCCATATCGAGCAACTACCTATGGTCAGGTGTATGCCCAGATCTGCTTCTTTTATATATTTTTGTCTTGTGAAAGTTTTCCTTACTTTCCTAGGTTTTGTATTTCTCTCTTATGAAATTTAGTGCTGATCTTATAAACTGTTTTTGTGTGCCATATATCTTTATTGTTATTGGACAATGATCATGATGGTATCCACAACTGAAAGATGGTATAGAGAAAAACCAGTAGTCCATTAGATGTCTCTGCTTACTCCTAAGTTTGTCATGTCAGATGTTTTACTTCTCGCTTTTTGTAGGTTGGTAACTTTTTTGAACCCATGTTAATTGTGAAACTGGATGAAACTGAATTAAGCCAACAAGCACAAATGGATTAAATGGAGGATATGTGAGAAAAACAAATATCAGAAGCTCAAAAGGAGACTAGTGACGGGTGTTAGCAAGCTTGATTATAAGTATAAATGATATCATTTATAGTTATGGGCTTTATCAGAAACTTTGAAGCTATCAAACTGAAAGCAGCGTTTTCTCATTTAAAAAAATCAGATAATTAGTTAACAATAAAAAAAAGTGGACTCCGAGTGAGATTAACATAGTATCCTTGAAACCCTGTACTAATATGTGATACTAGGTACCCAGCTTTGAGCTGTCTCCCAATGGGCAACTCAAATATACTTGCATGTCTTAATTTGGGACCCGCAATCCCCATAAATAGAATTACAACTCATTCTTATTATTTTATTTAGCTCATCCCATTTTGTTTGTCTTTATAGTTGGTGAATGTGATGGCTCAATTGTATTTCTATATACTAGTTAAGCTTTTATTTCACCTGTTGGTGGTAACTTTGTTTTTCCATTCATTTTAGATGCATTTCAAAGTTTGCACAGGTTATGCTGGTATGTAATTTTGTTTTGCTTTCTGACTGTCTGTCTGTCTCTCTCTATGCCATACTTAAGTTGGTTGAAAGCACATTCTTGTGGAAGCTGCATGAGTTGTATGGTAACGAGGCAAAAGCATTGGATAGCATTCGTCTTGTTCCAAGTGGTTTGGATCCTGTTATTCATACCAAATCACAGCAATATGCCATGCATTGTGATGCAATGTCAGAAGAAGTAAAATTGGTAATGACAACAATCATTTATCTACAAAATTCTGTAAATTCACAAGCATTTAACTTCCTGCTTAATTTAGGATTCATCAGCTGTCAGAACCCTTCAAAATTTTTGAATTTGACTTTTGGAAACGACCAGAGAGTCATGGGGAAACTGAGTTGCGCGTAAAGGGCACTGATGATGGTAGAATTCATGCCGTAGTTTCTTGGTAATTTTTTTTCTTCTGTTTCTGTTATAATTTCCTGTATAGTAATTATTATATCAATTTGTTTATGTAATTCATTTTCCCTTTTTTTGATAGATTTTGTGTGTTTGTTTAGGTGGATACTTCAGCTTGATCGTGAAGGAACTATCTTCTATTCCACTGCTCCCAGATGGATGAATTCACCAATGAACACTGGTGAGTTACGCACACCATTTCTTACACATATATACTACATTAATTTTTCTTGGAAGCGTGTCAAGACTCTTAACAGAGACATATGTAATGGCAATGTGAATCTTAATATGTCTTCCTGAGTGGTTATAGAATTTGGGGTTGAAATATATAGTTTCTGTGACGTACAATTGCAGTCATGATTTTTTTTAAAAGCCTTTGTGGCTTGTGTCTTTCAGAATAATCCCGACAGTGAGTTGTAGACTATAGTGCTTATTTGGGCATGGTCCAAGAAACCACTTTACTAAAAAATACGTACTTTATGAGAATTTTTAAGGCAAGACTTTTTTCAATTCTTCAATTTCATGCATTTATCTCTTGACAAGTGGATTCAGCAAATAAATCTAGTTGTCTAGGTACATTTGAAGTAAATTATGATGGAAAATATTTACAGGAAATCATCAAGAACTTACATGCCAATATTTGAAATTACTGGTCTATTGCTTTACTAGGTGCTGGGGATTGGCGGGACCACTGGAAGCAATGTGTATGGTTTGTTCCTGGGGGCATGCATATATCAAAGGGTGAAGAGGTTTGTCTGCATGCTGCTCATAGTGATACACGTATCACTTTTGAGCTCAAGGCACAAGGCTCCGATACTGACAATAGGCAGTACGAAAAGAACGTCAAAGATTTTAACCTCATGCTACCACCTGAAAGAATTGCCATTTATGGAGACAGTCATTGGAGGCTTTCTATGTTGGAAGCTGTGCGAAATGCTGTAAAGACATCTCCCTCCCTCTCTCTCTCTCTCTCTCTCTCTCTCTCTCGTGTGCCATGTGCCCTTCTACTCTTTTTTAATGGCACATAATGTTCATTTCTAGACCCCAAGGTATTGAATGCATGGTGGGACTATTTTCTGTAAACTTCTCAGCAGCGACGCATTGCCGATAATTGCACAAGAAGTTGTCACTCTTCATGTTTGCTTTACTTCATAAATTTTCCTTGCAAAAATTAGCCTCACTTGTAATTCCATTTTTCAGCTTCAATGATCTGTGTCTACAAGTGATTATTCCTGTACCCCAGCTATTCCTAAACATGCCATTGCATGCACGTCGATCAGATGCTAAAGCTGCTTGCCTTTGAAATATCATTTTTAAATTATATGTCAGCAATGTTTTCCCTTGAACCTTACATGCAATAAGTTCAATTGAATCATCGGATGAGCGTGCCTTTCTTGAATGTGCTCATTTGAAACAAGAAGTGTTGATTTATTGGTAAAGCTGAAAATTCTGGAACATGCATTTTGATTTACACAGTGCTTACTAAGAAGCTTCAACCCCCCCGCCTCCCAGCAATTGATGAAATTTCTTATATGTTAATTATTGTTCTTTTTGTTGTCACTGTTTGGCTTATTAATGGGATTGAAATGATTGCAGTTGCAGGAAAGAGTTAACCCATTATGCCTTGTTGCGGATGATAGTATTTTCTTAGCACTTCTTGTTGCACAACTTTCAAAGTCATCCCATGTGATAGCTTGCTTTCCTGGATTGAGAGACATGGGTGCGCAATATTTGCGCATTATTTCTGATGCAAACGGTGTCTCAGAAGATGGCATAGAAGTTCGTGATAAGGGAAAAAGATACTTGACTTTGGATGATACTCATCAAAAGAAGGTGATTAATACCCTGATTCGTTGTATATTCTAGTATAACTTGCTTCTGAGAAATTTTTTTTCCCTTTTATTAGTGTATATGACTTGCTTTTGCTTTATTACTGGTTCAATATCTTAATTCTAAAAATTGTTGAGCTGATGATTTTTAATGTAACAAAATTTGACTTCGTTTTGTTATCATTATTTGGCTGTTAGGGGGCTTAAATTTATGTGTTCTTGCACTAAAAAAATTCGCCCTCTCAATTTAGATGTGTTCTTAAGGTTCTCAAATTGTAATTAACATATATGCTGGCAACTTAAGTATCATCACAAAAAAAAAAAAAAAATAGACAAATTGAAATATGGTGTATCTACAGGTTGACCTGTTCATCGGAGAGCCGTACTATCATGGAAATGATGGAATGCTTCCATGGCAAAACCTAAGGTTTTGGTATGTACTCTTATTTAATGATGTTCTTACAGTAATATTACTAAACTTTCCTTTTGGAATACTTGAGTTTTTTTGTTCATGAAAGTACTAAATATCTACGTCATCCAATTGACTCTGATCATGCACTGTTCTCTTGTTAATGTGCTGTGATTCCTTGTAAAGGCCTCAGTCATATCATTCTCGAGTATAGGTTTTTATACACTGGTTTAAAAGTAATTTTTTTTTGTTACTGATTCTGAATTTAGGAAGGAAAGATCCATCCTTGATTCTGTTCTTTCGGATGATGCATTGATAATGCCATATAAGGGAATATTGAAGGCTCGCGCCATGTCTCTCCCAGTAAGATTTATTTCTCGTTATTTTTCAGTTGTTTTGGCGTCTAGTTGGATGGCGGAAATACTTTGTATATGTATATGTTTGAATCTGCTAGTACATTGTTCAACAAGGTGTAACTGTAAGTAGTTTTACTGCAATTTGTTTCTGCAGGATCTTTGGAATAGTCGCCGCTGCTTAGGTGAGGTTGAAGGCTTTGACCATTCAGTTGTAAATACCACCTTGGGGGCCTGTGGTGGATTACTTTCACCCCATGAGACTCCTTGTCTACCATATTTTATTTGGCAGTGTGGGGAAATCAAGGTAGCAAACATCTACTTATCATTTTTTGTAGAAAAAACATTTGGACTCATATACCTCATCTTCTTTTGGGGTGAGACTTAAACTTCGCCATTGTTGATTCCATTATATGGAAACATTTCAGAAACTCAGCGATACGTTTGCAGTCATGGAATTTGACTGCTCAAAACCAATAAGTCGATGCTGTGGGAATGTCCAGGTATGTCTTCTGCTTGTTTTGGCCAGTGTACTGTATTTATGTGTTCGTGTTAATAATGTCTTTTTTCTAGTCATTCGACACACGTTACCTTGCATCATAGACAAAGACTCCTTGACCTACAAATATTTGTACAGTAGTAACAAAACAAGTTCCTGTAGGCTGGGGGCAATTGGTTCTTAGAAATTTGATGTTTTTCAAAAGTTTGACAACAATGTACTCTACAAATTCAAGTAGTTAGCTTGATCTTGTATGGCATCAGATAGTCAATGATCGAGCCAAAAATATGAGTTATGGACAATGGATTGAATGTCCAATTTTTGCTTGGGAAAATGGATTTCCATATTAGTTTCTCTTTGTTGGGAATTAGGACATTTTCCATATTAGTTTCTCTTTCTAGGGAATTAGGAGGGCCTTGGCTTCATTTGGGGATGAATGATCATGGTCTTTCACGTACAACTGTGCATCCATCAATGTCTATTTGATGATAATCGTGACTATGACGGCATAATGTTAAAATGTTAAACTACAATTAAACAATGTCTTAAAGGAAAAAATAAATAAAAAATCATTGCATTGTAGTACAACCGTGGTGTTTACATATATCTCTTGCTTGATTAGTAAGTGAGAAGAGGATTTCCTGCAGATTGAGTTCACTGAGGCTGGGACTTGTCATGGATTTGCTCTGTGGATCGATTGGGTGATGGACGCAAAGAACTCTATTGTGCTTTCAACAGGACCAGGTAACGTTTTACGACTTTGTAGTTTGTGTACCAATTCTGGTTGCATTGTTGGAAGTGCAGTATTTCCAAAAGAATTTGAAAAAAGTTGGTTGTTGGGTTATTAAGAGAACTGTGTCATCTTGATTCACATGTCATATGGCATCCACAACCAGACCAGAGATGTTGGAAGCAAGGAGTGAAGCTTCTAGCCAAGCCTGTGGCAGTCGGAACGCATAGGTCAAGAAATGCTGGGGAATGTTGTTCTGCAGTAGTTGATGCATCCTTCGATCCATCAAGCGGTGAACTCACCATTGGACATGTCTTCTCTTAATTATGCTGCTTTTTGTGTTTTGACCCTCCAGCTGATATACCTTGGTTCTATTCATGGATAACTTATAGATGAGAACTTTGTGGTAGCACAAGTAATCAATTTTAAGCATCTTGAGATTTTGGACTAATTTTGGACTAGTTCCATTAATGGATAGGTGACCTTGAGCTACGATTCTATGAATGATACAGGAACATGGTCCTATAACCCAAAGGGGAGGCCAAACATGGGCACACCCGAGTGAAGACCCAAGCCCAACCCACAAGGAATGGACCTAACTCTACACTAGAAAATGCCTTAACTAATGAGAGGATTGCCCACTCTTACAAGCTATACTTGGGGACCCTCCACAATCAATGTGGGATTCCCGCATCATTCCCGTCCTCTTAGATGACCCAATCCCAACCCACAAGGAATGGACCTAACTCTACACTAGAAAAGGCCTTAACTAATGAGAGGATTGCCCACTCTTACAAGCTATACTTGGGGACCCTCCACAATCAATGTGGGATTCCCGCATCATTCCCGCCCTCTTAGATGACCCAAGCCCAACCCACAAGGAATGGACCTAACTCTACACTAGAAAAGGCCTTAACTAATGAGAGGATTGCCCACTCTTACAAACTATACTTGGGGACCCTCCACAATCAATGTGGATTTCCCGCATCATTCCCGCCCTCTTAGATGACCCAAGCCCAACCCACAAGGAATGGACCTAACTCTACACTAGAAAAGGCCTTAACTAATGAGAGGATTGCCCACTCTTACAAGCTATACTTGGGGACCCTCCACAATCAATGTGGATTTCCCGCATCATTCCCGCCCTCTTAGATGACCCAAGCCCAACCCACAAGGAATGGACCTAACTCTACACTAGAAAAGGCCTTAACTAATGAGAGGATTGCCCACTCTTACAAGCTATACTTGGGGACCCTCCACAATCAATGTGGGATTCCCGCATCATTCCCGCCCTCTTAGATGACCCAAGCCCAACCCACAAGGAATGGACCTAACTCTACACTAGAAAAGGCCTTAACTAATGAGAGGATTGCCCACTCTTACAAGCTATACTTGGGGACCCTCCACAATCAATGTGGGATTCCCGCATCATTCCCTCCCGCATCATTCCCGCCCTCTTAGATCTCAGCCTGACCACAAGAGTCAAGCAGACGACACCATCGCCGCCCTCTTAGAACTCAGCCTGACCATAAGTGTCAAGTAGACACCATCGCCTCCTTGGGCACACCAAAGGAAGTACAATCACCAGACCTGAACCTGGGCTCCGATATCAATTGATACAGGAACATGGTCCTATAACCCAAAGGGGAGGCCCAACATGGGTACACCCAAGTGAAGGCCCAAGCCCAATCCATAAGGAATGGACCTAACTCTAAACTAGAAAAGACCTTAATTAATGAGAGGATTGCCCACCCTTATAAGCTATACTTGGGAACCCTCCACAACCGATGTGGGATTCCCGCATCAATGAATACTTGTGATCATTAAAGATTGTAAGTAAATAACGTCGAAACTACTAGATGTGGGAGTTAAACTTGCGTTCTCTCCCATTTGCAAGGAGTTATCACAGTTTGTCCTTGTGTGTTCGTTGGCAAATCAAGCTCGTTATAGTATGGCTTACCAAATTTAGGTTACCACTCCTCCCAACACATGCTGAAAAGAGCTTGATTTGCTGTACCAACTTCTCCATGATCACTAATACTCCACTCTTAGAGGAGCCCAAAAAAATGGCTTTAATTTAAGAGTCAATTGTTTTTCATTGACCTGCAATTCTATGGCTGCATTTTTGGCTTTAATTTAAGAGTCAATTGTTTCTCATTGACCTGTAATTCTATGGCTGCATATGGCTGGTTGTCAGATGCTCTCAGTGCAAAGAAAATTGCCAAAATCTTTTGTTTTTTTTCAATGATTGATGAAGTAATATCCATCCCAGAAGTGATAATGATCCTAGTAAATGAATTCTAATCATCCCAATGACTTGACATGTCACTATTTAGTTCAATCATCAGATTTTTTTTGGGTCTCTACACTTACATTAATTAAGGGAAAAGATGAATTATTGGGATGATTGAGATTTCATTTACTGGAATCTCTAACATTTTTGTATTCGAATAATGCTTGAGACTCCTAAAAGACCCTAATTTAATTTGGAGTGTTGGATGTGAAGTCGGCCCTATATTTATGTTTTTAATCAATGACTATTTTAATGTCATATAGATTTGAGGAACTTTTAAGAGTCATATTTTGAGGGTCTCTAGCGTTGTCCTTTTGTACCCTGAGAGGCTTCACAACAGCAAAATCCCTATTCCAAAGAGAAGAAGAGACCAAGACAAAAGAAGGGACGCATCAAGGCCTGCAAAACACTAGGTAAGTGGTGCAACCCAAACATCAATGAGGCCCATTTAAAGGCCCAAATCATCATGAGTGGACCTATGGGCCCAATTATTTTCAACATCCATGACTGTTGGGCTTCTACTCATCTGAGGCCCATTCTCCTTTGCAACGGCTGCTACCTGACGGTATGAAGTTTGAACTGACATGTTTTGAATTCGAAATTATAGCCGTTGCCTTCACTTTCTGTATGTCGTCTTCATCGTCACTTTTATAATCGCCCGGCCATTCCTCTGTAACTGGATTTTCCCGATTGATTTCTTCGTTTACTTAGGTCGATATCATAAGACGCCCAATGTTTAATCTCCGTCTCTCTCACTAATGCTAGCATCTAGGGTGACGAAACTCTCCCCATAAATCTGCAATTGCCATGAAAAATTTAGGGTTCTAAGTTTGTAGATATACCTTTATCATTTGAGCCAGACGAATCTTTCTGTTCGTCTCCCATGGTTCGATAGATTCAACCATTTTCCCAGCCACTACTTGCTCTTCAGTGTTGATAACATGGCTTCCCTGCTTTGAAAGATTAGTTGCTACTAGCAACCTTTTGCCCAAAATTGGGATCATCTCACGCTGTAATACCCTTTGTAAAATTTTCCTCCGGAATTCATCACGGTCAATATCCCTTCCATACGCATCACCATTGAGTTTACATGGACTAATATGTTATACCCATCGACTTTTAATCCATCAAACATAAAATACTTCAAACTTTTACGACAAATAATCAAAATACATTAAAGTTCACAACTCAGGTCGTGAAGAAGTAGCGGGAAAGTTCCATATTTTCAATCACACGCCTCCAAAATCCGGTGGCAGAAACTAAAAAAATAACTGCCTCGTTCGGGAAAATGAAACAACACTGAAAATGATGTTTCACCTCTATAAATCAGCGTACACGACTTTTATTCCATGTGAGTAATATACAACAGAAAAAGAAAAAATGATTTATCAATTCCCCCCAATTAAATATGTCATTCCAAAACAAGCCAATTATAACAATAAAGGGGAAGAAAAGTGGTCACCTGGTTGCATCACTTTGAAAATCCAAGTGAAACGTTTATAAGAGTAACGATGGTCTCAAGCATTGTGCAGTGAATCTAGATCCTGTGTGCTTCTTGTGGTACTATCAACTCCGCATAATCATCAACAAATACCTGATTCAAAGACATCATATTGGCCAATATAAAATGATTAAATATCCATCAAAAAGTAGACAATGAGTATAACAAATGAAGATGATAATACCTCGTATCTCTGGCCACAATAAGTGTACTCCACATACAACTGCTTCGGTTCTCCAGGACAAGGATCACAAAAACCCATAATGCCCGACTTCTTCACACCCTCATGGAGCTGAGCCAACATATTAAACAGCCAAAATTATAAAACCTCCAGAAAGTATAGGACAGGATACAATTTCTCACTATAATGCAATGAATTTAAATTAACTTTTAACTTGCTTTTTCATGAGTGCTCTAGGGTGAAAGTGGGAAAAATTCACCAGCAATAAAAAATGGAAGAGGAAAATAAAAAAGCACAGGGACACTATAGTATCAGTGGAATGATTTTTTTTTGCCACAAATTGATGCATCCAACCATAGTCAGTTGAGATTAATGCTTAGATTATGATGTTGCAACTTGCTAGTTAGTCCATTGCAGTTTTGTTAGTCTACATGATTAGTTCTGAAGGTTGCCAAGACCAATATTTTGAATTCATCAAAGCACGCCCTACACCCTCTCAACTAGAAAGACGCCAATGTGGTTTACTTCATGGATTCAAAAAGAAAGATATTTTCAATCCCTTTTTTCTTATAAGCCATTTATTTTTTGTATTGTTACTATTAGCATGAAAGAAGGCTCGAATCTGGACTTTGCTATGGTTCAAATCCTAAGGAGTATGTGATCACTAGGCCAAGAGCTCCTTAATTTTGGTTTCCGATCCTCATGATGTCAAGGAACCTGTAATTGGGAGGAATAATGGACTAGAAACTTACAACTGGAAGGGCTGTGTATATAAAAGCCCAAACAATTACCACCCACTATCAAAGAGAAAGCTCTCTCCAAAACTCTATATATCTCAATCAAGACTTAAGTTGTGGCAGTTTTTGGCTTCCAGGCATAAATGGAAGGTCTCAGGTAAGCAAAACACAAGTAATCTATCTAACCTTACCCACCATAATTCTTAAGCAAAAACAGTTAGAAGACTTCTAATGTCTATGCACCATCTTTAACAATACACATTAATTTTTTTTTTGCAAGCGCATAATTGAAACTTCTTATATGCAAACAAAATTCATGCAACGGGGGAGTTGATAAAAAAATACCTTGAGTTGACCAGAATCATTAACCACAAAATTAAGAGGTATCGTAACATCAAAAAGTTGGGAAGCTAATTCGTCATTCATTTCTCTTGATTCATCTCCTTTCTTCAAAACCTTGGAACTTCCATACGTTGCCTTAGTGATGACCAGTCCATTTGTTTCAATTTGCCTATTTCTTTTCCTATTGGCCACATTTTCTAACAACCGCTGAGCTTTTTCTGCTGCCGCCTTTGCCTCTTGAACCTACATGGAACGAGATTGTGTTCAGCAAGCATCAGCAATATTTGCAGATATTCAGCAACCGAATCATCAAATTATGGGGAAACAAAACAAAATATGAATAACTGATATAGTAAGTATATTTTTGATTGGCACTGAGGATAATTTATTACTTGTCTCATACCCAATCAACCTGAACTGCAATAGTGCTTCTAAGAAGGCTGTTGCTTTCTCAAAATTCATTTCTTGTAAGAATTGTGCATTGAATGTTTAGTGAAGATGGCTTCAAAAGAAACACAGCCTTTTCTATTTTGGGGCAATCGCTTGAGAGGGTGCCATAAGGTGTTTCTTAAGAGCATTACATACTTACTAACATGTAAGCACAACAGAAAAATGTGTGCGAGAATATAAACCATAATCAATTGGTATAAAATATAAAGTAGTAGGATCAGACCAATTGTTTGATATTCTAGAAATTGTTTCCATATTAGATTGGGTAATGCCATTTTAGTTGAACAGTGATCATTAGTTCATTACAACCTAGTTCCTTCTTTCGTTGACAAACGGCGACAAAAAATTAACCTGGTGGGAAAGGAAAAAAACCACCATATATGGCATTGATTCATTGCCAAATTTACTCAATAACTTTTAATTGGCTAAGAACCTCTTCGCCTGAGGCTTCTAATCTTGATGGTTAATAAGATTATGTTGACATGGACGTTCTTAGTATCAAATCACAAAACATGCTCAAGTCGAAGGGAAATCAAAGAGGTATTACTTATTAGAGTTCCACACTGCAATGTCTTGGCCAAAGAAAAACAAAATAGGAATTTCTCGAGCTGTACTTCCTTATTTTCATTTTAAAATGCAACTTCCAAATCCTCCCCCAAAGGGGAAAAAACAAGAGGGAGAGGAAGAAGAAGAAGAAGAGGAATAAGAACTCACTCATGCACAAACACTTACGCTATCCTCTTTACATTTTTGTATTGCAGTGTAACCACATGCTCACAAAAAAAACATCCCAACAATGTACCTTATGAAAGTATGCCCATAAAGCAATATAAACATTACACTACTTGCAAGCCATATCTCCTTGCATGTGTATAAAAATAAAAATATAGTCCCACTGAAGAAAATTTTGACAACTCAGGGAATTCGAGACTGTCATAACTCAGAAAAACAAATAATAGCCACTAGATTTGCCAAACTAAATTTTATCTTACAGAAACAGAAAATTCGTACCTGGGCAGAGGTTCTCTCAATATTCTCAAGAGCTTTCAGCTTTTCCCTTTTAAGATAATATGGTTTAATGATAAATTTCTGCAAGCGTGCACAAAAACGACACAATAAGTTACAGATAAAAAAACTTTTGATCAAATAATCTAACTAATATGTGTCTCACCATTGCCACGCATCATTAAACTATATGCACAATTTATCACAGCAAGTAAAATACTAACTAACAAAAAAAAAACTTGGGATATTACATCCGATTCAAAAACAAAAGCATTCGCATGTGTTCATGAAAGAAAAACTTTTAACTTTTTAACATAACCAAATTTCTGTCATCAAGTTCAGCACAAGGTGGATCTACAGGATCCATATTTTACTCCATTCATTGAGTCACAACTCACAAGGTCCTTCATGGAAAAGGCTCAATTAACCAATCAGGCTTCACTCCAATTAAGATTCTCTCGCTTCCAGACCGAGTTTTCTTGTAAAGATTATTTCTTGCTAGAGTAAAAAAACTTCACAAAAAAAGAAGAAATTCTAACATGTAGAAGAGGCATTGAAAAGTATGACTGAAAGACATAAGACATGTTTACGAACTATCCAGCGAAGGCATGAAAGCTTACACAAAAAAAAATTGCATCAAAGATTGAATATCTTGTCATGAACTAGTGCTTCTATGACAGCATTCTCAAATTCCCACAGTAGCTAATCTTTGAGAGTATATCAATGAAAAGAAAACAACAAACCTTTCCTTTTCATGAATATCTCACCCACAGAATATCTGTTACTTACTTCACACAAACTGGAAGGAAAAGCAAATGATCTTAATGTACAACGAATTCGTAAGACATAAGATGTTGATATCTGAAAAAACCTTGAGTAAAAAGTAAACTGATGCTGGAATTATAAATGCCCCAGTTGCAAACACAGGATTCAGATGGCTGGAAAGCAATACCTGCATAACATCCACAAACAGCAAGCATAAAAACACTTGGTGAATAAACAAAATGATATTAACATCACCTGCCCAGACAAAGAAACGGAAAAAATAAAAAATAAAAAAATAAAAAAGAAGGATACAAATTAATCGATTCTTATCTGCAAACTCCACGCATAACCAAACTGAAGGATACATCCAATACATGATGTCCAATAAATTTCTCCCAAACAATATACACCTTAAAAGGAAGTTTTTTAAGGTACTTTAAACTTACAGGAATAATTAACTTTTGTCCCCCACGATGCAATTCAAATTTCCAAAAAATGCCCTGCAAAAAAACACAAAAATCAATAAATATAGTTCCCAATCAAAAATCAATTTTATATGAAATGCAATGAATTCCAATAATAAGAGTTAGAAAGGGATTAATCCTCAAATTCTAGGCTCTGATTCAAAAAAAAATGTGGAAGTGAGGCTTCCAGTAGTACGAACGAAAATTTACAGATCTACTCCTATTGAAGTTGAAGAGCAGTTGTTAATAGTAGACCCTTTCAATACATGGCCAATACTCAGAGTAAGAAAAGCCAACAAACCAATGCCTCATTATCAAGCCGCTAGAGCCACGAAATGTGGAACTCATGTGTAGTTGAAGAGGCAATCCGAAGTTAACTCACCAAGTGCATAAGCAATTAATGTTACAAAATTCTGGCAGCCAGACCAATACATATAAAAGGATTCAAATTTCGAATGGAATTTGGGATATCAGAACGTTTAGTCATATAATTCATTAATCTGGTATTTTATTTGTTAAATTTCCTTTTCTGTGAAGTTTGAGTTGAAAAGTCTATTGCATTAAGCCTGTTGAAACTGGAAACTATAGGGAGAAATCTGTCTTTATGGTTAGGGGCGGTATAAGTATTTTACCTGAAATGTATACAAGGGCTCAAGATTAAGAGAAACCAAAATAAATTAATGACGTAAATCAGAAACTATAAATTCACAAATTGCAGTAAAGTGGATGAAGGTGTGATCCAGTTTGCATGACAAATCGAGGTGAATGTATGATGCACTTCCACACGTGTTAGACTATATTTGAAGGCACTAAGAACTTGAAGTCTCTAATATCACTATATAGGCCCTCTGACTAGTTTTTCTTTACATGATTTGCAGGTTATTCTTTGTTAGGATATAACTGTGCAAGAATTAAAGAGAAGAAGAAGAAATTAATTGAAAATTATAATAAAAAAATCAAGGTATAATTATCAAAGATTAAATGCACCTTTAAGTTCAACGTCTAAAAAGTTTTGACGATTATGTCCAAGTTTAGGTGGTGATAGTGCCCGAGGATCTTAGAGCTAGAGATCCAATCAAATGAGGGAACTAATATATGCTATTACAATTATTTCCCTGTTACAGGTCGACAATAAGTCATCATGAACAATTGCATAATTTTGAAAATCGATTGAGCATCAAAAAAAAAAGTCCTTGATGTTCATTTCCAAGGAAACGACATTTCACACTCGAAGAGGAAATCTAACGCAAGAGTCTAACATCAAAATTATTTTAATATTGGGGTACCTGAATTCCAACAGTATACAGCATTCGGACAGTGCTGAATTTAGATATTTTTCTCCCACCACCAACTTCGATCTCAAGAGCAGTGCTGCAACATAAATTGCAACATTAATATCTTGAGCAAAGGAGTGAAACTTGACAATATCAATCAGCTACAAGAATTGATGGACTGACAAATCAGTTTGCAGAAAAGATTTCCACTAAGTGTCTTAATTACTTGAACATGTAAAAGGCAGGTAACTCTTGTTAACAGAGAATGCAAGTAATTAATGAGAACATATATATTCTAATCCCACACTAACTAAATCAATAAGTACAATTATAGTCTTCAACGTTTAGAATCAAAAAGGAGAAATCCTTAATCAACAAATATAACAGTAAATCCAATCCAACAATCTTCACTAGTAATGAATAAATTTTTGCAACTGCCACTCCTTTTTTTTATTCATACATAGAAAGAGTTGCCTCTTAGAGAGAAATTGACTATGATCAGAGAAACACATAAAAAGCCGCAGGATTAAGTTCAAATAAAACTGCAAGAGGGGATCATTTCTCTCATATTCTTATGCAATATATGTTAGTAATGATTTTTTTTTTCGTAATGCAATATATGTGTTAGTAATGACCACCCATGAATGGTAAAGAATACGAGCACAAACCTTCCAAATCTGCCACCAATTCGTCCATGAGACTTAGAGGAAAAGCGATGGGTATAATGAGCTGATGCCCCAAACGAAGAGGTGCCAATCTGCAGTGTCCAAACAGAGAGTGAAAATAGAGAGGAAAGCAAAGGCACAGAGGGACACAGTTGAGGGAACATGGTGATAGATGAAGATATATTTAAAAAAAAAAAAACTTTTACATTCAAAAGATAATAGAATAATAATAAAAACAATTGAAAGCCAACTAAAAGCAAAAGGATCAGATAGAGTAAAGAGAAGGTGGACAGAGAGAGTAAAAGAAAAGACTGAAAAGACCATAATCAAATTCTTTCTTAAGTCAACTGCATGGAGAAGCATATGCAAAGACCATCTTCCACAACTCTAGTTAGTAGTTGCATAAGAAAAAAAAATAGTTGATATTGTGATAAACACAATCCTCTTCAACAACAGAGACTAAACACTAAACACATAGGTCAATACAAGACAATAGATAACTTAAATATGTATGGTCTCAAAGGCTAGTCTAGAGAAGCTTCACCTCCCACTCATTGAGAGAGAGAGAGAGGCATTGTAAGTACTCATGGCAAATAAAAATATAGACGAACTTTTCCCTTTTGCTCATAGAATTGTAATTGTGGCATTTCTCATAGAGCCGTTGCTCCAGTATTTCTAACCATTTATAGGATCAAATGGTTAAGTTGCGCAAACGAAAAAAGATGTACCTTCAGATCTCCTGCTGCAGACATCTTTTCATCTTTCTTTCGCCATCCAACTGCAATATATGACTCAGAACCTAACAAAAGCTCTATCTGTAGGAGAAAGTGAAAATGAAGAATAAAACAAATTTTAGATGCCATAAATTTTATCAACATAAATTCCACTTGAATAATTTTAAGACTACTTAAGTGTCTAGTACTCTAGTTAACATTATGCTGCTTTTTCTGGCTACATTGTTACGTACTACTGCCTCCAGAATATATGCAATGTTTGTACCAGAGTACGAATGCACTCAAGCATGATCAAATAAAAACTTCAAAGGAATTATGAGTATCCAATGAAGTTCAAATCTCCAGCCCATTCCTTAATGCCATTAAGTACATTTATCTGATTCATAATGCAAAGTAGACATACATAACATGCTCACAGAACAAATATATGGAAGAAAATGAATACACTTACAAAGAAAGGCAACCTACATTTCCACTTGCTGTTTCAGAAAGTTGACGGGTCCAAGAATTAGAAAGATTTATTGAACCATCGCTCAAAGACTTCGAAATGCCCATAGTTGCTGATGAGTGCGAAGATAAGTGACTGGAAAGGGTTACAAGAAGATAATGAATGAAAGTGATACAAGTAATGTTCTGTATAATCACCACTAGAACAAGGGAAGGGAATTCCCTACCGAGTTGTTTGTACCCCAATAAGAGCTCGCAAGCCTGCTGAAGCCATAAATTCTATGGATGAAACCGCAGAAAGCTGACGCCTAAGCACAGCAGTTGCAACTCCACCACCAGAGGTCTCACTAACTTGCAAATTTCCACCCATTGTAATAGTATCATGTTTTGATAGTTGAGAGTCAAGTTGACTAGCCATAGCCATTCTGAGCTTTAAGTACATATAGAGTAAGTGAGACTGTACTGAATAGGAACAAAAATTACTTGTACAAAATATATAAGTACACAGAACAACATGCCTTCGGGAAGGAAAAAAAAAAGTGACAGAGATAGGAAGATTATCAAAATATTTGCTTTTGCTTTAAATAAAGAAGTCATATCAAGTTACCACCTTTGACTTGAAAGCAAAAGGTTATACTTTCACATGTTGAATGTAGTAATAATGTAATACAGACTCATTAAAATGCACAAAAATGTAGCATTTGTGTAGAATGAAAAAAATATGTAACAGATTCAAATAACCACCTTCACTCATGAGTTTGCATGAGAGAGCGAGAGAAAGAGAAAGGGAGATGCAACTCAAAAATAATCAATGGTTGACTTATGGAAAACAATTTAGAACCACAATGTTTCTCAGATAGAGCCTCAATCTTGTCAATGCCAAGCTTGCAAACTGTGCAGTATTCAACAGAATTCATGTTTGAAAACTTATTTTAGTTGCCAAGGATGTCAGCTAATAATAGATAGTCATCATTATTCATTTATAATGACCTATCACATAAAAGATTGATTAAAAAAGGGAAAGCTGTACCCTCTCATAATGCCATCGCCGACTAAAAAATGTGGGAGAGACAAGTTGGCCAGTATTACACCTGAAGAACGGACATGTGTGGATATATTTTCTTGCTCCTTCATCCGTCTCAACCTTTCAAGTTCTTCCTTTATCTCTTCTGCCCTATTCAGCTTTGGACCAAGTTCCAAACCAGAAGTCAACCCTTCCATACCATATATGTCATATATTTGTCTTTTATTTTCATCTGACAATATTTCATATGCTTCGCATATCCGTTGAAAATTTTGTGTGGCAGTTTCCTTCATCTGAGGACAGTCAGTAAACAAAAAGAAAAATCATGTTAGACACTTACTCTTTAATGAGAAACCGAAAAACCATGAAGAAGCATCAAAAGAAAGGCAAAACACTGAGGATCCAGAGAGGTAAAATCTTAAAGCCATACAAATTCTTACACTAAAAGCAATGTCATTAATCCCTAGATAGATTCCAATCTCACAAGATTCAAGAATACTTGCAAACTAGTCGAATGAATTTGAACTTAGTTGAAGCATGGTCACTCTTTTAACGAGTGGAAGAAAAATCATAATTCTTGAGACATGGAAAAAATTTGGATCAGACTTGAATATGATGAATGATGAACCCAAGTTGAGAATCAAATTGAAAACACTAGTTAGTTTTCGACATAAATCCTTACAGTTTTTTCCTTCACCTTTCTTTAGTTTTCTCACCTTGAAGTACCCTCTTCCATCGTGTATCACACACCCAATTCAAACATAAAATACACGACGGGAACACCAACAACAACGTCTTCAACAACACAATGCTCATTAATTACAGTACGAATTTAGATAAATTTGTAACATTCAATCTGGGCGCGGCTACAGAAGAAAATTAATTACCAATACAATCCAAGAACAAAAATCCACGATTTCCAAACAAGAAATTCAAAAACAAAATTGAACAAAAAGGAAAAACAGAAACACTTATGCGATACACAAATTCGAATGCATAACGTACAAGGGGATCCTGGTATTTATCAGGGTGATAGACTTGAGCCCACTGACGGTAAGCCCTCCTGATTTCTTCATCGGTGGCGTCCGGTGCCAAGTGAAGCAGTGCGTACAGTTCTCTACGCGGGGGTCCCGCGTCTTCTTCCTTCATCTTCTACGCTATCAAGCCCTGCTCATTAACAGTGTTCGAGTTTGCGCTCGTGTACTGTACTTTGAGAGCTAAAGAGAGTTTATTGGGGTTTTGGGTTTTAGGGGCTGCGTTGGCTAAGGCGAGCGTGGGATTCTGGATCGCTGGCTTTCTACGGACGGTCTCTGATTGACCGAGAGAATCGAACAGAACGATGACACGTCATGCATTGTCGTGGTGAGCAAGGTTTGGGCTGGGTATATTATACATGGGCTCATATGTCAAAGTCGAATTGGGCTTTATCTTTGCTTAAGCTTCTTTATGGGTTATTGGGCTTTTCTCAAAAGACTTGTTGAGCCCAAGTTGTAAGGGGCCCTCTAATCATTTTTGCCTTTTAGAGCCCAAGTTGATTTTCTGTTTAGCTTAAACATCTTGTGTTGGAAACTGATTGTCAAATTTTTAAAATTTAGGAGAATCATGGGACACAATAGATGACCGTAATTACACCCGAGTCACTAGTTGGAGTGGTAAGGATGATGTCTATCACCTTGATGATCAGGGTTCGAATTCCCTCACTCTCATTTAAAAAAAAAAACAGATGACAATAATTTAATTCTAGCTAAGAAAACATACTTATCAATCCCACCAAGGTATAATTATTGTAATTATTCTTATGGCCACAAATAATTTCGATTGGGGAAGGTCCACCGCACTTGACATCGGTGCACCATTTTTGATGCACCAAAATGTCATACAAGTACATGATGGTTTTATGTGTATGTTCAGGTAAGAATCAAATTCACGACCTCTAAATATAGAAAATTCCCTCCTACTCATAAGGTTTGAAAATGATTCCTAAGATTAACTAAGACTTAATTTATGTGAGATGAAAATATGTCATAACCTTTAAAATTTCAACAACGTAGACTAGTAGTATTGTAGTCCAACAAGATGGAGAGTGGAGACAGGGGCGTCTCTGGGGTGGGACAACATGGGCCATCGTTCAGAGCCCCTGAACCCAAGCGTCCCATATTTTGAAAAAATAATAGTGTTATAGTAGTCTCGAACTCATCTAAGTAACATATGATGTTTAATTTGTTTAAGATTTAGAGTTCGCTTAGGACCCATGAAAACTCAAGTACACCACTGAGTGGTGAGTTCGCTAGTGATTGGGCCCATGAACAAAAGCCTACTGCCCAAGTTAAAACCAATTTGGGCTTAGTGTTATTTTGTCACGTAAGGAATTGTCGAATTGAAGTGCTATTTTCTGGTCAAAGTCATGAAATGAAAGTATCATAGTTCTGACCTCTGAGTTTGATTTTTAAAGGGGAATAATATTTTTGTAGTGATGCATTGGACTTTAGCCTAATCTATCATGTAGTTAACCTAGAAAGTTAAACTTCGTTGTATGCGAATTTGATGGACGAAGTTTAGGATTATATTGAATGTTTAAAGAATAAACTTTTTATGACGTGATTTTCGGATATAAAAATTGTAGTCAACTTTGAGAATCGGGAGTTAACGTTTGTGAATAAAATAATATTTAAATTTGCATTAACTGGTTCTACACCACATATGTATACATACATACATATATAGATATATTGCGTATCAAAAACATATATAGATATATTAGTTGACCCGGACGTGTAGGGCATGAGATGTAATTTTTTTATATAAAAAAAAAATGACAGCTAATGGTCACTCCCCCAAGAAATCTATCAAATGGGTGGTTTTATCTGTCCCCAGAAAACCCTAATTAGCAATTTTATTAGGATAATAACATATTGTTGACTAGTATCTGAGTGAGGTTCTCCCTACTAACCTCTTACTTCAACATCGATCTTTAATCAATATTGGATTGCAGAAATTAGTGATGTCTAGATTAATTTTTTGATAATCAAGAACAATGTTATACAAGTTTGTCTTTTGTACATTCGATATAGGCCTAAACTCGAGTCATCAAACCCAAACGCACAGAAATTTCCCACCTGATGACAGGGTAAGTCGGAGTCGTTGGGTCGAAACCTAACGCTTGAGAATCGAACTTAAGACTTTTCAAATCCATACGGTCTAGCTCTAGGGAGATTGTAAAGGTTATTCACTGGATATACTAAAATGGTCGATTAGGATATGGCATGGCATAATGCTGATGATTTGATGTAATCCAGCCACCCGGGGCATTGATAAGCCAATTTAATTAATCAGAACCCATAGGCCGGTTGCTTAATTAAGTAGCTAAATTATTATTGATGAAATTGTTTATTAATTGTTTTTTAAAGTGTTAAATTAATACCAGTTTAGTGAAATAAAGACAAAATATGGAATATTTCCACAAAGCTGCAATTAGCTCAAGTACAAAAAGTATATTTCGATATGGTACTTTTCACTTTGTTTATTTAATTAGTATTATAATTAGTGTGTTACAAGCCAAAGTGGGCATTATTTGTTCGGATAATCCGGATTATTCCTTGTCATAATCTTGCAATTGCACGCAATGTAATAAGCATGAGAAAGAGGGTTTAGAAGTACAACTTTCAAAAATAACGAGAGGTGGCTCGGTTGTCAATCGACTGAGTTAGGCATATGTGTATTCAATGTTCGATTCTAACTGTAAATATATTTTTATGTGGTATTTAAAAAAAAATACAGTTTTCAAAGCAAAAGGCAAGTGGTGTATATTTTGTCAATAGATCAAAGCACGTTCAAAAGGCATCTCAAGATGAAATTTACTTGTACATAAATCATGGTTTAAAGCAATCAATATTTAATGGATAAGTTAATCAGATGGTCAAGATAAACAGCATGTTCCAAAGCCGTCTCATCCGCCATGAATCATGAGTTAAAGAACTGAATATGTTGCTTAATTATGGTTATATCTGCACGATTTTGTTCTTCTTTGGCTATCACCATTGGTTATGATGACGTGTAAAATCAGACTGACCTATCGAGTGCTTGGTAACCGTTTGTTCGGTTCTACAGACGTCTCGATTGATAAGACTTGGGATCAAAAAAATGTGAACTACGGAGTTCCTGAGATGTACCTCATAAGGGAAGCTCCGACTCCTAAGTTAGTTAGACAAGAGGACCAGTGAGACAATTTGGTATTTAGAGCTCTCCTGTTAGCTAATAGTCAAAGTGTGATAAGTGAGAGAGATTTACCTGAGTTGAGATAATCTTTTATATATATATTTCAAAATACGGGTCTCCTCTGATTGCAGGCGAGATTTCTGAGGGTGAATCTCCCAAAGATCTCTTGAGGATCTTTTTTCTGATATCTTCTACAAATCTTCATGAGATCTTCTTTAGGTTCGACAGTAGATGCTCCTTGGTATCTCAAGATGTTTTGGTCAACTCAGGCTAGCTCCCGAAATCATGCTCGTTGGGTAGTATAGAGGAGTAGGGACCGAGATGACATCTAGGTGTACTGAGATGCTTCCCAATCCAATCTCCTCTCCTTTTCACTTCATGTATTGACACGTGTCAGCATCTCATCAAAGGGATATTTTGGTATTACCGGGTTCTTAGATCTAGAAAACACATTGGTTGTATGAGAAATACTAAATCTTTGCTTATACCACTCGATTGAGTTATTTCAATCCAACAGAAAATAAAATCTTAACAGGTTATAACGCACACAATGGCATATTCGTATCCTAATTGAGAATCAAACTCATGACTAAATAGGGCACATGTTGTGTCGCACCATTAATTGAATCTTTACTTGATAGGTTATCAAAATTAAACTAGCTTGGCAGGATGTGGGATATTTAATAATTTATAACTACTAGTGATACCAATCTTTGATCATCGGGAAGAGCTATGTTTGATTAGGATTGGTCGGCCATTGAATTAATCCCACAACATTTAAAATATGAACACTAGCTAGACATATACATACAATGTGTTATTATTATTATTCAATTGATCAGAAGTATTATATAATGCAAATGTAGAGATAACTAGTTTTCAATTCTAGTTAAGGAAAGCATGAGATTGACCAGGTTGGTTAAGTAAACACTAGCATAACTGATTTTCCTTGATTGTGGGCGAGATATCCAGGGGTGAATCCCCTCTCGATTTCTTTCATTTTCGATAATTAGTCCTTCTCGATCTCGACATCTGAGGTGTTTTGGTCATTTAAGATTCCCGAATTTATGTTCATTAGGTTGTAGCGAGGAGTCATAGTCGAGATGACAACATGGTATGTCGATATGTTCTTAAACTCATCAGCTCCTCTCCCGTCAACACGTGTTAGCGTCTCATTGGCGGGATAATTTGAATCTTATCAATGCCCTTGAGCAATACCATAAGACACTCATTAACAAATACCGCCGTAAGAATTAAGATATCAGCGACTAAGCCTAATTACAAGGTCAACTTTCCACATTAAGAATCAACTTTTAAGCCGCACTTGGACGGACGGGACGGTTGGACCTTGAGAGCGCTAACCGTGCCAAGTCGTACGCAACTAACGAAACGCGCTCTGCAGTAATGACGAGCAGTTAAACCGTGCCAATTCAATTCAAAGTCTGACGAAAATTGAACATGCCGACCCTAAATTCAAAAGCTTCTTCAATATTCACTAAAAAAGTTAGCAAGATCAGCCATTCAGCCCATCATCGCAACTTGGGGTTGACAAACAATACATACGGCATTAAAACGTAGGACCTCATACAGTAGTCTTGTGGATTTCACTATTTTTTTGTCCCAATCATCTCAAATACTGAGTTTGACAAACAAAATTTCATATAAATTATGTGGGGTTCATAATTTTACAATGATCACGTGCGTCCATCTCTCTTATGGATTCACTATTTTTTGTCCCAACTATCTCAAATACTGAGATGAACGTACAACATTTCATAATTCATATGGATTATGTGATACTATAATTTTACAATGATTACGTGTGTCCATCCCAATATTTGAGGTAACAGGGGCAAAAACACTGTAATCCTTAACATTTTACTAAAAGAAAATGATAATATGTGCCCATAGGACATTAGATAAGAATGAAAAAAATGCACATTTAAATCTGAAATATGTATGTATTTTAAGTTTAAAAAATTTGGTTAGAGGGTATTTATTACACATGATATATTGCGATATACTCTAATGAATCCTTAACAAGTATCTTTAGGACACACGTTATGGATACCTTTTTACTAAATCCAACTATGCTACCAAACCACGTGTTGACTAACAAGTACCAACCGTCCAAAAGTTGTTGCTACTGAAAATCAACGGCTGAGATATTTTACAATCTTGATCTCTTCAATTTCACTGTAACTGAGTATTTAATACGTACAGCAGGTACCAAATTGTCCTTTCACAAAACTATTACCTAGTCACCTAGACAATTCCTGCTGATTGACTTTCTTGTATGCTTCCTCCTCTCTACAACCCAATATCTCTCCGTATCCTCTTATATATAGAAAGCCGTAAATCGCAATACGATGTCTAACAACAGCTATTACAATCTGAAATATCTTCGGCGCTTTAAGCTTAAGCCCATTGTAGTCGGTTAGTGTAAGAGAGATGACTCCGGGAGAAAGACCCAGAAAGTCAGACGGGGTTTTCAGGTTTTTGTCGGTGGTGTTTTGTTTGGCTCTTCTTGAAACGACGGCGTATGGAGGAAGAGTGGAGGCGGAGCACAAGAACGCGTACGCCTCGATGATGTATATGGGGACGCCGAGGGACTATGAGTTCTACGTGGCTACACGTGTCATGATCAGATCGCTGGCTAGACTCCACGTGGACGCGGATCTCGTCGTCATTGCCTCCGTCGACGTACCTCTCTCTTGGGTTCGAGCTCTGTAAGTCCGACATCCCGTCTTGTTCGCACTGCGTGCCTTGTTTTTGCTTTTTTCCTTTGTCCTTTTTTGCATTTCTCTCGTGTGCACTTGTGGCCAGACTATCTGTGTACTGTAGTCTCGATTGCATTGGAATTTTCCTCAGCAGGCGTAATCCCATTGATCCTTCCGGTATGAATGTTCATATGCCAGGACAGGAATGAATAAAATAGTAATATCACTGATATTTACTTAGATGCTGACGTGGCTTACTGTGATTGGTGCATGGTGACGTCACAAGAAAGTCAAAGTCAATGAAGACCCACAGTAATGTGACGGGGGTTGGGCGTTGTTATAGGCCTCTTGATGGGTCTTTTTGTTGGTAAACTTTAATCACACCCTTAAGGTTATTAAAAACACCCCAACTTAAGTTGATAATCCCTTATAAAAATCAATTGATGGGGGTGCCTTTAGTAATTAGTTTGCGTAGTATAGGCCCTTTAGTAATTAAAGGAATTTATTTTGTTCTGGATATTGTACTATTTCTTTTGCTAATTAATAAGGCAATACCTTGTGGCTAATTTATCATGTCGTCATGTGAAAGACTTTTGTGCGTATGGGTCTGACTACCCAAGTTTAGGCCTCTATTTAATGTCCAAATGATAAACTTGTATCATATCGTTCACGGTTATCAAGAAAACAACATTAATAAGAGTCACTTTCTTCAACGTCTCTTTAGGTGGGTTAGCTCAAATTTGCAAACGTGTTAGGCAACCAGGAACTAAGGTTACGTAACTACTAGTCAAACAACGACATTGGCTCTGAAAGTTTGTTTCAACTCTCTGTTTCTTTGTCTTGGTTGGTTATCCCGATTGACATATTGACATTATTTTGTGGGCTATTTGAAATGTTTTGACAATTTGTACTCTTGTTGTGGACTAGGGAACAAGAAGATGGAGCAAAGGTTGTGAGAGTGGAAAATGTAAATAATCCGTACAGAAACCAGGCTAACTTTGACAGGAGATTCAAGTTGACTCTCAACAAACTCTACGCATGGAGTCTGGTGGATTATGACCGCGTTGTTATGCTCGATTCTGATAATCTCTTCCTCCAAAAAACTGATGAACTGTTTCAATGTGGGCAGTTCTGTGCAGCTTTTATTAATCCGTGTATCTTCCATACTGGCCTCTTTGTGTTACAGGTAAATTGTCCGTCTCTCTCTCTCTCGCTCCATATACAATTCGATAGTATTGTAGTCGCTGGCATTGAGTTCCCCCGTTTTAATACGACTTGACATGCATGTTAATGCAGCCCTCAATGGATGTGTTCAAGGATATGCTTCATCAGTTGGAAATTGGGAAGGAAAATCAAGATGGTGCGGATCAGGGTTTTATCGGGGGCTACTTTCTGGACTTACTTGATCAGCCTATGTTCCATCCACCTGCAAATGGCACCAAGCTTGATGGAACATACAGACTTCCTTTGGGATACCAAATGGATGCCTCTTATTACTGTAAGTGAATAACGAGTACATATACATGTACGTGGACATTTATCTATATGATGCTTAATCTTGTTTACTATTGCTTGTTTCAGATCTTAGACTCCGCTGGAGCGTACCTTGTGGACCGAATAGTGTGATTACTTTTCCGGGTGCACCTTGGTTGAAGCCGTGGTATTGGTGGTCATGGCCTGTTCTGCCTTTAGGCATTTCATGGCATGAACAACGTCGTCAAACTCTCGGGTAAGCTGTAAGACAGTATTGCACTTCCATTTAGGAGAATAAAGCTATTGTAGCAAAATTGGTAACACATCCATATTTTATTTTACAGGTATGCTGCAGAGATGCCCATGGTAGTTATACAGTCTGTAATTTACTTAGGAATCATAGCATTAACACGTTTAGCGCGGCCTAATCTCTCGAAGCTGTGCTACCGGCAGACAGACAAGAACATCAGCTTAGTACAAGCTGGCGTCAGAGTCCTCGCAGTATGGTCTATTCTCGCTGCTTACATAATCCCCGTCGTTGTTATTCCCTGCACACTTCATCCAATACTAGCATGGTCGTTGTACTTTTTAGGTTCTTTCACTCTTTGCTCTATAATAGTCAATGCCTTCCTCTTGCCAATGCTACCCGTTTTGGTTCCATGGCTCGGGATACTGGGGGTGCTTTTTGTCATGGCATTTCCGTGGTACCAAAATGGGATTGTGAGAGCTCTAGCCGTGTTCGGTTACGCCTTCTGTTGCGCACCATTTTTGTGGGTATCATTGGTAAAGATCAAGGATTGCCTTCAGGTTTCACTCGAAAGGGAAGCTTTCTACCCCAGATTGGGTGAATCTTCACCACCTTCTGGATTCAACAAATTGTACTAAGGCATTGACCTACCCGTCCGTCCATGGTTCGGTAACGGGCACGGGGACTATACGTTCATGAGGATCTTGCAACTGGTCCTCTATAGATTTTGAGAAGATGCAATGTTTGGCTGGAGAGGAAAGGTGACTGGGGAGCTAGATTTTGTACAGGTTTCCCTGTAATTTGTACCATTGATTTACTTAGTTCTTTGTAGAATTCATTGAATTAAGCTAATGAGGGTGCCCCTATTCATTTTCGGAGACTAAACAGCCATGTAATGTAATCTTATAGGATTGCTTCATTGAAATTGGTGGCACAACCAGGAGCTTATTGTTCATACTTCATTCTTCAATTGTTCATACTTCATACTTCATTCTTCAATTGTTTCTTGATTTCTGATTACGTTGTCTGCTGATTCAGAGAATAGTTGCTTATAGACAATGAAAAAAATTAGTGCTGCCAAAAATTATCGATATAATCAAATCCATCCGTCAGTTGTTTTAAAAAAATTACATGTTTTTTTAAAGAACGCATCGATGATCACAATAATCGACTAGTTGATTGGTTATAAATTCATGTAAAAAAATCAGAAAAAAAAAAGGAAAAACCTAACTGTTTTCACCCCTAAAAAAAAACGAGTCTGATTTGTAGGGGAAAATGTTTGCATCAGTGGTAATTACAGCGAGGCACTTGAGTGCTAAGTGCCTGATGAATCCCGTATAATTCTTGAGCCCTAATTAACCTTCAAACACAGGTAAGCAAGGCTAATAATTGTTGACAATAAGATCTCTTTGATAGTATTTCATAATAATCTCCTCCGTTGCGTACATAACCTTATATATGAATTCTAAACGAAATAGGAAAAACAATTATAGAAAGAAATATGTCTAATAGTTAGATGAACATTATTTGCATCTCATTTTTTACTAAGTACACCCTACTCTAATATATTTTTAAAGGGTTAATGGGGTGTACTTAGTAAAAAACGGGATGCAAATAATATTCATCAATAGTTATGATAACATCAATTAGCTACCCTTATTGTTGCTAAATTATAGTTAACTAAATCAAAATTCCCACTCCCAGGAATCCCCGATTGTACGGAATCATGAGGCACCAGTCAGCCACTTTCATCAGCCCAATTTTCACCACTAATTGCTCCATTATTAACGCCATCAGTATCTTCATTAATTGCCAAATCTTTCTCCCCATTGACCCTTGTAACCCATTAATGTCTTCATGCACACTAATGTCACCATGCATGGAACGTGCTCCAAGACCTTCTCCAGTCTCCTTAATACGCAAACGTCTAGCTCGATTGTACGCATTCTTAAGGTGACGACCTTGGTCTTCATCAGTAGGGCTCGGCATCGGACTGGACCAGGCCGGGCTGGCCCAAAAATATGAGGCCCTAGCCGGGTTGGCCCAAAAATATGAGACCCGGGCCCTGCCCGGCCCGGGTCCTACTTTGAGGATCAGACTTCAGGCTGGGTTTGGCTCTCAAAATGAGGCTCAGGCCCTTAAAGCTCGGGCTTTTGGGTCGGGCCTAGAGCCGGGTCCGAATTTTTGACTATATAATATTTATATGTGTATTATTTGAGGAAAATGTATTATATATATACATATGTGTAATATATACGTATTATGTATATATATACACATACATTGCAATAATATATATATATATGTGTATATATATATATTATATTAATGTATACGCAAATGTAATATATACATTAATATAATATATATATATATATATATAATATGTATATATTTACATACATTATATATATACATACATTATATATATACACATATACACAAATAATGTCTGGCTTGAATAGGGCTCGGGCCGGGTCAAAATTGGTCAGAGGTGTCGGGCTTCGAGCCATGCCCGACCCCAAAAATGGAGTCCAGGCCCTCCCAAGGGGTCAGGCCAAACCCGAACCAAATGGTGACCCCTATTCATCAGTGCCTCCTCGCTCTATGGCTACATTCAACCATTTTTTTGCAGGAAGTTTAGTGCGTTGGCTGTAGTGCTGTGTGTGTAAATACTAAATAAATAGGCTTTGTTGGCCCAACAGTTGGCAGTTTGGGCTCAAATTTTATCATCACTGTCTCAAAAACCTTGAAAAAAAATTATACACAGAAAGTATGACACAATATGGAGAATATAGAACTATTTAGCACAGTAATAAAAGCATGAAATCCAACCAAATAAAAAGCAATTTTCAGTAAGAACTTTAAAAGGCTCTCTCAAGTTCTTCCCCCGCTTCACTCAAGCTTAACATGAAAGTACCTAATTGTTTACCAATTTGCCACTTACAGTACCTGAAATTTGCAGAAGATCACTTCTTTGATCTTTCTCAATAGTATATCATAAAAAGAATATTCCATGAAATGAAGGAAAAGCAATGGGAACAAGAAACTGATCGGACCAACGAGAACTTCACATTATACAGCAATTTCCTTGTGACTCGAGCATCCCCGGTGTTCTGCAAGGAAATATACTCATCAGCGCCTGACACGTGGGAAAGAAACGCGTACACATATTCGATGCACCTAAATATGAATCCATTCTGACAAGGCAAAATAATATTTTTATTCTAGAACAGAAAAAATTTCAAGGAAAGTGTAAGTGTATACACAGAGAAATGGAAATTCTAGATAGTGTATTAGTGTATGATGATACATGAAACTAAAATACCAATTTACTAATTTCATCTATCCCCAGAAGCACACTGATGAACCATCAATCTTGACTAGGAAAACAAAAATTGCCCCGGCCAGTCACTCACAAACTACTCGTTACGAGCTTATCTCCAGCTCTGTTCATTTTTGCAAACGAACCATACGAAAGCCTACTATAAAACTCAAATAATAAGGAGACCCGAGCACGAGCTTAGGAAATTATCATTTGTAGGCTCAAGAGAACCTATATAATTTAATGGGGACTTAGATTGTATAAAACAAAGTTTAATAGAAGTACATTTACACACAATGACGTATCATAGCCATGGCAAAATTCTACATTTGAGAGAGTTCACGCCACTTCCAATAAGTTATATTTAATAGAAGGTTTGGTTGAGCTTAGCTGAATCTCTTAGTTGGACTGAAAGTGCAAGCTCTAACTCGGACTAAAACATGATTTGAGCTCGAGTTTATGTTTTTGTAGCTCAATCAAGCTCTGCTCAAGCTCAAGGTCAGTTCTTTAGAAATGAATTGAGTCTTTCATCCTTGTTGGCTTATCCCTTTTATCCACTCCAATAATATTAATAGTAACTAAAGAAGAGATGAGCAATGGCAGAGCATGAAAACCGATTATATTACATGCTATCAATTGAAAATAGCTAAATGATTTAGACGGTTTCAAGAACTGAAAGTGTAAGTACTCACATTTGACCAAGACTAGCCAAATCAAAATCAGGAGCAAGTTCGCGCACGATATCACTTGGTGGTTGGCCACATTCTTGCATTTTTTGCATTAGCTCAACAATCTTGGCGAAGTTACTGGGATCATTGTCATAAACATCATTAAGTTCTTTTATGAGCTGATATTGACGGCAGTAACGTTCATAGTCTTCTTTGCTCAAACTGGTTTTACGCTCTTCCAACCAGTTTGGATACCTTTCTCCAATTTCCTTCATGGGTTCATAAAGAATTTCTTTAGACAAAAGCTGTTGCATCATGGTCTCCACAATAGATTCCATATCCTAGCCAATATAATCAAATCAAGGGAAAGTGAGTACTTATTCTCCAAGATATTCTGAAACTCGCGAATTGAAAAGTCTTAATAGAAGAAGAGAATCCAAAAGCTAAAGGCACAGACCACAAAACCATGCAAATCATTCTCCAAGATAGAAGAAAAGAAGTCCAATGTTTTGCAAACACTCAAGCAACACATAGTCTGGTCCCTAGTTTCTTTGGCCGGAGAAATTCGGCCGAAGTTTGACAGACATTAAGTCCAAGCACAAACTTTTCTAATGATGCTACTATGTGAGAAGTTCCTGCTATCAAATAAAGTGGTTATCATCTTCAGCCAAATTTAAAAATGTTAGCAGAAACTAGTGAAGACCATTCAAAAATAGACTCCCATTACCTTTCATATGGAAAAAAATCTCTATCCAATGACATTAGTGCACATAAAATGTGGCATTATCAAAACTTACCATTAACAAATTAAAAAAATCAAAGAAGTAGCCGCTTTTTGCCTTTGGTAGCTTGTAACAATTAAAAGACAATGGAAGGTTGAGTCCCTTCATATGTGAAATTTCCGCATATAATTTTCTCACTCTTAAGGAAAATGTAATAAACTATACACACACGCAGATTATGAAATAACAGTAATGACATTTCCTCCCCAAAAAAAGGTTTAAATCAAGCATTAGACACTAAAGCCCAATAAAAAGAAATCTGTGAGCAAACTGGGAGATGGAACAATATGCAAAGACATCCACAAGTAAGGAATAGAAATGTAGCATTAGAGGAAGAAGAGCTGTTAACTTCCATTTAAACCACGGTGGAAGGGGAAATACATCATTATCACCTCAAGCAATGGTTTTGGGAACAAGGACTGATTGCGTTGGTTTAAACAAGGATGGTGAGCTACCATTTAAAAAAGTAAATAAATTACAGGTAAAGTGGATACAATGGTATAATTATTAAGAAGCACTATAACTCCCAATTCAAACTCCTTTCAACCTACAAGCATAGTTTGCAACAGCGTAATTACATCACAATTTTACACAGTTCACTCAGGGGCAGGGGACGTAGCCTAGTAGGGGCCATCCCAAATCTTCTCGAAATATTTTCTATATATATCATATATATATTAATGTATATCATATTTTGTTGATTCTTTTCTTTTATATTGTAGGTGTATTACAAAGGCAACATTAATTCAATCTTCAAAATTCAAATTAGGCATACATAAAAAAAAATTATGAATTTTATTATTACTAAAAATTAAAAAATAGATTCATCCTATTTTCTTTATTTTGTCTCTTACCTTTTTTTGGGTCTTATCAGTTTAATTTGTTCTCCGTTTACTTATTCAATAAAATCACAATATAAGGGCTCTCCTTTCATTCCGAATTTTTTCTTTACTCAATATAATTTTCGTGCTCTCTTCTATGGCAAAAAAATCTTCTGTTTTTTGAATGGAAAAAAATTCTTATTTTTTATAAGAACACTAAATAATAAGTGGAAGCATATGCGTAGAACGATAATTGCCACTAACAAATGAAACCTACTCTAGTAATATTATTGATCGGTAAGTTTGAGAACCACAGATTTATTAGTCTGGCACCACCGAAGGAAAATTCGTGGCTCCGCTACTGCTTAGACTTGCATTTACCTAATAAAGCTCAAAGATATCATGTAGAAGAACGATGAGGGTAGTGTGGTTATAACAGTAGTCATTTCTTTTGTTCCCATACTCGGATCCAAATTCACATACTTACAGCCTTACACTCGTGGAAGCGCAAGTCAGTTTTATTAGTAATTGTGTCACAAAAACACTGGTATGGTTCCCTGACAAAGAAAGAGAGGCGATATATGGAAATACTAATGTCCGTGATCCACTCACAACAAAGAATATATACCCTATAGTCCTAGACAAATCTTGATCAAATCAATAAAAATACTTAAAGGCCTACCCATGCACATTAGCACAAGAACTTTCAGAAAGCCCATAAAATATTTCATTTGACAATAGAATTCCGAAATTAAAACACATAAAAAGCACAACCAAACAACTAAATACAAAAGAAAATCAATTCAGTAAGCCAGTACCCTAAACCCATCAGTATAAAACTATAACCATGGATTGTCCACTAACGTTTGAGGAAAATTACTAACGACCTACGCCCGCAATAAGATTTTCCACTAGTTGCATGCTCGTAAACCCAATCAGCTGTGAATGAAACTAAAATAAAGCAAACTACCTGTGAGCCAGCAAGCTCCTCAAATTGCTTGACCCAATCCTCCATCATTTCATCCTTAGGGAAATCATCCAATTGGGCACTGGTCACCGACTCCACTCCTTTAACAGCCTCCCTAGTCTGCTCCCTGAGCTTGTCAAGCGCCTCTGCCACATGGGCATCCTTTGAAACCTTCTGCTTCCCCTTCTTCTTGCTCTTCAAGTCCGGCAATCCCATCCCCAGTCCTTGAACCCCTTTTGGCAACAAAGCAGACTCCTTTCTGCTCTCTGCACCATCCCCTTCACTCCTGTGAGTGAACAATAACCCACAAACAACCACTTATTCAGATAGATTAACAGAACCAAATGGCATATATGCACACAAGAACACATTTGCTCATAAAGAAGGTACCTTTGTTGAGAATTAGAGAGGTTGAGGCTTTGGAAATCATCCAAGGCACCTGATTAAACAAGAAGTTGAATTCACACATGAGAAAAGGAATTAAGGGAAAGAAAAGGATGAGAGATTGGAACTTACTGTCAAGCAGGGCGTCTAAATCATCGGTTTGGTTGGCCATGACTTCACCAATCTCTCTCTCCTTAGAACAGCGTCTCTCGACTGTACACGCTCTTTCTCTGTCTCTCCGGAACCAATTGCGGAATCCGGATACCCAAATACCCCCAACAAAACTTCCAATTGCGTGGGGTTAACCGGAGGTTCTCTCCACGTTCGGAATCTTCGGATAGCTACCTAGTGCTCATTCTATTTTTCGTATGGACCGTCAAATGGCGTCAATAACATCAAAGATATTTTTAAATTTCTCAGGAAAAATGAACCGAAAAAATTCATGTAATAAAATACAAATGTCTAAATAAGCCCAAGACCTTTTTTTCCTCGAAAGCAAGCCATTGTGTAGGGATTACAAGTTACAACGGATCGAGTAGTCTTCTAATTAAAGTAAATAGACTCTTTCTATTTAAGATATTTTATACTAAAACTACTTAAAAAAATATTTAGATTTTTAAAACTGAAACCGTTTCAAAATCGTTAACTACCCATTTATTGTTTTACTTTTTTTTCATAAATGATTTGATGATCATTTCTAAACCCACAAATCTAAAATCCAACCCAATCCAAACTCATACGTGAAACACAAATCATGCATTAAAAAGTAAAAACATTATAAAATAACAGAATAATAATTAAGTATGATTCTATTAATATTAATATATAATTTATCTTATAATAACAATTCAAATTAGTATAATTTATATTGTTATTAGTACTATTATATAAATATATAATTCAATTATTTTTTTATTATAATCTGAATTATCGTGTTATTATAGTATGAATGTATGATTTATCATTAACTTATGTTATTTTATTTAATATGATTTATCATGTTATAATTTGGCATCCTAGTATTATATTTAACTTTTTTTTATCAAACTATTCGGGTACCTTAAACCTAACATTAAAAACCAAACCCTACCTAAATATGTGACGGGTTTGAAAATCAAAATCGAAATCGTTTCTAAATCCTATAGGATCGATTTTTTGAGTTTTAAAATAATCGGTACCCTTCAGATAACACGCGAGTCATTTTTTTTTTTGTCATCCCTAATTATGTCTTAGGTTTTGGTCTAGAATCATCTATTTTCAGACATGGACAAATCACAAATCAACTCTCAAAACTTTAGATATGGGTCAAAAGCTGGGTAATGTTTGCGTTTAATAAAAAGTAGAGAGAATGAATTGAAATATACGAGAACATATGCTTTTTACAATAATCTCACACTCCAGGGATCACATTGTAAAGGCAAGAGTTATCAGTTTGTGAGACTTTGAGGTTTACGCTCCCTCCCAAAGTAAAGATTTATACAGGGGCCCTGCAAGAGCAAAGAATCCGACACTATCCCACCAAATATATGGCGGCGGCTCTTGCGCCGGCCATTTCTCTCCGGTTAAGACCCTACAATTCCCTCCGGTTCTTCTCCACAATTCCCCTAATCCTCTCAAATTACCATGCGTTCACTCCAATTATTTTCCGGCCGTCCCGATTTTCCGGCCGGAGATTCTTCTCCGCTGTAGTTACCGGAGCTCTCCATGCCAGAGAGAGGAAAATGCCGGAATTTAACGAGAAATCGATCGGTGACACGGGGACAAGCAAAGTCGGGGAGTTCAGGAAGAAATTGAAGGTCGTTGATATAAAAGGCGGTCCCGATGAAGGTCTGGACCGGCTAGGGCAGATACTTCCCGTTACAGGCTGGGTTCGGACTGTTCGGGTCCAGAGTAGCATTACATTTATCGAGGTACGCCGTGATAGCAGGTATTTTCATATATCTTGTTTTGATTGCGGTGTATTTGCTTGGTTGCTGAGATAGCAGAATCTAATGTAGATTAATGATGGCTCGTGCCTTTCGAACATGCAATGTGTGGTAGATTCAGATGCTGAAGGCTACGATCAGGTATCAAAACAATGCTCTTTTTTTCCCCCTAATTCACACCTGCATTTGCTATCTCGACTTGATGCGTATTCAGTTTAATTTGTTTAGTCGTTGTTGATTTTTCTTGCTATACTATACTTGATAGGAGTGTGGATAGTTTAAAGATAAAGAATTCATTCTGAGAGTATGGTTTTTCCAGTATTTTAATGTGGTTTTTGGCAACTTATATATTGTACTCATTCAAGTTTTGGAGCTCATTAATAGGTAGAATCTGGACTGATCGCTACTGGTGCATCCATATGGGTACAAGGGACTGTTGTGGAGAGCCAAGGATCAAAGCAAAAAGTGGAATTGAAGGTCAACAAAATTGTTGTGGTATGGTGGTGCTTTTCGCTCTTTCATGATCCACTTGATTTGATGCAATTTGACTTAATTTCTACTACCAAAATTTCCTCCCCTGTTTGATTTACAATGTCATCAGCTTTATTTTGTCCTAGTACTTTAAGAGGACTACATGTTTGTGGTTGTTATTATTTTTTGTGAAATCTGTGCTCACATGGATATGTGATTTAGGCAATGTCATGGTTATGAAAATTCTTACACTCCTATATCAGTGCATGTGTTTTGTGGTTGCAATAATTAAGATGGCTACAATTATTGGGGATTACAAAATGTGGTCTTCAGGTTATAGGACTCGACTGTTCCTATTGTCTTGTGTTTTCCATTGTGCATATTATGTGAATCGTGCTCTTAGCAACTTGTTACCATATGTCTATACTTATTCAGGTTGGCAAGTGCGATCCCTCCTTTCCCATTCAGAAGAAAAGGGTCAGCAGAGAATTTTTAAGAACTAAAGCGCATCTTCGTCCAAGAACTAACACATTTGGTGCGGTAGGATTTTGCTACATCTGAGTAAAATATGCTATTATCTTTCTTCCCCATGCATTTCTGCAATGTAGAACGAAAGTGATATTATAAATTAGTTGGGTGTATTTGTGTCTTTTTCTGTTCTTTTTTTTTTCCACTTTTGCCACTCATTTTAAACTTTTCTTCTATATCATGCCATCAAATTATGCTAATGTGTATTTGACAAGCAGGGGCACCTTTGATCAGTATGGGATGCCTTTTCAACTAGAATCTTAGAATAATATCAATTCAAAGTTCAAACATTCTATTTCAACAGCTCTGCTTTTGTTTTTCGATATTGGTTGTATCCATTGCCCTTTCCAAATGATATTCTAGCTATGAATACAATTTATTCGTGACACTATTGGAGGTGATTCAAGTTCTGACGACTAAGGCTAAACACACTCTGGAGTCTGGCCCAAAGGTTTGGCTTCCTCTTGATGTCCAAAGTCCAAAGCTCTGAAGAGTTGAGCTCTTTTTTGGCAAGACAAATTTTACTCAAAATAATTGCATCTACTTTGCTCTAGACTGGTTTTTTAATTGAAGTCCGAGCATGGTATGATCATTAAATGGCCTTACAACTTATACCCCTCAGGCTTGGTGGACTTAAGCTTCAGTCCAAATTGCTCACTTCTACTATCTTTGTCCCATTGCATTGTTGCCTTTAGGCACGATTTTGATCCAAGCACCCTGAACATATTCTTCAGTGACATATCTGTATCTGTGAACAATAATTTTGAAGCAGTAAGGTAAGCCGGTATCTTACGCATATGTGATTGTTCTAGGTTGCAAGAGTGAGGAATGCCTTGGCTTATGCAACACACAAATTTTTTCAAGAAAATGGATTTGTTTGGGTCTCAAGTCCTATCATCACAGCCTCTGATTGTGAAGGAGCGGGTGAACAGTTCTGTGTAACCACTCTGGTATTTACTATAGCTTAGAATAATTTTTATTTTTCAATCAAAGTATTATATTTAGATTACCAAATGAATTGTTAATATACTAGTACAGCTATTTTCAGGTGTATTTGATTTTATCAGTCTTGCATTATTTAGAAAAAAATGTGTGCATTAATATACATTGTTGCTATGATCAAACACAACATATGATTCAAATCACATGACCAAGAGGTTATTGCTTTTATTGTGGTAAATACTAAATATGATATAATGGTTGGTTGGGGAGTATTATAGTATATGCTTTTAGCTCAGTGATATACTTATGTTTTTTGGGATTTTTTTGGGCAAAATAAACGGATTCCGAGCTCTCGAGATGCTGCTGATTCTCATCTGGATGCCATTCCAAAAACAAAGGAGGGGTTAATAGATTGGTCACAGGTTAGTAATATCCATATTTTTCATACTTATATGAAGTCAACAGCTCAAAAGCATGCCAAGATTCATCAATCTTTTTATATAGGACAAGAAGCTGGGATTGTTTTAACTTTTAACCATGATCAAAGACATCTGTTACTTAGATATCTTAATTACAATAGGTGTAATTTTTTTCTTTGTTTCTTTATCAGGATTTTTTTGGTGAACCAGCTTTTTTGACCGTCTCTGGCCAACTTAATGGTGAAACATATGCTACAGCTCTGTCAGATGTATATATTTTCTGCCCTATGTTTCCTTGTTCTGTTCTCGAATTGGTGATGAAAACAATGATAATTCTTTTTCCTATGTCCCTGTCTACTTTTGGTAGGTGTATACATTCGGTCCCACATTTCGAGCAGAAAATTCTCACACTTCTAGGCACTTATCTGAATTTTGGGTAAGAATTCACTGTTTAAACTTTGAACTTATACGATAGTTTTATCACTTAATGCCTTTTTGTTGATTCCTGAGTTTAATGCCTATGGTTCCATGCATTACAACAAAGTATCTTACATTTTTCCTTCTCTCTCCTTTCCGTTGTTTAAGATGATTGAACCAGAGCTTGCATTTGCTGATCTAAATGATGACATGGCCTGTGCCACTGCCTATCTCCAGTATGTAGTATGTTACCTTTCTTATGCATCATGAATTAAAAATTCTTCAGGAAACCATGCCTACCCATGCACGTGGTTGAAATTCTTCACTGGTTAAAAATGATTTTATATTTTTTGTTTGGAAGGTGAGACATATCCTTGAAAACTGCAAGGAAGACATGAACTTCTTCAATACTTGGATTGAGAAAGGAATAATTGATCGATTGAGTGTATGAGCTCTCAGTGTAACTTATCCTTATTAAACCTTTCTGTTAGATCTGTTTTTTATCTTATGCTTTGGTTCTTGACGTGGCTGTAAATGTAATTTCAAAGACATCATCTATCTTTTGAGCTCTGATTATAGAAAACATCTTTGCTTGATTAACAGGATGTGGCTGAGAAGGACTTTGTGCAGTTGACTTATACTGATGCAATTGACCTTCTTCTTAGAGCAAATAAGAAATTTGAGTTCCCAGTAATAGTCTCTCTTCTGTGAAAAGCCATGGTTCACATAATCATTTCAGTGTGGATGTGAATTGTACACATAATCTTGCTCACTTTGAATGTTTTTAGGTCAAATGGGGATGTGATTTGCAGAGTGAGCATGAACGTTACATAACTGAAGAGGCTTTTGGTGGATGCCCAGTAATAATTAGAGACTATCCAAAGGCATGTCCTTCCCCTCCTCCATGCTCTCTCTAGCAGAAACAAATATTTGAATTTTTATTTGTGATCTGGAAATAATGCTTTGAAGTTCTTCAGGAAATCAAAGCATTCTATATGCGGAAAAATGATGATGGGAAGACTGTTGCAGCCATGGACATGTTGGTTCCTCGGGTAATTATGCAACTTTTTTCATTTATTTTGTTAATTAATTTGAGCCGGTCATAGAATAATTACTTGCAACACGCACAAGTTTTATGCAGCTTATCATCCTTGTTAATTTGTTGTGCTCATGGAATAAAAAAAGACGATTGTAGATTGTTATTGATTTATTCTTTGCAAAATAAAGTTCAATAAAAGTTTATTAAGATATACTTTTCATGAAGTTTTATTTTTCATAAATCATGGGGTGTTATTAATTTTTAAGGGAAGGGGAATAAAATCTTGCACCTTGTGCAAATTATATGGGGCAGGCCGCCACTAGGTCAACTCTTGCTTCTTTTTTCGTGAAGTTCTCCTGCAGTTTATGCAACTATAGATTATGTTATCCTTGTTGATGCAAGAATGAAAATTAGACTGTCTTTTGAAGGGTTTGTGCAACTCAAAATATTTATTCTATTTTATACTATGTCAAAACATGTGAACATGTGGCCAGCAGGCCAGGGGTGCAACCTAGAGGTCTTGGGTTCAATACCTATAAACTACTTCTCCACGTGTTATGTGGGGTAAGGTTTTTGTACATCCTGTTATTCCTGCATGTCCCAGACCCCACCCACTACGGGAGCCTTGTGCACGGAAGTTGTTTACCTTTATACCACATTAAAACGAACAAATAATTCAATAAAAGGTGTTCTTTTCCAGATCATTCAGTCTCACATGACCTTTATTCGTCTGTTTCATGTGTATTTAATCTCTTTGGAGTCCAAGACACAAAGTTTGAAGGAAGTTGAGTAAACAGTGCAGTAAATGCATCTTGGGTGATGGTTGGGAGAGACAGGGTTTGCATGCAATTTCTGCAGATATAATATTCCATCCTTTTTGCTCAATATTCATGTATGAGAATAACAAGTTTTATACTTGTATGGTGCTCTTGATATTGATTGTTCTTTGTTCTTTTCCCTGTGCAGGTCGGTGAGCTAATGGGCGGAAGCCAAAGAGAAGAACGACTTGAATATCTGGAGGAGCGCTTGGATGAATTAAAGCTAAATAGGGGCAGCTACTGGTGGTATCTTGATTTGCGTCGTTATGGCTCAGGTCTGTATTTTCTTTTCTCGAATTCGACAGTTTCAGTTAGTTTCTAAGAATAGTGATTCTAATTTATGTTTGATGATTGAAGTAACTGATATCAATTATATGTTTCAACACTACTGTAATTACTTGAAAATGATTATTTACTGACTGTACTTTAATAGAATATATGAATTTGATATCTAAATTGAGGCAGATTAGAAGTATGTACCATTGACAGCAGGTGTAGAGTATCTTAAGAGACTAGTGTCAATTAATCAGTTGAAACTGCTATAATTTTTGGGAAATTACTAATCCCAAAAATTAAATTAGGTAGCCTGCTTTACCTGAAAGACAGTGAGCTTGTTGTCATTGTTGTCTGCTTCATTTTGGAGCTGAGGTTATACCTTTTACGAGTCGTTTTCTCTATGCATAATACATGACGCCATAACCTAATTTGCTTTCTAATTTCGTCAAAGGACTTGAAGATTATACCGATCCAGCTGTACTTTTCAAGATCACTAAAAATCCTTCGAGTCTTTTCCCACCATCCCTTACCATGAACACATGTAAATTAAGTAACATATATGTAACCTTACCAGTCCCAGAGGACCCAGACCAATCCTCATATGCTCAAGCTCATTAAGTGCATGCTGAGCCTGGACCCAAGCTGTGACGGAGTGATTTGCTAGTTGCTCAGCTTATTTACAGCCCTAATCATTGGTGTGAGGTGAATGGTTGAAAGTGAAATCTGACAACTAGAGAAGTAATTGGACATGGAAATTATGCAACCTCCATTTAGTTGCATCTGTTCTTGGGTTGAATTTTTTGAGAATTTTTTTTGTTCAAAATTATTGTTCAAAATTCTGTTCAAAGATGTTTCTAACATCTTTTCTTGTTTGTCCAGTTCCTCATGCAGGCTTTGGACTGGGCTTTGAAAGACTGGTACAGTTTGCAACTGGAATAGAAAACATAAGAGATGCAATACCATTCCCTAGGACACCTGGTTCAGCTGAATTTTAATACCAAGTTTCATATAGATGTATATGTCTTCCCTGGTTATTCTCAAGTTCTTTGAATGTCCTAACGTGAATTGGGCGGCTGAACTTTTATTTTTTATTTTTACGTGTTAAATACCACAAAGAATTATGCTTGTGGTTGGAATCGAATCTTGGACACTTATGTCTAACTCATTCAATTGCCAACCAAGCCAAACATTACAGATTCACGAGAAAACTTTCATTGAAGGATCGTTCTCCGTACTTGTGGATACAACCCACTAACAAAATTTTCTGATAAGGATTTTCATTTTAGTGCCCCCTCTGCCACCCCCAATATATATTATATATGCTGAGCTTATCGGAGTACAGGGCAATTTCTGTACACCGGAGGCAAAGATTTTACATATATAATCAAAAAGGAGCATAAGGTAATACAGGGCAATTTCTGTACACCGGAGGCAAAGATTTTACATATATAATCAAAAAGGAGCATAAGGTAGTACAGGGCAATTTCTGTACGCCGGAGGCAAAGATTTTCATATATGATCAAAAAGGAGCATAAGGTTCAGCAACAACCAAGAGAAACTGAAAGAATAGAAGTAACCACCAACCTATGGACACCAGAAATTTGGAGCTGGGTCTCTACGCCAAGAGGTTGTAGGAGCTGCCCAGTGCCCACTAGGCTAATCTATGAGTCTAGGGGTCATATTCTCTCCTTGCACGATTAATGGATCAAGTTATCCCTTTAGTAAGGCTACTGCGAGTCTCCTTAAAAGTAAAATATTTCATTTGCCTAATGGAAGATTGTATTCAACAGAGGAGACATTAAATTTCAAAAGCAGCATCAGTGGAAATTCAGCCTCAATCCGGTCACCCATCAAATTTACCAATGAACCAACAAAACAAAGTGTTCCTCTAAAAGAAAATAACATAACGTTCTATATAAAAAAGAAAAGGAAAAACAAAACATGATGTTTATTTTCATATTTGGCAAATCAGTACACTATCCTTTATATCCTCCAGATAATATTGTGTATCTTCTACTTATCTCAAGGGGAAATTCTTGTTTTCAACAAATGAACAAATGATGCCAATGCAGGCTTCGTTTGTTTTAGAGGGAAAAAAAACAGGGGAAGAAAAAGAAAACAGCCCCTCGGCATCAGATGGCGGCAGCTCCTAAGAACATTCAGGAGAAAAGGCTACATTTAATAGGACAGTTAAATATGCCATTTAACATACATGTGAGAACAAGGAGGGTTATCGGACTGGGAGGACAGAGAGAATTCGGCGAAAGATCGTGTACTTTAGCCAATTCCGGAGCGCCACCATTTTTGTTATGAGAGCAAGCCCATTCTTACCATTGTATAGACCCCAAGGGACAAAACTTTGATATTTACATCTTCACTACTCTAAGCTCAAAGCTCCACCTCATGAAGGTCATCCCCAAAACTGCCACCCCTGGTTGGCATACCCATCATAGAGGGTCCATTGGTCATATAAGATGATGGAGGAATTCCCAATGCCTCCCCTAGTGGTTTTGTTTCACCAATCTTAGGGGCATCAGTGAAGCTTCCACTCCATGATGCTGTTCGACGTGAATGAGACGGGTGGGGGCCCTTGCCATTAATCATTGGTCTTTTGTTAGAGATATCATCCATACTTGGGAACCTTTGAATTGGAGACATTGATGATGAAGGGGTAGTCTGCAAAGGGTCATTGATTGTTGATGACAAAGGAGTTCCATTTGGCGCAGCATCTTCATGTACGCTTTCTGTTGTTATAGCCTCCATTGTCTGTTCACTTAATGGTGCAGGTGCGGGAATAAAAAACTTTGCATTGGCTGCACCAGCAGGTTTGATAGATTGAAATGAAGGAGACTGGAACGAGTTTGCAAGGCTTCCACCACCTCGGTTGAATGTGTCAACATACCTGTCAAAAGCCCATTGAAACATAGTTATCAAGAATGATATACGAACAGCTGAATCAAATGATTGCATTGATGCTTTGGCACAATAATGATCATCACATCTTCGAAAACCAAGTTCCCATGCAGCCAAGTTAACGATAAATAGAAATTCTGAATGCCAATGTAACATCAAGTTCAAACATATCCATAGACCAGAAGTTAAGCCACTGGTAGAAATCTTCATCTGTCTGTCTACTATGAAACAACGCGTATTGCATGTCTATCAACAAACACAAAGCCTACAACTACTATGTTGGTGGAACAAAATCTAGCAGTTCAGTCCCTTAAATGGTAAATGTCATCCAAGTCCTGAAGCAGAGACTCAAATGTTCTAAGCACTTCAAAAGATAATCACATTAGTCACACTAAGTATTCAATGACTAAATTAATGTAATTAAGCTCATAACAGGTTCCGTATCTCTTCTTCCCCCACATGCAGCATTCCAAAAAGAGGGCCGAACCAATAATCCATATCTCTCAACCATAATTGAAAGCTGTAATCACATCTACTTTGTAACTAATTGTAGCTGTCCAAATAGAGTAACAGTTTTTCGGTGCATTGTGCAATGAAATTTTTGGCCGGGCTTTCCTTCTTTTTCCTTTTCTTTTTCTTAAAAAGTGGGGTGAAGAGGGGAGACTCAAAATTACCTTGCTCGAACGCCCATCCGTCCACGAGCAGAAAATTGATTTGAGCTGCTTGGAATAGGTGGTACCCCTGAAGCATTGTCTGATGATGCATGATTCTTATATTTTGGACTGCTGTCAGGAGGAGAACCTTCATTTTTCAATACAGATTTCATGTTGTAATCAGGTGTTCCATTCTGAAATGGTGCAGTTGTTGGAGGAGGTGGTAGGGCCGCTTCTTCAGCTGGGGGTTCTATGCCTTCTTCTACCCATCTTTTAAGCTTTTCATCGTAATAGAACTTATTGCTTTCACCCAATTTAGCCTGCAAGAGCAACACATAGAAATGTACTATAAATACCAGGGACACCATCCATAATTCTTTCATATAAAAACAAGTCCTTAAATGTAAAGGATATTGAAAAAATACCTGTCGATCAGAGCGAGGCCTTAAGACTAACCCCATTGTCTTCTGTAAAAGCTGTGAACCAAAACCAAAACGAGAAAAGCGAGATGTCCCTCCAGCTTTGCCTTGCGCACTAGATGAGGCTGCTTCCTTCGATGAATCAACCTGATCCCACCACACGTCAGATACATCTCATAATTTGATACCACAAATAAATATACAGCCAACAAGAATTTCCCAATACTATTGCCTGCCGGTTATGTCCTTAAAGGAAATCACACACCTGTCTAGGGGTTCTACCAAAGTCTGGCTCTGACACACTTCTATTTGCCATTGTCTTTCTATTGCTATCAGCTGCCCACTCACTTATTGGCTCCATCGAAGCAGAAGGCATTAATGATGACATGGTCATTGTTGATTGACTAGCTGATACTCTTGGGCCCATTGGTTGCTGATAATGATCAATGGCTTGAGCATTTCCTTGTAAAGTCATAGGTGCTGGAGGAGGCAGCCCACCAACAACACGATGCGCAGTACTATCAAAGAAGTTGAGCAATTTACCCACTATTTTTGCCGGTGCTAAATTAGCTGCATATCCACCCTGCAAAACAAAATTGATCAATCAGAATCAGAAAGATTCATCTATGGTTGGCGAAAACACAATTAGTCACAGTTGTGCCTGGCTAATAAGTTTCTTTCCAGATATACCTGTTGATGGGTTCTAATCCTCTCCTCAAGAGACAACACTAACTGTTTCCATGTCTCAACTTCAGGTGCCCGACCAGTTTTTAGTGATTTTAATACTGCTTGACAGTACCTAAATTAAGCTCACCATGTTATAAAAAAAACTGAATGTAGCATTGCATGAAATATCAATGACGAAAAGTTAATGCATACTTCAATGACTCTGAAACTTTTCCCACTTCAGCCAGCATATGTGCATATATGAGCTTGTATGGCTGAAATGGCAGAAGCATAAACTGAGAGTTTCCTAGCACCCTTGAATATTCATATAACTCAGTCCTCTGTCCACGCAGACATTAAAACAAATTCAGTCAGATCTCGACAACATTATCCACACAAGATATCGTTAAAGAATGGTCACAAGAATGATGAGTTTGCAAGCCACACAAGGATTCAAAGCTAAAGCTTCTACATTCTAAATTTTGCCTCAGGATATAATAATACTCATACTCCAACTACAAACTTAATACAAATAAACAGAAGTCTGGCCACCCATTTACCCAAACAGTCCAAACCTTCTTCATTTGCAATACCAAGCATGTTTACAATGCAAAGAAAATAAGAAATAAACCAGAAAATCCCAAATTTTGATAGAAAGCTTAATAAAATTATGGAAGAACCTGAATAGCTTCCGGACTAGCATAGGTCCTCGGATACTTCAAGTGATCTGCTCCAATAAGACAGAGCCTTGCACTATCAGAATATGACTCAAAGTTTGCTTCCGCAACCAAATAGCATATGTGCGCAGCAGTAGTCTGAATTGTTAATCAAGTGAGATTCAAGAATACAGTCTTTCATAAAGGCCACAGTGAGAAATACATTAAAATGATATGGTACCTCACTTCTTTCCCTCCATAGGCTATCTCCCAGATGAATAAGCACAAGTTCATCATCTTTCGTTCTGTTTGCTGTTATTACAGCCAAATTCTCTTCCCAATCATCAAGCATGCCATTTGCCCCAGACTGCACTTGCAACAGTGCATCGTGAAAAAGTTAAACGAATAAATAAGAGGGGTAACAAAGAGAATAAGGCACTGGGCAATTTAAGGCAAGACACACATGGATGTGTCTACTTACAAGGAATACAGTAACAATACAGCTGAATCAAGAAAGCAAAAGGACTTGGGATAAACTGGCTTATTCTTCTCACTTGAAAGTTAAATAGTCCAGCATCCAATAGAAAATATAAAAGGCAGCATAAAATGAAGATCACTATCAAAAAGACCAAAGCCATAATAATCATTCTCCCCATCTGTTAATTTTTTCTCTCGTTTCTTGGATATAAGATAGTAGTGTAGCCGTGAGAAAATTTGGGAGAATTCATGTAGGAGATGGTAAAAAGAGGAGGAAGACCTAAAAAAGACGTAGCTAGTAGTACGGAAAAATATGAATTCAATAGGAGTTGTTGAGAGTATGGCCTTTGATAGGAATGAAAGGTGTTAAAAAGAATTCATGTAGTGGATTCTCATTCTCTCATGGATCCATGCATGTAACAAATCCCAAACAGATTACGACAAGGCTTGGATGATGATTCTTTGATGGTAAGATATACAATCCCCCATCAGAAAAATCTAGACCAGAGAATGTAAATGAGCCTTGTGTGATTGGTGTACCAATAACCTTTCTGAAAAATATATGCTCTCTTTGCAAGTAATGTCTAGAGTCAGTCCATCATACCAACTCCATTGTGAGTGCAGTAATAGCTTTTGGGAATTGGGGGCAGAAATTTATGGTAATTGTTTACGTAAGGACCTATTGAGTGGAGGATGAATTAAAAACATTGAAATATGCCAACACTTTTAAGAATCAAAGCCTACCGGAGGATTCTGTATATTTCATTATAATATATGGAGAAAAAGAACCATAAGAGTTACCTAGGAGAGGAGCCATCTATGTGGACATCATGGAAATGTGGTTTTACACTCTTCTTTTTCCAGGGTGACGTCGAAAAGCAAATGAGAATGACATGTACTAATTGATGCTATAGATTCTTTATCTTATTCCTTCTTGTAAAGAAAAGGTCAAAGAGACGCACCCCCTTGGAGCCATTTATTTTCGTAAAATTTATCACATCCTTCAAATAGGGGGAAAAAAAAAAGCATCGCTAGTATATTACCGGTGAACATTGTTGAGGCATATTCATAGCACCAGGAACAATGGCATCAGCTGTCGCACCAGAAACAAAAACATCTTTGGGTTGCCCAGCAATTAGGAGGCACAATGTCCGCAATGGTGATCCTGCTACCAGTTGACGTAATGCCATTTGCTTCACCGTTTCAACATAGAACTGCATAATATTCAAGAGTCACAAACATCATAGGCATGCACACAAACAAGAGCACATGAATAAGCAGGGGAGGGATGACCGAAATAACATCAAATAAACTTGATTTCTCCTCTATGAAATTTATCATAAGGTTCCAGGCAAGAACAAACCTGCTCGCCAAGTTGCGAAGCTAGAACAAGTGCAGGACCCCACAACTGACCTTCTTGAGCACATTGTAAAGCCTCTATTTTTCTACCAGAAACCAACAGATTCTGTACCTCAGAAGCAGTTGCCTAAAAAATGGGTCGAGACTTAGCGAGAATTGAGAATGAAATGAGTGACAGACTCAAGCTATTACATTGCATACCCGTATTTGTCCCTCAGATGGAAAATTCATTACACACTGGTTAAAAGCACCATACTGGCTGTATTGGTTACCATTCCTCTTGACAGATGCAAAAAGTTTAGCAACTGAAGTTTCTGGAATATCGTTCTCCTGACAAGAACAAAAAAAAAGAAAGAAATAGGAATGGCAAATGCCCTTTAGTTTTTTGATGGATTTATAAGAATATAATTACTTCTGAATTATGTTCCTAATAATTGCTGAGAAGCTTGGCAGATAGGGGGAAACCAAGGACCATCTCAAAATGTATTGCAGAGAAGTTGAACCACCATAAATTCTTAGAGCTACAGCAACAAAGAGCAGTAATCCATGACATACTTATAAGTTATAACAGCATTACTTTTCTTATTTACAAAGAAAAGTAGAAAATTTGGATGTTCTCCTGCGTTTTAGCACCCTATTTAAGGTAAATGCATTGGTCATCTATGTCTTGTTTGGCATCACATTCACATACATTTTGTCAAATGATACCAGCATACAAACTCTCTCCAGTGACTTGTATAATCACCAGAAGGATGCAGACCTCTCCTAGTGGTCTCATTTCTTAAAAGAAAATTGTTAAACAATTTAAGATGTAAAGACACATCTGGTGGAGGGTGAAGGGGCTTTATTTAATTTGTTTTGTTCAGTAAATTCAAAATTATATCAAAAGGCCCCAAGAGCTGCCAACTTAGGAGCAAAAACTCATTTGCGTAATAAGAATCCAGAAAATCACGTGAGGCAATACATGACAAAATTGTATTTTCTTCCAAAAAATAATGGACATAATAGATGATTAGATGTATTAGCAAAGTGATAATAACATACACAAGTAATTTGACCCGTTAAAAGGTGCAACATGAACACTTCAGAATCAGAACAGAAAGGGATAAATGATTAGATCAGAAGCAATATATTAAATGCTTAATAACAACAATGATTTTGCATCAATCTGAAAAAGTTTTGGGCCGCTTGGCCCTGTGGGAAGCATCCAATAGAAACACATGGCAACATAAAGCCAAAACACATGCACATATTCTTAATTGTGACAATTTAACCAAGAGAAGCTGCTTAATTGACAAATAAGTTGAGAGGCCAAAAAAATACTACTTACTCTCAATGCAGTGTCAGAGCCAAAAGGAGATCTAAGTTTTCCGTAATGTTGGCATGATATTTTAAGCAACGAGAGAAGCAACTTCAACACTTCACCCTTTCTAAAATCCATGTCAGGGGAGCCACAGTTAGAAATCCTCTCATCAATCCATTTATTTGGCTCTTTGCTTCCTACATTCCCACCAACAAGTGGACCAGGAAAAGATTGGTGGCACAGAGTACGAAAATAATCGCAAGTGGGCGCTCCAATATTTGAGGCATCATTATTCGCTGTTACAACTTCCATCAAATTCAGCAAAGAAATTGTGCCTCCTACAGAGTTCTTCACATAAAACATAGATGATTAGTCCTCCAGTGAAGCCATCAATTCATTATTCAAACAAAAGAGTGGAAGATGGTCCCGTAACAAAAACTAATGAGTTAACTTTGGAGAAATTAATTTTTGGGAAACCAAATGGATATTGAAAAGATTTACCTGGCCTCCATATGATGAGCTGAGTGAAGTAGTCTCTTTCATAACTATGAGCTTCCCGCCAAACCCAAAAGTAACCAAAGCGTGTGGAGGGCGACCGGCAGATGATTGCCCCACGTTGGGAGAATAACTAAACTGCTGACTACTCTGAAATGCTTGCTGGCCAACATTTACAGGTTTTTGACTGCCATAGTAATCATTTGAAAATTGAACTTGTTCATTCTGTTTAACATTCGTCTGATCAAAATGTGGATTTAAATTTCGAGGAACAAAGCCTTGTGTGCCACTGAACCCATTAGCCTCAGCGTGTCCTGGAATTGTGGTCTCATAAGACAAAACGGTGCTTAAAGTATTAAAAGACTCCTGCTGATCCACATGGGCTTTTGCAGAAACCTGAGAACTATAAGAACCCTCCAACTGCCCATTTCCATTGTAACTTGAAAAAGCCTCAGTCTTAGTAACTGTCTCAGGTTGCCACATGTTAAAACCCTGCTGACTATAATTAGCATGAGAATCAGTCCAGCTACCATGTTGGTTATGGCTAATATGAGATTGAGACTCATAGTTGTTAGTTTGCCCGTGTTCACCAGACATACCACTACCATTCTGAGAATAAGCACCAGTAGAAGTAGGCCCATTCTGATTCTGTGGGTCATGAGCTTGCGCTTGAAATGAAGTTGATTGAGCAGCTGAAGTATAGCTCTCCAAGGAGAGCCATTCTTGGGCGATTGTGTCATAATACCAGCCCGGGTATTGAGGATCGAAAATCATATGCTCTGGGTAACCATTGTTCCCGTGTGAAACCTGGTTCCAGCTAGACACACTTTGGGTAGCGGGAGTCTCGGTTACAGCTCCTACGACTGACTGTGCACTTTGTTGCATATAATTAACCTCCGATTTCTGATTGGCAGCAGTCCAGTCACTGCCAGAATTAGCACCATAGCCCCCTTGGACATTCGTTGTAGCATCATAGCCTTCAACTTGATACCATTGCCCTGTATTTGGGTCATATTTCCAACCTGGATACATATTCTCCCAGTACTGACTGCTATTCAGATCCTGCCCATTTGTATCATAAACTTGACCATCTTGGTATTGTGCATAATTGGCTGAATCATCCACCACATTTGCTTCATATCCCTCATTATTAGAAACAATCTTGGCTTCATTACTCGCATTCTCATTACCCCCCAAGTCACCAAAAAGATCCGAGTAAGACCCAAACCCATGATTGTCATTTTGCGCCGAATCAGCATAAAAAGAATTCCAGCCCACCTCCTTAACTGCCCCAGGAGCCCCAGATCCACTTTTGCTTCCTGTCAAATCCGTATCAGTCTTATCCACATTGTTTTCACGACTAGACTCAATTATGTTGTCAACAGCTAGCGTGTTTGAATTACTCTCTTCTTCTGCAGCACCCTCAAACGATCCAGCCCTAGCATCCAAAGAAACATTGTCTCTTTTGGGCTCCTCGAATCCTCCCTCACCGCCCGACTCCTCACCTAAACTGAGATTCGAGAACGCCCTAGCATCATCAGAATCGTTACCCTCTGTAAATTTCGGGGCAGAATCGGCAGCGGCAGTGGGTCCGAAATCGTCGTCAACCAATTTGTCGAAGAAATCCTCATCCGTCTGATCCTCCACTTGGAATGGAGGATTCGAAGCCATCGATTACCAAAACGTTTAGCGACCTCCTCACCGCTCCTCTGGACCCCAATCCCAATTCAAACCCCACAATTCACCAAAATCACCTTCGCCCGATCAAAATGCTCGAAATTCGAGCTCCAACGAAATATACACCCTCAAGATCAGACCAAAAAAGACATATATTCCTTGAAATCAACCTAACAGACGAGCAATATAAGCATACCGAGCAAGATCTAGGGATTCTTAATTCTCTCAAAATCTAAGACAAAAAAAAACACCAAAATTTCGCAATCTTTCGGATCTACTCGCATTGGAGAAAAACAGATTACAATTTTAAATAATACGAGAAATGACTCACCGATCCAGGAAAGATGTTGTCAGAGAGAATCGAAGAGGAAGAGATGGGAGAGCAATCGAATTCGCAGCACCACCCACACCTACACACGAGCATCGTTTTTTCAATCTCAGTTCATTTTTTTAATTTTCTTGATTATGTGTATAATATATTAATATTATGTCTGTGGACTGCGGGTGGGTTTTATTTTTATTTTTAATAACTGTTATTGAATATTTTATTTTAAAAAAATAATGCATTATTAATTTTACTGCCAGATGATATGGGAATAATTTGCTATTTTCACTGAAGTGTAATTATGTGGTTTTCACTTCAATTAACCAAACCCCCCCATACTTGGTAATTAATAGTTACACACACAAACACTCTCCCTCCCTCTCCCTCTCCCTTCTTAGTCCGATGTTTGTGCCACAATTTTAGCCTTACAATGGCAACTTTTTGTCACTTTTGATTATGATTACGTGCAAAATCGGATCCACTTCTCGATTGTTTGGTAATCCATTGTTAAGTTGAACATACGTCTCAGTTTATCAGACTTGAGATTAGGTGGTAGTTGTTTTGCCTATGTACAAGTAGAAAATGTGAACTACGAGATCTCGGAGGTGTATATGGTAACGCTAAGACGCTTAAGTTAGTTTGATAGATAATATCACTAATGAGATAGCTCGGTATTGAGAGCTGGCTTTTTAGTTAGTAGCAAAAAGTGAAAAAGTGAGATAAATTTATCTGAGTGGAAGTTTCCTATGATTTTGGGAGGAATTTTTGGGATTAATACCTTAAAGATCTTTTGCAAATCTTATTGACATCTTCTACTTGTTCGGTGATAAGGTTTTCTTGATGCCCCGAGGTGTTTGATTGCCTGAAGCTCCCGAGGTCATGCTTGTTGATAATGCAGAGGAGTAAGGACCGAGGTGACATATGGCTATGTCAAGATTCTCCCCAGCCTAATCGTCTCTTCGTCATATTGTATGATGACACGTTTCAGCGTCTTATTAGAGGGGTATTTTGATATTATCAGATATATATTTGATATATGTATAATCAAATCCAATTATATATTTGACTAATTTTGTCAACGAAAGTGGGTAAATTTCCATGAGACTTTTTTAAGGTAACTAAAAATTATATCAATAAACACAAAACATATGAACTTCACAAAATTAGATATCTCCAACTCATATATATTCGATCTCGACTCTTGATTGCTAAAAAAAGATTCCGAACAACGAGGACACTCATCTCCTTTACTAGCACCTCATCTGATTTGAGGGTCGGAACATCTCCTGAAGATCACCTCAGAGGACCTCATAGCTCACATTTTCACTTGTGCAAAAAATCAAGGATAACCGAACAATCACCACTGACAACTAACCTGACCACCCGATACATCACCAAGACCGAGCTAGTTCTGAACGTTATCACATATCAAATGAGATAGAACCAAATTTATGTTTACAATATTTAAATGAACAAGTGTTCATGTACTACATATATGTTATATAGGTGTGAGATTACTAGTTAGGAAATAGGAACCCGTACTTTTCTTGTGCATATTAGATATTGGAATTAAGCTTAATTAGTTAGTTAGTCCATCACTAAGGGTAGTAGTTAATGGTTGAATTAATATTATCAATCTCTTAAAAGTCATGTCACTTTCTTTCTTGCTCTCATTTTATGATACAATTAATGATGATGCTTTGATTCTTTCTTACCATCCAGTGGTGTGGTTTCTCTGGAGTCTCATTAGTTGGATTCCATATTTCCATCCCAATTAATGTCTATCTATATAATTAAGATTAACCTATGAAGGCCAAAAAAAAAATACATATTATGTGCACATGGTGAGCATGGAGTCATGGACTTTTAACACAGGAACACAAGTAGGGATCATGACAACTACAGGCCAGTTGTCATCAGTAAGCAAATTGTTTGACACTAATAATTGTACCGTAATCCATGTTGATATGCCTGTTTTCTATGTTTTTTTTTCCTTCTATTTTCTGACAAACGGAAAACAATTAGAAAAAACATTTAAAAGCAACTCTAATAATCCTCTTAACAGATTCTCTAAAATACAGTAAAATGAGTCATTTTACAGTTTTATAGAATTACAATTCAACAGCACTTCACATCAGCTCCGTTAAACTGTCCTCTATAACTTAAAATATTCATTTTCTCCAATCACTTCTAATTTCATTTTTGTTTAATTTTGACTGATTATATTATGATGAACAAAGCATATTTTTGACAACAAATTTTTTTAATAAAATAATAATTTCAATGCAAATATCAGAAAATATAAATATATATATATATATATTTTAATTCAAAAGGAGTATACATGCATACATTTAGATCATTGTTTCAAAAGAGCATACATGTAACAACTAAATATTACATACACTTTCAACTTAAATACTACTCATTCATCATTCTAGCAAGAATTTTAACTTGTAGGGCTTCAAAGTATTTTTTTTGCACCTCACCCATAGTGCTTAAATCCATCATCATTATTTCCATGTCTTCTTTCCTTTGATCCCTCTCTTCTTTTTTGCGTTGTAGTTCAACCATCTCTCTTTGTGCCATAATCTTTTCTTGTTCAATCTTCAATTCTTCTTCCAACACTCTCTCCGCCATCTTCAAAACCGAGACAATTCCAAGATCCAGGAGGAAATTGAAACCAAAAATTGGATCCCCGAAACATCATAGAACCCAAAAAATGAACTCCTTAAAACAATTTCAATGTCCAGAAAAAGAACACCCTTTAGAAAAAGTATCACAAACCAACCTAATTGAAACCATCACATATCACAAAGATTTTAGGGCAAAAGAAAAATACCTTATTGAAGCCAAAACTGAAATCTATTTGGGCACAAACCAGCTGCTGGTACTGGAAGAGAACCACTCAGAGAGATCAAACGAGAATTTTCGAGAGGAAGAGGAGGAAAGGGGAGAAGGAAATGATAGAAGAAAACGGGAGAGCGGAAGGATAGAGTAATAGAGAGAGAGAAAAAAACTAAAAAATAAATGATTAAAGAAATAAGAAAATTAATATTTTATTATTAAAAAAATATACCAGAGCTACAGTGTAGCGGATCATTGTAGCAACTGTAAAATCTTCCCTTAAAATACAGGAACTGTTGTGAGAGCTTTTTTAAACATTTTTTGGATTTCATCTTTTAAAATAGAGTGGAGGACTTGTTTACGACCGTGGGTGCTCTAATTGTCATTTTTAGAAAACTCGAAAAAAAAATCACGTGAAAATAGAAAATGAAAAAAAAAGTAGACATTTTATGAAAATGAAAAACACAGAACATAAAACCAACCAAATGAGCCACAAATTTTTTAAAGTATTTTTTACTATGCAGGGATTATCAAACTTATTACATTTTTTATTTGTAAATAATCTAAACAACAATTATAATACATTCAAACAAAAAAAATGACCTTACTAGTCACTAGAGGCTAGTTAGAGGACAATCCATAAAAAAAACTTAAAAAAAAACATAATTGTTTGATCAACGTGGGCTTCTTTGGGGTGAAAGTTTGGGCCGAAGAGGCGGGTTCTTTACCCCTGCCCATTTAGGGTTAGTTTGGGCCGGTCCGAACCCTTTATCAAACAATAACATGGGCCACAGTCCATTTGAATCAATGTTGGGTTAGTTTGGGCCGGGCCGAACCCGCTGTCAAACAAAAACATGGGCCACAGTCCCCTGATGATGAAAAATTGTTCCGGACTCTCGAATATGACCCCACTTATTATATTGAAAACCTAAAATACCCCCCATTTTTTAACCACGGTTAGAGCAATTGCAATGGCCTGATATATAATAATAATAAAAAAAGAGCAATTGCAATGATAATTTTTTTATTGGGGACAATAAAATACATTGGGAGATGTGTTTTACTGATGTGGTTGGATATTTTATTGATGTGGCAAAACCAATAAAATGTATTGATACAATGATGTAAATTTGTTGGCTTTACTTTTTGTGTAATAGAGGTTGGATCCAAATGTGAGTGTATTATATATGGGACCCGACAAGCAAGCCAACATGGGGGCCAACCAAAGTCTTTGCCCCATGCTGTCCCAATAAAAAGAGGCTAGCAAAATGATATTGTTGTAATGGCCCATCAAAACTCACTTTTTGTCATCGATGCCCCCTTAGATTTACATTGTTGCAATTGCTCTTAGGACACTTGCAATGGTAAAGTGTTATTGGGCCAACAAAGATATTGTCTTTTGTTGATGTGGTTGTATTGTGAAACGTGTTTTGTTTATATAGCTGTATTGGGAGAAGTGCTTTGCTGATGTGGATGTATTGATATTTTATGTTTTGGTGTAGTTTTGTTGTGGATAATATAGAGGAATGAAATGTCGTTGGACTCCATGTTGGGTGAGAAGTGAAAGTGTATAGAAATTTATATTTTGCTGATGTGGCCGTATTGAAAGACGTGTTTTGCTGATGTGACTGTATTAAAATCGCGTTTGACTTGACTTTTTATGTAATAGAGGTGAGACCAATGATTAATTTTGTTGGGGACATTAACACTTGCATCATTGCAAGTGCCCTTACTATGATGCGCCACCGCAGTTTTTCGTGAGAAGGGTCAGAAAAAGGTTTAAAAAATATTAACTTAAAAGGTCAAATTGAGGTCTCTTGATCTCTATAGGAGAACCGGTGCACTTAGCATGCTTTTTTTTTTTTTGAAAATTTTGAAAAAAATCATAAATGTGTAATATTTAGCATAACGAATTCAACCGTTACATTTTATATTCGATATAAAAATCAAATTCAACATGAGAATATTGTGGCAATTATTGATCGTCAGATATAAATTCAAAATATTAAAATTTTTGAATGCGATCAAATTTGATTTTTATTTCAAAGTAAAAAATATACCATTAAATTTCTAAATTGTACACATTTATGATTTTCTTTTTGTTGTTGCACCTTACCCTCTTCCCCCTCTTCCACTGCTGACAGCCGAATCCTTTTGAAGCAAGAAATCACATGCATGAAAAGGAAAACAAAGCGGCCAATAGCTTAATCTCCTTTTATAGGGAAACACTGCCAAGTATTAAAAACAATATAAATGCAATTAATTAATTTGACGTTAAATTCAATAACTCTGACTGATTCTTCGATAAGAATAACCGGATTTTTCGTTTATTCTAAGGCAGGTAATTTTTTTCTCTTTATCCTTTTGGTTCCAAGTATAGCCCAAGACACAAGGGTCAAAACAGTCATTTCCGCCAACATTTTCTGGTTCATCTACCAATGATTGAATCCATGCTTCAATCTTAAACAAATCCCTCTAATAAGAATTGTTCTAATTTCCATGATTATGGAGAGGAAAAATAATTTCAGAAAGTGAAGCTTCAGATCTGAGTATTTCTGACATTGTTGGCAAGTACAGCTGCCACTGGAAACTGTAAACAGAGAGCATATTAACAGAACCATACACACCTTTTTGTACTTGCAGAACCAATACTAGCTTGGTCCACACCCGGCGAGGGGCCTGCACTAGAAGTCCCTACACTTTCGCTATAGTTTTAATCACAGACGTCTCGTCTAGTCTGTTTATCAATATGAGAACTTGGTAAACAGACTGGACATTTGTGATTAAAACTGCAAGATAATGCAGAGAGTTCAATTGGAAGGCCCTTACCGCGGTCCATACGGAGAACACCTTCAACAGTGCAATGGGGTCACCGGTCACACAAGAAGGGTTCACAGTACATGAGCAACAAAAAAAAGGCTTAAATATGCCATCACCAAACACGTGAACTCGCGAAGATTAGTCCTTCAAGCAACCAAATATGAATTGAAAAGAAGAAAACAATTTAAGAATAATTCAAAGAGATAGTTCCATAGTTGACAATGAATGATCAAGCAGAAAACTAAGTAAAATTTTCTGATGAACTAGACATAATTCACTAAGCCTAACTGATCAAGTTTATGATTATGCATCAGAAACCACACTATACTCGTGTTCCTCCGCTCGAGCTGGTAAGTTAAGATCTATGGAAACTGCATCCAATTTGCTTCGAGTTGCTGTTGAAGAAGCTAAAATGTGGGATCTCTTGTGTCCGCCAAGTGCTTGTCCCGAACCAAATATTTTGAAACAGAATGGGCATTTGAAAATCTTCTCATTGACAGCAACTTTGCCTTCACAAATTCTCTTATGCTCACCCAATGCTTGTAAAGATCGAAAACCCTTGTTGCATTTCTCGCAGCATCGAATTTTCTTGCTCAATTTGGTTTCCTCCGATATCTCGACCGATCTTTGACCTTGTTCCTTCATCCAACAATCCCTTGATAGCATCATGAGACACATAGCAACATCTTCTTCAGGTGTAGTATCAGAAACAGAACTCACTGGTTCTGGATCGGCCGGCGATGAGTACGAGTATCCATTGTTGTTATTATTAATCCAACTCTGTTTGCTGCTCTGCTTTGCCTTCTTGGTCTCCAATTTCAGCTTCTGATTCTCGAATTTCCGATTCCTCTTAGATCGTCTCCGAGTTGGGTTTCTTGACTCGGTCTCACTCTCTCCATCTTGCACAAAAACACAAGACCCAGCATCAGCAACAGATGAGAATTCAGGATCTGCAACCCTGAAACTCTTCTTTGGATTCTCCCTCAACCCATAAACCAAACCTTTCTCTTCTCCTCCTCCTCCTCCTCCTCCTCTGTTCTTCTCTACTTCTTCTGCTAAAGATGCAGATGAGGCTGATTCGATTGTAGCGTCAACGAACTGTTGGGTTTTCTTTGGAAGAGGAAGAGTGGATAAATGAGCCTTCATGTGACCACCTAAAGCTCTGCCATTAACGAAACTTCTGGTGCAGAGCTTGCATTTGTGCCTCTCCATAAGGGCAAAAACTAAGCAGCAGAGACCAACAAGAACCAAGAAAGCTTCTCTCAGATTGGTGAAGTAGTTAAAAGCAAAGAGTAGGTGACAAGCATTCCTCCACCAAAAGACAGACAGAGAACCCAAAAAACCAATTGAGTAAAATATTAAGGAATAAACAGTTGTGGATTGTGTGGAGAGTAAATCATTTTTGTTTTATAACTTGAAATCAGAAAAAGAAAAAAAAAAGAATTAAAATGTGTGTTGTGATCTGATGAGCTGTGAAAGATGGACATTGGACAAGTGCCCAACTGAGTTGATGAGGCCCTTTTGTTTTCTTTTTTCCTTTTGTTTTAATTTTTTTTTTCCACTTTTTGGGAGTCCAAATGTGCCAGATAAGCAATTAAATTTTTAGCTGATTTTATACCTACCTATTTGAAGGGATATGAAGGAATAGTCATTGTGCTCATACTCTAGGGTTAAACATTTTTCTAACCACGGAGCAATATTTCAGTTGGTTATATGTAGGCTTTAAGATGGATTACGTTAAGGTCGGGAGTTTAAACCAGTTGAGAATATTTTCATAGGGTTTTCCTAGTTCTGTGGGCGTACCCACTTCTGGAGAGGAGTTAAGAGCCCAATTTCTTCGGCATGGGCTTTGGTCTCACTCTTACCTGTCGTCAGAGTGGTGCGAGCTCTTTTGACTGTCTAAAGTTTACACCCACTCAACTATACGAATGATTAATTTAGTACCATATATACTTGAGACTTGGGCGGTCCTACTAGCTAGCAAGAAGATCGTTTCCGCTAGTAGATCTCTTGTAAATCTTATTTCCCAACATTGGTATTGAAATATAAGATTGAGTCTAACCATGTTTTTCATTAGCACTCTTATTTTATTTTCAATGTTTTGATACGTACGTAATATTGAAAGCACGCTAAGATTAATTTTATTTGAAAAATCATATTTAATCTGCATGTTTTTCTTGAAAATTAGGTTATAAATAGTAACCACAAATATTTTGATATGTTTTGTGCTTGTTGTATGAATTTGGTACATAAATATGCTCCGTAGAAAGATAAATTGTCTACCCAAATTGCATATACCCAAAACTTAAAAAATTCATATAAAATCTAAAAAATCGAATTGGAATTGGGCCCCATCAGTCCTACTTCTCCATACCCTGACTTCTCATCTGTATAGTTTGCACTTTGCAGACTATGTTTATTATTGTCTTTTTCTCCATTTATAGTTTTCTAATATTAATATTATTTGTAGACTGTGCTTATGGTTTTTCTCCTTTTTGATTAATAGAGTTATACAATGTGTGGGGTTCCAACTTTAAATCTAATTGAATTTTATCTTAATCCATTTTGTGTCGTTAAATGCAGTACATTTTAGGTTTGACCATCTTATCAAAAATCTACACCACATAAAACTAATTATATTGTTCGTCTTAAAATTTCGATCCCTTTAAATACATCGGATTACCCTGAATTTGTTTATCATAAACTCAACTCACTAAGCATAGGAAAATGCCTAATTGAGTGTAAATGATGGATTTTACTTATATAGTCTACTTGGTTGGGATTTACTCAATCGATGTAGTATATTTGGTTTTAACACTCTTCCGCACTTATGAACTGGGTTGTGCCAGGAATAACAAGTGGAGTGGAAACTACGTCCAATAGGATCAAATTACTCCGATATCATATCAGAAATCCACACCCCCATACAATGATACAACCAATTATATTGTCCTGGGTTGTGCCAGGAATAACAAGTGGAGTGGACACTACGTCCAATAGGATCGAATTACTCCGATATCATATTAGAAATCCACACCCCCATACAATGATACAACCAATTATATTGTCCGCTTTGAGATTTCGATTCCCATGAATATATCGGATTACCCTCACAGGTTTGTTCATCCTAAGTCCAATAAGTTGATCAAGCCCAACTCACTAAGTTTAGGAAAATGCCTAGTCGAGTGTAAGATATGAGCTTTACCAATATATACCACTTAGTTGGGATTTATCCACCCAACCGATGTGGTGTATTTGGTCTTAAAACATTTTATAGGTTTATAAATTTATAATTGGGTCAGTCAAATTTGCCATATCTGCCTTTTACAAGTGTATGAATTAGGTGGACTAAACAATCTCATTGAGAAAACCTTATGAACTATATATGGAATAATAATTTTAAATATGGAAAACCCCAAAAAATAAAATTGGCTTCGCCCAGGCTCGAACTGGGGACCTTCAGTGTGTTAGACTGACGTGATAACCAACTACACCACGAAACCAGTTGTTATCATGGTCTTAATTAATTATATTTATTAAGCATATCAGCACATGCAATGCCAAACAATTTCACATATTTCTGGTCATATAAAACAAATTGTGTTATCTGGTTCGATAAATGAAATAAATTTATCGAATTTTATTGCATTTTTTGCATGAAAAGCATAGTATTTTATAAATTTAAAATTATATAAATTGAAGTGATGGTTTATGAGGAAAGAAACGAACCTTGAAGATTGTGTTGTGTACTTGTGTTGCTTTGTTTGGAGTTTACCTCTAATATTTGACTCTTTGCCTCTTTGGTGCCCATGATCTGCTCTAATGAGATCTCATGTCCTAGAAGTGCATGATAAATACCGTCAAAGCCTAATACTGCAGAGGAAATTAAGTGAAGCACTCTAGATACAAAGTATGGAAGGTATATATAACTTATCCACCGGGACCTACCCCCAACCTAGAGTAGCCAGGTGGGGAAGTAAAATTAATCCTTATTCATACATTGGTTTCTCCGGTACGAAATGAGCCCCCTCGTAGCTTCTTTTGAGGGTTTTTTTTAATCATAAATATATAGTATTTAGTCTAATAAATCCAATTATGTGCAGTTCATTGTGATCGAAATATCGAATATTTTGAGTTTATATATGACGATCTATAGTTATTACGTTTTTTTTTCATGCTATAAATTTATTTTTTTGTTTAAAAAAAATCGTTGGATTCGTTAAATGAAATGCTACACATTTACACGTACATGAAATTTTGAGAGAGAGAGAGGTGTCAAACCATTTGTCTATGAAGAATATAAACATGTGTGTATGGTCAAAGCATTATTAAGGTTAAATTTTCCTATCATTCAATGAATGGAGAGATGATGAGGGGTCTACTACGTACAAGTTAGGAAGTTGAACTCATCAATATGAATATTTATCATAGAGAAAATTAAAAAACATTGACTCACAATGTCGGCTGCTAGAGACTGACTAATCTTGCAACGACTGAGGCTTAGAAGTAAAGTTAGAAGCACTGAATATGGCATATATATATATATATATGTCTTAGTATGTATTCATATTTCAATAAAAGCATGTGATCTTGACAGTCAGTAGGACCTTAATTTCGAATCAAAAAGGTGGATTCCATCACTCCTTGCGAATGGAGGACATGAAGGAGTAATATAACAGCTCATCCTGATAAACATACCTTAACTAATTTGTCTTAATTAACCGAGAACGACACCATATAAGTTTACCGTTTGGACATCCAATATTGGTCTAAATTCAGTAGATCCGCAGGCATAAAAGTTTTCCACCTAACGACATGATAAATTAGATCAAAACCTAATGTGTGGTCACTAAAGATTGTTTTCAATGGGAATCGAACTCGAAACCTTTCGAGTGTATACAATTTGGCCTAGAGAGATTTACCATTATTTGGTATAATGCTGTAGAAAGTTTCCCACCTGAAGATATATGAGTGTGTGTGTGTATATATATATATATATATATGTTGTTGATGCAGTAATGCACAGCACTCAAATGATGAGGAGTTGGAAGAATTTACTCCAAGTAGAAAGTATAAACAGATGATTAATGATTGGAGCAGACAGATACAAAGGCAACCCATCAAGCAAGAAATCTTGAAGCCAATTATATTTGTAACTTGTGTTAGTCTTCAACTCTGTTGGTTGTGAATAACAACATAAACAAATATTATCAAAATAAGAAGATGTTTGACCTAGCCGTAGTCACTCTTTACGATTTCAAACAGGTTGCAAGTTCGAATCTTCCAACACAATAATATGACTAATATTAAAATCAGTATTATTCAAAAAAAAAGAGATTACGTTCGTTGTCTGTAGGGGTGGAAGAAACCGACCCAACTATAAACCGAAAACCGAACCGAAGTATATAAAACGGTTCGGTTTTCGGGTTAGGTTTGGGTTGTTCATTTTATAAATTACGGTTTTCCGGTTCGGTTCGGTTTCTTTAAATGTATTTCGGTCTCAAACCGAAGACACCGAATTACTTATATATGTTATAAAATTTTGATTAATAGTTATACAATATTATAATATATGAGTGTCAGTTACTAAGGTCTAAGGCCCCATTAGCCCAAGCCCAACACTGCAATGCAAAGAGAAGCCCATATTATCTTCAAAGAGAAGTCCTTCTTATGAATAACCTCATAAGTCCATAACCAATAATTAACCATAGCCCATACCAGAGTAGTAGTCACCAACACTGATATTTGAAAAGTTTGAAGACGTTGACCGCCAGATCACGAAGAAGACCAGAGAAGCCGCACCTCCGCAGACTTATGGTTTCTGATTTTTGATTTGGTACAGGAAAAGGAGATCATGAGAAGAGTAATCACAGATCTGAAGAAGGAGAGAGATGGGGGAAAGCGGTGTAGATCTGAAATCTGGAAACCTAGATCTGCTTTTCTTAAGCAAAAATTTGTTCCGGGGGACTAGAGAAAAATTAGAGGGAGAGAGATGGCCCATCTACTGCCTTTTGGTTTTGGTAGAACTCAAGAGAGGCTAAGATGTTGAAGGAAATGGTTTTGGAACAGATGTATCCTCCATACTAGTTCTATCAGTAGCAGATCTGCTTTCGTTACTAACTATGGAGAAAGAAAGAGATGGAGTCAATTCTCCTTGATTTTATGACTTCGGTTTAAACCGAAACCAAACCGAACATTTCGGTTCGGTGTAATCCGGTTTCTATTGTATGTTCGGTTTGGTTCGGTGTGGTTAAAAGACAACCGAAAAAATTTGGTTTTGTCGGTTTCGGTTCCAACCCGAACCGAAAACCGAAACTTTCACCCCTAGTTGTCTGTTTCGCCCTCGAGGGGCGAAGCCAGGAAGTGATATTGGTGCGAACTAATATTAAAACAATTGGCCCCGTTTGGCAAGCCATATTTGCTAGCATATATTGCAGTTAGTAGAATATATGATAGTTATCAAACAAACAGCAATTTTCTAACACGAATATCTAGACAATATTGAGACAATATTATTGTCAAATGAAAATGGTGATGGGAGGGACAATTTTGAGACCATTTTGACTTTTATCCCCAATCTATCCTCTTTTATTAATTGTTATTTATATTTGCATTTCTTACAACTAAAATACATAATACCTCTATATGTAATTTGTCACATAATATTACCCAGTATATATGTTACCAACAGAAGTAGAACCAAACACTACCAACCATTTAGACAGCATATGTGTTACTATTATTGTCCAGCATATCTACTACCACAATATATGCTACCATATATACTACTATCAAAATTGTCTACCAAACGACCCAATATCAATTTTAGCTGCCCGAAAAAGCTGTTGGGGGGTTTGAAAATTGTTTAGGAAATACAACTTATCCTAAACACACAGAGAGAGGAGATTAATTAAAAAAAAACTGATAGAAATTAAGCACCAGTGCAAGCATAAGCTCACTTGACAGAGAAGAAATCAAAGAATGCTTTAAACTAATGATTTACACTGTGTTGCAGCAATCAGAGGTTTACTTGCTATGCTTAATGCATCGATCTTTCGACTGATTTTTGCTCGCGAGGTCTCAAAATTTGCTTATCATTAATGGAGGATGATTAGCAATTTTCTTTCTGGAAGTGTTGCTTGCCCCATATCCATATCCAAAAGGCCTGCTGCTCTAACATTCACTGCTGCTGCCAACACCAACTCAGTTGATCAACTGCCAAGCCTTTCATATGATGGCTCTGCAAGAACAGGAGAGCTTTTACTTTCCTCGACAAAATTTTCGCAGTTCGATTCTTACTCCATTAGTCATTTAACAAGAAACACAATATCTTGCAACAGCAGTCAGATTATTTATGCATGAATTTTGTACATGGAGGCAACTAGTTAATATTGAAGTTCATTTAGTTCTGGTTTTACCACATACAGGGTCTAATTACAATAAATCGAAGTACGAACCATGCTTATAAGCACATTTTAACTTAAGAGAGGCTTCTGTGCATCAAACTCACTTTCCAAGCCATCACCATTTGCATGATCCTCTCTTCCTTTAGCCCATAGCACAAAGTAGAGACCCGTAAACATTAAGAACATACCGGCTAGGCTGCACATTAAGAGAGCGAGTGATCAATCAATCAAATCCCAAGTCGATGATTTATATTAACCAAAGATTAACAGAATTGATATACTGATTATACCTTCCTATCTTAATGGTCTCTCCTAAGGTAATAGCAGAGAGAATGACCGAGATAACCGTTGCGATGGGGCTAAACATTGACACCAGCACTGGGCCCCTTTTCTTCATTGCCCATCCACTAAAACTTACTGATGCTCCACTTACCATTCCTCCCTATGCATTCAAAAATTCATCAAAGTTTGCATCAAATTCTCTGCATATATGATAGTAGTGCATTTAGTCCCAAATCATAGTGTATGTGTACCAGCAGAGAATAGCCAATGAGGGGTCCGATACTCGTAAGCGGCCAATTAATCTCCATCGAACGGTCTTGAAACATTTGAACCGTTGCAGTTATCAACACGCCAATGAAGGATGTTATGGCAGATATCGACACCGGTGCTGGAAAATCACCTAAAACTGCTGCCTGCATCCAGAAACATGTATACATTCACAGATACATAATTTGATAAGAATAGTACTGCTGCATAGGATAAATTCCTTCATGTTCTATAATCGTTTCAAAGTTTACCTGCAAGACAACATTGCTCGACAGGACAATAACAGCTGCCATGAGATACAAACAACCGATGATCTTTTGTCTGTCGAAGAGCGGATCCAGATGATGATGATGATCAGGGGATGTCATTCTTGCTTGTTTTATTGATGTAGTGCTGTGCATAAGGCTCATGGTGATGGCACCTACTACACAAAGTAATGTGCCTGCAATCTTGACTTTGCTGTATGTGCAACTTAGCTTAACTTTCTCGAACCTGCACCCGTCGAAACAAAATTAATTTTGATAATCTACAATTATATTGAATCCATACATACAATTTCTGTAGCAAATACAATGTTAAGGTACCTAAATGTCCAAGCAATGATAAAAATAAGTCCCGGCGCAAGATTGGGCATAGCTGTTGCCATTGCCGGTGAAGTTAGATTAATCCCCTCCAGAAATAGAGTTTGGAACAAGGTTACCCTTAAAAAAAGAGAAAAACAAGTTAGAATAAACCTCAATTTCTTGCAACGAATGTTCATGGAATTCCCATAATTTCAACAAGTTCTTTCAAACTTTTCACCAAATTATTTCAATTTTTCTCAAATTCTTTTGAAATATATCATTCTAGAATCGCAGATGGAATTATGCAGAAGTCTAATGTGAATTTTCTTACCCTCCAAAGGCTATCAAAACTAGCTGAATTACCAACTTTGAAGTCAATTGATTAGGCCATTTGCTCCTGCAACATATATGTGGAAACCATAGACAGATTAATTAAGCTACAGTTTCATATTATAGAAAACAGAGAGAAAAGAAAAGAAATTACCTTTCAAAACAAACAGCAAGAGGAGAGAGGATGAGGAAGGTAGCAAAAGTAGAGAAGATAACAATGGTGAAAGGTTTGAGGCCTAAAGACATCAAGTAACTCATCAAAACTGAGTTCCCAGCATATACAAATTGGTTCAATATCAAACCTCCTGTTATTAATACATCTTCCAGCTTCTCTCTTCTCGCATTCCAATCCATTTGAAAAATGGAAAATTATTGATAGAAGGATTTTTTTTTTGCTTCTTCAATCAACTTGTCCACCTACAAATCCTCCCATTGTATGTTTGATAAATGAAGCCTCTCTCTCTCTCTCTTTCTTTTTTTCTTTTCCTTTCCTGTTGTTTTCTTTCTTTCTTTCTTGGGAGCGTTTGGTTAGAAAGAAAGAGAAACACTCCCTAACACCTCCTCCATTGTTGTCCTGCTTTCACAGGTGTGCATGAAACAAAGCAGCACCTCTCATTCCCTCCTGTCTGTTTTTGGTTTTGTGATTTGTTTGGTGACAGTGGACATATAGCAAAACACAAATTATAGATATGGGCTGTTGCGAGTGAAATTAATGGGCTTTAATGTATTACCTATTGGGCTACACAATAATTGATTTCCATGGCCCAGACCTTATTTGTGTGGCTAGGAAAGTTCGCTGGTATCATGGACTCGTTTAGATGACTTCATCAACGCATTTGACTCCTGTTTATTTTTAGTTCATGCCATGCTGGTAGCTTTGGATTTTTTTATAGTAACCCAACATTTCAATAGCTAACGTTCAACCTAGTGCCACAAAGATAACTCAGAAATTTACACACACCATACCACTCAAGCAAATTACGAACACCAAACTCAATCATGTTATCTATTTGTTCAAATCTCACCTAATCATGTTGTTTACATACTAGTTTATAAGCTCTCCCAAACGCGCTAGTTTATAGGCCATAAAATAAGTTATTAGGTATCTGGTAATTATACGATTTAAAGCTGGGTTATAAGACAATGTATTAATTGCAAACATATAAACTCCAATAAGCTCTTATAAGGACCTTCTTTTAAGCCATAGCATATAGCTTATGCACCAACTTATTTTAGGCGTTTAGTTGGATGCGAGGGCAAAGTTTATAAGCTAGCTCATAAGCTCCCTGAATAATTTCAGTTATGCTCTGTATACACTTATGGTGCAACTCCAGATCACGTTATAAACAATCTGATTGTGTAGACAAAACAAATATCAAAGAATTTGACAGAGATTTGAATATTCATCACTGGACATCAGGAGGAAAAAAAACCCACCATCAGCAGGATTAAACTCTGGCGATCAGGAAATGCCATACGTAACTCCAAGTGAGAACAACTATAATCAAAGGACTAAAGGGTCGGCCGATGAGGCAAACTAACATTAGCTATATAAGAACCTTAATCAGGTTGCGTTAAGCGTCGAAAATATGCAGTATGCATTGAATAATGGGAAACAATAAAAATGACAACTAGTAGCGCAGTAATAACAAGACTACAAGAGCAGTTCATTATTTTCCATCTATTTTATCAGGGAAAAAATCACCTAAAATAAACCGGCTTCAATTTAGCTTCACTGCTTTGGAGGTTCAAGTACTTATAAATTGACAGGATTGTCAGGAGTAACAGATAAAAGAACCTTGCTTCTCCAGTCACCTGAAAATGATTTCTCCTCTAGGTGATTGCCGGCAGTAAGTCACCTTGGAACGGACAGACCAAGCTCTAAATCAATAACACCAACGACTCAAATTAGTAATATAAACGAGCAGAAAAAATTTTTATATAAGACAAGCTGAAACCAATAATCACATGATGCAGAAGTATAGGGTAGCAGAAACCTAATCTGGATTATCGATAAAAGTATAAAACTCATTCTCTCAATGCCAAATCAACAAATTCTGGTCGTGAATTGATGGCTAATATTATTTGGATTACTTTCTCCCGGTTTAACGAACAACTACAACTTTCTCCCAAAGTCTCAATGGGTTAATGTATAATAGCTCTTAAGCTGCTTCGAGAATAAAGATGAGAGATGGTCCTAGGTTTATGTCTTATCAAGGAAAACGAAACTGACTCGGAGCCACGAAATGACTATCAACTAAAGTTGTTTTCATGTTGTCCAAGTTCAATCCATAAAGACTGAAGTACGATGAAAGGGCCCACCTCCAAAACAGCAAATGTCTCACGTACCATCAACTCCATCTGGGAAAAGGAGCAGTTCTGTTACCACAGCATTCTTAATTATCTATAAATATATATTCTATCTGAAAATATTTTTAAAACATCGTAGCTTCAAAAGTATTATCAAAGTCATTCCATAAGTTTTTCCAGTCATGTTAATCCTTTAAAATTGTTCAATTCATTTCCCTTATCATTTTTTGAAGTTTCACTATGGCGAAATACGCACTGATTACACTAATTCTCACTAACATGATAGACTGTTTGATTAACAAAACCTAACACATAGCTGTAATAGGAAGTCGTAAGGACTACAGTAGACTGAAAGCTAAGCCAAATAGAAGCTGCTGAAAAAAACGTACATCATAACCTACACAACACCACAATAAGACATGGAAACAAGCAATTCGATTTGCATGTCAAGCTAAAGCAATGAAGAAAGTTAACTTTATCTTAAACTTTCATGTAGGAAACACGCTGCTTCCATGAAATTAAATGATATCTTTGACAAGTTATGCAAAATTCTTCCAAGAAATTTCAAGAATACAATATTACTAAGGAAACACAACAGAAGCCTCCATTCCAACATGACTAAGAATTTCTAAGACTACAAAAAAGAGAACTTAGAATCTCATAATTGACAACATCCAACTACTTAATGTTTCCATCCCAAAAATAAAAATCATACTTGACAATGATGCAGCCATAATTGACAGGTCCTGTATATTCCCAGTTTATTCTTTCCCTATTATGTGCCTGCAGTAACCAAATATTCCAGTCAGATGGTATCACAAAGCACTCATACCTGATGTATACGATTAAATACCCCCACTTTGTATTTAAGTCAAAAAATTCAACTTGAATCTATGAGCTCTTTTACAAAAACAACTTGACATGAAGTAGGTCAATGTCCCAATGTGTCCTTGAAGCAAAAATTCGCCTGGTGGTAATGTGAATTTATCCCCAAATCTAAAGGTAATGATAAATGTGAACTTTTTAGTTATTTAGTTATTAATCTAACACTGACCATCAGTATAAAAATTCTGGTTCAAACAGGTTCAACTGTGCGTTAGCATCGATAATACAACTTACTATCAACAAACACAATCACTGGTGAAATTCGGGATCTTTAGATCAATAACAAGGAATCAAATTAAATTAACAAAGAAGTAGCCCAATCCACAAATAATGAACACAATTAGCAGCAAAAATAGGTATCTTTGAATCAAAAGAGAGGACTTGAACAGCTCATAAACAAATTAAGTTAATTGGGGTGAAGCCAAAGTTGAGACTCACACTCAAAACAAAGAGTGCAATAAAACGGTATTATTAGAGCCCGGGAGAGGTGCAGCAGAGTGTACCCTGTGAAAGCGAACGGCAACTCCTCGACGTTGTACTCAGGCACGATGTCATCCTCGCCGTCGCCACTGCACTGTGTAGCGGCAACATAGATGCCATGCATCCCAGCTCGCACGGAGTCCTACACCAAAACAAAAAAACTTCAAATTTAATTGGGAAAAACAAAATTCAAAATTTGATACGCATAATTGCCCAGAGATAAAGACCTGGAGAAGGAGAGTCGGCGAAGAGGAGAAGCGGATGAAAGAGGGCTTCGAGAGGATGAGGGCATTGGGGGAGATCCGGCGAGCGAGGATTTGGGAACATTAGATCTAAGAGCGGATTTGATAGACGGCAGAGATGATCTGTTGATGATGGCTCTGGCTCTGCTGCAACACGATGCCATGGAAGCAAAATTAAGAGGAATGAGTCGACGTAGTTTGCCTATGGAGAAGCAAACGGGATTTCAGAACGCAAGGGTTTAGGGTTTTGGGCACAAGACTGCACAACAAAGGAGATGAGATGGAGTGAGGGAGTGGGATTTTTCATGGGCTGGGCCAAAATGTGATTGGGCTGAATTTGGGCTAATGTAAGGGGAGTCCGAACCATTAGGCTTTATTTAGTTTGGGCTAACTGGCTAAGTGCCCGTTTGCTTAGATCCAGCCCAAAGCTTGGGGCTTGCCGGCCCTTTTTGAGCATGAATTGCTGGAGCTCGATCTCTGTACCCAGAGTCTGCCCATCGCAGATTCCTATGAATCCTCTGATCAATTCGGAAAACCAGAGCCACTGAGCCAGCACGGGATTTCTATATATGTGTTTTTTTTTTTCCACAAAAATGTACATATCCACGTCGGTTAGACAAGTGTCTACGGAGTAGTATATATGTGCAAGCTACCTACAAACTATCATTCAGACCTTTCCCTAAACTTAATGATTCGGGCTGTGGTCTAGTTGTTGGGATTGGGATGAACAAACCAATAAGAGTAGAGAATTAATTTTTAGCATTATATTCAGTCAAAATTTAACAGCTATGACTGAGCAGATGGTCCCATACATTTACTCAATACATCATCAAGTAAAACTGAAGTAGGTACACCCAAACCATTAGTTAGAGTGATAAATGATGATGTTCGAATTCCTCTTCCCCGTTGAAAAAAAAATGGAGGTAAGTGATTCATGATTGGGTGTGACAGAACAATTATCATGAGACACTTTCACCTAAATCCGCATATTTTCTTATCCAATTCGGCTACTGCATTAAATCCTTCCCGAACAAGTTTATATAATCATTAAATATGTAAATATGATTGGGTCCGCACGCACAGAAATTTCTCACTTAACGACAAGATAAATTGGACCAACACCCAATGCGTGACCGCAAAAAGTTCAAATCTAACGGATAATACACGTGTTGTCCGCAAGATTTAGTTGGCCATGCAATCTCTACTTGGAATGACAGCAAGGCCAAATCATATTTAGATAAACATACGTAAGATTATATTTTCACTTTCATGAAAAAAATTCATGCACACGTCGGTCCTTAGCTCAGTTGGTTAATCATTTGTGCATTTCTGTCCATGGTACATGATTTGAATCTTGCAGTTTAGTTAGCCATTTGTGCATTTCTGCCCACAATACAAGATTCGAATTCCTGCATACAGTAAACTGAAAAAATTTCATGCATGAACTAGGTCAGTCTTTATATCACCACACAAAGAGCTTATTGATACGTATATATAGACTCGGAAGATCTTAAATTTGATTGTTATTGAGAGCAATATCTTTGTGATAATGTGTTGGACTTTGAAACAACTTAGCCGAGATCGTAAGAGAAAAACTTGGTATAGCGGGGTAAGAACATGCACAAACAAAGACAAAAGAGTACTAGCATAAAGTAGACCCAAAAAAAAAAAAAAAGTGGAGAAAATGTTTCAGTTGAACTAAATTAGTGGAAATAAGAATTTTTCCAGTCATGACCAAGAACTGTAGAAGGTCACTGTTTGATGATTAAAGACAATCCATAAATAATAATCATCACTAATAAATACCCAACACATCGTTTTTTAATGTATATCTGTCATAATCTTTTTGGTCAATTTAGTTTATATATAACATGAAGTAATCATAATATTTATATGTGTGTGTGTGTGTCCACTTGCTTTCTTTTTCAAAATTAAGAAAGAAAAATCAACCTCAAGAGAAGATGATGCAAGATGGTAGATATATATATAAATATACACTGGAAAAAATGTGAATTAGTTATAGGACCACTATGTAACGCACATTTGATTTTTGGGAAAAAAATGTACATCATATCATGTTAAAAATTCAAAATCAAACATATCAACATGCTGACTTAACATGTTGACCGTTAAACAAAGATTTTCCATGTGGGTAATAATATACCAACGTGGATTTCTTTATTTTTCCCCCCTAAATTTGCAAAGGTGATCCACCAACTGCAAGACACATGTAGTTATCGTTAAATCAACAAAACAAAGAAAGTAATGTTCCATCAGTTGCATTCAGTTGGCACTTTGGATTACCACTAGTGCGTCTTCCAATTTCACAATCACTATTATCCTCATATAACAAGATGTCTTCATCGTTGACTCATAAAACTAATTTCAACTCTTCATCATTGTTATCATCTTCTCCACCTACATCCTCTCCAACAGGAACCTCCACAAAGTCATCTTCCACATCAATATCATCTTCTCCATCAGCATCACCCAATGCTTGATCAACACCCTCCACAATCCCATCATTTGTCTCCAAACTAGCCATAAATGAGTCCAACATCTCATCATCATCATCATCCAAAGTCACTACACCACTGAAACCAATATTTTTCCCACACTTTTCAATTTGTTACATGCTTTGATCATCGGTCTCCTTGGAACAAAAATTTCCTTTGTCCATAGTACCTAATTGACATATTGAATCGAATACTTCAACAAAATATTAAGTGCATTCGAAAAATCGAGAAGAAATAGCACATTCGAAAAAGATCGATAACAGAAAGCGTTAGGGTGGGTTAGAAAGCGTCAGGCTTTACACGAAGCGCGGCCAAAAACTGGAAAAATGGCTTATTTTAGAACAACAAACATCAAACGAGAGCATGTTCAAAAGAATCTAACAATTACCCACACATTGAAGTTTGCGATTTTGTGTGAAAAATAACTCACAAATCGAAACATACCCAATAAGCCAGGATGAAGCTTCAATGGCTAGAATCATGAAAGATGAAGCAGAATCAAGAATTAGCCTGTAGGAAGCTTCGATGACTTGTATGGTGGCTCAAATCGCAGCACAATCTAGGATTTCGATGTGAGAGGAATAGAAGTTTCGATTCTGTGAGAGGAATAGAAGTTTGCGATTTGAGCCACTCATAAATTTTAGGTCTCACATTAACGTCGTTTGTTACATTTGTAACTCCATTTGACACATCATTAGAACTTAACGGTCAATTTGCCAAGTCAACATTTTGACAACCCAAAATTGCCTAAATTTGACTGGGTGACCTATTTAGAATAAATTAAACATTGAAGGATTAAATTGACACAATTTGACTTTCAATGACTAAATTGAAACAATGACCATCTTTCAGGGACCAAATGTTGTATTAACCCCCACCCCAAACCAAATCTCATACCCCAACCCATTTATTCACTCCTCGTTCCTTGTTAAGGAGAGTTTGAATGGAATTGGAGAGGAATTAGATTACACATTTTGAATTAAGAGACTATCTTAGATGATGGATTTTGAAAATTTGAGAGTTCAAATTTGTTGAGGTAGTAATTTGATAAATCTTCCTTTGGTAATTTCATAATTTGAATAAAATTTTGAAGTGTAAAGGTAAAAAAGAAGTCCGAGATTTCTTTTTTTGAAATATGATTGAGAAATATGTTTTGAAATATAATTGATAAATATGCTTTGACATATGTCAAACTTAGTCGATTGTCAATCGAATCACCTCTCCTAAAGAAATACAGTTAACGGAAACGTGGTTAAATTAGTTCTCTCATTAATGGAAACGCCGTTAAACTAGTTAACTCAATTCCCGACTAACCGACATGTAAGAATAATTAATTAATTAAATCATCTAATTGCCTTCCCTTTCACAGTTTCACACTCCCTTCTCCCTCCACCCATGCTCCTCTGAAGAACCTCCATCGTCTTTCACTTTTCAAAAACTTGTACACAGTTCTCTCGTTCAAACCCTAACTCAGGGTTTTTTGGTCCTCATTGCTCGCATTATTTACTCTGATACTCCTCTCTGTTTGTACCAGTGACTTAGTCAGACGTCTAATTGCATTTTGGAGAGCTGAATTGGTCGACTGAGGCATGGGATTTGCGTGAAATAGGGGATGTTGTCGGGGAAAGAGGTGGAATCTAGATGGGAGTGGCCAAGTCGTGGAGATTCAGCTTGATATCGGCGAACCTGGCGCTGTTACAGCAGCAAAACGGATACAAAAACGGGGGCAGTAACAAGCAAAATGTATGTTGGAGGTGGAAGTGGCGGTGGAGATCTTCATCGTCGCATTTGCAGAGGAGGAAGATCTCATGGCCGCTGGTCTGTGGATTGATGCTGTTTGTTTTGGGCTTGATTTCGCTATTCACAGGCCACTTGGCCTCTGATCTCGAGTGGTACTCACCGGGAATAGTCAAGCGCAGCATATTCCCAATATCGGTAAATCGGCTTGAAATTTTTGCGCTCTTTTTGGTTTTTGCTGTAAATTGTAATGATCAGGCGTATGAAGCACGGAAATTGAACGCGTTACCATAGGAAAGTTGTGATACCAAAAAAAATCCATTCGTGTAAGTCGGGTAAATTTGCAGAGTGAGCGCTAAAATGCGCTAAAATAGTTTGCAGTCCTGTTTTCACATTTTTGTATGCCTTCCTGCCTCCCGTATTGCCAATATGTCCTACTTTAATCATCATTGTCATCATCAACATCACGTTACTTGTCTTACTCCATCAACTGCCATGTTTATAATGGATTCTTGAGGTGTACATGTGGCCCATTGGTAGTGTTGTAGGTTGTAACCTAGATGTCACATATTCAATTTCTGAAAAGAGTCTCCACATATTATGTGGGCTAAGGTCTACATACATCCTGCTTATCCCGACCCCGCCTAGTGTTTGTAGCATTGTGCACGAAAGTTGTTTACTTTTTTTGTATCTTGATGTGAACATGTAGGATGGAGCTCGTCGTGAGTCAATTGATATTTGGAAATCAAAGTACTCAAAGCACTTCTATGCTTGCAGTGAAAGAGGCCCCCGTTTTGCACGTAAGTCAGTTTACTACATTTTTGTTTTGGTTTCTTTGGGGGATATGTGCTCTAGCCGGATGCCCGGATCCTTAAGCTATATCTACCATGTTGGCTTACAAATTATGCAACGGATGCATCATAATACGTTTCATAATATGTTCAGTGTTCCAATGAAATATTTAAAATCAGGGCAACATCGAAGTGTCTTTTAAAGCACTAATGATTTTATATTGCATGATGTTGCCACTTTGCTGCAGTGTATATTATTGTCAGTGTAAAGTTTATCTGTTGGCCTTCCAATGATTGTTCTTACATCAATCTACCTTAACGTCTCTTTGATCAGCTTGAAACCTTGTCATTGTTGCTTTGCCGTCTAAAGATTCTAAGAAATTGAAGCACAAACTCTTTACTACTTAGACCTGATACCCAGGTTTCTTCTTGCTCATTTTCCTTTTTAGAAATGAATAAAGAAAAGAAAAATGAGGAAGTGACTGGAGGAAGTTTACATCTCTCTACCCCGATAATGTCCCTTTCAAATTGCACTGGATTTAGAGTCTTTTAATTGGGAAAATCGGTTTTGCATTATGTTAAGACATACTTGTTTCTTTTATACCAGTCAATTTTTAGGATTGTGCCATATCTTAATTACCATAAATAATTTACAGAAACAATCCGCTTAATGGTCCCTCTTATTTGTTAATTATTCCTTGTCCTACAGTCCTACCATCTTAAAGAGTTGTATCAACTCTCCATACTGGCATTTATTGAATTATGGTGCTGTTATTCCTGTTCAAGTGCACCATTGTTTTCACGCGGCAACGACATTCTCACTATGCTCATTCTATTCCAAAATGATATGCTTTAGAAATCTCAATTATGAAAGTGTACACCAAACACATAATATGAATGTAGAAACATTTTTTAAACTCCCTCTACTTTTAATTTTGCAACCTTAGGAAGACTTGAACCCTGCACCATGTGCAGTTATAGACCATCCTTGTCATTTCCATCCAGGCTAGGTGCTTGTGTCTCGGATTTCAGTTTGTGGTGGTTCCAGCTGAGTTATATGTGTAAATTTCTTGAGGTTTCATCATGTAAGGCTTTGGGACTGGATTTTTTGTTCCCCCCGAATTTCTGAAGATTTGGAATGAGAATAAGGGTATAAACTATGTAGATAAAATCCAATGGAAGGTCCTTAGCATTGTTATTTATGTATTTGCAATTCCTTTTTGGGCCAATGTCTTTGCAATTCAAATAGTTTCTTTAACAGTGAGGGAAAATGCTGGCATGGTTCATTGTATTTCTCTTCCTAATGATTCTTCTTTTGTTGTCTAGCTGCTGTGCGTGAACGATCATCAAATGGCTATTTGCTGATTGGAACAAGTGGAGGGCTGAACCAACAAAGAACCGGAGTGAGTGAAATGATCTTTTTGTCAAGTACATTTTTGAGAAAAGGAAAACACAAAAGAGAATACAGCATAAAATACAAAAAAACTGGGTAACTTCTGGCGATTGCATCAGTCTTGCTAAAACTTCCTTGGACCAATCAGCTTTGGCTAGGCTTGATTTAGGGGAACCAATCATGCTTGTACCATGCAGTGACTAGTGAGTTAGTTTGTATATTTGGAGTTCACTTATTTCATACACACAGATAACAGATGCGGTAGTTGTGGCAAGGATACTTAATGCTACATTAGTTGTACCAGAGTTGGATCATCATTCCTATTGGAAGGATGACAGGTAAGTCGAGATTCTATTGGCAAAGAAATTTGTATATATAGTTGTTATGGTGCTTATCAATAATTTTGAAAGTTTGTATCTTAGCAACAACACAATGCTTGACATGCAGCGACTTTGTCAACATATTTGATGTTGATTGGTTCATTGCATCCCTTGCAAAAGATGTGACCACAGTCAAAAGAGTTCCTGATAAAGTCATGCGATCAATGGATAAACCTCCATACAGCATGCGTGTCCCAAGAAAATCATCCCCTGAATATTACATTGATCAAGTTCTGCCAGTACTATTGAGAAGACAAGTAAGACATTTTGCTCGATTTGTACATTTTGTTCTTTTGTTATAAACCTAATATTTGTTGTTATGAAGACAAAAGTGATTTTCATGATGAGAAGTAATGAAAGGCTAAAAATTGTCTTTGAATTTTGAAATATCTCAGGTTGTGCAGTTGACTAAGTTTGATTTCAGACTTGCAAATGATCTTGATAAAGACCTGCAGAAGCTGCGTTGCCGTGTTAACTACCATGCATTAAGATTTAGAAAGCCCATAAGAGTACTTGGTCAGAGACTAGTCATGAGTATGCGACAGATGGCCAAACGTTACATTGCAGTTCACTTGAGGTTTGTCCCTACTGGGTACTCCTACTAGTCGAAAGTATAGAATTATAGTGGTAAAATTTAATTTACATGTGAAGCAATTTCTTTGAGTAAGTAGAGTGCAATCGTTCATATTGAACAAGGTCCATGTTTGGTTATGCCTTGTCTCTTCTAGTACCTTTGACATTGTTACGTGAAATTTGGAAGTAAGCTTCTGTAATAATTATAACAAGTATTTATTTTCTTTCCTAGGTGGTAATTAAGTAATTACTGATACCAATTACGGTTGATGGATCTTGAGAATTCATTTTTGGATTTAGTCTAAATGTTACCGCATTGCATTCGAAGAACCCTTATTATTTTTTGGGATTCAATGAAGTTTGTACTTTATTAGCTGCCGATATCCTTTCATAGATTATCAGATTTTGGTGGCATGAGGTGCAAATTTTTCTTGAATAAAGTTAGGACATTTGCAATTAATGAATAAGCGTTAAACTTGCTGAAAGAATGTGGACCCTGTTAACCTGTTTAGCCCTTGCTACAGGATTTTCCTTTAAATAACTAATTTCCAGCATTTTGTACACCGAGAGGAGGTAAGATAATTTCCATCATTTTATTTTTTGAAATGTGGAGCTTCTGGACAAGGCAAATAAAATATTGTCATTGATGGATGTGCTAGTTCAACTTATTTGGAGAGATCATTTTTCCTTGTATTGGGTACTCACCTGTGTATGTATGTGTTTCCTTTGCATGCCTATGCCTAAAATTTTGCTTTTATATCAAACATTGCCCAAAATTATTTCCGTACTTCCATTGTGCTACCATGCATTTTTCTCCTCTGTATTTTAATTGCGTCTTGCTTACACATAATTAGTATGACCCTCATCTCTGCTTCAAGTTACCAAGAAGTCAAACTGCAGTAGTATGATTTTATTCATAAACTAGTTCTTTACCACACAGTCATTATTTTTTTGTACTTCAAACTAATAGAGCTAAACACACACCAATACACCATTATGGATAAACATATGTACATGTTAATTGATTTTTACCCTTGTTTGTCTGGATTTCTTTAGTTGTGGCTAAAGCTGTTACCATTGCAGGTTTGAACCCGATATGCTAGCATTTTCGGGATGTTACTATGGTGGCGGTGATAAAGAGAGATACGAGCTTGGGGAAATAAGAAAAAGATGGGCAACATTACCAGTGAGAATTGCCATCCCTTAATACTGATATTAATATTTAGGATTTTTTTCCCTAGTTTATTGTATGTTAGAATATAAATGTATAAAAGAAACAGGAGCTTGTGGCCTAATAGAGCCAACTCTTTCGATCCCCTCCCTCTCAAAAAATTAAGAATATAACGCCATAACTTATCGAAACAATGAAGTGTATAATCTTTCTAAAGCGATTTCGTTTAGCATGCTTACTTGCACTCGTTCTGAAAAACAAGCTCCCTATTGTTTGCCAATTAGAAATACACAAGCACCAGGCTTTTCAAGACGGGTACAAATACTATTTTTGAATGATGAGTTGGGTACATCTATGCTGTCCGTTTTGATATTTGAAGTAAAAACGTTGTTTCCTCAATATTTATGCTGGATTTTTTTGAACGAAAAATATTATACAGGATTTAAGCGCTGATGGAGAGAGAAAGCGAGGGAAATGTCCGCTTACTCCTGAAGAGGTGGGATTAATGCTGAGGGCACTTGGTTTCACAAATGATACATTCCTCTACGTTGCATCTGGTGAAATCTATGGAGGAGAAAGGACTCTACGACCCCTCAGAGAACTCTTCCCCAACTTCTATACAAAGGAAATGCTCGTTAATGAAGAACTGAAACCTTTTCTATCTTACTCTTCACGCCTAGCTGCCATTGACTACATTGTCTGTGATGAGAGTGATGTTTTTGTCACTAATAATAATGGAAATATGGCCAAGATTCTTGCAGGTCGAAGGTGAGCAATCTTTTCCACTTTTGCTTTTAGTTTGTCCTTGCTTTAGTTGAAGCTATTCTTATTTCATCGAGAAGGATTAGTTCAGATGGCATGTTTTCAGTATTTAGGGTTAACTAGTCTTATTCCTTTCTGATAATTTTTGCGGTTATCATGTCATTGACTGAAGGAGGTACATGGGCCACAAGAGGACAATCAGACCCAATGCAAAAAGGCTCAGTGCATTGTTTATGGCAAGGGACCAGATGGATTGGGATACATTTGCTAAAAAGGTTAAATCAGGCCAGAGAGGATTCATGGGAGAGCCAGATGAAATTAGGCCAGGACGAGGTGAGTTTCATGAGTATCCACATCCATGTATCTGCAAGAAACCATTCAGCAATGAAGGAGATCGCTTCACCAAAGGCAAAAGGAGCGTGCAAAGACTGAAGAAGGGAAGCAAGAGCAAGGCACTAATATCTGAAGAATATAACGAAGCTGACGAGTTATTTGCAGACTAAAATTAATTTGGCGTAAAATTAAGACGGTGAAGGATGACATGGAACCGGTAATTTATTTTATCCGAGATTGAGATGAGAATTAGTTCACCAGCATGACCTCGCATTGTTGCAGCAGAAAAGTCTGAACAGCCTGTGTTTAAAGCTGAAGCCTGCTCAAATATGGCATCCGTTAAGTACCTCCGGCTGGCAACGATTAATTAGCATATGTACAGGTGATAGGCAACCTTATGCTTTATGAATGTTCATAAATACTTTTGGTAAGCGGCATTGAGGTTCTTTCATGAGTAGATATAGGCTCAATCCAACTTTACTTTTCTATTTTTCTCCCTTTCTCCGTCTATGCATGCACAAGACTGGCAAAAGACGCAATTTGCCTACTTGAGTTTTTTCTCTTTTGTTTTATAGCTCTCTTTTTTATTAGGAGGCAACGCCGAAGGATCAAGACTAGCATGATATTGAGCCATGTGTCTAATTATTTACATTGGAAAGGGCACTATATAATCTCCTTACTGCAAAACCTGATATAGTGCAATGCCCAAATACATGCAACTAAATCAAGTAGCACATGTTGAACAATTATGTTCCACAGAAAGCAGCCAATATGAAAATATAAATAAAATGTTAACCAATTCTGAACAAGCCCCTAAACAAAGATCAACTGGATCTTTTAGGATCCCTTTAGTTTGTTCTTTCTTTTCCTTGAAAAACGAAAACCAAAAAATAAAAAACAAAAAGAAGTCTACTTTTCGGCTTTTTATTTTCAAGTGATTCTAACCACTTTTGTATTCCCGTGTTTTCTAAAATGGACAACCAAATATTTGTATTCCTGTGTTTTCTAAAATCAACAACCAAATATATTTTCAGAGTCGCTTCAGTTTTTCAAAAAATAAAAACAGAAAGTACATTAAAAACGAACATACCGAACAAAACAGAAAATCTGTGACTTGAGCAACATACACGGCTTTCGGGACTCCAAACCTACTAATGATTGTTCAAATCACGAAATGAGCAGGTTTTCCCTTGCATGCATATTCCCCTTTGGTCAAAACCAAACCGTATCTTCCCACCATAACACAATACAAATATTATGTGTCACACGCACACCTCATCAGTGAAGCAAAGCAGCATACCACATTGCATATAATCATCTGCAAATCCTAGAGACTTTTCAAGCCAAACATCGTGAATAATTTCCATACACAACTTGTTAAAAGTAAACCTAGGGAGATAAATGATAATTCTGAATAATCTACAATCTATGGCATCTACTGACTACATCTCATAACTATAAACCCAAGGAAACAATAATTTCCATCTCTAACTTTCACCTCTTTTGTTGATATACACAAAAACTACTCTCGGGCCATCGATAATCAATTACTTTATCTGCATCCCTTCTCAACCATGGTTATTACCTGTTAAAATCAAAGCCAATTTCACCAGCAGCCAAAAGGAGGAAATATATGAACAAAGTCATAGAGCAGCAATATAGACAAATTTTGCATCTAGATATTTGAACTCTCACCCCGCGATGCACTCCTCCTGTGACTTTTGTCATGAGATGCAGAAGGGATTTTAGAAGTGATCATTGAGCTTTGCAATCCTTCTAATAGCTGCAAGAAAAAAAAAATGAATGGAAAGCCAATTAAAGCTATATGCAGAATAAATACAGGAAAAAGTGCAAAAAGATAAAATGCCCAAGAATATGAGAGTCTGTGGCATACTTCTAAAAACTTCAACAAGGAGCACAAAAGACAATCAAATTCATGGGAAATGACAAAAACTCATCCAGTGTGTTAATAGTTCTATTGGGTGAAGATGAGAGAGAATTATCGAACATGTACATAAAACAGATACATGACACACATGAATTGGAGGGAGAGAGAGTATATGAAAGGTACATAACAAGTGAAGATTCCCAACAAGCAAATGGCATGACACAAGTGCAGTCACCTGCTCCAAAACCAACCATAGGCTCCAATTTGTTACTGCGATCGAGTGTGCCTTTGAAAGTACATACTACATACACATTTGTCTCATGATGACACATGAAAGAAAAATCTTTGATAGCATTGTCAAAGCCAACTTAGGCTTAATTATTGTGTCCTTGTCCCCACCGAAAACAGCACACTTTATTTATTTATTTTTTCCCAAAAAACAAAGCAGTGTGTTTTTTTTACAGGAACAGAGATGTATGCAAGAGACCAAGAACTTTAGGTCCCACATAAAGGAATGTCAATAGCACTCCAAATGAGACGACCATCATCCCATTGGATTGTATCATTACATCCAGATAACAGAAGGTCAAGAATTTAAGGCATTAGGAATGTATTTATGTTGACATGAAAAGGAAAAATTAAGATATGCCCTGCATAAAAGCTAACACGAAGTACAAGTTCTTACGCAAAGAATAGATACAACAGTGGTAATGAGGAGTATTAAATCCACTGGTGTAACTAAAAGAACAAATAAAGGAGGAAGAAAGTAACAAATGCTTGCACCAAAGATAAGCACCATGTGTGAGAAATGTATACACTGCCAGACAAAATAATCAATCTAGTTTTTACACAATATCTGGCCTCATTATTGGAATAAAGGTAAGATTTGCAAAGAAATTTTGTTTACTTACAAAAGCTGAAAAGCAAGACAAGTAGGGCAGTATACACAACCAAATGCAGCTAAGGGACATACAAGGAAATACTTAATGGCCGCCTTAAAATAGACTTCATGCTAGGCAAAGAGTATCACATCAGAAGCATAAAAAATTCATATTCTAACCTTAATTATTTTAACATAAAAACTTACTCTTGATGTTGGCTGAATTCTGCGGTTAGATCTACGAGGCTCGGTAACATCAGTGGTTGGCTTCACAGAATTCCCACTGAACACCTTCTCTTCCTCAATTTTTCCCAATCTTCCATCAGCAGGTGCAAGTTTTTCTTTGTTTGCCCTTTCAGATTTTAAATTCCCTATGGAATTTTTCTTTGATGAACGAACATCTGATGGAGGTGGCAATGATGAAAATAATACGGGCCCCTCCCCTGCTCTGCTAGAGCGAGAAAAAGATTGAAACTCCAGCAGATTAGTCTTTCCTGATATATTCTCATCCTGACTGACAGAATCCCTGGTCTTAGCAGCATGACCTGTAACAGCATCTCCATGAGTAGAAACTTCAGCGTTCACTAAATTGTCCTTTTGTGGAACTGCTCTGCCTGGAAGACTTTGCTGTTTCCCAGACTTGAGAACCTTAGGCTTTGCTGCGGCCAAACGCTTTTCCTTTGGTTCAATTTTATTGGTGTTTTTCCACCCGCGGGATCCTGATCCCTGAGGCATCTGGTATTTTGCAAACTTAACAGAGTCATTTGACTCATTGATTTTAATGCTCTTATCTGCAACATAGTGTTTGCTTACATCCATAAATTTTCGTTTCTTCCCAGGCTTAGGCACACCAAAAACTAATCTCGATCCTTCCTTCTGTAAGCCAGTACGTATCATGCGGAGTGTATCAGGTTTCTTTTCATCTCTGGTGCTCTTACCAATATTGAATATTTTCTCATTCATGGATAAATCGAGTAACCTTGTGTCCTCGGGTTTATCAGATTCCACAACATAAACACTCTTTGACGTCTTATCTTGCCCTTTGACCTCCATTAAAGGGCTCCCAATCCTTGGTCGCTTTTCCCGAGGTGTATCACCCTGAATACCAAACAAGAAGTCGGTAAAAACAAGCACTTGAAAAGTTTTAATGCCTTGCGCTGAAAAAATTGTCGGAGAAAAACCAATGGACTAGAACAAGCAGCACAGACCTCATGAGAAAAGCACACATTTTCTCCTAAATTGGACCATTCAGTCCATTCTCCATCTTTCCAAATGAGAGAAGGCCGAAGATGCCATGCTCTGACAACAGATGTTTCTCCTTGAGCTGCAATAACAATGGCAAAGTTATTCATATTACAACAAGTTCAAATCATCTAACAAAATCTGGCTATTTTCAAAACATAACCTGAGAAATTGAGAGTCAACAAAGTTTCATCTTTCTTGTTCTTCTCAGTAACAACTCCTTCCCGCCAGCTGAAAAATAAAAGGAACCTGAATAAGGTAGTGATAGCCAACAAAAAAATACAAATAGAAATTGTGAACTACCACATCTGGGAAAAAGACTAGGTAATTGCAAAGAAAAATAGCCTGTTCAAAAACAAAATGCTAAACCCGTGCTTCAATGTCAAAGCATGGAGCAACAGTCATTAGTGTAACTAAGCTGGCTCAGAATGCAGTTGCAGAATGCATCAACAAGCTACCTCCTACTCCTACCAATCTGAAATAATTTATAATAAAGCCTAAACAACATTAAGTTTCCAAGTTATTATCTTTTTAACCAGCAGCTGCTCAGCAATTGCACCTACAGGAATACAATAAAAAATCTAGGTCAAAATAGAAGCTGGACAAGAAATGCCTGCTTCAATAATCACAGCAAATTGGGTCGTTCAATAACTGGCTGCTTCATGTAGCTTGCCGACCCTCATCAAATCAAAATCCAAACAATTTGGTATTTTCAACTGCATATTTCCAATTCAAAGGCCTTAAGACTTAAGAGAGTGTTCTGCTCCTGCAAAGATGACTTCTTTGGATGGGGAAGATGTTGGTCAGCAGATGCCACCTCTCAAGAAAACATGTACTACTAGGAGCGTTTAGACAATTTAGAAATTGACATAAAAAATGACAGGCCCTGTCCGCCCTTCAACAATGAACATATATCTCCAGAGAAGGAAAAGATTACCAGGATAATTGTTTCCTCTCCTTTTTGGTATGAACGAAAATGATTGGAAGAGCCTTTGGAAGGGAGGAGCTAGCTCTTTCACCTCTTAAAGTTAAGTGACTTAAAGTTCGTTTCTTTGGTTTAAGAAAAATTGTGAAGATACCAAGGATGTTACACATGATCTAAATTTATTTTTTCATTCGAAAAATATTGCAAGTAAATGAGTTTTACACATTAGACGGCACCCTGTGCCAACTTATCGTTTTTGTTTACTGGTTAAATGAGAGAGAATTTTAAATCTGCCGATTACTGTGTACTTGAACCTAAGTGAACATTGTGAATAAAACCAAAACATAAAAAAAAAATGTTCCTGAAAAAAATTAAAGAATTACCATTTACATTGTCAAATATTTGACAAAGAAAGATAATCAACCCATATGCCTACTAATTAAAAAAAAAGAGAGAGATAAAAAGAATTACCTACAAAAAAAGAAGATAATATTTGAATCATCACCTATTTCATCATACCTTTATACCAACAGGATTTGCAATCATTAACCCGTAAGTATTTTCTCATAGAATTCATCTATAAGGAATAATGACAGATTATTGAAATCCTTTGTTAATGTATTTTCACCTGTGCATGACAAAGAAAATACCAAGAGCATGCAATGCAGCTCTAAAAAAATTAATTTCCAGACTTGTCTAACTTAGCTGTTCTCAAAGAAGTCAGTAAATGATCATCTACCAGAAGCTTCGGTAAGCTCTAGGAATTCCATTTTATGCAAAGATATGAAAGATTGGGAGCTAGATCTCTTTATCAGATTCTGGGAAAAAAATTGAGCAGCAGCATGGTGTGAAGAGGAGGATAAAATCTGGGGAACTTGTGTTCAATGTGCATTCATATTATAATGAATTACAGAGGCAACCCACCATCAGAGAAATGATGGCTACCCCTGCCAGAGGATTTGGAAAGCTAAAATTCCGCCAAAGATGGCTTTTTTTGAAAGCTATATGGAACAAAATCCTTATATGGATAATTTGAAGAAGAGAGGACTTCAGCTCACTAATAGATGTAGTCTATATATGAATGATGAAGAAAATAGCGTAGCTCTTTAAACTGAAGGGAGAGGAAGAATCCACCAATCATATTTTTTCTTCCACCAATCATATTTTTCTACACTGCTCCTGGACAAGAAGACTGCTCCACAATCTTGTTCGCATCAATTTCACATGTTGACTAATTGGAAAGGAACAAAAGAATCTTCAACGAAATGGAAACTGATGCAGACCTTTCTATAGATAATTTTATCTCCACTTGCAAGTTTTATTTTCTAAAATCTGTAACTGTCTAGACCCAATTAGCCAGTTGGGCATTTATTTTTTCTTGCTAGGCTTTGTAAATCTCATTGTATCTTTTTCCTTTGAGTTTAACCTCCTCAGAGGCCCCGAATAAAAATTATTTTGCATTGAAAAAAAATAAAAAATAAAAAGTTAGACTCACATACCTATCTTGCATCCATGCATCAACTCTATCCCCAACAGACCAAGAATAATCCCCCATTGCCACTCTGCGTCTCTTCCTTGTTCCTTCAAATGGCATGGCAGTAATAGGACGGGCAATACGTACTTTTGGCGCTTCGTCTCCTTCACCTTTGATTGCCACCCACTCCTTTAGCTTCTCTGGCCCTAACAAAAACGAAATTGAACAAATACATCAGGTTAGAATCTCATACGCTTTGACATAATCAGCAAAATACACATGGCACGATATTTTGCAACCCATCTTTCCAGGCCCCAAAAAACACCCGGAGGCCAAGAACTCCAGCCAGCAAAATAAGTGTTGTCACCTAAAAATGGTACTCATGAGTAACAGTTGGTTACAATAAGCAAGATCGCCAAATCATCAAAAGGCACAATCAAGGCCAACATATGGGCAAGGAAAATCTCCAAATTAATCAAAATGACATCAATATAAAGAATTGTCTCTTCTGCCATCATTTCAGGGACAGGATTGATGAAGATGAACTGAACCTCCCCTGAAGGGTATCAAATGCATAAAAGTTGATGGTTTGGACAAAGTTGCTGCTAATGGTACTACAGGGGAATATTTTTCCGCCTCAGACCTGACTAGGAATCTGTCAAATATTTTACAGTTGGAAAATGTGGACTACCACAATTGAGACAGTATGCTCGATTCTTCTTAGTTAATGGAAGCCATTTTGGTGGTTCAAAAGTATACTTTCCTTATCTGGATCAGTTTTCAATCATCATTTTATGTTGGGTAAGCATAAGAAGCAGTCATACCACTCAACATTTTCATATTTTTACACCTGCATTTTTTAGAATAACGCCAATCAGCACATTAAACATATTGGACTTCTTATTCTTTTGCCTTTTGGAGTCTCATCCTATTCTGTTAAGGAGAGGAAAAACATATTTCACAACAAGATAAATGGGTGGCTTGTGTGGAAGGCTTCTGGACTTGAGGATAATGAACTTCGCATATCCAAAAAACAGAAAGTTTGAGAGCTCTGTAGGCTGCTTTTGAGTTGTTTCAGAATAGGCCAGTTTATTTTTCCCTTTAATTCATGAAATGGATTGTTTTTATTCTAAAATCAGTTTCTCCCCTTCTCATAAAACACTCTTGATTTGTCTTTAGTATGACTGAAAGAACATTGCAGCTGTCTGTGTCACAGTGTCACATAAATGCAAACTGGCAGATATGAAGAAGATGCTTTCCCTAGACACAGAGCAGAAAGATTTTCCAAATCTTACACTAACAGATACTCAATTTAAAATAACGCACGATGGCATACCTCCATCCAATGCAAGTTCAGTGTAACAAACATAAGCTTTCCCATCCTTCAAGCTCAGCACATTGGCTGAAAACCAGGCTGCTTTAAATCCATCCCCTTCTTTGAAAACCTAGAAATAAAATAGAGCTTAGTAATAAGACGCAAAAATTAACATAACAAACAGCATTGCCAAAATTTAAAACCAGGGGATAACTTCTTTTTCACATAAGGTTTTTTTCAAGAAAAATAACATAAAGTCCTAACTTTTGACTCGTGTGGAAAATATTGTCTTTTAACTTATTATCCTCAACTGCAACAAACACGAAAAAAAAAACGAAAAATATTTTACATCATCTTTTTTGCAATACAAATGACGCAAAATTTTAATTATGAAAATAGCATAAAGTGAAAGTCTCAAAGTAATCCCGAGCTTACGAACCTCTACATGGGAACCTTCCTTTATGCTTTTCTCTTTTATGGCTTCCGCAGTGGCTTCTTTGTGCATGTTGATCAAAGATTTTGATCCACTCTCAGACTCGGGAACCACATCAATGGTTTTAGCTGAATCAGATGTCTTATGCCCCTTCTGCCCATTTGGATCCTTTGCACCAGCAGCATCAGAAGCTAATAACCCTTCAACATGCTCTGCATACATCTCCCTTACGGTAGGTGATTTTCCTTGGCTACTGCTCTGGTATTCTTTCTTGTCTAATGGGCCAAGTCTTAAATGGTCTGTGACGCTATCTACATGGAATGATTCTCTCACCACGTCATTTGATACCATGATCAGGTCAGAAGATACATGAGATACTTTCCAATAACCCTCAGGATCAGTAGCTACAAGCTCACTTAAAGGTAAAGGATCACCCATAGCAACTATTTTACCAGCTTGAGACACGGCTTCTGCTGCCAGCTCAGCAGCTTTTACAATAGCATCCATATTTTCAGCTTGTTTTGAGGCAGCTGAAGCAGCTTCAATCCTTCTTCTGGCAGCCTCCCTTGCAGCAACAAGGATCGAACTAGAGTTGTTCGTGCCATTTCCACCCTTCAAGATGAATGAAGGAGTTGTTGTTCCTCTCATAGTCTCCGAAAGAAAAATTGCATCACTTTGACTAGGATTGCTTGTAGCACTGGAAATAAATGCTTCATCAGCCATCATTTTTGCTTGCAAAGCAGCATTTGACGCAACATTGGCGGCAGCAGCTGCTGCCTTTGCAACCGCTGCTGCCGCTGAAATAGCAACAGCCGCAGAAGCTAGTTTAGTTTCAACATCTGGAGGCAACCCAGAATTGCTCTGTTTAACCAACAGACTCCACATCTCTTGGCTCTGACTAACAGAAGCAGCAGCAAGAGCAGCAGCATTTTCTGCCTGTGCCCTAGCCTCCTTAACTTTACTGAGGGTCTCCTCTGACAAAAACGCTCTTGGCTCTGCATCTTTTGTGAGAAGATTTGTAGATGTAGAAGATAAAGATGTGATAAGCTTTTCAGCAGAGACTTTTGAAACAAAGCTAGTAGGGTTTGTACTGTGGACGGAAGTAGCTGGAATTTTAGTAACAGTAGGGGCAGAGACTGATTCCATGCCAGGTTGGGAATGTAATACATTCTGGCCAAGATCCTCAGGGGTCACATTCTTTCTCCTTTTTCTAGACTTTGGCTCTGTGGATTGCAGTCCTGATGATCCTGTCACCTTTTTCCCATCAAGCATTGGAGAAATGCCAGAAAAAAGGCTTGCTGATGCCACATTCTGTATAATAGGACTGGATGAAAGATGCTTAACACCATAGGATTGTGGCAAAGGTGGCTCTCTTGCAGAAGCCAACTTAACTGCCTCTGTGATAGGCAACACTGGAGGATGAACAATGGTGTCAAATGCAGAGTTAAGTGGAGAAGCAACCAATGTGAATGGGGACTGAGATATCCAAGCAGAATTGGATCCAACAATATTCCTCATAGGCGGAGTTTGATGAGGTTGCAATGGAGAAAGTGCCCGCTGATAATCCAAGATTCCACCCCTCGGCAAGCCACTAATTTGCAGTCCATCACCAGGTGTAGGAATACTCCATAGCGGGGAAGAGTGAGGGATGGTGGGGTTGAAAATCATTGGAGTACCCTTACTGTTGGCTAGACCAACAGGAGTATGAAGCGCACTTTGCTTAATAGCTGTATCAGGAGCTCTAGCAGCTGTAGTTTCCAACAACAAAGTTATATATCAAATGAAAATCTTCATTACACTATACAAGACAAAATTGAAATACATACCTGACCGTGACTGCAAAGGTGTCTCAGGGTTGAGATGAGATTTTTTACCATGAAGCCTCTCTATGCATGCATGCCAAGCATTCTCCCAAATGCTCTTCCCACCATCTACGGCCACAATGTAAAAAATTGACTACATTTTTTTGTAAATTCAAGTAAAAAGATAACAGCTTCTTGGCATCTAACCTGGTCCTCCAAATGCCGAAATCATATACGCTTCATCAGGAGCTGTTCCTTGACTGCACAAGTGATTTCAAAATCGAGGACATTAACAATCTACTACTTTCATAAGCACTTCATTCGTAGGGACGAATCTCAGTACTATGGATGCAAAATGAGTTCAATAAAAGTGGAAATATGAATAAACTAAAGAACTCACATCAATGCTCCATAAACAAATATTTGAGCCCGCAGTTGCACTTGTTGTAAGTCTGTGAATGGTTGATGAAGCACAACAGATGCAGAAGTTGAAGAACTCCAATCCAGCAAACCAGAAGCCGAAGTAGTAATAGCAAATGGTTTTATACCACTGCTACTGCTATGCACATGCCCATAACGTTGTATCTCATTAGATTGTGCAAGTTGACGAATCCCAGATGACGTCACTGAAGCATTGCTTACTTTTTCTCCCATTTCTGATTGTCTCACAGCGGTTGTTTCTTTAGACAAATTTCCCTTTCTAGCATTTTCCTTCGCTGTGGTTTTACCAGACGCTCGCCTGGTTCGTCGTGGAGTACCTTTAGAACCACCATGTACAACCTCTACATCAGGTACCTTCAAATTTACTTGGGGAACATCTTGAGTAAACCGAGGATCTGATTGGACCTTGGCAGAAGTCGAAGGAGATCCCTCTACAATCTTTCAGAAAACAAAAATAATAAAATTTAAACAGATTCAGAGTGGATACTACAGACCAAATTTCATGCCAGTAAATACTATAATTCAAACAAAAATCTAAAGGAAGATCCTTCCCACCACTGTAATCCAGGTTGACAGTTCACATTCTTAAAGAAAACTCAGTTAAGGCCTTCAATAATCTCAGAACAAAAAATTTATTAAACACGCTAAACAATCTTCATAATAATTAAAAGACGTCTCAACACCAAATCCCAATATATCAAGGATAAAAAGTCAAAAACAAAGCAACAACCTTCACAAGGAAATTATAACTAAAAACCATTAATCCCTCCTCCATGTTTATATTCCTCATGTCGACAATTTACATTTTTCAAGACGCTCAGTTACCGCCTTCATACACTACTAACACATTTAGCATCACAAACACAACCTTAGACTTGAAAATCAAATTTGGGGCTTCAGTCTTCAATACAAAGGTAATTTTGACAAGTCAGCACATTAGTATGGGTAGGTCTGAGAAGTTAATAAAATGGCTCTATTCCAAATTAAAATAGACAAGAATTACGAAACATCCTTTAAAAGAAGAATTATCGAACACCAAAAGATAGCATCAAGAAGTTAACAAATGACATGAATGGGATAGAGATATGGACAAAACTGAAAGGCGTTGACAACGACAAAAAAAACCTTACTGGGGTTATTTTCTTGGCACGCTTGATGGAAGAGGGATGCGACTTCTTGCCAGATTCTGCACGGGACAAATCTGATAATGAACTGACCTCAAATGTAAAGCTACTGTCACCCTTGGAGATATCATTTCCATTTTTCCCCTGAGGAACAGACAAAACCTGGCTGGTATCACCCTTAATTATCTGAGACACCGAAACATATTGGTTTGTGGATCTAGAGACTCCCTCCTGTCCGGTTTCGCTCTGAGAAAGCTCCATAGATATAGCAGCAGCAGCAGCAGCAGCAGCAGCAGGGGCATTGAAAGTCAATTTATCATCATCTCTAGAATTGCTTCCACTCTCTACTGCATTGAGTTTAGCTTGAGATTTAGATGGAGAAGGAGTAGAAGAACTTGCAATGATTTTTAATGGATCATCTGCACATCAAATATGGTTATGAGAACTGAAACATAAGCCATGCTAACTGGCAGGAATCAGAAATTCCTTTTAGAAACATAATCCAAAAGTAAACAACCGTGCCGTGAGACCGTGATTCAAATGGCATGAACTCATCCAGACTTCCTTTCAACAAAGAAAAAAATGTAGCAAAAACGCTGTCTGTTTACAAAATTTATCCTTATTTCTGCCATGTCTTTCAATAAAATGCAATTACCATGTATTCTAAAAGTTTAGTTGCAATACAGTTCAATATCAAGAAACATAGCAGCCTGGAATAATAACCTACATAAATCAAACAACTTTTCTAGTAAAACCTACAAACATTTGAAAGATCAAAGACTTGAAGGAACAAGGTGGCTGATCTTATCGAAACAAAAGATTTCCATTTTAAAAAATCGTATACAAACACGAGCACATTTAAGGCTACTAGGGTAGCAACAATATCGATGCTAGCCAATCTATCCAAAAAAGGACATTCAAAAATCTTGATATTAATTCAGAATAAACTTAATCTCAACAATCCATATTTACCACTAAGAATATCACTTTCGCCTGCCCCCAAAATTATTACCAAATAATTTCATCATGGGTAACTTTGTGAAATCAATTTCTGCTTATTTATCGAAAAATAGTGTAAAAATAAGCAAAAACGAGCAGAGGCAGGCTGAACATCATAGATGTAAGAAGTGCACTCCTAAAAAATCACCAGAGATGCAGCAAGCGTGATCCTACAGAGACCAATATTATAGGCCACTATGCATGCAAAAGGTCGACTATGAGGTGACATCTCAGCGTGACTTGATAGCAACCAACATCAAAGCCAAGAAGCACGCAAAAGGTTTACTATTGAGGTGACATCTCATTTTTTGTGAAGAGCTTACAGTGTTGGATATCCACATCAACTAAACTCCAGATTCATGATATCATTTCAGAGCTTTTAAATACTTCATACTTCTTTCTGAAAATTTAGCTCCCTTTTTCCACATTTGTTGACAACTTGCACTCTTCTCGTGTACTTTGATACTCACCCAAATAAGTGTATCAGTAATCAAATACAAAGACACAAATTTGCTTTCTTTTTCTCTCATCAATTAAATTACTCACCATCTGTCATCGTCACAGCAATGTCCCCAGAACTTTTATCTGCAGCTGCTAAGACAGCTTCATGTTCTTTTGGAATTTCTTGGCCAGTGTCACAGATGCCCTCCTCTAGAGATATAAGATTCCTATCTTCGTTTGATGTTAACACTGAGTCTGACAAAAAGTTAAACCATGGTAATATCAATCTAATGGAGTATCAACAGGAAGAAGTAAGGCCAAAACAAGCTATTAATGAAAGAACAGCTTGGAAAGGAGGGAAAGAAACAGCACAAAAAGCTAGTTAGAAATAATTCAAATAACAGATAAAAAAAGCATTAGTAAATGTGCAATACAATTCACAAATAGCATAAAGATCCAGACAAAAGAATTGGTCACATGAAGGTTGAGTTGCAAAAAAAAAAAGTTGTTAATAATGTTAGAATATGTTTAAATGATGTGAAATGCCCCAACCCAACAAGTTAACTTATTGGGTTGTATGGAAAAGTAACTAATATGAACATGTTATCGGAGCGGGAGGCCTTGGGTTCAAACCTTAACTTCCGCAATTTAAACCCTCATTTACTGTTGTTGCCCCCAGGGTGGGCCTTTGTGAGAGTAGCCTTAGTGTTGGACCTTGTTTGTTGTGCACGTGTTGGCCCGTCAGATTGCCCAGCCCACACGTGAGGGGAAGAGCTAGAATATGTATAAAAGATATGATATGCTCCAACCCAACAAGTTAACTTATTGGGTTGAATAGCAAAATAACTAATCTTAACATATTATGAAGCTTGCTAGTTAAGTTACAAAAAAAGTCGTTAAATAATGAGGCATAGTCTATTAAATATATCCCACAGCAAAATAAGAATTTGAACAAAACACCCATTTAATGATTTGAACAAAACACCCATTTAATGAGATAACTAGATAAGTACACCCCATAATGGTAACAATAACATTTAACTTGGGCTTATAATAACACATAACAAAGCTTTCAAAAAATTCATATGAGATTTGTTTGCGTAATAGCTACCTGAAAAAGGAAATAATAATTTCTATCAAGATTATGAATTCACCTGAAACTCCTACTATTTCCTTTGCATAATTTTCTTTTACGATCACTTCCACATGCTTCTCAGAGGTAACAAGTGCTTCAGCATTATCACTCGTCCCCATAGTAGAAGCACTGATCACTGAATGTATTTCAGTTGCCCCTATGCACTCTTGGTCACATTTGTTGGTTACTGCTGTTTGGGGCTTGATTTGGTTCTCAGTATTACAACCATCCACTACTGACAGAGGATAATCAACTGCCTTGCATGAAAATTGTTTAGCAGTGTCATAAGATGCACCTTTTTCAGAGGCAGAAATAGGACACACTTCTCCTTTAACTTGTGAGGATGACTCCAAATTGGTTGCTTCCATCGAAATTTTGGTTTCACTTTTCTCTTTATTTGTATGATTAGTTACCACTACAGGTAAAGTTGTTTTTTGAACCTCTTTGGGATCAGTAATGGCATCTGTGGTAAGGCCATCTCCTAAAGGTGTTGGAATACCATCTGTTGTGCCACAACATGCCAAGCTAGCATTTTCCAAAGTGATGTCGGATGCTGCAAAGAGAAGGGAAAACAAAAAAAAGAGACTAAAAATAAGCACACAGTAAAGTTCATATCATATGGTCAAGAGTTAATGAAGTACCTGATTCTTTGCCAACAGTAGCATTGGGTTGTATTTCTGCAACTGCCAATTCATTTTTTTCTTCAGCCAAAGATAAGGAAACAAGCCCCTTGTCAACAATAGATGATCCAACAACCTCAGACTCCATAATAACATGATCAGGATTAAATCCCACTCTCTCCTCTTTATCAACGGAATCATTTTCATGACATTCGCAGACATCAACCTCTCTGTGGTCCGCATTTCCATCATTATTTGAAGCTTTATGTCCATCCATGGACAACAAAGAGGTCTCATGTTCACTGACCAAGTTCTTGTCATCCAACAGGGAACTAGTCTCCAGGAAATCCTCCTTGTTGACGGTGTCATCCTGTCCATATGTTAACTTTGCAACAGATTCCATCTTTGGCTCTGGAGTGATACCAATTTCAGTATTGGTCTTGCTGCCCTCAACTTCATGCCCTTCGAAATTACTATAACCTTCAAAGGTCATTGGTGATACATCACAGGCACTTACCTGACATTGATCATCAATTTCTGAGTCTTTCAACAGGACCACATCTTCTAACTTTCTAGCCTGAGAAGGAATGCTCGACTGAATACCCTCACTACATCCTTCCACCATAGGTAAGTCAAGATCCCTCTTTAATGACAAATTAGAGGGTTTATCCAAATTAATCATTCTAGCTTCTACAATGTTGCCTTCCTCTGCAATCTCCACTGAGGCCGGAAAAAGCAGATCCTCCGAGTGAGAATCACAATTTTCAACCACTGTTCCATTCAGATTTTGATCATTCACTAGAGCCTCTTGGCTTAATAACTGCTGTTTCTTACCCCCCTTGCTGCTGTCTGTCTGCATATCATCTCTACTAGTATCACTGATATTTATTTGATGTTGAGCATCACCAGATGATTCATCTTTACGACTTTGTGAAGTACCCTCAACATGAAGTTGCCCTACTACTACATCCTGATTTAACCCAGAGAAAATTCCTGGAATTTCATCTGGTGGTACAGTCGGGCACAAATCTGTAATATCCCCTGATTTAGGTGGACAGATACTATCTTTCTTCGAACTGGGTTCCATCTGTTTTATTAAACAACCTAGCTCATCACAAGCATCTAACTCTCTAATTGTAGGGTGGGCGGGAATAATCTCTTCCTGCCCAACAGATTCTAATAACATTTCAACAGATTCTGAGGAGGTGGCCTCAGACCAAACATTCTTGCGCCTAGAAATAGTGCAAGACTCTGCAGCACTTGAATTGAACTCTATTCCACTATTTCCCCTGGAGAACTCCTCAATCCACTGGTTATCCTCGTTACTCTGAATACCAAGAAAAACCTCAGTTTCAACCAGATTTTCAAATCTTAAGTGTCCATGAAGACTGTCATCAAAATCAAACTTAGGAATAGCACATGGCTGTAGAGGAAATTTGGTGGTCCCTTCACCAGCTAAGTGATTATTCTGGCTATGAAAATCACTGTCATCATAATCCATGGGATACCCCTGCAGCTATAAATAAGTGAGAGGGAGAAAATATACGGAGAATGGAGGGAGCTAGGGATAGCATTGATACAGTGAATAAACTCATATCCTCTCCAACTATCAGCTACAAACTACTAAAAAGAATCGCTAGTAATGCACAAAAAGAAAAGTATGAAGAAGACCAAACACAAGCTTCAAAATTATCATCCAAATACTAAGAATCAACAAAATGAGTAATTCTAGTTTATTTATCACCAACACACCCACCACATGACATAGGTGTTCTCATATCATTTAACCAAAAAATGTAATACATTCCGTGTATAATGCTGCTCCCTTTATTCTATTTATTTTATGGCATGAATGGCTGGAAAATAACATATCTATAAACGTGTTAAACACATAGAACCTAATAGCCAAGAGGCCCAAGACACATAATTTAATGATTTTATATCAAAAATTTTGTATTTTAAAAACGAAAATTGAACTTTTGAGTAGAGAAAAATCTATAATAAAAAAATATCAATTTCAGATGGCAAAAATTCAATTAGCAGCAACTAGAGAGTTTTGCGGATGAATACTTGAGGTTTGGAGCAAGGTAGCACATTCTTCTGCTCTTTTTTTAAAAAAAAAAAATAGATATCATCGGTCTAAAACATCTAAAAGATTACAACTAAAAGGCTATAGTTACATCCAACTGAAATGCACATGATCTCTAGCTGAACCTCCTATAACTATTCACTGTTAGAACCAAAATGTAAAAAATGTCACCGTTGTTCATTTAAATTCACCATTATAAAGCAAATCCAATGCATTGAACTCTTGAACACAAAAACCCTAACCCTAATCGTACTAGTTTATCATTAATTAAGGTAGGAAATGAACAGTACCAGAACAAGTAAGTCTAGAGACGCTACCTCCCTCCATCCGGTGAAGAAATCCTTGCCGTTTTATCTCAAACCCAGCCGCAAGCTCATCTACTGCTCCACAACAACCGCTTCAAAATCACAAACCTCAACTTACAAAATAAAAGTTACGCGTCACTGGAGACTTTGTAAGCTTACCGGAATTAGGTTCTCCTGCCAACCACGCTAGGGTTTCGGTAACAGAAACGAGAAGAGAAATCAATTCGATAGAAGACAAAGACTGATAGTCTCGGTGGAATTGGGTTTGCTGAGATTTCTTGTTAGGGAAAAAACGGGCTCGTTGTGATGGAATGAGTGATTGTGATAGAATTTGAAAAAACAAGTGGGGTACTTGATCAACGGGCACAAAGAGAATGGTGTTGACACCTGGCACATCTCGATACGTCCGATAAATTAACGAAGAGAAAACTATACAATACCCGCAGTTATGGAACCTATGTCACAGAGATTTTTCTCACCGTCGATCTTGTCCATTTGAACGGTCAAGATGACGCTGCTACAAAATTAATTGACAGGTAAGGGCATCGAAATATGTAGGGATAGATCATGTAAGATAAAGAGGCACGTGGCAAGAAAAGTTAGATAACGTCGGAGAAGTACAAGGCTCTCACTTCGGGGCCTGAAAAGGGCCCATTAGGGTAATAAATTAGAGATCTCTTGTGAACCGTTGGATTGTAATACTTTGTTCAGTTCTCTTGGATTTGGCACATATGGATGGACGGTTATCACAACTCTTTAGAAATGTTTCACGTTATTAAAAGAAAGAAACAAAACCCACCAATGAAATACCAAACTTGCCGGTGAGGAAATATTTAAGAACGGAATTTTCCAAATCCCACCCCAAAAAAGATGGATGGGATCCACCCCATCAACTCGCGCTTTACAAAGGGTATTAATATATTAACACCCCTATAACCTGTGTTCAAATCTACGATCAGAAATGGGGTAAGACGAAGTCACGAAGATAGGACGAGGGTGAGGAGACGAGAAACGGTCCCATTAACATTGCATTAGCATTTTGATCAAAACTTGTAAACATACATTTGTGTCGGGAAAATCTAAGAAAAATTTTTAGTTCTCATTCGTCAGACTTTGCAGTGTTGTTGTTTCAAAACAGATTGAGAAGAAAAAGAAGAAAAGCCTAATAAGTGACAATTTTGTGACTATTTAACGAGTAAATATTCAATGATCTTGACACACCACGTTATACGTTGATATAAAGTATCATAACCAATGGAACTGTGCCTACTCACATACAATTAGTGTATTCTTAAAATTTGAATTGCAAACTATTATCTTCATTCTCAATTACTCATTCTTTGTCATCAACCACTCGTGAATTGACATCATCCTATTAGTTATGGTACACCACATTAACATATGTTCACATGGTGCGCCAAGACCGTTGAATAATTTTTCTCTATTGGACAGCTAAAAACTACTCAATCAACAAAGCCGGTATTTGCTTTTAAAATTCTGATGAACGAATATAACAAGGTAGGTATGCATCAAAGTGCCTGTATGAAGATCACACATTTGTTGTCCATTGTAAGTTTATAACATCAAAACCAAGTCCTAGTCTCTCTCAGTTACTGAGACTGGATTCTCAATAGAGGATGACATATTGACTGCAAACAAGTAATCACATTCTTTTTGCCAGAAGAGGGGTTCATGCAGAGTCCGGTCACCGGAAAGCTAAAATCAGCACCACCGCAGCTCATTAGACTGAAAGTATCAGTTTACAATTCAATGTTCTCTCAGGAAGTTACAACTTCGAAGACCTACAAAGTGGCATCTAAGAAAAGCAAAAATCAAATATACAATATGAAGGATCGTGAGTCATTTGAAGAACACTACCCTGACAACTAGGCTCTTGACAAGGACACTAGACAGTAGACACCTCAAGTAAGGTTGGTTCGAGAAAATGTCAGACCCACCATGGCTTTTCCGTCAAGTCCTCGGAGAAAACGTACCTGAACTTGGGGCTGTAAGGTAACCATTCTATGATCTGGGATACCTTCTTGTTAGATTTATTACCAATGCATTTTTTAATTGAATCATTGAGCTTTTTACCGACATTTTCAGTGACCCACTTGAGAAGATCCTCTGAGCCGATAGAAGCCTCTCTTGCAAACCTCTCCAACAACTTTGGGAGGAAGACTTTCCTTGATTTCTTCACAACTACATTTGCTTGAAGAAAATCCCTTTTTGCCACTGTTAGTTCCTCTTCAACGCTTGATGCTGTGTAGACTCTTATCTACAAATATTTAAAATGCAAGCAATCAATCATTTGCCATATATTTCTGTTGTGTGACATGGAAATATAAAGTCAAAAGTGACAAAAAAAGTGGAAAAGGTGGAAACGGCCCTTATGGCAAATTTGTCAATTATGACTATGAATCATGACTTAAGGCAGTTCACTGCTCAAACGGCAGCACAAGAAGCATAAACCAATTCTTTCCAAGGGAATGAATAAGATGTTTCAATCGATATTTTGATGTCGAAATAGAAGATTAAATGGGAACCAACACAACGTGCTTCAAACTACATTGTGCCTTCATCTCTTGCCTTCACTAGAGAAAAGAAATCTGAAAATTGGTCATCCATTTTACTTGATAGTTGTTAGATCAACAATTTTTCCATTCTTGGAAAAGCAGTTCTCACTTAAAGTGTTATCTCTGCAAGGCCTTGTTTAAATAAATATATCATACATGATCCCACATATCATGTTCTAATTGCAGCATGCATTGACACCATTGAACAGGTGCATGAGGCTTCCAGAGTGGAGGTAGGGACGAGGAAGGGTAAGAGCTAAGATGGGAGGGAGTAAGGTTGTTTCCAAGAGTTGAAGCTTTGATTTTGCACTTTTGCCCCAACAAAATTAATTTATTTTGACCTTCAAAGTATCTCTATACTACTATTGCTCCCACTCATCAAAATTTCTATTTATTGCCCACACTCATAAAGATTTGTAGCTCTGCCACTGTCACTAGACAAAGGATTCGCCCTCAAGGAATATTTTTTTTGACATATGACTAACAAAATTGTTGGACTAGATGTCTTTAGATAATGATATTTAAGTAGCATATGGTAAAAGAAAGAGTTACAGAAAGCGAGAAGTTACCACAGGATCAGAGAAAGCTCCAGTACAGAGGGCAAAGCAGACAAGCGGTTGCCGATTTGCAAGACCAAATTTTGAACCAATAAGCTGCCTTTCTTCACTAGATTTTTTGCGCAGGGCAGAGGATATGATGGTCTCAAGCCACTGTAATTCACACAAAATCCAGTGACTCAAATGAGTACAGAAATCTATTACCAGAGTAAAGGCTACGGGGAAACAGTTAGCATAAGAGATGAATTAAAGCATGAAATACAACCCTCCATCCTTTTTCTTTTAAATTTTCTTTATAAATTTTGCGGCAGGATTAAGTTCAGCCCCAAAATTTCAATCATAAATTGGTGCATTTTTGTGCATGTGTTATTACATGATGACAGTAAGCAGCATACCCATCCTATTCGGGGCGTGTTGAAGCGAAATATTGATTGTTCTATGGCATTTGCACTTATGATGTAGCCACCAATGTTGTAAGCAGCCTGCACCATACAGGAAAACCATCAGAAATTTATTTTCTGTCAAAAGAACTAATTGAATCAGAAAAATCATTCATGGCAAATGCAGCAAATAAATTGAATTTTTACAATTTTCAGTTTCCATTTCTCAAGATGTTGGCTCATCATCCTATTTATAACTAATTTTGGATGAAACTCATTAGTACGTTATTCATACTCCAACACACATGTTGACCGACAAGATCTACAAAAGAGAGATAATAGGGTAAACTGAAAGAATTGAGGACACCGTTGTACTGTAATAACCATATTAATTACTTGGTGAGACTTCCAGATTACAAGCCGCACTGCTGCAGAAAAGAGCTTCACAGGCTCACTTGAGCTGCTACACGTTGTTTACATCCAGCAAAAATTCTCTTTCTGCTCTTTTATGGCTTTATTTACCAAAGCACTAGGAATTTGAGAAAAAGTGCACTACCTTGTGAAACAACGCTAACCTCCTCAATGAGCCGTGGGGGATTCCATATGCCAAATATGCCTGCAGGCGATAAATGAAATAATTATATATGGTAACAACTATAAAAAACCAAAGGCTCGTGACATGGTTTCTTACATGCATCACAAGGGCATTATACACATTGATCCAAAATGCAGTTTGGGCACAATTTTCCATCTGATTCACAGTCACCCGTTCCAATTGTTCCATCAGTATTCTGAAATTAAATTTATGTAATAAAGGGTATGTCAGCAAATGATAATATGTAAAATCTTTGAGAATATCAACTGCATGAACATGCACACAGATGTATATTCCACCCTGCAAACAATATATACCATACAACTATATGTATAAAGAACTAATCCTCTCTGGGACAAGGTTCATGAATGCAGATTGGTCATCCTAATGTAACTTAAGGCTGAGTGTTTATGGAACAACAAATTAAAAAAAGCTAGACACATTTCCTCATTCACTCATGTCATAAGCTGCTTAATTTTTTCAAAACTAAAGAGGCAGGATATCACACCTTTCTTGTCCTCTTCTATTTTATTTTCTTTTTCCCCTATAATCACCATCCACTAACCTGTAGTTATTGATGGCACAAGATGCACGAGAGAGCTGGTTCTTGTCAGTTGATATCCAAGATATTTCTAGCACAGATTTGCAGGGACAATCTTGCTCCTCTCCAAAATCATGTTGGGGAAGTACAATGTTACTGGAAGACCTCGACAATAAAGGGGATAGGTTTCTTTCGGGGTTAGCAGATGCTGCACCACGAAGTCCACAGTACACAGTAGCCATACACCTGACCATCTCCTCAGACAACTTGCTGGGGCACTGATAGAGATGCTCTTTCAGAGTTCGAGGCACAGAAGTTCTGTCCCTGGCGGGAAGCTTTTGGCAAGGCTTATGGTAGAGAACAAATTGCATTTATAAGGAAGACCAAAAAGACGAAGCACATATATAAGTCTAAAACTGAACAGATAATAAAATAAGATGCAAGATAACCAACAGAACTTTATATAAGTCTTAAACCTTGCATGATCACATCTATAGATTCACTCAGTTTATGCTGCAGAACTTGCCTGGATTCATTAACAATTGGTAAACAGTTATTAAAATGAATCGTATTTTCAATCATCATCGTCATCATCCTAAAAGTTTGGGGTCGAATACATGAATTTATGAGAAAATCAACGAGAATTCGCTACTTGTATTCATTTTCGCTATTTATTTTTATCTAGGATCATACTTTGAATCCAAATCATTTCTTACTACTTGAAGTTGTGTCTTTTTAGGTTTTCCTTTTCGCTTCATACTCTCCCCTATTTTTCCCCGACCCTGTCTACTGCGGGAGCTTTGTGCATAGGAGTTGTTTATCTATGGCAATCACATTCATTTACAGGCAGACCCTGAAACATTAATTTGTCCAAATTACAATTGAATGAACAAGGAGTTCTCTCCATACTCATACATTCCAGGCAGACAAATATGAGATGATTTCCATAAACTAACCTTTTCCAACTCACATATAAGCTTTCAAAACAGTCATAGTTAATATTACTTGTTGAAGGATCAAATATTTAGTCAAAAACATATTTTTATACTTCACACGTGTAAACTTTCAAATGTTCACCAAAAAAAAAATAGTAACATACGATAAGTCGATAACGTATCTAAGGAACATAACACTGAATATTTGTCCTACCTGAACTAGGGCTGAACGAGACTTCTCGCAACGCATGCCACTGTTGCCACTCAAAAATGACACCTCACTAGATTTGGAGGTTCTTTTACTAGAGTCTTTTACTGAAACCAGAGTTTGCAAGGGTTGCAATGGGAACTTTTTTGAGGAACAAAAGGCACTAGAAATGATACTCGGGTGCTTCCTGGATGATAACTTTATATGGTGGGCTGGAGAAGACATGTCTGAGCTCTGCTGAGAAGATGGCCGACTAACAGAGTTCTCGAAAATACTCCTGTAAAGTGAGAGCACATGCTGCTCACGATTTGCAACCTCTTCTTCAAGTAACTCGATCTCAGAAATCAATTCCTTTGTCTGAAATAAAACAACAATGTGCCACTTTTTGTTAGGCAACTCATTGTTTCTTAGATAATATAAATGCAAGACTCATCTTTAGAGTTTAGAGTACCTGACAGGATAAGAATGGGCATCATAAACTTTTACAACACATGCCAAACACCTAAATTCTCTGCAATATTTTACTAAGGCAACCCAACACTTAGAGTACAAAGATCAACTGTTCACAAAACAACAAACTTCCCGAGTACCTTTATGGGAAATATTTTCATTTCCTTATGAAATAAGCTCTACCATCCCACTATATTGGCCATAGATTAAACATCTGTAGCAGGCAAAATGACAGACTCAAAATGTTTAAGCAGAAGTGATCATATGATGTGCAGGTGCTTTTAATTGTTTGTTTCCATTTCCAATAATTTTATTTCTTTCATTTTTCTCGAAACTAAAGAGAGCTATGTTTAGAAGCACCTAGAGATCATATGAGGTGTAGGCGTGTAGCACATCAGAGAAGTAAGAATATCATGAGAACCAAGTTCATAATAACTTTCCATTCGTAAGTTTGCTCAGGTGTGAGGCCACTTTGATCTTAATCAAAATTTGCTCACTGGACGCCTTAAAAACATGAAATCCAAACTTTGATGTGACCAAGGATCAAAATCCTGAAGTAAAGAGAAAGGGATGGTGAATGCGTGGGGTATATTACTTTTTATATGGTAAACTAAAGACCTTGTTCATATTCAATTAGCAACAACTAGTTGAAGACTTGAATTCAACACCAAAAGGTAAAGTCACCTGAATAGCGAAATGCCTATGTCCAGGAGATAAGGTACTTGAAACTCGGCCCATTGCCTTCTCAAGCATAATGCGCATAGATTTCTCTTCCCGCAGATGTATTTGCAGCTCCTCAATCTGCAGTCATATTAGGGAACATTTTCAGACAAGCTCTAGCTGACACATTATGGGGAACAGAATTAACATTTGAGATTTTGCTATTAGACATTCTCAATCACTCAAAACTTAATTTTTAATGAAAAAATAAAGAGTATAGATGCAAGAACTTTAAAAAAAGGACAATTACATTAATAAAGCTGAATGCATATCTGACCATAGATGAAGACAAATCCATGTGGCTCCTACTGTAAAGAAAGACACACATTCATGGATTCAACCCCAGAACTTATATCTTTGTAACTTACATCTTTTTCCAAGAAGGCCGGGTGACTACATGATGCAGTCTTCTTGACAAAATCACGCTGGCCATGGAGAGGACTTTGGAACCTAGAAGCCCTAGTTGAAAGTGGTGAAAACTGTTGAGGTCAAGTGAAAAAGTAAATGTGAGTATCTAATTCTTGTTTGATATTGACAATAAAAGCTTTACTTGTCCAATAATTCTAGGTTCGAATGCAGATTGTTACATCATTATTGATTTAACATAAATTAAAGAGGTCTCACATGTGGTTCATTTTGGTCCTTCATGATATGCGAAACTTCATTTCTTGAAACATCTAAGTTCTTCTCTGAAACACTGAGAGGAAAAGCCAGGGTCAGAAAGTACACAATTAAATGTGTTAATATTCTCATCCTAACAAAAATAAAACAATCGTTCATTGCATGTTGTAGAAGGTTCATTCACTAAATATTTTGACAGTGAACAATACCATGTTCTCAACCCATTACTTTCTCGGGTTAGCTGTAGATATCATATTTTTTTCCGAATTTTTAATCTAGTGCAAGTGTGCAACACCATCCAATCCATCAAATTGTATGCCAACATCTCTCACTTCACCGCCAATCAAAGATTAACATAATCTTTCCAATAAAAACAGTTTCTAACTAGGTTAAGTCACAATGCAATGTCTGATCTCGCAAACAAGGCCACGAGATTTTTACTTGTTGGGCTTCCCATCACCACAAGAGCACCACAAATTTGTCATGTTACAGTCGGTTCATGACAAAAGAACAGCATGGATGGAAATATTATTTGACCAAGTTAATAAACTTTTCCTAACCCTTCATTACAACAAAGCACTCTAGATACAAAGTCTGCGCCTAGATTAAACTACGATGCACCAGTTGCATGGATATTTCTTCTCGATTATCAAACTTGCCAAGAACCCATCGTCATTCGACTAAATATCATCAATTTCATTACAAACAAGAATGCTAAATCCTGAAAAAGGTACTGAATCTTCATAACTTGTTTGTTAAAGATCTAATGGACAAAGTAAAACAATGTTATACCAAAATACCCTGACAGTAACACACACTGCTGAGTTGCTGAATGATGCACATACAACCAATCTAAAAAGGGATACAATAATTAGGAAGACCCCTAGATTGCAGTGAAACAACTTTACATCCAGCAGTGCCCTTAAATCCCATTAAAAATTCTCTCATTTTCTATTAGCCATTAAGTTTATATACTAGCATCAACATAATAGTGATGGCATTGAGAGTGAAAAACAAGAAAGCAAACTAAACCACTACACCTCTTAGAGCGACTGTGTTGGGCAGGAGCATGTAGACGTGCCCGAGAATCTCCATTCTTTGTGTTTCTTGCCACTGCTTCAGTATCATCTACATTGAAACCATCCATTTCACTATTTCTCGACAACTCTAACCACCGCCCACAACTCTTCACATTTTTCAATACAAAGTAATAGACTGAAACACGTTGTAATCCATAGACTCTCCAAGTAAAAAAATCAAAAGTTCATGAATGAATGAAGGAGGAAGTAATGCAGAAAGGGTCACAGAGAATTTGAAATAAACGAAGCAGACACACATACCACAAAAAAATTGGGACCAGACAGTTGCTGCTAAGAAATTAATTTTACCACTTTAGGGTTGTTGGGCGCATTCAATGTGAGAATTCATTTTTTACCTGATTAATCCCTGTTGCAAAGCCGATGAGAGAGGACAAGCATTCGAAATCGAATTGCGAGGGAGCTGGATCCATTGTGTTTATGGTAGAGAGAGTGTACATACTCTCCAGACTCTTGTCTATGTCACCAAGGCCACGATTACCCCCAAGATTGGAGTACCCGCACTTGAATTGTGTGCAGCAGTGATACTGGCCAACAGACTTACCGTGACCGCGCCATAAAAAATGGCTAAACCCAAATCCCCAAATTGCTGAAACCCTAATCCTTAATTCCTTATAATTTGACCAATTTGAGAGGGATGGAAAAATAAGGTGTGGAGTATGAAAAAAAAAATTGTTACATTTGGTCCAATCCAATCTTGTTGATGTATTGTCTGCTGTAACTCAAGTTTGTACGATTTTATCTTTATAAACTCCAATTTTTAATGTTGAGCTTCATTTTATTAACTACATCACTCGACTTTTACAAAAAGATGAGACTTTTAAGTCTGAACACTCCCTTTGCCCATGTAAGTGCGGTTATGTGATCCATAAGGATATTCGAAAAACTCGATGGATGATCAAAACAGGTGAAACCGTGAAAGGTCTTTTTAGAATTGAATATATCCTTTGATACATTATAATTTGAAAATTTTGAATTTGTGAGAGATGAGAAGGACGTCAGAAGTACAAGAAAAAGGTGAGAGAGATTTGGCATAATAATATTCACTTAAGTTATTGTCCATTTTGAACTCAAGGTCCGCTTGATTTTGTCTTTTAAAATGACCGTCAAGGATTTGAGATTGGATTTCACCTTACCAAGAGTGATGTGAGACTTTTTAGTCTGAACACCAACTTCAATTTAACATACAATTGCGTACGAAAAGCTAAAATTGAATGTTTTTTTTTTTCATAAAAAATGGTGGGCAAGAAAAACTATTGTTAGCAGTTATGTCACATTTAGCGAAATAGCCGTAAAACTTCTAATAGCATATGATTCATATGAAATTCGACTCGGCAAATAACTTATCATAATTTTATGCAAAGTAGACGGCACATGGAGTTTGAACTTTGACCGTTAGAACCACATGAATTGAGAAAAAAATTGATAATCATAAATCGAGGGCCTCAAACATTTTTCAAGAACTTATATATCTTTCATTCTGCCACCCAAAATTCGAATACCTGTTAATATATGAAAACCTAATCACCGTTGTATTTAGGTCTGTATGGCCTGCCAGCCATGGTATGACTATTGTATGCCTATGTCCATGCAGACCTCAAGTCGGCTTTGCAAATTGCAACAGCAGCTAAAGAGCAGTTAATTAAAAGGGGATCAGCATAAATGTCATTAAATATGCTAAAGCTAAACCCCTAATTATTTTAATCGGACGTTAATTTTTTTATTAATGTAAATGGGCTTATATATAAATTCAGATATCTGCATGGCCCATTTTATATATTGTTCTGAGGCCCACTACAATCCCTTCTCAACCCCCCCCCCCACCAGCCCACTACAATACCTTGATAGAATAACAGTTGAGTTCTCCAATTCTTTGCCAAATTAGGGTTGTTATTGCAGTCCAAATAATTTATGAATTACCCACCATTTCTTCAATTCAATTCTCTCCTAAAAAGCAATACATTTAAGGTCATGCATTAGGCTTTGACCTAAACTTTTTCATGTTATCAGGTAAGAAACTTATGTGTTCGTGGGTCTGACGACCTGAGTTTATTAAACTCACATATGAATGTCAAAAGAACAAATTTGTATGATATTGTTATCGATTTTTTAAAATCTACATGTGTATATATATTAATAATGCTAAGTGGGATATATATATATATATATGTTTGGCCATTTCAAAGTTGAGATTGGTTTTGCACATAAATAATTTTCTTACACGACTTTGAATACCAGCCACATTTCCTCTTATCCTCTTATTTAAACCAAAGTCACTCACCAAACCCATTAACCTGAAAAAACAAATTCCATGCTATTCATATACAGAACACCTGCACAATCTATAATAGTTGTTGGCATTTCTCTAATGGTAGTGCACTGGCATTGTATGGGAGTTGGACAGCAATATCTGCTTAATTAAATATTTCATCATGTCTATCCTAGTTTCAGAACTACCTTTATCACATTGATTTTAATCATAATTAAAGTAGGACTGTTCAAGTAACTTTTGTGAAAAATAAAAACATTGAAATTCAAAGAACATATTCTTTCGGTTAGAGGGGGATAAACAGTATGAACTCGAAATGTATTGATCGATTTCAATTTTTATTGGAAGCAATATCTTTGTGGTTACGTGTCCTCGACTTTGATCAACTTACCCTGTCGTCAGGTAAGAAACTTTAATAGGCGTGGACTTGATGACCTCGAGTTTAGTAAACCCATATATAATCTTCAAATGGCAAACTTGTATGGTGGTGTTTTCGGTAATCAAAACAAAAGAGGACAAAAGTTATTTCCTTTTTAGTGGTTATTGGTTAAAGTCTCGTAAGTAGTAGTTGTAATGTCAAGATTGATGTTTATTGATAGTATAATTTCAAAGAGTTGTATTGTTATAAATAGTTCAAAAAATATTTTTCTGAGGGTGTTGTCAAGGTCTTTGCCAAATTTTCAAACATATCAAAATGATATTCTTTTAATATTAATACAACCTAACACCACTTCTTAGCTCCGCCCTTACTTTAACAATAGGTATACATATTGTATTAAAATTAATTTCCTTAATGATTAGTTAGTCCGATGATTAATCGATGACTAAGAACTGCGTGGCTTCATTATCAATTATCAGAATCTCATATTATTTAATTTTATTATATACAATAAAAATGACGTCAGCCCTCAATAATCATTGTAATTGAGATGACTTTCCATCGTATTTTCGAACAAGCTTATCCCTAATGTTTTTAAAATACGACAATGATGTTATCCGATTGTTCATTAATCACTTAATTAAGTTAATTGTCTTATGCTAATAATTAACAAATCCCTTATAATTAATCTAACAAAGGCGGTTTGGTCGGCAACCAATCCAACGGTGTTGATGCTTTCTTGTTGGCATCATGGACGGTGCCGGCAATGATTATACATTGGCTACTTCTACTATATATATATATATATATATGAGGAAATATCACATAAGAGTCTAATGTAAGGGTATAAAATAAGGGTTACGTTTTAATGGTGTGGATGAATGAGATGACAAGTCAGGTTCACTGCTTTGAATCCCACATATTTTAAATCAATGGTGTGAACATAGACCTTTATTTTACACCTTTACATTAGACTCTTATGTGAGAATTCCTCATATATATGAATTCTCCAATAAAAACGTTTTTATTGGGGTTTATATAAGCATCTCAACTTTTATGTCCATATATCTGACCAAATGACTGAGATTAATGTTGATTTAAGGTTTAAGATATAGGAGTTTACAGTCTAGAGTACCTTAGATTTTAATGTTTGGGACTCGAACTTGGATACCACCCAATTTGAATATATGTCTTAACCACCCGACTGAGAGGTTGTTGACAACCATTATATATATACCCTTATCTGCAACATGTAGTACATCTCCAAAATTGCAATATTATAGCCAGTTTAGTCACCAAGAATTCTCCCTCTCTCTCATATATATTTTTTTTTTGTCTAAGAGAGAAGAAAGAATGGTGAAGATAACTTTTGGTAGCATTGGTGATTCCTTTAGCATTGGCTCTATCAAGGCTTATTTGTCTGAGTTCATAGCCACCCTACTCTTTGTGTTTGCTGGTGTTGGATCAGCTATTGCTTTCGGTAAGTATGTTTAGAACATGATTTTTCATATTAACACATTCTAATCCAAGGTTTAGTTCAGGAGATAATCGGGTTTTTTTTTCTCCGACTGAGTTTTTGGGTATTTGAATCGTTTCATTTTTTTCTATCTGGTAGTTTAAACTTAGGTTCCCAATTGAAAGAATGTATATTCAATTAAATCAGTCGTCGCTAGATGATTAATTGATGTATGCTATACATTTAGAGAAACATGTCCTTGAATATACCCTACAATAATTGTTAAGACTTTAATTCCAAGTCAGATTAACATAACTCAAATAAGTGATATATAAGCAATGGTTCGTTTCCTCACATACAAATGACACGTTTTTTGAGTCTAAGTACTTCAAAGATGGTCGAGGAGAATAAATTTATGCAAACTTTTTGACCCAAAACAGATAATATCACTTTAATGTGTTTGAGTTTGATTTTCTAACAATATTTTCTTCAGAATTCATACCCGTTATTTTTTTCATGTAAAACATAAATACAATATCATATATGTGGACCATCATAGAGTTGAGTTCTATTAATTCCAAACAGATATATAGGTGAAAATTAATAAATTTTATTGGGCGTGCAGGTGCGCTCACAGCAGATGCAGCATTAGACCCACCGGGTCTGGTTGCAGTGGCCGTGGCCCATGCATTTGCACTATTTGTGGGAGTGTCCATAGCCGCCAATATTTCCGGTGGACATCTGAATCCAGCTGTCACCTTCGGATTGGCTATCGGAGGCAACATCACAATCCTATCTGGCATCTTCTATTGGATTGCCCAATGCCTTGGATCCATCGTGGCTTGCCTCCTCCTCCTATTTGTTACCAATGGCAAGGTAATTTAAATTTAAATTTAAATTTTAATTATAATCAAATTCAATTTGGGTATCATGCAATGTGTTTGTCAAGACTATAATCTTACATCGGTTTAGCATAACACACCCAAATGTCGAGTGACTTATAAGTAAAGCCTAGACCCTCTCACATTAAAAATGTGTTTTCTGGGTCTAAGTATTATTAACGACGGCTTATGAAGAACATAATTTTACGGACCCGATGTATCCATAGTGAACCGACAAACCTGTTAGTGTTTGACAATAATTAATGTAATTTTTAATTGGGCAGGCCATTCCAACTCATGGAGTAGCTTCAGGTGTTGGGGCGGTTGAAGGAGTGGTTATGGAGATTGTCATTACATTTGCATTGGTTTACACAGTGTATGCCACAGCTGCAGACCCCAAGAAAGGCTCACTTGGTACTATTGCACCTATTGCAATTGGGTTCATAGTTGGTGCAAACATTCTTGCTGCAGGCCCATTCAGTGGAGGCTCAATGAACCCGGCCCGATCTTTTGGTCCAGCAGTGGTTAGTGGAAATTTCTCGGACAACTGGATTTACTGGGTCGGCCCACTAATTGGAGGAGGCCTTGCTGGGCTGATTTATGGTGACATCTTCATTGGTTCATATGTCTCAATCCCTGCCTCCGAAGTCTGAAGAGTTTGCATGTAATGCTTGATTTGTGGTATTGGGGTTTCAAGTGTTTTTGGCTTCTTGGTTTGGGGTTGGGTTTGATGTTTTTGTTAATAAGGAAGTGTAAATTATAAATCAATTGGGTTTGTGGATCTCAAAACCTTTTCCTTTTCAAGATTGTCAATTGGGTAATGAAATATTGAAATGTTTGCATTTTTTTTTGAAATATCGTTGAGAAATATGTTTCTTATTGGAATCTAACATTGAACACACATATGTCTAACCCACTCGATTATCAATCAAGCCACCTCTCGTTAGTAAAATGTTTGCTTGCTATGGTGTTTTGAATTAGATTAGAAGATTAACACTAAATACAATAATATAATACTACTTGAAAATATTTACAATTATGAGTAAACTTAATACCACCGCCAAATGAAAATGACCAAAACCAACATTCAATAAGACAAAAATAACATCAAACCAAACAAATTTTTAGTTCACTCCAAGAAACACAAACCAAAAAAATAAGTAAGAGAGAAATACATGAAGTTGCACCTTAAGATGTATTTGAACTAGGGGCAGAAACTAGAGTTTGGAGATGAAGTTAGAACAAGAAGTCGATCCATTGCCAATATATTCTTTTTTTCTTTTCATTACTTTATTATTTTTTCGTATTGAAATAAATCTAAGACTAGCTTTTGGTTAGAATAACTCTTTTATCATTTCATGTGATGCAGGTAAGGCAGATATGAACGTATTAAGTATTAAGGATGCAAAGTATATATGTTGATATTTTAATCACTACAGTAATTGATAGGAATCGTATTACTGATCCATGCATCATCACTATAATATAAGTCTTGTATTTCAATGGGCTTAATTAGCTCCTACTCCACTCCCCGTACCATCGGTCTCTACCACAAATGGTTTGGTGAAATTGAGTAAGGCTAGGACCGTCTTCAGTAATGAAGATGGAATCTTTATCTTGAATCAAAGGAGAATTCTCATTGCCCAGCTCTCCTGCTGAAAATAAACTGAGAAACAAAGGGATTGTATCATAAGTGTACGGATTTGGGGACAACATTTCTTTAAACATCTACAAGATACTATGATAATTTGAAACTAAAATACAATACGAAAATTGGTAGACCAATAATATAAACAATCATTGAGGCTTGCTCCAGAACCACTCCGCTCCATATATTCTTATGAATATCCCGCTCAATAATATATTTTGGAATAATATATATAGGCATAATTTTTAAAACCGTACCGTTCGTCAAAAATATGAATTAAAACAACCTAATCCCTAATCCTTCTCGGTAAATGTTTTGTTTTCATGTTCAAGACAATAACACACAATCATATGAATTTGATTGGAAAAGTGTATTTGAAAACTCCTATCCAAACATGAAAACAAATCGTACGTGTTCATTGATTTATGATGAAAATTAAGAGTAGCTCATCTAATTTTCAATCAAAATACTTAGCCTAGATAGCATCCTAGTTCCACACTCAAAAATTAAATCACCATAACATGACCACATCGTTTCATGAATATCAAGAAATTTCCAAATATCACTCACACCATCGACAATTATCAAATCAAATTAAGAGTTGAGTTTGAAGAGTTCCACACAAGCATATAAAAACATCGGATCGTAAGATTATTGATGAAAGCTTAGAATATAACACATAATTTTAAATCAATGTTCCAATAAGGCTTGGCTTAGTTATCAAGCTAGTTTCACACTCCAAATATATTGATCATAACATTAGAAATGACTAGATCAAAGATACATTTTTAAACTTTCACACATTCATTTATAACATACTCATAGAAAACATCTTCATGACTATTGGAAGAACTCATACTGTTCATTGTCAAAATTAAACTGAATGATAACTCGTCTTCCATCTTCGATTTCTTCTCCAAAGAAGTACAAATCATTTAGAACCAAGACACCCCCTTCTCTTGTATTGAAAACAATACGCCAACCCCTATTCTTATCTTGAACCTCTTTCCAATCATTTGTATGAAGATCAAATATTTTACTAATGCAAACATTCAAGACTGATAGTACCTTGTAGATGTTCAAGAAATGTTGCCCCCAAATCCATACACTCATGATACAATCCCTTTCCTCAGTTTATTTTCAATGGGAGAGGTAGGCAGTGGGAATTCTTTGTTTGTCCATTTATTCAAAATAAATATGCCATCCTTATCAGTGACCTAATTCTCACCCGACAAACACAATGATGAGCTATAACATAAGTCATGTGCTCATGTTTCCTTCTTCAGGATTTTTTGCACCTTAATGACTTCATATTTGTCCTATTGCAAGGAATGATATACGAGTCAACCTACATATATTTTACTCTAAAATACATATTTATGAGCGGGATATTCACACGAATATATGGAGCGGGGTGGTAGTGGAGAAAACCTTGAAATGTGCGTAAACTTCAGTAGCCAATGCGTCAAACTTCTTATTCCAAGCCCTTTTAAAGTAGAATGTATTTGCAAGTAGCTGTTAACTGAGCCAACGGAAAAATATATTTTATAAGGCTTTTGATCTTTTTTTTTTCTTCACACATGAAGTAACTTGATCTTTGACTTCATTAGGCTCTATGCGAAAATCAACCCGTTCCAAAGCCGCCTTGTAAAAATTGTCGAAAACATATTTGAAAGAAGGCTTAAGAGTGATCGACTTGTCAACCCAAACGCCATTGGAGAAGCACAAATGGGGGTCACCAATGGAGGTGTCATCGAAGAGAACCGATGATGTGAGAGCGGAGTAGAAGCTTTGCGTTGTCGAACATGCTCATCGAAGAAAAATGCTTTATTTTATCAACTGGCTTTATAACGGATAATAACTTCAATCATATATTTATAATATGAAATATGATAGTATTGTTCTAATTAGTAATTAGTGCAATAGTGTTTATACAAAGAGAAGGCTTTCCCGCTCGTCTTTCTTCAATCTGTGGGCCCATGATCTATATATCTCTACGGATTTTAGAGAGTATTTTCAACATTGGTTCTTGGTTTCTTTCTTAGTCTAAGGTGCCTGAATTTCATTTGGAATGTGATGGATCAAAACAAACATATTGTAGGGCAAAACATGGCTAACCTCAATAGGGCTTGGGCCAAAAACCATTCAAGTTGGGTCAAGCAACAAGGTATGGACTTAAGTCAAACTTAAGGTCCATCAAGTTTCTTAGTCTTTAATAGGACACCCAAGATTGGTATGCATTGCTTAGTCATCTCTTTTTTCCAAGCATCGTAGAAGTCATTTAGTTTGGTTGTTTAATGAGGGACTTTGGATCTTGTGTTAAGATTGCATTGTAGTTGCAGACAATATCTGCACTAAATCTGGTTATGGTAGCAGTGCACACACCATGTATGCGATGAATTTGCGTGTCTAGCCCCATCCAAATTTAAATTTAGCTGATTGTTCAAAGAGCTCATCTATTAAGTTGTTCTCGATTACCAAAAATAATTTTCGATGAATTACCACAATCATTTCCATCACCAGTATATTGATTTTGATTTTAAAGTAACCCTACCATATGGCTCATGTCTCTCACGAATAACAGCAACTACTACTGGGCCGATGGGCCCAGCCAAAAATGAGACTTAATTTGAAAGCAATAAAGCCTGTCGACAATGCACACAACAACTACTGAATTGGTGGGCCTGGACACTGAGTGCTACTGCAGTACTGCTACCACGTTCTCTCTACTTTGAATAGTTGAAATTCACATGATTCAGGATATAAAAGAAAAATCCAAATCAAATAATGGAGAGGACGAGTACCATCAATTATGTATTGGACACCACATATTGTAGACTTTGGGTCACGAGTATACGGATTCATTCTCCCGACAGTCTCTTTAGTATTTAGACTCAAAAAACTCATTTATTATTTGGAGGTGTTTGACATTTGCTTATATAAATATAACCCTATCGATGTAGGATAATAAGTCTTGACATTTCTCAACACTTGTGGGTCCGGTTATGCGAGGTTCGTCAAGTGTATAAGATAGATGTTATGTCCAAATAGATCGAGTCTTTGCTCTGATACCATGTTAAAAATTCAAATCTAAACACATCAACAAATATTGTCATGGATTTGTTCTCTTAAACCATCTCTGTAGTACTCAAGTCCAAAAAACACGTTTGTTGTGTGAGAAGTGCTTGACTTTTGCTTATATCTCACTTGTTGGGTTATTGACATTGATAATGCTTGAAACCTCCAAAAAGTGATCCCAAAAGACCCTCATTTAATGTGGAGTGTTTGATGTAAAGTGAGCCCTACATGTGTGTTTTTAATCAATGGTTATTTTAATGCCACATAGATTTGAAGGACTTTTGGAGGTCAAATTTTGGGGGTCTCTAGCATTGTCCTATTGACATATGGGATGATAAGTTTTGACATACACAAATGACACACCTATATGTAATATATATATGTCATTGTAAGCTCAGTGACTCTGTTACCTAGCAAGAAAAATTGAAAAATGCAGAGCTTCAGGGTCCTGTGCCGTTCTTCGAGCAAGTCTCGACTTCTTTTATTGGATAGAACACTGTGCTCGCTTAACAATGGCAATGTACAGCGTGTACAGGATGCTAAAGACTTGGTGAGTAAAGTTGAATTGTCGACTGTAATACATTGAAGAGGACCATATTATATCTTCTTCTTCTCTCATTTTTTGTGCCTTGAAGGTGCTTGTTGAAAGGCAAGCTTGTTCGAGAACTGTGATTCTCAACAGACCCCTTGCTCTAAATGCTCTCACAACTTCAATGGTATGTTCTTGATTATTACTTTATGTTGTTTCTTCCAAATTTAAATAGCTAGCTAAATCCCTAATGTAATCAGGGGATTCGACTACATAAATTATATGAATCTTGGGAGAAAGATCCAGATGTCGGTTTCGTTGTGTTGAAGGTAAACCCCAATGCACATTTTTCTTTTTTTAGAAGTTCAAGGTTTCATAAAGTTCCTACAGTGGGTGAGGTCGGGGGTAGACATAATGTATGCACTCCCACATAATATATGGAGAGCCTTTTTCAAGATTTGAACATGCGACCTCTAGGTTGCACATTGCACCTCTGCAACCATACTTGTCACGTGGCCTAACTATACACTAGAAACCCGGCGTACAAATGATGGGGTTGCCCAAGCTTATATGTCACTTCGCCTCAATCCATTTATCCGTTGTGGAATGCGTGACAAACCACCACGCTTCCGCACCGACGTCCGTGTCGGCTGTACTATGTATGAGGCTTTCACCCGGCTAGGTCTTCCCCTTGGTAGCCGTTTTCATGGGGTCAACAAGTAGTCCTTTTCGCGGCCCGGCCGAAACATGCAGCTCACACACACCCACATGCTCAAAGATGGGCTTTGACTTTGATACCAATTGTCATGGGCCTAACTATGCACTTGAAAACCGGCTTATGGGATGCATGACACTACTATTGGGTCACATGCTCGCCTGTAAATTCCAAACTTTAATATGTTGAAGAAATTCTTATTCATGAAAGTCCGATTTCGATTTTTTTTATAGGGAAATGGCAGAGCATTTTGTGCAGGTGGTGATGTTGTTAGTCTCTATCGGTTAATCAAAGAAGGTTTGAATAAGTGTTTTAATTATTGGTTTGAAATTGACAAGAACTTGTTCTTCCTACATGAGTCATTAGTTGGTGCTGAAAACTCTATGCAGGAAGAATTGAAGAATGTAAAGAATGTTTCAGAACATTTTACAGCTTCATGTACCTGCTTGGCACATATTTGAAACCACATGTGAGTATTTTACAACACATTATTCCCGCATAGTGGGCAGAAATACACGAATGGTTAGCCAGCTGAGCTGAGCGCTGGCGTGTTACTGCTGAATTGCTGATAACTTAATATAACAAGTCTCCTCTCGAAGTTTACTTAATTTCGATTGGTTTCACTGATTGCAATTAGGTTGCTATATTGGATGGCATCACAATGGGTGGAGGTGCTGGAATATCAGTTCATGGGTCATACCGAATCGCGACTGATAGAACTGTATTTATCTGAATGAAAGACATTTTTATTGTTCTTGTTCTACACCATAAGTAGTCATGTTCCCTTCTTCAGCTTCATGCCCGATGACAATTGCAGGTTTTTTCAACTCCTGAAGTTCTCATCGGTTTACATCCTGATGCGGGGGCTTCCTATTATCTTTCTCGTCTGCCCGGCTACATAGGTAGAAACCCTGCATCGATCCTTATACGATTTCAATTGCAATGTTTCTGTAGCTGCCAATCCGATGTGGGACTACAAGTCTTGACGGTTTTACAAAATTTTGCTGCTTTGACATTATATTGTAGGGGAATACCTAGCTCTAACAGGAGATAGAATTGGTGGAGAGGAAATGCTTGCTTGGGGACTTGCAACTCACTATGCATCCAGTGCAGTTAGGTTCCCTCCCTGGTGCACATACTTTATTTTGTAAATGATGATGACTAATGATTTTTTTTTTTAATTTTTGTAAGAGTGTTCCATTGATTGAAGAAGGTCTATCAAACTTGATGACAAACGACTTTTCTGTCATGGAAACATTTCTAGCAAGATATGGTGGCCGGCACGGCATTCCGCAGGGCAAAAGTGTTCTTCGGAGGTACGTACTTGCTGCAGGCCGTTGGTGCATTTCAACGAACACTTGGTAGGCACAGAAGCTTTCAACAGAAAGAAATTAGCATAAAACACAAATTCTTGTTAAGAATATGGTATAAATGATGTGAAATCGTAACTAGCCAATATAAACAAGACTAATTCAACTAACATTACACAGGACCAAGTCAAATCACTAATATATAAACCAAACTTCTTTACAATATTGAACTCAGACAACAAAAGAATACATTGAATCAACAAATAATAGTCTCAAATACTACTCTCGCAAATGCACACTTAAGTGCAGAGTTATTACGGGAATTAGATATATCTATATATGTTAACACTCCTTCGTATTTTTGGGCTATGTTATGTCAGACTCAACAAATGGATTATAGAGTTAGGGTCACTTGTAGGTGATCTATTCATAAGGACATCCAAAAGGCTCAATAGGTGATCCAAACAGTCCGATACCATATTATAATTTTTAGTCCATATACATCAATAATATTGTCCGTTTTGGGTTGACCGGTTCCTGTGGATACATCGGGTTGTCATCATCTTTATATGTTAACACAACGTTACCATCATCTTTGGGCTTTCTATTTAGGATGGAGATGATAAACAAATGCTTTAGTCATGGCACAATTGAAGAAATTATCAGTGCTTTGGTAAGAACATTCCTTCTGCTATATCTTTTCATCAGATTCATATAAATATATATTGTCGTTTTTGGTAACAATTGATGTTTCTAATTAATTAAGGAAACTGAAGAAGCAAGATCAAAAGACAAGTGGTGTTTTTCAACACTCAAGAAACTAAGAGGAGCTCCACCTTTAAGCTTGAAGGTTTCCCTAAGATCTGTAAGTATATAAATTTTCTCGCACTATATAAATTTGGACATTAATTCTACCCCAATTGACAGAGTCATGCTTAAAGCACAAACAGATTCGAGAGGGTAGATTTCAAAGTCTTGAACAATGTCTTGCCCGTGAATATATGATGTCACTTCAAGTCATTTCTGGAAAAATCTCCAGTGATTTCTGTGAGGTATATGTATGAGAACTTCAATTTAAAGCTACAAACACACGCACACATATATAAATTCTCTTATGCGGACATCCGCAAAAAAAAATGGGCCCCATTGATGTGAGTGAAAAAGTGATGCCCGCAAGTTTATTAGTGTCATGCTATATATATAGTCTGATTCTATGATTTTACATATAAATGCAGGGAGTTCGGGCACGATTAGTAGACAAATGCTTTGCACCAAAGGTGTATTTAATTTCTTTGTACCCTTGATAAGGATTTATTATAATATGGATTATGGGTCTTGATTTTGTGAAATTATGTATGTATATGCAGTGGAATCCACCATGTTTGGAGTCAGTGTCTGAAGACATGGTTAATGCCTACTTTGAGGCATTGGATGACTGTGAACCTGGCCTAGATTTGCCAACCAAGTTGCGAGAAGCCTTTGCATGTTAAAACACGAGCCAAGTTTGGTAAAATATATTGAAAGTAGCATATATGTCAGATAATTTAATTCAAATAATATATGCTTAGTTAAGAGTCTGTTTTGAAAAAGAAAATAAAACAGGTTTTCATTTTCTTGAAATTAAAACAGAAAACAAAAACGTATATTTTTTATTTTCTATTTTCAAATAATTTTAGCTGTTTTTCTGGTTTTTTCGTATTTTCTAAAATGGACAACTAAACACATTTCTCAGATAATGAAAACAAAAAAAAAAAAAGGTATGAAAACAAGCATACTAAATACTAAACAGAACATTTTGACGTCTGAGTATAAAGATTGGTTTTCTTGAATCAATAACAATAGAATAATAAGGTCATTTGCAAAATAATTTTCAATCATTACTTATATTTATTTTATAATTTTTAATTTTTTTTCTTCGTATTTTCAAATGCATAATTAATAAATAACTCAAATTTTTTTGAAAGTTCATTGCCTCCGGACCCACGCTTGGCTTTGTCCACCCTGATATTAAATCCTGCGATCGTCCCTGTTATAACAGGGCATTTGGTTCATAATTGTGTGAGATGAGCATGAGATGATCGAGGAGTAAGAGGTGAGTGTGCGATGAGTATGGGGTGAGCATAGTCATGTTTGATATAAAATAAATAGTGAACATGAATGAGAATATTAATAGTTCAATTTTCATATTACTCTTTTTTTTATTACCCTCCTCGCGTTTGTATAAGATGAATCCATTTGATTTCTAAAAAAAAGGATTACTAATCCTTAACTTTTCGAGGAATCCTTCATTAGTGGTTGTGAATGACCGATTTTTCTCAATCTTTTCAATCTTGGTTCCGTAGGAGGAAGTCAGAAACATTGAGAAATAGAACCATCTTATTTGATTCGTTTCAATAGTCATGAGATTATCATATATCATAGGGTGATCCTTTTGTCAACGGATGCTCTTATTACACTCGTAGTCTCTAAAGGATGAGAACCAACCATGCGGCATCTACATCGAGAATTCAAGTATTGTATATGTCATTAGTCTGATCCTTTATAAGAACTAACTCATTGTCCCTTATGGAGAATAGAATAGTCATTCTCACCGTCTTGGTGAGCTTGACTATTCTACACAAAGAATATAGGGTATAATAAATTTGGGATTTCAAACTACAAAACTCAACCAAACAAGATAATATACTATTCTCATCCTCATTCCCCTCAAAACACTAACCAAATGTCTCGTAATAGTCATGGTTGATCGCAAATAGGTCTCCTAAACCCGAGATATATGGGAAACTTGTCATATTATATATATATGTATATATGTATGTATGTATGGATATAAGGGGTGGGGTGCTTCGCCAAACACATGCAAAAAGCAAAATACACAATGTCCGATTGCATCCCTTTGGAGTTGATATCAGATATACTGTGTCGGTTGCCCGTGAAGACGCTCATCCGATTCAAGTGTGTATCAAAAGGATGGCGCTCTCTTGTGGAAGACGAATATTTCATTCAGTGTCATCTGAATCGCTCCCTCGACGGAGACGGCGGCAGTATTGAATCATCCAATATAACTAAGTTACTGCTTTCGCCAGTTCATGTCTTACCATATGAGTTCAGCTACTACTCCTACTTAACCGACTTCAAATCTCCAAGCGACAAACTTGAACAAATTCTTGAGCCTTATGATCGGGTTGAGTCCGTCCATAGCAAGGTGATTGGTTCATGTAATGGATTATTATGTTCATTATACAGATCCTCAAATCATATTGTCATACGGAATGTGGCAACTAGAGATCCTGGATTCTCCGTACCCTACCCGGGAATTAGGGTTCCTTCAGATCGAAAAGTCGCATGCGGGTTTGGATATGACAAAGTTAACGATGATTATAAGGTGGTGATTATTGAAACTCTAACGGAGACATCAAGATCTGTTTCTAAGGTTTACAGTCTAAAAAATCATGCGTGGCAATGGAGTCTAACGGTTCCTCATGGTACACGATTCTATAATACCTCCTATTGTGGATTTGCCATTGGAGTGCTCGTAGCAGGAGCGTTGCATTGGAGCGGATTGAATCGATACGCGAAGAATCCCCCCATCAAGAACCAGAAGAACCAGAACCAGAAGCAGGACATTATAATTGCTTTTGATATCGAAGCTGAAGAATATAGGGAGGTACCTATGCCGGACTGTGTTGAGCCTAATTTAAAAGTTAGGGTATTTGGGGGATGCCTTACTATGATCAACTATAACGATTCTCACACGGATCGTGAATATAAATATGAAATTTGGGTGATGAAGGAGTATAATGTGAAAGAGTCGTGGACCAAATTCTATTCATGCCCGTTTTATGCAATGCCGGTGGCTTACTCAAGAAACCATGACCATATTCTTTGCCATAGCTTATGTCGTGGATTCTTGTTTTATTATAACATGGGGAAACCAGCTTATCGTAAGCAAGAGATTTGCATTGATTTTTCCTGGAACTTCAAACGCTTCCAGCATGTGAAGGTTTTTACTGAAAGTCTTGTTCGAATTAGTGCTTATACGGGAGTACCTGCTTATACTGGAGTACCTGGAACAAGAGGCCTTCCCAGCGTGCGCAAAAAGCAGAGCAAAAGTCGTGATTCGTGAGTTGCTAAGGACCATAATCTGTCTGTTCAATTATTTATCATCTATGTTCTTCTTCTTATTCCTAGCTTCCTATATATATATATACACTCCATCTCTAAGTATGTGATGTTCATGGGCACAATCCTAAGTTATACATTGGCTTGCTCTAATCATATTATAATGAGATGGAAATTTCCTTCATAAATCAAGAAACCATATATGGGAATGGCACCCTTTTTCTCCCTTAATATTAGGCTCCAAAAGATAAGAAAAGAGTTTATGCCATATACCCGTACCATGATATTTAGATTTTGATTTATTTATTCAGAATGGGAGGTGGATCATAAACATGAAGAATCAATGGGAGATGGGATACCCTCTCCTAAATTCAGATGTCGCAACCCTATGAAAAGTTATTTTGTCTAGACTTATAGTCCCACATCGGATTTTATATAATAATCTGCTCAAGTGTCCAAAATCTATTTCTTTCAATGAATACTTAGAAGTTAATAAGCTACTGTGACATTCCAAAACATGTATAAAAAGCAATTTCTAGCTGCATTTTAGATAAGCTCTTCAAAATAGAGCAACAAAAACAACACTATACAAGCTCAAAGAATAGACTGGTGGTCTTGACAAATTTAATACTTCATGGGCAGAGAGCTTTTCTTCGATCAACCAACTCATATGAATCAACAAGACGATTGGAAACTAGAATTATTAGGAACTGGTACATATTATAGATAACAATACATGCATAAATGCATTGAACTATGCAAATGCACTTCTCAACATTGTAAAGACTTATGTTACTTGGAAGAAAAAGAAAATATTTTAAATGATTCATTTTTCTATCATAACAAACTCAGCTCAGAAACTGTGTCCAAACACCCTATAAAAGTAGTGATGGTATTTTGATTGAATTGAAATGTAAATATACATACTAGTCCACAGGGGTATTAGTGTGTGATCTTCCTCCTTTATCCTCAAAACACAACAGTCCTGTTTTCTTCATAAGGTAAGACGCGTAGTTCACAGTATGATCGTATAGCTTTGGCAAGGCATCTTTTCTCAACGTCCTCTGATTTCTGGACGAATATCCGCAAATTATCTCTGTGAGACACACTCTCAACCTGCATAGCAAAATCACGTCTTTACAAACAATTGGAGTTGCCGGGAAAAACAAAGTTGTGATGGAGAATGAATACCAACGGAATTTCAAAACATATGAAAATTTCCAGATCTAACATCTAGTAAAACCAACTAGACGGAATATTACCATGGTTTCGAAGGTGGTTAATCTTACCAATAATCTTTCATTCAAGAACATGACTTATGTTTGCATTATGCAACAGAAGATAGCTTTGCATTCTAACAAATAGATTGAGAAACTACTTGCCCCAAAATAACAAGGTTCCACTTTGACCACCATACTACATTCCCAAAGCCTCAGTTAAATGTTGGCCAGTTTTAATTCTATGGGCCACCTTGCGGAACTTCTTACCCCAAAATAACAATTTTTGCCTCCATATCATGGTCATAGTGATGAAATCGGACATAGAATTCAAGCAAACGATCACCACTGAGTAAAAGCCCAAAACACTTCAGAACATAACAAAAAATGTTAATCAGTTATTTGATAACAAAAAGGATATGATACTGACCATCTGCTCAATAATTGGCCCTGTATCAAGTTCTTCGGTAACAAAGTGACTCGTTGAACCAATTAATTTGACACCCGCATCAAATGCCTGCCAACATAATCTAGCAAATTAAAGATGTACAGAATAGTCAGAAAGCATTGAACTGGCCATAAAAGACGACTATTTCTATACTTCACATAGAAGGCGGAAAACTGACCTGTTTAGAAGGATTCCCTCCCTTAAATGATGGCAAAAGGCCATGGTGGATGTTAATGATATCCTTCCCATAACTCCTTAAGAATGAACCCGAAAATACCTGCAAAACAAATTGCAGCTCCCATGTCAAAGCTGATTATACTTTACTTAATTACTGTACATAAGTAAATTTCCAATATTAAAGTGCCGAGTGCAACAAAAATAGATACCAAAAAGATCCTAACATTTTGGCGTGTATATGTTTTGAGTTGCAGGAGAAAAAGCCATACTACTTTCATACCTTACACCATTACTATACATTATTGTTCAGGATTGCAGTAAAAGCAAGAAACTTAAAATCCGAAAATTGGATTTACCTGCATGTACCTGGCAAGTACTAAAAAATCAGTATCCTGAACCAATTCCAGGATCTCGTCTTCTCTTTTATTTTCTTTGGACGAGCACAAATAATGATACGGAATCCCATGCCTTTCAAGAAAGCGAATCACATGGGTGTTTGGAGCTCTATCATGATTACTGTTATAAAATAGGTAAGGAACCATGATTAGAGCTCTTGAGACCAACAGATCAGAATAGAGGGTAACATCCTAAATCTTCACCTTATAACCCGAGTAATATCAACTGGAAGCCTTCCATCCTGCCATCCATGTAATAAATCAACAAGGCAGTGCTCCTGCAGCAAGAAGATAATTTCAGTGTACACATATATAATAAAATCACCAAGCAGAAAATAAAGCTACCTGCTTTGAAGCAAGAACAGCGATTTTATATTTGGGGTCAAGATCTGGGACCCTGACAACAGATTTCATAGCATTGAACATCTTTGCAAGCTTGAAGAAATCCTCATCCATTTGGTCCCGTGGCCACTTCACAGGATCAAAAATAAACACACTGCAACATTGCACCCGATTATTATAATTTCACACTGGTTCACATGCACATTGTATTAAACTTGACCTTCAATGTGGAAACCACAAAATACGGGTCATGAGATTGAACTCAACTTCAGATAGGGAAATTTGTAAAGAAATCACAGCTGAATATCTCGAAATCCAAATTGTGCCAAACCAGAATATGAACTCAGATAAAGAATGGAGATTGGAGAGGAGGTAAAAACACTGCAGTATTGAATCTTGTACTGTACGAGTGTACGTTACCAAAGAAGCACCTACCTATAACCAAAGACTGGAATCTAAATCTTCAGTGCTATCTATACAACAATTATCCCTTTTTTGGGTTAATTTTCCTTTAAAAACTATCAAACTGAATGTGCTTTGCATCTCAGTTCAACCTACTCTACAGTAATTGATGAAACTGAAAGTTATCTAAAATCATTCTAAATAGTCACATCTAAGTGCATAGCCATGACACTTAAAAAAACAAAGAATCAAACCTATGTCAAATCTTGAACAGACGTATAATCAAACACGTCAACTTATTGAATCTAAACGAATAAGGGAATGAAGATACCTTCGGGAATAGAACACATTCTTGTTCTCAGGTACAAAAACATCGGCATTCAAAATGTTTCCGCCCCTTGAAGCAATGCAATCAGACAGCTTGGCCACAATCCCGACACCATCCTATCAACAAAATCATCAAATTAATAAAAAAAATTATCTGGGTTTATCTGAATCATTCATTTCTCAATTATTTCCTTCACAGTTGCTACAAATCTAGAATGTATACAGACATTTTAGCAAGGGGACTTACTGGGCAGTGAAAGACGTGGATGCCGTGGGTGAGAGAGGGAGAGGAAGACGAATTGAGAGCCTCAATTGGGAATTTTGAGGAATTGAAGGACCTTTTCGCAAATCCAAAAATCTGAGGAAGGCTTGAAGGGACTCTTCTTTGTATCAGTGTCATCTTTCTCTGCTTCTCTGCAAAGTATAGCCACACAACAAACTTGGTAGTGGCCTCTCCGATCTTTGGGTAGAACGGTGTCGTTTGTCATCGCTACGTGTCGCTTTTCTTCGTTTGTGGTGACATGTCAAGTTCATACTTCATAATCCACCTGACTTAACGCGTGTAGCCGTGTAGGGATGGAAAAAATGGGTCTTGACCCACTTGTTAGTTAAGAAGAAATAAAGTCGTGTTAATCGGAAAATTCAAAAGGAATAATATAATTGATATTGATAGGGATATGGATTTTCAATAATTTTAAATGTATTTAATTGATCAATTTCGGATTAGATTAAATATAGATAAGAATATAATTTGAATTACAATCTAAACAAGTAAACCAAAGAAAATTTATATGTTTGAACTCTAATCCAATTTTAAACTTTACAAAAAATTAGTGTTTAATACAAATTCAAACATATAATTTATATATAAAATTAATTTAATTGAGATCAGATAAATTCGATTATTCCAACCGAACATACTTTTGTTGCTCCTCATTCCTAAATGCGTGGGAGGTCACTGGACCCAAACTCACAGGAGACTTAGGAGAGAGAATCCAGAGCCCATTAGCCCAGAATCCGAATCTAGATCCCTCGCTCGGAGTCGGAGCAAAATCAAATTAGAAATCCGATCGTCTCTTACGATTGCGGCGTGCAATCGTTTACCGATCGTTGCATCTGATGATCTGAAGAAGCTGCACAAATCGACGAACCAAAAGAGGGATTGAAGATTTAAAATGCAAGTAAGTATCAGTATCGATCTGAATCTTACGTTGTTTTCTAGATTTGTTTTAGCTCTCGAGTTATTTGTATTCGGAGGATTTATAATTCGAGTTTTGTTTTTGTGATTTTTGTTGCGATCGTATGCGATGTAGTTAAGGAGAATCATAGAAGTCGAGTCACCGAGTCCGTTGAGGTACCTGATTGGAGTGGCGATCATGATGATTGGGGTGGTGTTTCCTGTAGCGTACATGATGTTCCGCAATAAGCGAATGCCTAACTCTTCTTCGTACTCCAAGCAGACGTAGGTGTGCCTGCCTTTAAAAAAAATTTGGATGAGAATTCTATGGCAGCCATTAATTTCATTTGATGGGAAGTGCTTACCCGAATTAAGGAAAATAGAGGTTTTGAGCATGCATTGGAAATTTTATGGTTTCCCTTATTTACTTGAATATCTGGTTCAAATATGTTGGGTTGTCCAAGTTTCAATATTCGATTGTGTTAGGGTTTGTGCGCTTAATATCTTCATATTTAACTTTTCTACTTCTGCTGATTATATTTAGAGAGTAAATGATACTGCTCCTGTTGGGTAATGTGTGTTTGCTTTCAAAATGGAAACTGCAACTAATATAGAGATTTTGACATTTTGTTCTTCTCAGAAGTAAAGTTCTGATATAGAGAGTTCATTGGAGACTGTCGTTCAAAATGGTTCAGGAGTGATTGAGGGCGAAGAGGATGATATCCAAAGCCCTGAGTAGCTCTTCAAAGTTCAAAGTACAAGTGTAAATGCATTGAACTGTGTGTGCTAGATTTGTTTCGGATATGCTACTTTGAGTTTATAAAATGGTATACTCAATTTTTTTACTTAGTTTTGATGAGTGGATTGAATTGATGCCGATTATGCAACTGCCTTCTTCCAATGTATTAATTTTTGTCATTGTGTTTGCACAAATAGCCATTTGATTTCGTTTTAACATTGTTAGTTGCTATTGTTAAATTATTGTTTTGCTTTCTATCTTCCAGAGAATTGCATGGATGTAATTTCTGTTTTCAGCTGTTCAATGAATTATTATTCATTACCTTTCTTCCTATTGCTGTCAAAACTTTAGTGATTTCTATTGAAAGGAAAAATTGCTTGCAGAATTATGCTCACTTCTGGAATAATTTTAGGCTTGAATGGATATTCTTTTCTGTTAGTTAATAATACAGTAACATATAGAGTCATCTGTCTTTAATGCTTGATACTTTTGAAATTATGAGGGAATGCATAACAGTAGGTAATCACATGAACATCAAAGAAAATTTTATGGGAAAAGCATTTTTGTTATGTCTGCATACTGCATATCACCTGAGATTTGGCAATGGATACATGAATGTATATCTCCTATGGTCCCATGTTATGTTAAGTGATGTTGAGTACTTGCACCACGAATGCAGAAGAGGAGACATAGGAGTCCCCTTTTCTTGTTAATATATCGTGCTGATGACATTCACTCTCTGATGCATTGGAGCTGTGATTTAAATTATAGGTGTTTTCTCCACATAACACACTGTAACTGTTTCTGAGCTATCTTGACGGGATTCAGCATACAGTTTATGTTTCAATTTCGCATAGCTATGCATAGAATTGTGTATTTGGCTATTTGCAATGCAGGGTAAGAATGTATACATTTGCCCAATGGTAGGTAATGGAGTTTTCTGCTTCAGATCATGCGTCCGTCTTCTTCTTCTTTTTTTTCTTTTTTTTTTCTTTATATAGGACAGAAATGCATCCGTAGGAACGTACTAGAATTTTCTGTGGTATGTGGTACCAGTTACTAGTATGCTAATGATGGATGTATCAAGTTCATTGCTATAGTGATAATGCAGCAAGTGTGCTGTATCAGCCTTTATTTATGTATAGAATCAATGGAAAGGGCCCAAGTCTGTTCTAGAATTTGAGTTGCTACTTGCCAGGTTACTGATTTTCAGCTAAGTCTTTCTCATCCAACCTTTGAAGTTGTGGATATTAGGGTAATGCGTTGGAGGAATAGAATGGTAAATATAGATGGAATTCTATGTTGTGATCAGAATTAATAATGGTGTATCTTGAGACATCATTTTCCTTCCTCATGATGGGGGGTTTGAACTTGGATGCCACCAAGTCGAGTCTATGCCTTAACTACCTCAGCTGAGAGGTTGTTGGGGTTTTGCTCCTAAATTGTTAAGCCATCTAACCTGAGGTGAATTTTAGCTTTGAAATACCATAGCCTGAGGCTGAGCATCACAATTTCATAAAGTTTTAAGACTCATGTATGTGTAAGAGTTAGAAAAACAAAAGAAAAGGAATGACCAAATGTAAAATACATTTATCTCCTCTGGTAACAATCAAATTAATCAAAATAGTTGAAAACTATATATATATATATATATGTATACACACATCGCTAAGAAGTTACATATTTAAAAAGACAAACAAACTATCTTATTCTTGCATTAAAAATTGTCCGATAATTAAATCCCGAAAAAGATAACTTATTTTTAAGGTATAGTTGGAATATTTTTGAAAAAAATAGAGTGTTACGAATATTTGAAGGTTAAAATCATGAAAGCTATTAAAATGTTACCTTCAAGTAACTTGTCGAAATACTCTAAAAAAATGTTATTTCAAATGAGACGTTTAGCTACAAACGTAGCATATATATGTTATTTGAAATGCTCTATCAAATGGAGTCATGATGTGTTATTAACCAATGCTTAAAATAATTATGAGTGTGAAATTCATAGCATTAATTGAAATAATTTCCTAAATGATATTATTATCCAAAGAACAATATTAGAGACCTTCAAAATATGACCTTCAAAAGTCTCCAAATCTATGTGACATTAAAATGATCATTGATTAAAAACACATATATAGGATTTATTTCATATCCAACACTCCACATTAAATGTGAGTCTTTTGAGGCCATTTTTTTAGAGTCTCAAGCATTATTATAATCGAAATAAATTACATAAGGCCGAATATCCACTAGCGCAGCCCCAGCAAAGTATCAAACCAAGCAAAAGTGTCCAGATACATCGCACCAGTATTATAAAATCACAAGAAAGTGTATAAGAAAGAAACTGATCACATCACACACACACACATATATACATATATCCACATCACATATATATACAGAGGATCAGATTAACGATCATTATCGGGCCCTACATTGAGTTGATTTTGGCATAATAATAGAAAAAATCGCAGAAAACCCGCGACGGCTCAATTGTCAGCAAGCGAGTCTGGCAGCAGTAACAGGCACGTTACTTCCAAAGATAAAGATTGAGACTTGCTGGCTGCTGCATTGTAGATCTAAAAGCAGAGGAAAACAGAGTTGTTTCCAAATCGCAACCATGGTTGCTAGTGATGATGGTGCAGTAGTCAAGTATGGAATCATTGGAGTGGGAATGATGGGCAGAGAACACCTAATCAATCTCCACCATCTTAGCAGCGAAGGTGTTGATGTTGTTTGCATCGCAGATCCTCACATTCAATCTCAACAACATGCCCTTGAATTAGCCCACTCCTTCAACTGGCCTCTTAAAGTATATATATATATATATTTATATATATATGTTCATAATCCTTAGTATTAAGATTTTTGCATTGGATTTTCAGATTATGGGTTTGTGATTTTCTTGAGAGTTTGTTTCTGTGAAGGTGTTTTCAGGGCATCGTGAGGTACTGGAGAGTGGGTTGTGTGATGTGCTTGTTGTTTCGACACCAAATATGACTCATTATCAGATTCTAATGGATATCATCAACCATCCAAAGCCTCATCATGTGTTGGTGGAGAAGCCCTTGTGCACCACAGTCTCTGACTGCAGAAAGGTAAGTCAATTCAGAATTAGTATATGGATGCCTCTTTGTGTTGATGTTTTATAACTACTTAACGATAGCCTAGTTGGTTATCTCTCAAGAGTCTAGACATAGGGAGTTGGATTCTAAGTTAGCGCAACTATTTCCAAGTGGTGCGCTGAGCATCAGCCCAACTAACCTGTCGAGCGGGTGTGCACGTGCATAGTCCGAGTTTGGGCTTTGTGGGCTCTCCAAAAACAGCACGCCTGTTGAGTTTTAAGTCCAACTAACCAATCGAAAGAGTTTGCACATGCCTAGCCCGGCATGAATTTGGGCTTGGTGGGTCGTCCAAAAAAGGGTATGACTGCTGAGTTGTTCTCGGTTACCAAAAAAAGTGTCAACTAACCTGTCGAGTGGGTGTGCGCATGCATAATCCGAGTTTGGGCTTAGTGGGCTCTCCAAATTAGGCACGCCTGTCGAATTTAGCCCAACTAACCTGTCGGGCAGGTTTACACGTGCCTAGTTCGACCCGAATTTTGGCTTAGTGGGTTGTCCAAGAAAGGATATACCTGCTAAATTGTTCTCTGTTACCAAAAAAAAAAAAGTGTTGATTTTCTGTTGTCCACGTTGAACAAAGCTTTTGCATTGGAATCAACTTGGTTACTTTTTCTTTTTAAATTTGAATTGAATAAGAGGAGTTTGGGATTCATTTTGTATGAGAAGCATTTCATCCTTGAACTAATGAATAGTTTTAGACTCAATCTATTTATATTTGATTGATGGCTATCAGGATTTAGTGCAATGCCAAGCCAGAAAATACCTCTTTGTTGTTAAAGGGGTAGAACTGTATTCACTTGTAGCATTAGCATATATGGAATATTGAAGACTTCTACAAGTTATAGTTTGAGGAATTCACATTCTTTAATACTTTGATATTTCAAATTTATATTCTGAATCTGTTAGGTGGTAGATGCTGCAAAGAAGAGGTCCGATATGTTAGTACAGGTTGGACTGGAGTACAGATACATGCCGCCCGTTGCTAAACTGATTGAAATTGTTAAAGCTGGAACTCTTGGACATGTCAAAATGGTCGCGATACGGGAGCATAGGTTTCCATTTCTGGTTAAGGTAAATCTTGGAGCTCAAATTTACTCAGCTTCCCGTTGCAGCGATGACCTATATGCTATTGACTTACGCCTGTAGTAGGTTAACAACTGGAACAGGTTCAGTGCTAATACTGGGGGTACTCTAGTAGAGAAGTGCTGCCATTTCTTTGATCTAATGAGGCTGTTCGCTGGTGCAAATCCGGTCCGTGTGATGGCTTCTGGAGCTCATGATGTCAATCACAAGGAAGAAATTTATGATGGAAAGGTAGATTCTTGTTGACGGAAATTTGATGTGGATGCTGTGCACACAACATGAAATCTCCACGTTCTTTAATGTCTCTTTGATTCTGATAATCTATTGTTTAAACCAAAAGATGGTGACAATTTTTTCCGTATGGAAATCATTCTTTTAGTTGTGACTCTTTGCATTGGTTTGATTCAGGTACCGGACATCATCGACAATGCATATGTTATTGTGGAATTTGAGAATGGTTCTAGGGGGATGCTTGATCTTTGCATGTTTGCTGAAGGGAGTAAAAATGAGCAAGAAATATCTGTTGTTGGTGATATTGGGAAGGTATATATATCTCTCTCACACTCTCACGCACCCACGACCGAGATACACCCCCAACGTATATGTCAAAGTGTGCCATAGCAGCATATATAAGTTCTGCAAATGACCATGCCAGTGCACAATAACCCTATTCCCTTCAATCTTCCAGAAACAATGCATGTAATTTTTATGTCTTGTTCTTTCATTTGATTCAAGACTTAAGCTTGTATTAGGGGGAGGCCTTCGTTCCTGAGAGCATAGCGCGATTCGGGACTCGAGTTTCAGGTAGAGATGGTGTCCAGACTCTGAAAGCTACCGATAAACGAATAAAGTGAGTTAGTTGATTGCGTGATCTTGAATTTCATTGATACGAACTGTGAATCCTGGGAAAATTTTGTGTTGTGGGGGCTATCTCTCTATCTAGTTTGATTTACATTTTCTTTTTCCAGATATGATGGGCTGCATCATGGGTCTAGCTACTTGGAACACCTTAATTTCTTGTCAGCGATCCGAGCCGGAGGAGAAGAAGCTCCTGAAGTGGAACTTCAGGATGGACTGATTTCAGTTGCCATGGGGGTTGCAGCACAGCTTTCTATTGAGAAGGGCAGATTTGTTACAATTAAGGAAGTCATAAATCAAGATTATTGATAAGTTTCTTGCAAGTCTTGGTCATGGCTCGGTTGCTTTACTGCTTGTTAATTAAGCTCTTCAATATTCTATTTTACAAGACTCAAGTGTGTGTGTGTGTTTTTTTGCAAAATATTAACCTCAGCATTTCATTATTATATGATAGTAAATGTTAACGTCACAAAAACAACCTAAGAATTTGCACACATTGGACAATATCGAACCACTCAAGGAAATTACAAACATTGGATTCCCCTTCATCGAGATCAAGAAGCCTTGACGAGTGAGATCTAAATTGAGAGTAAATAAAACCAGAATCAAAACCTTATTCAACACAAGAGAGAGAGGCGATTAGGTTTGCTTATAGCTTTAGATTTTTCTTTGTGTCCCCACATAAAACATAAAATAGCCCAAAAGTTTAGTGTAAAGGGGCATTCTGAGAATTGAACTCGGGACCTCTCGCACCCTAAGCGAGAATCATACCACTAGACCAAATGCCCTTGTTGGCACCCGTTTGTAAGATTTATGATAACAAACAAACCAACTTCTTCAAAAATATTGTCACGGTCGGCTCTTTGGAAATCCTAAGTGAGTGATATTTTATGCATGCTTTTCATATGCAAAATAGTATTAGCTGATGAGAAGGTATCAAAAGTAGTATTAGCTGATGAGAAGGGTATCAAAAGTAGTATTAGTTGATATTTTCTGTGGGCGTTGTCCCGGACCCCGTTACTTAATTGTGTCCCTAATGATTTTGATTCTTGGATCCACCACTGAGTGTGGGTCTTAGGTTCAGAGCAGACAATATCTGTTCGAATGTTTCAATTGGATTTATGATTTAAATAGCAGAACAACACATATTTACAATGAAAATAGTAAGGATATAGATGCAAACTAATCAGAAAAAAAAAAAAGAAAAAAGAAAAAAGAGAGAGAGGTTTTGCAGCTTCGAAGGACGAATAGAAAGAGGGGGAGAAAATTAAGAGAGAAAATGCATCTTTTTTACTTCACCCCTTATCGCCTGAAAAGATTTATGATGTGGGCTTTTTGAAAGTGGGCTTTCCAACTGGCCCATGAAAAAAACAATTATTTTCGGCTATGCTAACCTTTTGATGTGGGCTATTGGTAGTGGGCTTTCCAGCTCTCATCTCTAGGGTCGCGTGATAATGGACGGCCAAGATCGTTCAGCTCTCATCTATCGTCCCATTCAACTCCATAAATACTGACTAGGGTTTTTCTCTTAGGAACCCTTGCGTCCTCACCCTTAAGAAGCTAGCGCCGGCCGACCTCATGGGTACTCATTAGATCCCTCTGTTATCCGTTTAGTTTTGTTGCATTTTTCCCTATTGATGATCTCTAAAGAATCAGGGTTACATTTGATTGATGTTTCTGTAGTATTGTTAGATTTCTACCTTTTCGATTTCTGGTTCTCTTAGTTTAAAGTACATTTTTGTGAATTTCTGTGCAAAACCTTTGATTATTTGTTGTAGAATCGCTATAATAGATTGGAATTAGTATTCCTCAAGTTGTGGTTGCATAGTGGGCATGATCCTCCGGATAATTGCTTTATCTTGCTTGAAGCTTTGTAGCGTAAGTTTAGCTTTTTCATAGATATGTATACATACGTACATACACACACACACACACACACACACACATATATATATATTAGTATTAGTATTCATATGACCCTTTTATTGTGTACTATTTTACTAGTACAGATTCATTCTCTTTAGTAGCTGAGTAATCTAAGAAATTCAAATTTGATAGGGTTATGGTGTTTTGATTGTCTTGATAGAGAACCAGATTACATTGTCATATGCTAATATTTAACCCATTGACTTCTTTCATAATCTGTTGGTGTTTCTCTTGCCTCAAAACAAGTTTCAAATGTTTGATCTTTTCTAGTGGGTGACTAACTATTGTCCATGTCATTTTGTGTTGTGGAAGAGGAACAAAGTTTATTGGTCTGGAAATGTCAATTTCGAAGTATTTTAGGTGCTGAAACTGTCGTTTAGTAATATTTGAAGCATCATATGAGAAATTGAGATTTTATTTATAATGTTTGATGTATTAGGGGCTTACAAGTATGTTTCGGAGCTATGGAGGAAGAAGCAATCGGATGTGATGAGTTTCATTCAGCGGGTGAGGTGCTGGGAGTACCGCCAGCACCCATCCATTGTTCGTGTCACGAGGCCTACGCGCCCTGATAAGGCTCGCCGCTTGGGTTACAAGGCCAAGCAGGTAAGCAATATGTGTTTGATGTTGGCTGATTTTGTATATATATTGTTTGTTTCGGTGTAGATGCCTCTGACGGCTTATGTACTTTACTTTGTATATTTTTTGTTACTAGTGTGCAGACCTTTGATGGCTTCTATGCTATACATTGTCATGTTGGTTTTGTCTAATGTGAAAGATTTTGTAATTATTGATCAATAATCATCTACGCGGTTGCTAATGGATTATTGGTGTTGTAGTTTGGTTGTCTACTCAAATTACTTATATTATTGTTGGCTTTGAGTGTTAAGCTACAGACAACCTAGTCTACGTGGTGACAGAGGAGCTGCTTTATGGGCTTAACATTATTTTAGCATTTTACCATCTATTGTTGGTTGTTTTCTAGTTGAGAAATGAAAAGTAGCACTTTGTGTGTAAGTTTATGATACCTTGTGAAAGCTGAGTTTAATTTGTTAGGGAGTTAGGAAATTGGTTTTCCAACTCATGGTTTTTGGAATATAGATGATCAAGTGCGCATTTAACTTGAGTTATGTTCGTCTTATGAGCATAACTCATAAATTTTAATTGCTTTTTTAGAAAAAAAATTGTAAAGTATAAAGGCTTGATGTTTGTTTTGGGGCCTAATTGGTACCAAACCATTTTTGTAGCAATTTTGTCTTTATCTCATTTAATGTTTTGAATGCAGAGTTTTCCAAGGGAATAAAATCTTGGTGTTTGTAGGGTAGATAGATTTTTTATTGCTGGTCAAGCGGCATCCTGATGCCTATTATTCACCTCTCCGTGAGGTTTATATATGCAGTGATTGAATGCCTTTTGACACCAGCTACGTCAAACCAAATAATCGATCATCTGACCAAGTGCATTTTCTTAATTTGAATTCACTTTTGTCTAGATCAGATACAGTTCTTGTTCGCTTTTTTATTCACTTTAATTTACACACTATAATGATGCATATTTCCTTGTACTCCTTTGGTTCTTTGTAGCTGTATCGTGATGCGTGGTCAACATAAATTGATACCTTACATGAATTGATACTTTTTGTTGTGAACATGTACTCATACTTTTTGTGATCAACATGAACTTATATTTTTTGTGGTCAACATGAACTGATATTACTGTATTATCACCTGGGATATCAACATGTTCAATATTTTGCAGGGATATGTGGTTTATCGCGTACGTGTAAGGCGTGGTGGTCGGAAGAGGCCTGTACCGAAGGGTATCGTGTATGGTAAGCCCACAAATCAGGGTGTTACCCAACTGAAGTTTCAGCGCAGTAAGAGGTCAGTTGCTGAGGAGCGTGCTGGTAGGAAGTTGGGAGGTCTGAGGGTTCTCAATTCTTACTGGATCAATGAGGTTTGTGGACTAGTTATAGACATTCATCTTTTCCTCCTATTGCTATTAGGGTTCTTTTTGTATGTTAAAGAGTTACTAATATGTGTTATATTTCCATTATTCAGGACTCTACATACAAGTATTATGAAGTAATACTGGTTGATGTTGCACACAATGCCATCCGCAATGATCCAAGGATCAATTGGCTCTGCAATCCAGTTCACAAGCACAGGGAGCTTCGTGGCCTTACTTCTGCAGGGAAAAAATACAGGGGTCTACGTGGAAAGGGACACACACACCACAAAGCTCGTCCATCTCGCAGGGCAACCTGGAAAAGAAACAACACCCTATCACTTCGTCGCTATCGCTGAGGCTAGTGACACTATTACTGGGTTTTTGTTTATTATTGCTTGTTGGATTTTGTTCATAAGACCGGCGAGTTGTCATTCAGATTTCAATCATTCAAAACAAGTTTGTCATTCGGAATTCAGAATTTTGTAGAGCTAAATACTCATCATGTTCTGGTTTGAAACTTTTATCTTCTGAGTTGTTAACATGTTTCTTGGATTAATGCATCTATTATTTCAGGGTATTTTAGGAGTTTTGGGACTTGGTTTAATGCCTCGTTGCCTTGTCCAACTTTGTAGTCTTAAATCTGCCAGTGTCATTGAAATGTGCTGATTTTTCTTCTTTGGATAAATGCCATTGATTTGTTTAACATCTCCAAACTTTCGAAGAACATTGCTCGACATAAACGAGTCTTTTATATCTTTACTGAAGATGGACGATCTGTCAGATTTGGTCTGGTGTGGTTGATCATCCTCTTAAATTAGCTATTATCATTGTCTTGATGAGGGTTTTAAAAACCGGACCGGACTGGTCAGTCGAACCCGGTTTTGACCCTGGTTACCATTTAAACTGTGAACCGAAGGGTTTTTCGGTTCAAGGACCAGTTTGGTTTTCAAAACCTTGGTCTTGATAAGGTATTGCCCCACTAATTAGCTAATCGGTTGTGAGCCTGTCTTCATTGTCTTGATAAGTTATTGCCTCACTAACTAGCTAATCAGTTGTGAGCCTGTCTTCATTCATTGTAGAAAATTACCCACTTTGCCTCCCGTGGGAGTCTGGACGGTTTCTCAATCCCAGTGTGGCAGATCATTCTCTCATACCAGCTACTGATGATTGCTTTTGTAAGTTATTGCCTCAGCAACTAACTAATCAGTTGCGAGCCTCTCTTCAGACAGATTCCTCCGTTTGCTAAACATAGTATACTTGCACATGTAGACAGTTTACCATACATAAGACATGTTTTCGCTGTAGGGCAACGTTTGGGACTTTGGAAATAATGGATGGGCATTCTAGTATATACCTTTACCGAAGTGTTTCGGGATAGCCGGCCTTGTGATTTTCTTTGTAGTTACACAGCACGAGGTTTTTGTACAAACCCAACCTTGGGGAGGGTAAATAGAAGGTTGGGTGAAAAGTCTTGTTTTGGATGTTGGAAAATAATCTCTCATTCATTTACTAGCATTTTATAGGTGGCGAACAACTTGTCATTAGCTTAGTGATTATATTTTTGGGCTTAGAGGTGAAACATCCCTCAGGTCAGTAATTTGAACCGGTGACATGTAATTTTTTGGAGTTTCTTGAGTTTCGTGGGTCGAGATTCGATGGTACGGGCATGCTTCCTAAGAGAGTTTAAGAATCTTTTAACTCAAGACTAAATTAGTGACCCGCTGTATGTATTGGGGTGACCATTCCAAGACTAAATTAGTGATTTACTGTGCATATGACTCAAAAATTGACTCAAAAATCGCTCTAAGTGGCCGTCAAGCGGGGTCTTCCTGCTCACCCAAAAAAATTATAGGTCGCCGAGGTATTTTTGGTTTTGGTGCGTGTTTATACATCTCTAGCAACCACTTCTCTTCAATTTTGTACCACGAAACAACCCACAATGGCGGCTGCTTCTCTCTCCCTCACCGTGAACCCCGCCTTCACCACCACTCCCAAACCTAAACTTGTGACCTCCTTGTCTCACTCCATCAAGCTCGTCTCCACCTGCACGACGCCCTCAAGGTTCCCCCCTCTCATTTCCCAGCCGCCATCGCTTTCCACCCGTCTTGCCTCTGCTTTCACCACAAGAGCCGCAGCCTCCACCTCTTCTTCAACCACCACCACCAACACTTTCCACGGTCTCTGCTATGTGGTCGGCGACAACATCGATACCGATCAGATCATCCCCGCTGAGTACCTCACCCTCGTCCCCTCCAAACCTGACGAGTACGAGAAACTTGGATCCTATGCTCTCATCGGGCTTCCATCCTCCTACGAAAAGAGATTTATTGAGCCCAATGAGATCAAGACCAAGTACTCGATCGTAATCGGAGGTGACAATTTCGGGTGTGGGTCATCGCGTGAACACGCACCGGTTGCACTTGGCGCTGCGGGGGCTAAGGCGGTGGTGGCAGAATCTTATGCAAGGATATTCTTCAGGAATTCGGTTGCTACCGGAGAGATATATCCGCTGGAATCAGAGGTGAGGATCTGCGAGGAGTGCAGGACTGGTGACGTTATAACAATTGAATTGGGGGAGTCTAGGTTGATAAATCACACCACAGGGAAGGAGTACAAATTGAAGCCCATTGGAGACGCCGGGCCTGTGATCGAGGCCGGAGGGATTTTTGCCTATGCTCGTCAGACTGGTATGATCCCCACCGAGCAGGCTGCTTAGGATTCTGAAGGTACTCATGTCTATCTTTCACTCTGTTCTCTCGAATTTGTAGTTGGAATGAAGAAGATGCATAGGGAAACTTGAGTATAAATGATGCTAAAAAAAGCTGGATGCTTGTTATTTGTCTATTGTCTCTCAATGCCAAGTCTTGGAATCATAGTAGGTTGGGCAATGGGGTTATCAAAGCTGCAACCTTTATTGTAATTTAAGAACAATAGACACGGAGCTCTTAATGAGAAATCAGTAATGGCGGAGATGGAGGGGGAAAACTTGATTTTGAATTTCATCGTAGTGGGATTGCTTCTATTGCTAATGCAAAGTGGTGCCTGTTGTCTTTGCTAACTGTTTGCTTCGGTTTATAATTGTATGATGAATTCAATTAGAGGTTTCTGTTTGTTGTTTTGTTTAGGGCTTGTTTTTATCTCTCATTAAAGTCTAGAGTTTCTTTTGATGCCACAAGGCCCACAACATATTCAATTTTGACCAAAAATAAGAGAAATTTTGTAATTCGTTTAAATCTCTCCGCCCTGTTACCCTTTACAAACTCAGTATATGTTTTCAACATGCAATTGGCGTGCCTCGGTTAGAGCCTCACGAGTTGCGTCATTGCCCTAAGCACAAATATAAAACTCAATAAATATTACATAGGAATTGATGATGTCAATACAACATTCGTAATTTTGACATATTGTCGTCCTCTAAATCATGTTGATTTAAATGTTGGAGTATGACATGAAAGTCATGCAGACTGTAGTTGTCTTATTGCTTTTCAAAGTTGAGTTGGGATGAAATAAATAACGTCTTTGTTCAACCTTGTACTCTCACAGAGATGAGCCAACCTGGGGGGTTTATTTTGCTTTTTGACCAGTTTTGACAGTCAATTTCATTAAATTATGCGTTACTGAAATTTACATTTGCTAAGTTCAGAAGCAGGAATGAAAATTGGAAAGCATCATGCTTCCATTCCATCTTCTGTAACATTAGCTAGCCAGTGAAATGTTCAAACATCAAATGCTATCTTCTATGATGTCATGTTATAACACCTCTTTAAGCGCTGCTGTTCAACTAATTGCATCAAAATTTATTAGGAGTATGCTAGTTGATTCTTACTGAAAGAATTATTGACAGGAAGATTCCTGCAAGTTGCAACTTGTAATGAGATTGACAGTGAACACGAATTTTGATGACAGAAACAAAGTTTCAGTTATTACAGTTGATACATTTATACAAGTGTGTATGCACTGAGCTGTGAGAGCTCTACTTTGTTTGAACTCATGTATTAAGAACTTAAACTCAAGCTCTCTCTAAGCTTCAGCATTGCTGTTCAAGCTTGGTTCATTTGTGATGAGCTCAAACTTGCCCATGTGCAATTGAGGAGATTATTTGCAAGTTTGCTGGCAAGTAGTACATTTATTCTCTGTGGTTCAATATACTCTTCTCCTCCAGTAAAACAAAATAATGCTAAAGTACAGAACTAATTCATTGTTTATTCAATACTGAATGTAAAATAAAAAAAAATAAATTAAATTTTAAAACTAAAACTAAAACATTAAAGAGAAACTGGAAACTCAGAAGATTATCAGAGAACAATTAACTCTTAAATGATTGCATAAATGAGCATGTTCATGAACTTTGAGCAAACTTATTCATGAAAACATAATCAATTTTTTTTTATCAATGTATTGTCGAATGTGTGAATGCATGGTGGAGCTTGCTCATGACTATAATCAAGCTTGTCGAGTTTGTTCAGACTCTTCAACATGCTTGGTCATGAACAAGTCATCGATTTGTTTGTGAATGGTCATGAACAAGTCATCGATTTGTTTGTGAACACTGTAGAAAAATGTTCAAGAACACAAAAGAGGTCAGCTGTTCAAGCTTGTTACTTTTAACTTCTTTGGACCTTTATGTGGATGTGGGTATTACTTGTCCCTGCATAATCCTCACCACCATCTCCATCCACCAATCCCTTACAACACAATACTAAATCGAAGTTATGTCCAACAGCCTGGGGGAGCAGGGAACGTTGTGGACAAATTTTCCTGGAGTGTTTTGTGGCCTTCGGTATTTTGTTGCTGGTTTTGGTCCCAGCGTTGGTTTTTTGTTAATGTCGTGAAGTGAAGTTTTTTGGCTTTCGGCTTGGTTTTTTGTAGCTGAGTTTTATCTTCATGTTGCCTATTGACTTTTCTTGGGGTATGCCCTCGTATTTTGTACATTTGTTTTCTAATATATTTCTTACTTGCCAAAAAAAAAAGAGAACTCTCTCTAGTTTAGAAACTATGTTGAATTGTTGACCACTTTCACCAATCACTTATAGTTAAATGTATACTTTGCACTAATTTTTTAAGTTTTTTTATGTCCTTTTGAAATTACTTCCATCTACTATCTTGTTCACCTACTACTTGCCTAGGAATCCCCTTTGATGTTTCTAATTTTTTTTCACCCTGGAGCATATACTGATGTTGCATGAGTTGGATATTGTTAAGTTATATTTTTAACTTATACTCCATGAGGATGATATTATTGTTGCTGAATAATGTTTTATGAGTACTGGGGTGTCCCTCCTAGACCTAGTCCTTTGCGTGGAGCTTACGTTTATACATTTGTTTTCTGTCTGCAGGGTTTGATTACAGCAAGCATGCATGCAGATTTCATAGACTAGTGATAGTGGGAGTTGGTGTTAGTTATGCTTTCAAATTTCTATGATTAATCTTCATCTTGTGGTTGCTTATGTATTAGAAGAATCCTTGGATACCGATGTTCAAATTGTTGGCTGAAATGCAAGCCGTCTTGTCATATCTTTTTGCCCAGTTAATTAACCTGCCGTTGCATTGGATCATGTTGGTTATCGAGAGATGCCATGGTGAACAGTCCTATTGTGTGTGTTTATGTTTGCTTCATGCTGGTTTTAGGCTGTGTACTTCTTGAACTTGTAACTCATGCTAGTTATGTTGGAATAAAACTATGCTTCTCATTATTTAGTCTTACTATATATGGTTGCTTAGTTGCAGTTATAGCTCTCCTTTTTCTTTCCTTTTTTTTCCTCTTTGTTGAATGCACTATTTCCCCCTAAAGAGAGAGAGAAGAATGGACTTTATCCAACTTCATCTCCTACAAGTACAAAATGAAGTTGAGAATGATGCGCCAAAGTTTTCTAAAGAAGTTGTGATTTGCCTATGAGCCATGTCTGAGTCATGGATGCAGGCAGGCTGGTAAATATTTTCCTGTTATGACCATAGCAGCTAATAATGTTTTTAGACAGATTTGAGGGTTACACAATTCTTTTGAGTCTACAATTTACATATAATGGTGGGGGAAAAAGTTGGGTAAATCATAAAAATTAAAAAACAAAAATATGATATAATGTGCGTCCTGATCTTTTCCAGGTTAAACATATCAAACTAAGAAATATTTCCGGGCCGGGCTTGTATGTTTTAGAACCCAACCAAATGTTCATATTGGGCCTCAAATTCTTACAAGCCTCTTGATTGTTTTAGGCTTACTGGGCCTAGTGGCCCATAAAGCCACTCATAGTTGACAGTTCCGTTGCATTTACTTCGTAGTGTAGAGATGGAAACTCAGTTAACCCTGCCAAAAGCAATTCATTTACCAATCGGCAAAGCAAACTCAAAAAGAAAACAAATGAAGATGAACAAAAACTTTTATTATTTATTAAAAATGTAAAATAGATATTGTACCGAAAACAGAGAACTCAAATAACCCAAATATCAAATCATAATCATCCATGCTGTTCTTCCCACAAGGGGGTAATTAATTACTCAGTCGCGGGCACATTTTGCCCATTAGAAACAGCAATTTCTGGAGAGACGCTTCAATCCATGATTGCAGCAGCATCTTCAATTCCACACAATACACACTTTCTATCTATGCCTGCGTTCCCGATCCCCGGAGCCCTTAGAGTGCCTTGCACGGTCTTCCCACTCCTCCGGTGGAGGTGGAGATGGCTCATACCTTGAAGGCTTTCTCTTGAAATGCCTCTCGTCGTCACTCGACTCATAGTCAGCGGTAGCAACACTAGTGTTCTTCCTGCCTCCCGCAGATGATGCCAAAGCCACCGCCTTTGATGCCTTATAGTCCTCGTAGGCTGCTGACGACTTGTGATTAGATGCATTAGCTCCGGATGCAGCAGCTATATCGCTCGAAGAGGAGTGCTTGCGCTTCTTGGCTGCTTCCCCCTCCGGAAAGCTTATGCGAGAGAAAACGCTTGCCTTCTGCTTGCGGTCGGCAGCAGCGGCGGCGGCGGCTGCAGCACTCTCAGTGTGAGTGGGCTTGGGCTCTGAAGAACGAGGCTGGTGATGGTGGCGCCGGTCGCTGGCCCCATCTTTACGAGCATCATCCCGACCCCGATCCCGATCACGGTTGCTGTCATGGTGCTCGATCGACTTTCTTTTCAAGGGCAGAGGAGGTGGTTCTAGGCAGCCGCGTGCGGAAAGATCCGGCGAGGGCCTCTCAGATCTGCGGTGGTGCGGATCCCCACCTGATGACCAAGGAAGAGTTTTCTGCCGCAAACAAAACGAAAAGCGGAGAGGTCAGAGATTTTTTGCATAAAATAATAAAAGTCATAGTTGAGCTGATGTGTTGGTAAATGGGCCATATCTAGCCCAATGGACTGCATAATTACAAAACTCATTGTTTCTCTATTGGAGGTTGGTGGCTTGCACGAAAGTGGGCTAAATTTCAAGCCCACTCTAAAGCAAAGACGAATCCGAACTCTCTTTTTTTGGTCAGGAAAAGGGCAAGAGTAAAATAACAAGGATCAATTAACCATGAAGCAATTTTATAGATAAAATAAAACCTTACACTTAACCCACAAAACCCCCCCATATGTAAAATAAAATTTACCTTCTCCCCTTCAATTAACGCGTTTGGTTTTTGAACAACAATATCGAAAGCAACAGCCAAAATTTGGGTAACTATGAATTCGTTTGACAGACAATTTTAACAGTAACATATAAGTTAGAATATGTGATGGTAGTATGCTGGTAAAAATTGTAGAATATATGCACCGTCTCAAATGCATATATACATATGATTGCGTGCAATAAGTTTATTTATATAGATCTCCCTTATTCTTTCAATTAGTCATTTTGCAAAATATATAATATTTAACTCTTAAAACGAAAATAAAATAAAATAAAAAAACCTAAACCTACATACACACTCAAGAAATATTATGAACCAAAAACTCTCAACCGAATGAAGTGTACTTTTGTTTTCTATAATTAAGAACAAAAGATACTGGGTTTTGATCAAACGCCTACATCTAATTCTATGAGTCCCTGGCAGCCAACACGATTCAGAAGCCACAGACCATTTATCATCGAAATTTAAATCCCTCTCTTGTCTCCCCTGAATTATGGCACAACTCCTCATCCAACGCCAATAACATTACCAGATTAGTGCAAAAAACACAGATAGATCGAAAAACTTTTCTTTCTTAAAAAGAACAACACTACAACTTTGAAAACGTAAAAAAGGTTCATAGCATTGGACAATGAACTCCAATGACGGCAAATCACAAAAAAATTGATTAATATTCATGCATTATAAATCAAGGAAAATATGCAACTAAAGTGTTACCAGACGTCCACACCTCTCTTTTTTTTGGTCATTGCTAGTAGCAAGGTCCAAAATATATGGGAACATAATTCACTGCTTCAGAAGACTGCGTACCAAGTAGATTATTCTAAACACCATCAATTCGGTGCAATATTAATCCACGTACTATAATTACAACCAGAACTTCTCGCATGTACATAAATTAAATAGCTACCAGATTTCCTATTGAATGATATTGGTCTGCTTTATCCACACAACAATTACCACTAATTAATTACCGACAATAAACATCAAATGATCAGTGAACCACCAGGTCCACGGCAGAAGAAGCTAGGAGGTAGACAAGGGACCAAATTCGCTGATAGGACACAAGGCTGCAAGGAACCATGAAAACTACCAGAACCCGCAACTCAAACCAACTTCAATTAACTTTTACCCCTTAATTTAAATGTCATTGCAGAGAAGTTGCAAAGCATATAAAGACTCAACAGATTAAGTATAAATCTGGTAAAACAATTTCCAGCCTAATTATTTTCCTCCGCTTTTTTTTTTTTTTTAAATTTCATGGGAACGGGGAAAAAGTAAAAAAAAAATCATCCAAAGAACAAGCCAGGGAAAAAAAACGATGATTATTTGACCCTAACAATCACAAGGAAGATAGAATTAAACTTCCCCATTTAGGGCACAGAAAAGGGTAATGTGCAATCACATGACCTCTTGCAATATTGGTCTTATTTTGCCAAATTAAATCTTTAAACCATGAAAGATGACCACTGCAGTGACCAGACGTAAAAGAAAAGGATGGTTTTAAATAATAAAAATGACGTACAGATTTTGATTTCATTGAAGAACCATCATCAACGCCGCCCACTTCCCTGTTGAAGTTCCGACCACTAGAGAATTCCCTGCTGCAGGAGAAATTGCATTGTTTATCATATTGGCAAAAAATATATAAATTTAACTGCGCAACACTTGGAAGCAAAGGCAACAAATTAGACTATGCAATGAACTGCAGGAGAGCCCAAGCAACAGGCATAGATACAACATGCCAAATTGATGGCAGTTCAAAATTTTCCAATGAGATACCACTTCAATTTTTACGATTATCATCTAGAACATGGTCATGTCATCATATAACACATAGATCAAAAATCGCAAGAGAATGTAAAATTATTTATCACCTTTCATCATGTCTCCCATTTTCACGCCGCCGCTTCACGTCGGCCTTACGAGCCTCAAATTCCTCTCTGCTCATGACAGGAGGTGCAACATTCATACCCATTCCAAATTCTGCAAGATCCCTGTAGAATATCGAAAATTCATTCTCATTAGGCTTCAAATTCACATATTACCATTTCACACCACAGCAAGCACAACTAATATATCAATATCCACCACAATCTTCCTTCTTTATTAATAAGTAAATTAAGTAAAAAAAGGTACAAAAGACTCCAAAATAAGGTATATGTGAAGGGCAGATCCACACAACTTAATCCCATAGTCTAGATGGAATGTTTCATAATTTAAATATGTGACGCTTCAGCTACAATCAAGCAACTTCATCATTACACCAAGACACTTGCCCTCTACAACAAAACAAAGAGTAAATTCCATTAAAGTCTTAACACATGCAGATACTCCGACGAGGATTTTCATTGGGACACTCTAAACGCTTATCTTCTCTAACATCTTTCCTTACTGTATTTTGCATTACTTTCAAATTTCAAAAGTACTGTGTTACTGACATTACAGTAACCAGATATAAAACCTAATGAAATAACCCAATTTCTAACCACGAACAGAAATCACTAAAATTCACTCATCACTATTCCTAGGCAGCATGTCACTAACAACAAAGAGCCCGCGCAAGTCATCACGCACATCCTATTGTGGGATGAGCACGTTTGTGCATGCTGGTTTGAGAAGGAGAAAAAAACACTTTAACAGAACACATCACGCATACCTCTGTGGTGGGACTACTGGCATCATGAAGCCTTGTGCACCAAAAGGGTCTGGAGGCATGATACCACCAAAAGGCATGTCCAAGTAAGGATTATAGGCAGAGGGTCCCATATAGGGTATTCCACCAGCATAGGGACCCATGTACCCTTCCATCCCCAGCTGCATGCCATTCCAGTAAGGATTATAAGCAGAGGGTCCAAGTGGCATCATATATGGATCGGCTGCAAGATCTTGAGAGGTTCGCCACTGTAAGTCTGTAAAGCATACCAATTAGACTCCATAAATCATAGAACCTCCAACAAATTCACTAAGCATTTGCACAAAGTATAATCGCTCATCCAATTCAGAACAAGATAACATATGCCGAAAAAAATTGACAAGAGCCATAAGGAATCAACCAAATATTGAAATATTTTGATATTATGTAAAGTAAAATTAGAAGGCCAACAAACCATTCGAAGGATTGCGGACTTTCTTCTTTTTCTTCTTCTTTCCTGATAAAGCAAAGATTTGAAATGTGTTAGACCATCATCATGGCTCTATTGAACAATAAGACAAAAACTTATACTGTATATTTTCCTATGATGGGCATCCATTATTAAATGAATCCAGTATTATCCAGTTTAAGTTAAAATGAAAATTACAAAAAAAAATTATTCTTATTTTCACTCTTAGTATTTTTGTCCTCAAGCATCTACGAGGATACTAAAATCAAAAAAAGAAGTTAGCATACCTCGCTGCCAAATATATAAGTCAAATATTTCAGGATAAAATAATAAATAGAACGACAACTATTACCTGCCTCACCAGAAGTTAGCTTCTGCTGCACTTCTTCCTCCACTGGTGGAGCACTTCTCTGTGAAGCAGGCTCCTTTATACTCATAGACTCTAGCGTAGCTTCTGATATATCAGCCACTTTCACAGTCCTCACCTGCTCCAAGACCCTTGGATGGGCATTCAAAGGCTTCACTTCATCTACCATTTCCTTTACAATAGGGGTTTCCTCCTTACGGCACGGTGGTTTCTCCTCTCCTTTGGATCCAACAGAATGAATAGGTGATGGAATTCTAGGCTGTGGAATCTTCGACTCCATATCTGATATTAAAGAAGAGGTTTATGAACATTGCATAACATGATAATGGTCTACATAAATAATGCAGGTCATCGTACTATACCTTGGACTTGAAAGGCGCTTCCGGCATTTTCAGCACTACTATTACCACCATTCTCTAAAATACGGTTGATTGTATCCCTTACCGTTTTATTTGGCAGAAGATCATCAGCGAGTACATCTGTTGCACCACAAATGCACCTTGACTTTGATATGATATGGTCCCTGATACCTGAGTTAAGTAGCAAAGTAGAGATAAAATATAGAAAATATGTGCTAAAAATGCCAGAAAAGAACTAACGATATGCATGAAAAGAACGAAAGCATTCATGCAACTTACACTAAAACTAAGGTGAAAAATAAAAGTATATGCTTAACTAATTTAAGCTTCAATAGAACTTACACTTATCACAAAAACTTGAGAAACAGCATTTGCTCGTGAAGACAGCATCTTTCATTACTTCATTGCACATGGGGCAGTGCATTTCCGGAGGAAGATCACCAACAGGACGAGTGGAAGGTAAGCCTTCGATTTCTTTCTCAAAAACAGCCCTATTAAGAATTTACAAGTTTATAATCTATGCTGCCTCAAACAGACAATTTGGACTGCATGGATAAACGAGTTAAAAACCTAAGAAAGATATTTAGCTTACTCATTTGGCTTCAAAACAGCAACTGCACCACTCGGCAATGCATAAGAGCCGTCTGGGGTGGCAATCAGCATTGACTTAGGAATGCCCGTAGGCGGCCTCACTCTTTTGACATCATAATTTGGATCACCATTTGTAGGACAGTGCTGTATGAAATGCCCTGAACAAGAACGATACATACATTAATTAAGCATGTTTCTGCAATAAACACATACTTACAGAAGGCTGAACAAGGATGAAGGAGAAAGGACAGGTAAATTGTCATCTTAGATGTGCACATACCGGGTGTTTTGCACCGATGGCATACATAGCCTTCTGGAGGTTTTTTCCGCTCGAACCCTAATCAACCACAACAATATATGAATTTCAGCTTCATGAGAAAAAGTTCTCGTCTTACAAGAGCATAGATTAACCAAAAGTATAGGAGTAGTAGAAGTACCAAAACCACGTCCACCCATTCTACCAGCCATACCCCTTCCATAACCTCTTCCTGGACCACCAAAACCATCAACACCTTGACTGCAAAACCATTATGAAAATTTAACATATAAAGTCACAAGAATACTTCCCAAGCAAACGATGTACTCTAGAAACCAAAAGGAAATCTCACCGCTGCCAGTCCAAGGCAGGAGTCTCAATCAAGGCCTTCAGTTTGCTATCCTCGTCAGCATTATTTGTTGGCGGAGCATCAATTAATGGATTGCTGGCCTGAATTGGAGGGGCCTCAGGAATTGCATACAAGTCGTGACCAAACTCATCCCACTCGACATCCTCGGTCTATACCGTCAAGTTAAAAGCATTAGTACTTGAATCACTTTTGCTGAAAAAACCAACAGGACACTAGATTATGGAAAGTTAATGAAAGCTTACATATTTTGTAACAGATGCATCAGCAAAAGGGATGCTACTCTTTACTGGCTGGGTGTCCTCCATTTTAGTTTCTACCTTTGGCCTGCAAAACACAATATGCCTAAACTCAACCAAACCCTCAGAATTTTCACAGAATGTTGTCAAAAAGAAATGGGCCTACTTGTCTGCATAGTAACAGTAATTTGGCAATTTTAGAGGGTGATTTATATATTAAGTAATTGAAACAACAGACCAAGACTAGGGGATTTTAGACATCTCTACATAGACAATGCTAAAAAAGATTAATTTAATCGTGAAAAATTTAAAGGTTTGAGACAATACTCTTGCTGAGTAACAATAGGCATTCGAGGTCGTCCAGGAACCCGTCGAATTAACACAGATGTATTTTTTGGGATTAACATCGCTTCATCAAGATACTCTGAAATCGCAAAGCAAAAGAAAACGAGATTTATGAAACACTGTCAAAGTTTAAGATACCATCAATATAAAGAAGATGCAATGTATCAAAAGCTAGACCTCCATCCCCATCTCTCATTTAGAGCGTCAAATCAATTCCAGTGTTACAAACAATAAGTAACAATTGGTCCAGATAAAACTCACACGGGACAGGTTTTCATGATGCTTATGCACTAAAAAACTTTTCACATGCAATTCTTTCCACTTAACAAGCTTAAACAAAAGGCTGGATACCATAAAACTACATTGTAAACAAAGTGCAGAGTGCCCAACCCAAGTGTTTGAAATTTAAGAAACAATACCCCAAATACAGGAAGCTAAGCCCATATCAGAATTAATCAAAGATTCATTAGTCACCATTTCATTAGAGACTTCTCAATTAAGAACCAATTAAGTCCAGAAAGCAAAACAAACCTTCATTAGTCTGGGCATTAGTGACCACAAGGTCGAAGTCTGTACCCCTGCCTAGATGCTTTGATTCAAATATTTTTTCTTTCAAAGTACCAACAGAGATAAAAGGACCATCCATAGTGACTGAATCATAGTCTTTTGCACTCTTAAATTTGTAATACACAGCCATGGCTTCTTTTTTTCAACAAATAAAACAATAATATAATAACCGAATAACAAAAGCACTAATCGTCAGCCTGTGAGTAAAGAACAGGCCTGGTATACAAAGTACAAACAAAACTCGACCAAACCAATACAATCCACTCTGGTAGAGACTTGTACACCAAAGTATGTAGCCGAGCTCTCCACAGTATCCCAATCGACAGCTTTCAAAAAATTCTCCGAGTAGATATGAAATTTTACTCCAAACTCTTAAGTGGTACTGAATCAAATTCAACAGCAAGCGGTTACAATACGAACACAGCGGACGGTTTACAGATTGTGACCCTCGAAACGATCCCAGCCGCGATCAGAAATAAAATCTTGAGAAGAACAAAAAATCTGAAAACCCTAACCAACGTTGCAATCGACGCAAGGGAAGAGTAAGAGATGACCGCCCCTGAGATCCGTAGGAGAGATCTGCGATGATTTTCCCCTAATCGACGATCGGAAGATGCTGGGAGCGAAATCGTCTACAGAGACCGGTTCTCATGCTCCTCGTAGATATCTGGATGAACAAGGAAATCGGTGTGGTTGCCTACGCGATTCGATAGCGATTCGTCATCGAAGGTTCTGACACACCGCCTTCAAAATATACGAACTCGATCGGAGGGTATTACGCCGGGAAGAATTGAGAGAGATCGGTCTCGCTAGGGTTTGGAATGAGGAACTTTAGGATTGGGAGAGATTGATCTTTTTCGTAGCGACTGTGGGGCGCTTGTTTGGTTTTGGGGTCGGGAAGGAGTCTTTAATAAATGGCTCTCAAAAACCTTACCTCTATAGTATGACTTTATCCGAATTCAATAAGGGTCCGGACCCGATTCTCTACATACGACGGTTACCTTGTTACCGGTGCATAGACTTTTATTTCTTGAGATAGAAAGGCGAAAATGATGATATCCCAATTATTCGTTGGGTTTGATGCATAGAATTTTATGAAATTCCCGTGTCTATGTAAGTAAAATCTAAAATCTGTAGAATTCAAAGAAAATAACATATAGTCCATTAGAATCCAACAAATTTTTTATCTCATAATTTATTATTCAAAATTTATTATTTTAATATATATTTCATTATTTTTTAAAGTATAGTTTAAAATTCATTGTTTTAGTTATGAATTTATTATTTTTTGAAATTTCATTGAAAAAACATTGCAATTTGAAATTCCATTGAAAAAAACGATGGAATTAAGATTTTATCGATAAAACTCATCGACAATTGATCTTATTAGAAAGAGTTTTATACACTAATTCTGAATATGTAATTTTTTTAAAAATCTAACATGTATTTTAAGGGTTAAAACATTTTAAATTTTCGTTTAAAAGACTTGGGTTCCTATGGACTATCACTATATGGGTTACCAAGCACTACTAATAATTCAATAGTTGGAATAATTGAATTTCGTGAAACTCCACGTCCTTATGTAGTTAAAATCTAAAATATGTATAACTCAATGATTGGAATAACTGATTACGAGTTGCAAATATATTAAGGAGTTATATAACTCAATAGTTAGAATAATTGGTTACGAGTTGTTGGTATATTCAGGAGTTGAAATAATTGGTATACAAGTTGTTGGTATCCGTATCATAATCGATAAAAAGACAAGTCAATATGTATCGTAACTGATAAAAAAAGCAAGTCAATGAAAATGATACAAAGAACTCGTATCTCCAACACTTATTATATATGATGAAGTACATTGTGACCATGTCTTGGATAGACTTTTCACTATAAAAAATTAAAATGAAAATTACAAGTGAATAAGTGATTCCATAAGAATGATAAAGTGATTCCATAAGAATGATATGAACCTTAAGAGAACCATACTTTCGATGTGGACTTCAAATCGTAACATTCCACCACACTCTACAACCTTGGCGTCCACACGGGTTGGCTTTTCAATAACTAGCCCCAATGAATTGGTTTCACCACCTTTGTGGCTTGACACTAACTAGGGTGTGACGAACACTGTTATGCTGATATCATCACCCCTGCCGCACAATTGCAACTGAGAGACATAATATAACCTCTAATATCAATTGATATGAACCTTGAGAGAACCACACCTCAAAAACTAACTTGTGAGGTTGTTAATCCCAATGCCCATAAAAACCCCCCCACATCATAATCTCATACTTCCGATGTGGGATTCAGATCATAACAATGAAAGTAGTGTACTGAACTATAAAACATCAAAATTTCAAAATTAAGAATCCTACTAAACATTAGGAATTTCTTATTGAAATATACACTTTTGAAAGAATGTTTGAATCGCCTGTATGAGATGTAGCATCATCAATTCTTGCTACACTAAACAAATAGGTAAAACAAAAGTCAGTTTAACAACCTCTTAAACAAATGTAACTGTAATATCATCAACACTTGCTCCAGGTGAGTTGTAGCATCAAAAAAACAAAAGCAAACCATTTAAATCCTTCGGTATTGATCTGAGTGACATCTGACTATATGAAAATTTAATTGAGCTAATACAGATATTATACTGATCATCTAAAAGAACGAAAAGCCCGCACGGAACTTCATACATCTGTTAAGATTAATGAAGATACAATCACGACATAGGCCAGGAAAAAGAAGATGGCTATCTGAACGAAAAACTTGGGGTTTTCCCTCATGTTGGGTGTTGTGACTGCCCTGAAAAACCAGAAGGCCAACAACATTACGAACCCTGGAACAGATTAATATAGCAAGAGCAACAAACATGAAAGAATCTGCCCTACGCCGTTAGGAAGCAAATACCTAGCAACCCGTTGAGAAAGTCGATTAAAAGGTAAACTCTGAATGAAGACAATGCCCGGTCCAGTTAGAACAGCTATCACTAGGTTGTCGCCCTGCAATTTCAGAGCACAATTATGAATTCAATGTGAACAGACACTCATGGTAGGGCAAAGCCAGCTAGTAACAAATATTTAGACACACAGAGAACTGGGTCACTTCACTTAAGATACAAAACAACATTATATATTTATATCCTCAAAGGCAGCCTCACAAACATGTAAACTTGCAGAGGGTAAACAATACTCGAGAGAAAAAAAAGACATGCTCATCAACCAACAGTATTTACCTTGATTGTTGGTCAACCTTTTTGTTCTTGATCCTAACACTCAGTTCAGTTTGCACTTTGCAAGAGAAACTCATGGATTTCACTCAGATTTCCATAGAGCTATAAGCTGCCTGAGCTAACTAAACCATTTACTACATATTTTACTTTTGTTATAAAAAATGCAAGCACAGAACAACTTGTTTTTAAGTATATAAGCCCAGACCCAGACTACCCTCACCAAAACAATTGCAACTTACCAAACCCCAGAAAAAATAAATAATTTTTTGTGTCTGTGTATCTTTTAACTGATAAGCGGAATGCATGTCCTTGACTTAAACTGGTACAAATCAGTTCAGTTGAACTTTTCTCCAAAACAAAACCATAACAAGATACCTCTGATGTACGATGATGAATATCCAATAACCCAGAATCAACATGTAACAGGTAAACGAACTGGGACAGAGAGAGGGGCGCAAGGGGGTGGGGATGGGGGTGGGGGTGGGGGTGGTGAAGAGCAACTCACTCCAAAGACTGCCCTTCTCAGGGGACCATTGTATTTGATTTGGACATTGACTGAAGCTGTAAGGGCAACAAGGCAGGAGACATCAACGGCGAATACCTCACCCACCTCAAGATTTTTCTGTACAACTGCACAAAAGAAATGGGGTTCTCATTATTAGGCTTTCATCACTTAGACAGCATGGGAAATAGTACAAGCAAAAAAATCATGAGGTGGCAGAGATGGTGGCCTGGTTGAAAAATGTGCATATGTTGATATCAATCTGAATTATGTCAAAGTAATAAGGTAACCATAGCATATGTCGTTATCAATCTGAATTTTTTGTAAGGCAAGTATTTCATTATCATCAAATATGAAGTACAAGTACAACGGTTACAAGTTTACAAACCATTAAATATGTTGTTATCAATCTGAATTGATGTAAACATAATAGGACAACAATACAGAGATTGAGATTCATAAATAACCACATCCCCGCTAAGACAAATTTGAATCTCAAACGAACATCAAACGAGGCATGTTCTGTTAGGACTTTCAACTGCATTTTCAGTAGTTCAGATAAAGCGCAATTTAAAGTCAGGGCTGTAGCAGGAGTTCTTTAGGTATGTATAAATAAGTCACAGCTTTAAGAAAGCAGTCCATTCTTCCAATCAATTCTACCACTTGAGAAAAAGTCACAAAACCATACCAGATCCACCCGCAACAATAAATGCAAGTCCCTGGCCAGATAGTTTCTGTCTAAGAAATCCCTGAACAACATCAACATGACAAACAAATATTAAAAATAGTACAACTCGAAGACTTGGTAAGCAAAGAAAGACACGGTGCACAAAAAAAAACAGTTCCTTGAAGGGGCAATGGCAGGCAGCATAAAGAAAAAGCAGCAGTTATAACCTCAACACCAGTGACAATGTTACGTGCCCTCTGATCAACCGTGTTGCTAACTTTTACATCATTGATGGAACAAAGGAATGCATCTGGCTACAAAATAACATAATGAAGTCACAGAATAATTCCAGGGCAACAATAAAGAAACGTCAACAGTGACCTTAATGAAAAATCGTTTTAAAAAACCATAAAAGAAAACTATGTAGCACCAGGAATTGTGAAAGTCTATTCTAGCCTTCTAGGTAAGACTTCAAAATGAATCCACGATTTATCAGCTAAATCAAGAACCAAATTGAATAAATCAGATCTACCTGGCATAAAAGCTCTCCACCAAACACCGCCAAATCAATCTGGTAAAGTAAAACACAGAGTGCAGGCCACAGTCAGTCAAAGCCACTAATATGTTTGAGAACATACGCTCTATGAAGTATATACAAAATATATAAATTTTGGCATGTTTAAAATCACAAACCGGAAGAATTCTAGCAACGGATGGCGCAGCAATCCCAACAAACCCATCACTTGGACCAGGATTTTGCAGAACTATGCTAGTCATGGTCTTGCCGAAAAGCCACTGCCACATACCGCCTACATTTTCAGGTGCGTACACATTTTCCATCTCGATGGTTCCAGACATGAAACACATGGAACCTACAGATTCATATATCAATCCCACAAGTAACTAAGGGGAACTAAGGATAAGTGCTTGCTTTATAATTGAAAATAGATATAACAAAAAACATATCAACTAGCTGCAATACAGCCAATCAACTTTACAAAGCCTGATATATCTACTAGAAGCATATTTTCAGTAAGTTGTCGATGAGCTCCATATGTCATTACCCTTATTATAAGCCAATATAATTACTTCAGCTACAGATAGATAGACACATGGCAGTAAGATGCACTGCTTTCAGTGCTTTGCAGCCAAAACCAAGTGAGCTGCTTAAATAATGGTTAACAGCATGCTGGAAGCCTCGGGCAGTGTATGGATTACTAGGAATTGAGCAAAGTCATTCATCAACAACCGTAAACGAAATTTATTATTTCTGCTTGAATAGCAGAATATTGGCATTAATAATAATCCCAAACATTATAACCACTAACCAGAAAAGCAGTATATGAGTATGCAGTCATTAACACCAAACAACAAATTAAAAATTTATTATTCAACATGTACGTGATTTAACCCAATGTGGGTTTGTATATCAGTAGATCCATTAAAGAAACAACAAGCTCAGCAATCATTGAGATAAACATGGAAAGATAGCTACTTACCAGGCTTTGCAACAACCTTTTCTTCTGGCTTCAACATAATCTGGAAATGCAAGAAGCATAATCAACAAAATAACTTAGAAATCAAGGGCAGAGAAGGGAAATATAAGGGAGAACTGTAATCATGATGCAATATGGGATGATCACGGTATATACCTGAACCACCTGAGCTTCACCACCTAAAATCTGGAAAGGTATTACAGCCTCATGTGGACTCTACAGTACATCAAGTCTTATAAGTATTCACACTTACAGTATATAGAATATTATCAAAAACAAGAAGAAGAACTCTTAAGAGTAATTATAGAATTCAACTTTAGTAAAATAATTTCATTAAAAGGGGGAAAATAAGCTTGAGAAGTAACTACAAGCAACAACACCGGCCATATGTAGGTAACAATGCTTGGACACACAAGATTTCTTTTTGATTTGAGAAATTCAGGGAAGACGCAGTGAAGTTACTTCAATACCCATTAATTTGATCCCTTACAGATTAAAAAGATATAGTACATGTAATTATGTAAATAGCTAAGTAGGGGAACAAGAACGTACACTTTTACTAGTTTGAGCCATTGAATTAAATACATCTATTTCAAGCAATCAACAGAGCATTCAATGTTAAAAAGACCGCATGCAATGAAAATGGACCCAACAATTTCCACCTGATTGTCATATCCAAACTACATATATATTAATATATGGCCTTCATTTTGTGAGTGTACTAATGTCATTCAAGCTGTTTGTTCAAATTAGTAACCAAGAAAACTGATATTAGGAAATTCGATGGTAACACCAAATTACACAGGAGCTGAATTTTTGCGAACCAAGACTTCCTTAATTTATTCAATGTCATCGCAGTCAAAAAAAGCCTCAATCCTAGATATAGTGGTTGGGAGGGGGGTTCGGACTCCTTGAATTCTGAACACAAAATACTACGTAGAGTTGCTTCATTGAAACTTAGGGGTCACAGTTTAAATTACCAAAAGAGCCTCTCCAAGATGTAACCGTCACTTCAATGCTGGAGTTATTACAACCTGGCAACAATTTTTCTAATTTCCCAAAACTCCCATAATAATCATGCATGAGTAGCTTTCTATAATGCCTAATTGCCTATTTCTGATTAACCTGCCTTGGTTTTGCATTTCCATTCTATTTTTGTTCGTTCAATTTCCACACTTGCTTTATAAGGAGCACAAAGCTCAGCTCAAACACGTGGCATGATGACATACCCAAGAACCTACCGGCATACGGCCCACCAGCTCGCATTCATCTTATGCGCTTAGCATAAGGAAAACCTAATGGCGGGAACTCAAGGCAAGAGAATCTTCGCGCCAAAGGAATGTTACCGCCCAAACAAATGATATAGAAGGAGATAAAAAAAAAAGATCTCTCATTATTCAATACTCTCTCTCTTTCTCTCTCTAAAACCACTAACTTAACCATTCGAGTGTCCCCGACTGACCAATGCGGCTGCGGAAAGCTGACATGTCCTTGTTCGTGCAAGAATTCAGATACCCTCAGATCGATCGAGCCCTCATGTCATGCCTAGCCGGAAGATTTGCAATTTCAACACTCACACTTTACTCCTGAAAACACAAACCACCCCTTCATTTACTAAGCACTTTATGTTGCATCAATGACCTTCTCCTCATCCTCGGCCATAAAACTTGTCAGTTCAACAATCTTCTCTTATACCTAATGTTATGCTGCCTTTAGATTTTTCCCCTCTCGGAATGTAACACTGCTGTTACTTCACGAAGCATAAATGATTAACAAACCGGAATTATGTCATCTAGTTTACATAACCATAAAACATAATCTAACACATCAATGAGCCTTCCTACGCTGACGAATGCCTCCTTTCTCTTTTCTCTGAAGTCTACAACAAACAAGTGGGAGAGGCAGGATTCGAACCTACGTAGAAAAACTTCAACAGATTTACAGTCTGTCGCTTTTGACCACTCGGCAATGAAATTTTGAACTCTTCACTAACTAAATACGCGTTCACAGATCAAGTCTGTCAAATTTTAGAAGGCGTCGCCCCAGTGAATTAAACCCTATTGAGCCAACCAAGACAACCGATCCCAAGAAAGGGACACAATTCGCGACAGATCAGACGTCAAAACCTAAACAAATCTCTAAATTCACATAAACATATACTAAACGCTCGCACGCATTTTTTTTTTTTTTAAAAAAAACAACGATTACTACATTCCTTCTGGCTCAATTTTCCAGGTAACCAGACGCAAATATATAGTTGAAACGGCTGTAAAGATAAAGCAAGAGAAAGTACCTGATACACGTACGGTTGAAACGGAGTGGAGAAAAATGGTGCGGCCATGGCGAATGATGCAGAGGATTACAGCTCTACAATGAATCAACGACGAATTGTTGAATTCTGGCAATCACAAGAGAAAAATCACTCCAGTTCTACAACCTAATTGTTCAAGGCAGATATTACATACAGGTTCACGAATGGTACGACTCTGCTTTTATTTACTGGTTCTTAGAATTGAAGAGGAGAGAGTTAAATTACGATAATATCCTTGACTGCAGTGATTCTTCCTTCGGAGACGAGTTCGCTGGTAGGAGGAAGAGTTTTCACCGTGGCCTTTTTCCCATTTTGAGTCGACCTTTCTCGTTCTGGTTCTTATCGCCTGCTGCTGGCCATGTGCTGTGACATTATTTTAAGGGTGTACACGTGGCACGTTTGATTACGTGGGATGTTTTTATTGGATGGAGTATCAATCTCGACGTGTTGTTTTCGTCTCGCTGTGACAGAAAGAGCGACTCACATGCCACGCATGCAACGTCGTCGTTTGCTTAAGGTTTGCCTATTGCTTCTTCAATGGTTTTCTTTAATTGATTCTCTAATAGTCATATCCTCGTTGAGCATTATATTGAAGGATGAGAAGAATGAAGTGAGAAGTAGAAAACGGAGGTGAGAAAAGTTTTGTACTTAATTCATTTGAGATATTGTTGACACTTTGAGCTTAAGACTTACTTGACATTGTCATTCTAAAAGGCACCTCAAATGTTTGGAGATGAACCCAAGCTTATAAATCACATGGTTGGTGTGTTACCAAACCGATGTGGGACATTTTAAGTCTTACACATTACACAGCCATAAGTCTATAACCTAGTGCTATTATACTCGTCTCTCGTGTAAATTGGTCAGCTCAAGTTTAATTGAAGGAAGTTTTGAGAAGAAGACTCTAGCATTAGAAAAATACTACAGAGGCATTCCAGGTAGGGCTGTCCAAAAAAATTGTGTCAAACTGAACCCATCATCAAACCGATCGTTTGATCAGTTATTGTCAAATGTATATTATTGAGGATCAATTGACAAATTGCCAAAATTGTCAATAACCAATCTTATATCAAAAAATCAACCATGTACACTCCTAGTTTCAGGCCTCCTTTCGAGGGGCCCGAGTTATTAGTGAGATACCACTATGAAAGAGTTAGAATTTTACAATTATGTCCTACGAGCCAAAAGACAGTCTCAGGTAGATAGTTTCTATGGGGTGTAAGCCTCCCAAAAAATAATGGAGGCGTGCAAAGGTTTTCTCGTGGCCGACGAAGATTGTCCCTCGAATGTAAAGGCATAAAAGACCTTGAGCAAGACACATTGGTCGAGCAAGGGTGAAAGTCGGCCTTTGTGATCTAATGGTACGACTCGAAGGATAAATTTATACTGATTAGATTTTGTTCGGTTGGCAACTTGCAATATAAACACGTTTACAAGTGACATATTTCTAGGTCAAAAGGGCCACCCTCACGTCCATTTCCAAATCTTAAGGAGTCATTATCACTAGGCCAAAAATTTATTTTTTATTTTTTTATTCATCTATGGGTTGGTATTTTGCCTATTTGATACCTATGGTTATTTGGTTAAATGGAGAGTTTCCAAAAAAAAAAAAAAAAAACCCCCACGAATTATATTCATGTAAGAAGATCAGAATAATTCTTTTTCAAAAAAAAAGAAGATTAGAATAATTGTTTGGAAAAACACACTATAAAAGACATTTATATTTTTTTCCCATATATATATCTATATATATATATGTATATTTGCTAATTACATAGAATTACTATCTCTCAAAAAACAATATTTATGTTCCATCTATACTAAAATAAAGGGCTAAATACCATGGAAGTTCTAAACTTTCAAAAAACAACCAATTAAGCTCCTAATTATTTGATTGTGGTTTTCAGATTTTTTAATTATTAATTAATTTATTTTTTATAATCATAAATTAAAAATGACATGTGTCATTATTTTATCGATCAATGTCACATGTCTGTCACATCAATAATTATAAAAAAAATAAAAATGAAACATTATCAACTAACGACCATGTCATCTATGCCATTACGGTAAATAGAATAAAATGTTAGTTTGGATCCTTGTTTAAAGTTGATGGGTTGATTTGGCCCAAAAAAAATTACGCCCGATTGACATTTTTTTTGAAAGTTCATAGGCCTCGCTATACTTATCCCCAAAATAATTATCCAACCAATTTGATTATGTTTTTTTCAAAAAGTAAAGGAATAAAATCAATTAAAGAAACGTCCGAAATCCATGTAAGCTAGAACCGTTAGCGTCTGCCTCGCCAGCCCACTGCTTCCCTCCATTCAAACTTCTCCCTGTTCCTTTTTCCGCAAACCTTCATTGACAAGCTCAGATCCGTGCTTTTGCAAATCTGCGCATTCAAAGTCACGCTTGTTGTTTGTCATATTTCACACAATTTATCAAAATCTGGTTGCCTGTTCTTTGCTTCGTCTCTCGACTCAGGTATGGCCTATTTCGACCTGTAAATTATTTCAAATTTACGTGATCAAACGATTTGGTATTTTTTTAGCTTTTATCGACGAATTTTCTTGAGGAGAATTCTAATCTGTTCAAGAATTGAATATTTGATGCATATGAAATAGAACAGGATCACAAGATGGTGAATCTGCTTAGGGGGCACTCTTTTTATGAGCATGATTCAATAATTCTAGTTAAGATTAAGAGATTCGAGTGCATTCTGTTATTGTTGGAGATCTTGATTTACTGTTTTTCGTTCTGCTATTAAAAAACTATGCCTGATAAACGAGGACTTAGCAATCATTTAGTTCTTGTGACTGTGACAATTTGTGCTCTAAATGTTAAGAAATTGAGCATATTAAAATCCCAGATTCCATATAACTGTTTTGAAGATCCTCATTTTCCAATTACTTGGTGCTTTCACCTCTTTAACTTTGAAGTTTCTTTGCTTTCAGTGGCAACCGGAATGCAAACCTGCAATTTAGGGATTATTCCTTCTTCTTTTTTCCTATTATCCCTTACCATTAAAATAACTGTTGTTTCTGAAAATTTTTCTGGATGATACAGCTGCATTGTAGTTTGAAAGTGAAGGTATTTTGTACATGGCTACACTGGCTAAGTTGGCTCTCATTCCCACATTAAAGTACAAAACTCTTTTTCATTCATCTGTTGGTGCTGTCACGTTCCCTTCTTGCTTTGCTTTCTTGAAGATGACTCTTATTGTGATTTGTACAATTGTGCACAAAAATATTTTCATATATGGAGGGGTGATGCATGGTTTGAGATGTTTATAGCATGAAGGCAGTTGATGCTGAAGTGAGATTTTAGCTCTTCAATTTATTCACAAACAAGTCCAAAGTTCTCATTCCCCTTCCTTCTTTTTCCATGTTTAGTATTTTTTGGCTGATGTCCAATCATGTGTGCCAGTCAGTGGCCCACCAATACACTGTGGGAAGGGCAAGCTTTCCGCCTCGCTTATCTTTACCTGATTCATTTATTAAACTCTGTGCACGTATTCAGCTGTTTAATGTTGGTGGTGATTCGTTAGATTAGGCTGCATTCAGGTGTTCGGTTGCTGCTCCAACTATCTCTTCTTGAGGTTTGGGTGGTAAAGTCTTCCGTACTTGTAGAGGTTTATTTGATAATCTGAATAGATAAGGTTTTCTTATGGAAAAAAAATTTCAAAATTATTGCAAATGCAATCCAATGGTTTTCAAGAACGATCAAGATTCAAGACTGATGGTTGATCTCAGGAGCTCAACCAATACGAAAAAATAGACGTTTCAACCGTTTATTTTTGTGATTTTTATGGCTATTGAGCATCCAAAATAATGGTGAAACCAGAAGTTTAGAAATCGGGGTTGTTATGGTAGCACATATCTCTACTTCATTCTGGAAATGTTTCTATAGCAAGAGAAGGTACTGCCTACTTCTTTATTAGATCCATATCAATGCATGAATTGGTTTAGGAACTCGCAACAACAAAGTTTGAATTGCTCAAGAAAGTTGCATTGAACACCTTAAGTGTGTGATTAGTTGGAAATAGAATTTATAAGCTTGGACAAAATTAGTTCATGCTCTTTTTTCCCCTCTTTTGCGTCATAACCACATCCTCCTATGAGTTCCTTTTTTCTGTGTGTGAATCTTTTTGTATCATGAGAACATTCTACCATATCCTCATTTGTTGTTTTTACAATTATTTTTAGATTCATGGGAGAATTTTCTAGATGAAAATTAGTTTTGTTTTTGCTAGTCAATTTGTTTTGTTGTGTAATGTTTAGATTTTGTAATAACTTTTGTCCTTGCTCATGGAAGAATCCTAAAGAAAATCATTCTGATGGAAATTTTGACTTATTTTCAGTGGATCTAGATGCCATTGCCATTCAAGTTTATTGTCTTCACATTTCAGTCTTTCTTAAGAACTCAAATGTTAAAGCTTTCAGAGAAATGAAATTCAATATCCAGCCTCATCTGGTTATGATGTATATTGTTATGTTCTTCTTAGGCAAACAAGTGGTTAAGTTTTCAGTATTTTGAAGCCCTCTTCCATTAAGAAGATCTGTAAGATGATGTACACATGTTGTGGTCCTCGGTACATTTCTCACTGCTATTTTCTAGATTAGCAATTTTGAAGTCTTCTGCTAAAATGAGATGAAAAAATCATTGCGGCCCATCGCTCTTGTCCTGATGAGAAAACTGATTGGGCGGTGTGTGGGAAGCAGAATTGATTGGAGAAAACTGTTTTTAGTTGCGACCATAATGACAACAGCTGGTGTTGTGGTGCCAACCTTTGTATTTCCATATCCACTCCATACGTGGTTGCTTTCTCCAACTGTTCCATCCTTGAACTCTACTATGCAGTTGGGTGAGACTTATGCTGAGCCAAGGGGCAGGCAGTCTCCTCTTAGTCCACCTTTTCTGATTGTTTCTGTTAATTCATCTGCTGAACTCATTAAATTACAACAAGGCAAGAAAAAGAAGCCCATTGTTTCTTTAGGGAGGAATCCTCTACCACGCAAGAGAAGGAAGAAAAGCAAGGTAAATGATGAGCCAAAGGTTATTCTTCCTCCTCCTCGTGAAACTGTGCCATATCGTTTGCAGGTAGAGTTATTGTGAGTTCTGACTTCTTTGGTTAATATTAGAAGCAAATATAGAGCTGTTATAGCTAATGTTTTTGTTGTATCATTATATTATGCAGAGACACATTTGGTCCTTGCCACCTGATGAGGCTCTTTTGTATGCTAGAAAGGAAATAGAACTTGCCTCAGAAGTGAAAGATGATCCTTATCTCTATCCCCCTATTTTTAGGAATATTTCACTTTTCAAAAGGTATTATTTCATCGCACTTCACCATTTTGTCTTCATTGAGGTTGTTGATGCCTTGATGGTATATGGTGTTATGTTATCCATGTACTGCTAGTCCCTAATTCACCATGTCCATTTGTCTTTATAGGTTCATGGATAAAGATATATTTTCATTGATGCATATTTGAACCTACAATGTTTGTATTGGTGACATAAATTTTAAAATTAAAATTATGATAAAAGGATATGGCTCGCTCTTCATATGAAACGAAAAACAGTCTTAGATAAGAGAACTTGGGTGGCGCACTGGTGCTATTATTTTCTTGTCACATCTCCATTTTCATCATATGATCCTAGCGAAGACACATGGCGAACCATGAAACTTAATGCCTGAGGTTTGCGTTGACTTCTGAAGTGAGCATGTGGAGTGAGCTTAGTTCAGACATGGTGATAGAAGCTCAAAGTTAGATCGTGATGCAAGAGCCAGCTTGCTTTGATAGCTGCTTTACTATCTATGTGGTTTCCCCTTTTCTTTCTCCCTCTTCTCGATGCAAAATTTGTTAAACTGGTGGGTTTAGGTTATCTTCATGTTTCCATTTCTGATATCAATTTCTTCACTAGCTTTTTAACATTGCGCTATTTGTATATAAAGCAGCACAAACATTCCCTTATTTATTTGACCATGTGGCCTATTGTTATAAAGTTTGAACTGTTTACAATTGCAAAGCCCCAGGCAAACCTTTAGTCTTTCCCTTAAATGGTCGTGGATCTTGCATTTTAAGCTTCCTTCTCGTGAATTTTTGTTATTTTGAAGAATTACATTTGCATAAGTTTCTCATCTATAATGAATATATAATCAGAGTGTGATAATCTGGTATGTAGTTTTTCTGTATCTTATTTTTCTTTGTGCAACCCCATTGAACCATTATTCTTCCCAATAGCCATTCTACTCCTTCTTTGACTTTGACTTCTTATGATTTACGTTAAGAATAAATATGTCATTTTCACAGGAATTATGTAATCTAAAAGACCACCAATTTTTCTTCATTTCAGGAGCTATGAATTGATGGAACTGATACTTAAAGTCTATATTTACCCTGATGGAGCAAGACCAATTTTCCATCAACCTCATCTCACTGGAATTTATGCCTCTGAAGGGTGGTTTTTGAGGTTAATGGAGGGAAACAGGCAGTTCGTCACAAGGGATCCAGAAAAGGCCCAATTGTTTTATTTGCCATATAGTACACGCCAGCTGGAGCATGCACTCTATGTGCCTGACTCACATAATTTGAGACCTTTGTCAATTTTCCTCAGAGACTATGTGAACATGCTGGCCATGAAATATCCATTTTGGAACCGCACACATGGCAGAGATCATTTTCTTGTTGCTTGCCATGACTGGGTATCATAATATGTCAATTTACATAGTTGCTGAATTATCTAGATGAGCCAGTTTTATTTTGGTTTTGTCGTTAATTGAATTGGGTCTAAGGACAAATTTTCTTTTTAGAAAACCTTTTAGTTGCTCTTTATTGATTCATTTAAAGTACAGGCCCTTAGCATATCTTTTTGTATGTTGATATTGAAATTTTTGTCCGTGGTCATCTATATGCCCAATGGAGCTAGATAAATCATACTTGGGAGGTTTTCTTATGAACTAATTGAAGGTTCTAATTGAGAAAGTGTGTGAACGCAAGCGTCATCAATTAAGTTTTGATTAGTGGTTGTTTTCAGATTTCTTTGGCAATTTGAGCACCCATTTGCAATCCATTCTAGTCATTGCTTATCTTGAATAACCCGTCTGTTCTGGTTGCAGGGTCCTTACACAGTCACTGCCCACGAGGAACTAGCCAAAAACACCATAAAAGCTTTATGCAACGCAGACCTATCTGAAGGAATTTTTGTTGCTGGAAGGGATGTTTCCCTGCCTGAGACCACCATAAGGACTTACAGAAGACCCCTTAGATATATTGGTAATGGGAATAGAGTATCACAGCGTCCAATCCTTGCTTTCTTTGCTGGGAACATGCATGGCAGGGTCCGTCCCATTCTTCTTAAGCACTGGCTTGACAAAGATGAAGACATGAGAATTTATGGGCCTCTTCCCAGCAGAGTCTCACGAAAGATGAATTATGTTCAACACATGAAATCTAGTAAATATTGTATATGCCCTATGGGCTTTGAAGTAAACAGCCCCAGGATTGTTGAGGCCATTTATTATGAGTGTGTACCAGTAATCATTGCGGATAATTTTGCCCTTCCTTTTAGTGAAGTATTAGATTGGAGTGCTTTCTCTGTGGTCGTTGCAGAGAAGGATATCCCAAAACTGAAGGAAATTCTACTGGCAATCCCGCTTAGAAGGTACCTGACAATGCAAATCAATGTGAAGATGGTACAGAAGCATTTTCTTTGGAACCCGAGGCCAATCAGATTTGACTTGTTCCACATGATACTCCATTCGATTTGGTTTAGCAGGGTTAACCATATTCCAATCCCACAGTCCTAGTGATTCTTTTGGTTCTTCTTCAATGAAAAGAATCATAAGCTGGGTGAACCATGTCAGATGGATGAGCCAAATAGAGAGCAAAATTGCAGGCGACTATTTGTCTCAAGTATAAACTAAGAAGCTTGCTGTTGAAGTTTAGAGGGACGTGATATTAGTGACCGTAAGGCAGGTGAACATATTTAAATCAAGTGCTTTGTCTGAAATATAAACATGATGGAGGAATGGTGATGCAGATGGCAATCATGATTCAGGTACATTTCAATCATCATTTTTTCTCATGATCTTTTGTGTGTGCTATACTACTATTAGCTACAATCCCGCTTACCTTGAAATGAATTGTGCAATGATTCTGCTATTGTTAAACTGCTTGTCTCTTATTTGTTTCAATTGCTCGTTGAGCACCAAAGTACAACCTCGCATGGTTGTGTAGAAGCATGTGGCTATCATTTCATATAAGATGTAAGCATAATTGTAACTTCATTTCTGTTGGTCACAAACTGCTTCTTTTGCCGCTAATTAACATGTGATTCAAAATTTCAGCAAGAACTGTCAAGAAGCTGCTAGCAAGATTAGATTTGATTAATAGATCAATCTCCTCAATGAATTAGCTTTCTAATTGCATTAGCTGATGTTTGGTTATTCAAAACGACAGTGAATAATATATCTACCTTCTGTGTCCTGAACTTCAAATTTGAGCTGTAAAATTTTGAGGCTTTTTTCTGTGGCAGAGAAGATAACAGAGCAACTTAACAAAATAATTTAAGTTCTTATATGACAGGGGCTCATCGAGTAATCTGCCCGGTACTAGGTACATATACATATTACTTGTATTCATTTTATGTAGCATATGAAAAAATCCACAGAAAGGGGGGGGGGAACAGAAGAATGTGTTCATACATGCTTTTGCGTTTTCGGGATTTTTACGGCAAAAGTAACAAACGTTGTATCTGATTTTCTGATTTGAGATTTATTAGCAGTGGGATACAGAACCCTGGCAGAGAAATCATAAAATCTTTGGGGCTGGAACTCGTAAAATAAGGCATTTTTCATTGAGAAGTTTTTTAAGACAAAACCAGACTTCTATTTGTTAGATTTTATCATGTTGACCCATGCATTAGTAGCTTGCTTACTTTAATACTGATTCTAGGCCTTGTCTCAATCCCTTTTCTATCCCCACATTTTTCATTTTGAGGGGACAACATTACTTTTTTACCTTTTCAATCCTTCACCTAAACTCTGCAAGTTGGTCTGCTGTTCATTAGTTGATTGCTTTGTTGATGGTTGGACATTACTTATTGAATTCATGAACACCATACATTTTTTAGATCATCCAGACTTCAGACACTGAAGACTGAAGTTCTTTTTTCTCTTCACCTTTTCTATAAAATGCCATATTTGATGAGATTATCATGGTTCCCTTAGCTTTAAGGTGAGTTATCTAGGAGAAATTAAAATAGGCATAATCTTGCAGGTATTGCAGGACAGCAGGAGCAACTACATGATTGAAAATACTGCACCGTTGCCTTGCGTGGCGAACAAACCAAATGCAGTCATATAAACCAGACTTCCAGCATACATATAGTAGCAAATTTTATTTCAACTATAAATGTTTAAATTGATTATTGTTTACTTAAGTTTCTATTTTTTGAAGCGTGACACATCTTTCATGTTCTACATCATGTTCGCCTCTTCACAGTGAGCATGGATCATCCTCGAGTCCTAGGAACTTGTTCACCCACTCCAAATGGTTGGAACCTTCTGTGGGGAAGCTGAAGAACTCGTCCACATTGAAGTTAATCTCCGAGTTCCTTACTTCTTTGGCGCCGTCCTCAACGGACAAGGCAATGTGCTCCCAGGAGTTCCTGGACATCGTCTCGTCTGCACCTGAAGTTAAAGGTGCTTTATCCTCACTCATCTTTTTGCTCAAATGAGAATTCCAATAGTTCTTGATTTCGTTGTCGGTTCGTCCTGGAATCCTTCCCGCAATCAAAGCCCACCTAAAACAATCAAAGGAAGTAACACATTCCTCAAATCCCTACTATATGTTTGTATACACACACATACATATATATCCGCCATTTCTTGAAATCTCTTGTGATTCAAAATCGTGGTGTAAGCTGCATACTCCTGTTCTGGTCATGGAATAGATGAAAAAAATCCAAAATTGGATTTTTGTTCAAGAATGAAATCTTATTAAAACTGTCCATATCGAGTTCATCCTTCGAAGCCCTATCACATCCCGGATCTAGTAAAATAGGATGAATTGAGATGGTATTTTACTATTTTACGTACTGATTTTGAATATAGCTTAAACAAAGTTGTTTGTTGAACGAGTTAGTACCTGTTCCCTAATAATTTATGAAGCCTAACGATCAGGTCTTCTTCCTCATCAGTAATGTTGCCTCTCTTGATGTTTGGTCTTAGATAATTCAGCCATCTCAACCTGCAGCTCTTCCCACATCGATTCAAGCCTGAAGAAACAGGAAAATCAAACCAGCTTGAACTCCAATAACAAGCAACAAGTGGTTCGTCATTATCAATTTAGCTCATAATAGCTAGGATAGGCCTCACACTGACCTGATTTCAATGCAATAGCCTTCCATCTCTTTGCACCATGAATTTCAATGCAGTGAGCCAGTTTATGATCCTCCTCGGCCGTCCATGCTCCTTTTGTCTTCACTCTTTTCTGAGGTCGATCATTTGTCAAAGACATTAGAGAGAGAGACATTAGAGAGAGAGGTTAGAAGTTAGAAGCAGAGTGCATGGGACTATGTTATAAGTTCCTGGAGAGTGGGGAGAGTATAAATTGAGAATATGGGTAGATAGTCAGTCGCATTGTTTGACTTGTATGAGGGGTTTGAGAGGTTAGTGAGGAAATATGTACTATGTATCTACCCTTCTACACACAGTCGGAGTTGAGTAGATAAAAGACAACTCCCCAACTACCACTTCGAGTGGCTGTGTGTAAGAATGGATAGTAGAATAATCATGTCTGCTATATGATTGGTCAGTTCAAGGATTGATCAATAAAGGTGGGCCTATTGATTGAGTCTCACTGGAGTAGTGACCAAACAATGCGAATTCCTGAGTAATAGCTTAACAGGCTAGAGGGAAAGCATCTTAACCAAACACTTTTCGCGGCCCATTAAGCCTAGGGTCTGGATTGATTTAAATTTGAACAAATAAATTGGACAATAACATAATTCGGATTAGGATTCGAATAAGTAAATCTGACAAGATTTAGTTGTTTGAACCCTGATCCGATTTTAAATTGGAAAAAAATTTAGTTTTTGGACCTAAATTTTGAACATATAACATATATCCAAACTTGATTAAATCCGAGTCAAACAAATTCAATCATTCCGACATGAGAGAGTTTTGCCCTCCCTATAATTAAGCCCATTGGGCGATGCCAAGAGATTTTCTACCTTGTTTGGACGATGTGGCATAAAAGACAAAATTATCAAAGATCGTTAAAAAAAAATCTTTAAAAACTGCCATAAAAAACATGTATATAATTTATGATCCTTCCAAATATGAAGACAATATTGTTTCTCATACTTACAAGCCCATTGCAACTGCAAACCAGTTGCATTATTGCATATATGATGTATTATTAAGCCATGGAAAAATAAGAAAAGCTAATCAACCATAAATCTCTACTAGTTTAGATTATACAGAACCAAACAGCATCGGCCTGCATTTCACTATTTCAGAGCCTTGCATTACGTAGTTGGTTGTTCAGCATCGGCCGGATATATTCACGGTAGCCATCAGGTACAACAGAGTCATTCAGAGGATCCTTCCATGCTTCCTCGTAAAGTTTAGGATAAACAGTTCCATCATATCGCCCAAGAACAGAGCCAAGGTAGGGATCAGTGTGATTAAATGCATCGACAAGTGCAATTGCATTTGGACGGACCTAAGAAACCATCAAATTGAAAGAAAAATCGGATGACGGTGGCTTTACGAAAACAAGCATGAGGATTATTAGAACAAATCTCTTGAGACAAACCTGGGAATATATTGATCTAAGCTGATCATTTGCAAGCGAACCTTGCTTGGAAGTAATGGAACCAGTAGATAGAAAATCACCCTGATGTTTGTGAAGAAGATTCAAAGCATAAATATTGCACAGCATCTCCAAAAGTTCTTTCACTCCCTTCCCTGGTATGTCCTGTTGCAATTTTTCGATGAATCTGCAACAAAATTAAGATCCTTAGAATGGTTAACCAAGAAAATAGGGAACAAATAAAAAAACAAAAACAAAACATTTCAGCCATTTCTCTGAAAAAGCATAGCCATTGACCACTGATTTGTTCGTTGAAATTTTTACTTTTCAAATTCAGATATATGTAATGGTGATAACTTCATAGGTCTTAATGCCCCTTTCTGGACTACAGTTTCTCGATGGTCGGTGCTTGTTCAATAAATTTCTCTTACACTCTGAAAAGAAAAGAAGAAAAAACTAAAAAAAAAAAATGTGGAGTGGTAAAAAAGCAGCTAGCCATCTGGAAAGTCACATTGGCCCAATGGCTCATAGGAGGAAACATAGCTGCTTACAGGATTTTGTATTGTATCATAGTTATGCACAGGATGTGCACAATAAGAGATGCACATGGATTGTTAAAGCCTTAAAAGGACTTAAAATAGTTTCAACAGTAAAGAAAAAGTATACAGAGCTTACTTGGAAACAACGATTAATTGGCAATGAGCGACCGAAACCTCAACCAAATTAGGTGAGAGTTCTGTAAAACCTGAAAAAAAGAAAGAGTTAAATCTATCAATAACCGTTGACCAAGGTAAGTAGTAACATACGAATAAAATAAAATAAAATGAACATGCGCAAGATAGGATCAGTGACAAGTCTATTTTTAGACCAAATTGAATAGCAAAACAGACCCAACTTTGGCACCAAAACATGCAGTAACAGACCAACAAAATTTACAACAGATGGAAGGTTTACAAAAGGAGCAAGTACTTAGATTGTATTTGCAGACAAAATCGAATACCAATAGAGATCCCTGAAGTGGACTCCACGAAATTTTGTCTATTAATTCATGTAGCTGACTCCAAATAATTGGGTAAGACTTAACTAATGATTACTCGACTGCCAGTCTGTATTTACCTCATCAAAACAAGAAATAATAATGACCGGAAAATGAGCCGAATAAAGCTAACAATTAATTGCTAAAACATCCTCAAAATTTCCTCATAATATGTCAAAACCACGATACAAATATATGGAACTGCAAATATATCAGGTTAGCAAGGCGTGACATACCCTCTTCTGGATTTGCAAACCGTGCAAGTTTTTGTGCAACGGCAACAGACATCCTGGCAGCCCTTGCTTCAAATGCCTCCAGTATTGTGTTAAGATTTAACCAATCCTCGGCTGCAAGATATTTAAAGATATAGATATATTATCAATAAAATATATATATTCAATTGTCCATGTGTTCTTTCCTCATGGTATGGGTGCTTGGATAAGGTAGCAACCCAACCATTAGGGACCAACTGTTACTAAATCACTAACATGTACATGCATAAGTATTTCCTCAAATTAATGCCTCCGGTGTGTTGAATTAGGTCGTGATCTTTCCTTAGATTCTTCAGAAACCAGCAAGACCCAATAGGAAGTTAGCAAGCATTGATATTTTTAAAGTTAACGTTTTAGTGGATATAGTGTCTTTCATCCAAAAACAATAGACACAAGATTGCTGGAGGAGCCATGAAAGAGTAAATTAAATCGTTGGGGAAGAAAGACAAAAGTAAAAACATCAAGTGATAAAACGTAGTACCCTTCTGAACGCTGCAGTGACATTTCATCAAGTGTTCTACCCGTCCCATATAAGCTGTTGTCCCAACCGGCTTCTTTTCAGACCCCAACTGGGAAACAGTCTTCATGAGAAACCTCGCCACCTACAATATTATTCAGTTTCATAACAGCATTAGTTCAAAACAATTAACTGGTGGTTGCTGTGGCCTCCCAAGTCAATCTGGTATTAAGAACAGAATGAATCAATCAACCCCCTGCACATGCACAGGCATCATGCAAAAGAACGACAAAAAACCTCCACCAAATATGCAGCCGTTAATTCATAATTACAATCCATATCTTCTACTATTAAACAGGTGCACTGCCCAAAGCCATTATATGCAAGCCCGGAAACTGCACGTTAGATGAAGTCAGACATTCAATTTATCCTTAAAAAGGAGAATTAGGAAGTCTCATAAACGGAATGCTTTTGTAGTCATTTACTATCGTGTTGTCTGGCAATTCATCACCATAGGCATAACCATCAAAGGAGATGTCACAGCCTTCACAAAAAAAATGACAGAAGTGAAATTTACAAAGAGAACTTCTGATTTCTTTTCTTTCCTGGTGAAACCAACAAATTCTTCCAAGATTTGCATTCATGCAACTTTCTATAGTTTAGGATAGAGTGTAAGAGCTGGAGCAATTTTCAGTCATCCATAATCAATTTTATCTAATTATATCTGAACTGAAGACTTTCCACTACGATGACTCAACATCATAGTATGACGAGGCCAGAGTTATACACATACTGAACTGAAACTCAGCCAAAAGTAAACTGAGCTCAAATGACTCAATTTTAAAAATCAGAGCCCATAGGATCAAAAGAAGTCATCATTGAATTAGATCACCTAGATGACATTATCAAAACGTGAAGATGCAAATTTGCATGAAAAAGCAGCACAGTGAAAATATTACATTAGCCCAGACTTGCTTTCAAATATCATTTTAAGGAATTGCAGGGAAGAGTTTAAAAGTTCTCCATTAGCATGTAAGGACTAATTGTCTATTATCCCAATCAGGCACATACTTCATTGGCATTCTGCACTAACACAAGGGAAGATTTGGCTCAGGGCCAAAGGGGACCATCTGTAGAGCACAATGATTTTATCCAATGGTTCATAATTACATTTTTTATGTAGTAGAAAGAGCAATAAGTGAGAATGGCTATCATATAAATGAACTAAACAAATGAAAGGTATTAGATTTAGGGAAAAAATGAAAGGAATGATGGCTTTTCATGATCACAAACCTGTAAAAGCAGCACAACATTGTCTCCTTCGTACGTACAGGTTGGAACATAAACTGCAAACAACTCAGGAAGCCCACTGCTACACAGGTAACCATGGCCACCACATAATTTTCGACATTCTTCAATTGCATCCTGAAGCTCAAACGAAATGTAGTCAAGAAAGCACCATAAAAGAAACAGATGTTGAATTAAGTTGTCAAAGAATTTTTCTTAAAATAACACTAAATTAAATGCAAACAAATGTACAATAAAATGCACGGCATTGGCATAAATCATTCAGCTTGGCATGAAGCTTAAACAATCATGTTCACAAGAGTGTAATAGCTAATAAAATACAATTGTCAAAACATTTCTGTAACAGAACATCCCTAAATTCATAATTATAACCCAATATTGATGATAAGTTGAGAAGAAAAATGCATCCTTTTGACAATGACAATAATAACTTTTAGCAAAATGGTTTAGTAAATATTCTTAGGGTAGGATTCTACATGAGATGAAGTTCAAAGAATAGTAGACCATAACAGATTTAAGTTAATCAAGCATGTGCATTGTTTGAACACAATTTGTGCTCACCACCATTCCAATCAAACTTAGCTTGGTGATAATTACATTTTTCAGAGCACACGAGAGAGAGAAAGAGATTCAAATCAAAAGTGAGGAAATTAATTTATTTATTGAGACAGAGACACATACAGCAGTGAAAGAAGTAGTCAATGACTTCAAACCCGCTGTACACGCATGAGCCTCGGGCAATGTTGAGAAATCATTGGCTTGCAGTCTTTGATTCACATCCGTATATAGCCATTTCAACCACTCACCAACAAACCTGAAAGCGTAGGCAGCAGCCAGCAAAGGGAATAGTCTATTCTGCTGAGTTTTGTAGTCAATCACCTATTACAAAATAGATTGAACATAAAAAAATTAGATGCGCTTTCCTAGGAAAAAACACACCTAGAGGAAAAAATAACCAAGTATTCTGAAAATCAACCAGCAACAAGAGCAAAAAAAATATTAACATGACTTTCTCAAAACTAATCTTTTAATTTGTAATTTACATCTTCGTTAGTTATCAACTTTATTGGAAGTTGCACAGAAGCATTAAAACAAATTCTATTGAGAAAACAAATGCCAGTGAAAGTTCACGAACCTTCTTCATACATGTGAGGTATTGCATATGCACAAAAAAAGAGCCCAATTAGCAAGAATTGAGGAATTACAATACCCACTGAAAAAAGGGTTTTCATAACTCATTTAGTGGTCCAACCCTTCAACAACGCAGTCATCCAGAACATGTGATTCTCCTAGTGTTCGAACTTCAAACTCAGCAGACATCACCATTCACCAACTCATTCATAAAGATGCAAATCCCATCATAATGCATGTCCAATAGTAGCCGACAAAGAAACTGCCAATAGCTCTTTTAACATAAGATATACGAATCATAAAATTGGAAATGACAGCGGTATCATCTCCAAATTGCAATATGATCTTAAGATTCACTAAAACCTTCCCAAGCACCATCATCCAGCTTTGAGCATCCAAACATGAGAAAACACTTTCAATGAAATACGACATGTTTGATTGCCATGAATGTTTAATTAACAAGGAACTTGGATATTATGCAGAAAAAATATAATGTAGAAGAATCCTATGCCAACTATTTCAAGAACTGGTTTTCCATACCTGGGTCTCAACACCACCATTCTGTGGACCAAATTGTCTACGAACAGCACTGTATCTTGTAGCAATGCAAACAGCACGGGACAGAGCACTGGATGCACCAGATACAATTGTTTGACGCACAAACACCATGGTACCATAGATCAGCTGACGCGGGACACTGGATCGCACACATTTTCCTTCCCTTGTCACCTGCATAACCCTGGGAAGTTATTGAAAAATAGACATCAGGTTTAGCTGACATATTGCTCCATGAAAATTGAGGATGATGATTGGAGTAAGATTTAGCAATGAAATAGAAGGCAGCATTCTACAAAAAAATTTCTCTGATGGTACTAGTGTTATGCAAGATGGAGGTTCTGGTCACAAAGTAAAGAATCGAAGAGCTTTAAACACTTATTAACTATCAATCAAGTCTAATCCAAGAGAAGCCGTCAATACAATATCTATTCAGCAACTTTGCCAAAAGCAGTTACTCAAGCTAGGGTAGGGTCATTTCAAAGTTAGCACTCCCTCCCCCTTTGTTTGGCTCCCGCCTACCCCTCAATATTGAGATGCCCACCACAAAATTTCCACCTTCCATAACCAAGGAGTGAAAATTTAACAGCTTTCCAAAACTATCCATAGACTTAAAATCATTGGTATACTGGTAATTTGGTAAAAATACCGCATATAATGCAATAATCATGGCCCCAAAAATTTTAGAGTTACAATGATGAGAAGAACTTCTTAAGGCAGGGGACCAGGTGCTAAGATATAGTCCCTTATATAGAGAGAGAGTGACAGAGAATGAGAGGGAGTGAGAGAGAGGGGGGGGGGGGATAACAAACCGCATCATCATTTGATCCCTTGGGATGCGAACATGATCAAATCTTAAAACGCCATTGTCCATAGTGTTATAAGCCCCATTTCCAAATTTCATGCCAATATCACCAATCGTTATGCCCGGAAGAGGCAAGTGATCATCCAAGCTCCGGAGCTGGACAATGAAACCTGAAGTGGTGTTTTTAGTAATTAAAACTAGATTAACCATTATCCATCAAGATAAACAAACAACTCCCATGCACAGGCAGGATGTACGCAGACCTTACTCCCACATAATATGTGGAGAGCTTGTGTCCAGAATTAAACTTGTGACCCTAGGTTGCACCCTTGCAACTTACCACTGGATCACATGCTCGCCTGTAACCATTATCCATCAAGGAGTTTGAAAAAGGAAATTTGAAATTACCATGAACCCCATGTTCTTGACCATCAGTTATAAGGCGCGCATAGACAATAGCATGTGTGGAAACTTTACCCAGACCACCAGGCCACCACTATTGACAAGTAACAGAGAAGAAAAAAATGACACTTTTATGAGAGTATTATATGAAGGGAGCATGAGAGAATGACAATATAGAAGCAAATGCAGTTAACAGAGAATATGAGTTATCCTGTTGGAGAATCTGGATGTAGCATGTAGTATATGGTATAGCATGAGCAAAGGCCTTTGCCAAGAAATCAAGAATTACTAAATGATATGCTAGTAAGCTGAGGTTAATGTTGCTGTTATCAGGTAAACACCAGTTGATTCGTTTGCTTACTTTAGATGAAGTCAAGGTGGGACTATGAATGATGAATTCATCAGTTTGGGGATCAAAAGTTGCAGTGGTTTCAAGCCCTTGAACATTGGAGCCATGACCAAGCTCAGTTTGTGCATAGCAACCAATTATTTGCATCGTATTTGCCAACGGCAACCATTTCTGCTGCTGTTCCTCCGTACCTTGCCCCTTGATAGCTGGCACAAACATTCCCTATCATAAAATTACAAATTTTATAAGTTCAGGTCCGCACATCAACAATAATTTCTTGGCAAATTTTTACTTTTGCGGCAATAAAAAAGTTCAAAGATATAATAATTTCTCCACACTTGTCAGCTGTCAGCATTCTTTTGTTGAAATGAACAACCTATTCAAAATTAAAAGCTCGTAAACAAGCTTACCCAATGAAGATCAGTAAAATTAGGTTCATCAATGTACGATCTCAACTTAGCAGCCTCCTCATCTGTAATAACAGAAATGGCAGTCACATAAGAAAGATATATTAGTAACTCAATCTTACACTATAAAACCATTACAAAGCTCTAAAGGTAGTAGTAGAAATATGACTTTAGAATCCAGTTTAATGCCAACCAGTAAGACGAAGCTCAAGGATCCTTTTCCAAGCATGAGCTGCTTTTCTAAGGGTGTTATTAAACAATTCCTTCCTGCCTAGAGTAGCTCTGTTATCTTTCTTAAATGCCTGAAGAAAAACCATAGTAGAAACAAGTGAAAAACCACCCAGAAAACTAAAATATCAAAAAAGAAAGCAGCAAAGAATGCGGATTCAAGTGCTCTACATTAAAAAAAAAAAAAAAAAAAAAACACACATTGCTACTACCAGTACACACAAACATGAAAATTTATCACATCTACTCCTTGCAGCAATATATGGAAAAGGTAACTTTATAATTGAAAAACTTGCAACTTTAGTACTTGGTCAATGAATCACCGCGAAGGAGCCCAAAATGTTTATATTCCATTTATAATAAATTCATTGATTGATAAAACTAACTACAAGTTATACTGTTACACTACTGTTTGGCAGACCATTGTGAGTAGCATATATACTCACCCGCCAAACACCAATTTGGTGACCACCGTTTCAAAACAATTTTAGTAGCATTTCTAGCTATTTGGAATGCTGTACTCGGTGCTGCAGGACATGAGCCCCAGCACATCAACGTCAGCAAGATCAATCTCGAGGCGGCCGAAGTCGACGAGGGACATGTCTTTGATCTTATACTCTCGGCCACCGCCAGTCTTCTCGACGAGCGAAGCCATTTGTGATGAGTAGATCAAAGATTCAGATTCAGAAGAATGGAGAGGGGGATTGTTTGAGCGAATGTGTTGGGGGAGGGTGAGGATTTGCTTCGATCTGTAACCATTGAAAAGTTTCAGATTTTCTTGCCGAGATTTGACATCTGATTTAACAGTTAGGGCCCTAGGAGTGATGGTTTTGGCTCAGACAAGATCGCCTCTTGTGTTTAAGAAATATTTTTATATATTTGAATCTTAAATCGGTTTTTGGATTTCGAATGTATTTATTTTCGGATAAGTAAATCGAATAATAATTTAATCTGAATTGACATCCGGATAAGTAAATTGTTTAATATTTATGTCTGGGACTATTTTAAACTCAATAAATTTTTTGTGTTTGGACATGAATTTCGGATATATAACTTATGTCTAAATTTTGTTTAATTTGAATTGAACAAATCGATCATTCAGACCGAACATAGTTTTGTCACCTTAACTACAATTTCAATTTATACTATTTAAGTAGAGAATATTGATTTAGTTACATATTAAAATTTCAATACCAATATATATGCTAGCATGTTAATAAAAGGGGTCTTGACGAATGTCTTAATGGTAATACCGCATATCACAACATGTCATATGTGATGAAAAGCATATTTATGTCATTTATTTAATGTCCTAAGGACACTGAATAATATTTCCCTAATAAAATATAGGTATTGATAACATACACCTGATGACACTTGTTAAAAATTGATTACAACATATCACAAAATATCACACCTAATGAAGACTCTCTTACCTAATTTTTGAAACTTGAAATATATATGTTTTTCAAATTACAATACATCTTTTTCATTTTCATCATTATCTAGGGAACACTCATTATCATTTTATCATTCTCCATGAAAGATACAACGTGAAGAACTTAATTCATCATGATTTAGTCCACTTTCTAGTTTCTAGGTTTGCCTCGGAAACCAAAGGGTTATAAACAGCTTTATGGTAAATCAAAATCAAACGTTATGAATTTGAAGGCGCATTTTCTCAACCACCATTTTTTTCAACGAGGAAACTCATTGAAACCCAACCCATCATACATTCGTACTAAACCCCAATGATAAATTTACGGATCACATATAATGCTCACAAACTAAATTGGTCGATTACGAAATGAGCTTATGGCCCAATGGGGAAATAACACCAAATCACGTCAAGCGTGAGAGCTAGAATTTGCGATCTCTTGCGCAATTGCGCTAAAAATTTCAAAGAGCTAATTTCACCATCTGCATTTTCTCAACCACAATAACACCACACAACCAAACAGAAACATAGAGAGAGAGAGAATCAATCACAATAACACCACACAACCAAACAGAAACATAGAGGGAGAGAGAATCAATCACCGGGTCGCTGGCAACGAGACAAGCCATACGATCGGAGACGTCGAAGGCATGGCGTGAGCCAGCCCAAACGATCTTCATCTCCTCCACATCGAATTGCGCCTTGTTCCTCTCATGCGCCAGGTGATCCACACCGCCCTCCATTGTCCAACGAATCGAACCCCAAATTGGCTTTTCAAATTAAGTCAGTCTGGTACGTATCTGTGTTTGCTTGTCTGTGTACTTATAGTGGATCTCTTCACCCAATCAGGACAAATGGAACAGAAAGGAAGTAATTGTCCTGACGAGACAAGCTTTGACACGTGTAGCTGCCAATTCTGTAACGCAGTGATTCACTTTCGACCCTACTGTTTTAGTGTTTTTCATGTTCAAGCCCAAGTCCAAGCCCAAACCCCCCACATGTTCGGGTTCAAGCTCAAGCCCAACTTATAAAAGTTTTGTCTCATATAACTTTTAGTTCAATTATGATATAGATTTACTAGAATGATTTCTGTAATTTCACATGATCTACACCATTGAATGAGTGTATTGGGTGTGATGTTGTCAAATTAAATGTATGGTTGCATTAGATGGTGGAGATCATATGAAATTACTTGAATAATTCCGACCCCTTATCTACAACAACTAGTATCTCAATTATCTCATTATAGCAATATCGCTGGCATGTACTAAGTTTATGATCCAACTTCTCCCAATGGGAGACATTCCAATACCATAGCATGAACCGAAAAGCAGAATATCGCTGGCATGTAATAAGTTTCTGATCCAACTTCTCCTAATGGGAGGCATTCCGATACCATAGCATGAACCGAAAAGCAAACTCTTCCTCTCGAAAACGAGTTAGCATAGACCACTTGCTTCAAAGCTCAAGGTTCTTCTATAGAAAATAGATAGAAAGATCGGCTGTTTCACTCTCAGCGAGTCGGGATACATTTGCGGTCATCACATCTGAGATCCCAACTGTTGAGATGTTTATCATTTACCATTGTTGTAGTTTAATAACTTAGTTGAACTTCAACCTACTAATTCTTCAAATATACACCAATTGTAGTAATGATACACCTGACAATTAAACTAACCAATACTGTTGCAACCAAATCAATTTACTCTCAATTTGATTGCACCTGCAGCCAGAAACCACTTTCATTTCAAAGAATGATAGGCCACAGTCTCAAATATGGTAGATGCAGTTTGCATAAGGAAACTTGCCTTCTATCTCAGCTGGAGTAGAAAAGGAGAACAAAGGGCAGAGGAAAGTGTAATTATACGCAAACAAAGAGAGCATTTGAACAAGCATTTTAGGAAAATTGTAATTACAACTTCTGCAAGCTCGTTTCCATCAGGATATATATTGCAATAAGGCCACCATTTGCCAAGGATGGTGGAAATTCTCGAAAAAATGACACAGGTAACATTTACATATCACAGATACAAATGAAAGAATCAACGCTCTAGTTATGGTGCTTTTGCGCATCTGACAAGAACAAATCATTCCCCTAACTCTAAACATTAGAACAACTGTAATTCAATAACTTCATTAACTGGTTAGTTAGATAAATTATCTGTGCGTCAACAAAAACAATGCACCCAAGAGGCAGCAAGTCTACCTGTCAACGCCAGTAAGAACCACCACTTTTCCTGGTATGTGTGATATTAGGACAACCTGTAACCTTGGCCAAGTTGGAACTTACACACAAAAGTCAAGTCCTCGATTAAACATGATGTTTAATCTTTCTATGGAGGAGATAATTGAGACTGATGACTGCTTGCAACCACCATAGATACCATTGCCTTACACAGCAATGTCTTCAATAGCGATGCTTAGATCACCAGTCTTGCACAGTGGAATAGTAGAAATAAAAGCGTCCAAACCCCTTAACCTTGGACATCAGAAGGGAACTCATTGAATTAGAATTCATCATGACCAAATACAAAGGTCATGCTGCGGTCGAGCTATTAGTGGAATCAATGAAGTTACTCAGGAAGTCTTCTTTAGATCCTTAGGCTTCTGCTAGGATCATGATACCGTCACACTATGAGTTGAACATACATCAAACTTTCTCATCAGCTCTATATTCTCAGCAACTGTTGAGCCAGCAGTTCCAACAAAACCAAGTGAAGCACAACTGCATATGGCTTCCTCGATATACAGAAGTACGTCAGGAAGTCTCCGAGATGCACAAACCTTCTTTTTCTTGTCAACAGTATCAAGAGTCCTTCGAGAAGATTGAGACCTCAAGCCATGTCCTCCAGCTGCAATTTTTCTGGCTATTTGAATTACAAACTCATCATTTTCTTTCAACGAATACAACTTGAAATTATCTGAATCTCTTGCCAAATCACCCAAGTAACCACCAGTCCAATTACCCTCAGGAAGATCGGTCATCACAAAAATACGAATAGGTAGAGAACCCCTTTGCCTTAAGGGTTCTAACTTTTGATTTAAGTTTAGAAAAGTAGTCTTCCAGTGGTTCTTGAACTGCCCATCTAACAACCTAAGCTGAGCACAAAGGAAAGGAACCTTTATGGTCTCTAATGCAAATTTCTTCCCTGCATTTACAACTTCAGGGACAAATGGAAGAAATTTAAGGTTCTCAATCAAAGACTGTACCAATGCATCCCTTCGAGCTTCATGGATATCAATAAATAGTTCCGAGCCTTTGTAAGGGGCTGTGAAAAGACTTCCAAATGCCAAAACTGCAGCTGATTCAGCTACAGAACCAGGTCCAAGGGTCCTAAACACATCTCGTCGTTTCCTAACATATTTGATGTGTTTTTTCAACTTGAGTTTTTCATCAGGTTGAAATGAATCTAGTACTGCATCCCCTTCATCATTTTGGTATGTCCAGACAGTAGTTCTGCAATCTTCATCCAAAGCATACAAGCAATTGTCTATGTTACCGTAGAAGCCGGAAAGTATATTCCCACACTGTTTTAAGCTTTCAATCAAAGAAGACTGGGAATCAAATTCATTTAAGCAAACAAAATCAACATCCACACCACACCACATGGAAGCAAAAACTCTGAAATCCAAGGTTCTAATAGTGGAGGCAGATAATAAAGATGAAATATCAATTATGTCAGCAATGGAGATGTACCTGCAATAAAGGGTAAAAAAACACATATAAAGTTCACAAGAAACCCTAAAATCCATAAAATTCCACAGCATAAACATGAAACAGAGTAAGAACAAAGTCCCAAACAACGAACTTAATCTAAAAAACTGGGCAGCCTTACTCTACAAAATAGGATTCCTAAATTTCTTCTCTCAAATTATTCTCACCAAGCAATCACGGAAGAAAATTATGACAATAGACAACCAGAATTCTATGACAAAAAAAAAGATCGAAAGGGAATACGAAAAATTATAGGGAGACATACAAAGAGACCAGACCCACAAACCTCCCAGTCCATAGAAGCTCAATCATGTGATCCCAAGCCGAAAGGCGAATCTCTTTAGGACCCAACACCCTAAACTTAGGGCAACTACCAAGAGCAACAGCATGATGATCAAGAATCGGTGGAACAATCAATGTCCGGTTCAATATACCCGCAATCAACAGAGCATTCTTGAACTCCGAGAGCTGGTTATTAAATCCACTGTGCGGAGCATACCACATGAATTTCTCGCCCGCAGTTGAGATATGGGCTGGGCATTGTGGCTGTCGATTGTCGGTTAATCGGATTGAAAAGAGAGATTTGGGGATTTGACTGTATGATACGATGAAGAAGAGGAGGAAAGACGAGATTGAGACGAGTATGACAGAAGATCTGCGATGGTAGGGTTTTCTCTTGGTTCTGTTGAGATTAAAAAGGTTTTTCATGGTTTTGAGTTTGCATCTGTTTCTTCCTCCCTGTGAACTTCAGAAGTGGGAATGCTTCTTTTTCCTCTACGAGACTATGATGATATATTTGGGCTTGATGCTTTTGACTGGTGTGGGCCTAATAGGCCTTGGCCAACGTAATCTTTGGGCCTAGTAGCGTCACTAAGTGACCTTATGGATCCGTTTGGGAGTGTTTTATATTTTGACCAATCAATGTGAGATGAGGTAAGATTAGAAAATTGTGGTGATATGACGTGAGTGAGTTGTGCTCACAAAAAATGATTGGCGGATCAATAAAATAGTTCTTTCTTTGACGAATTTCTTGGTGGGCTTGATGATGTTGCGGCAGTTCTTTCACCGCAACTCCTCCACATTAGAGATGCTTGAAGGAAGGGTGTCGATGTATTTTGAACATATATGTGATGAAGAAGAGAAGGATTTGACAAAACGAGGGAGATTTGAAGAAGAGAAGAGATTACCTGGGATGGCAGGGATGCACTCTCTAGTCTTTACAGACGGAGATGGTGAGGATGGACGAACGAGAGGTGTTTGCGATCTAGTTGAGGACATGATAATAATTACCTACAATAGATGAGGATAATCGTGTAAAAAGCCCCATATTTTATTTTCAAAACAGAGTTTCGTAAAACGTCACTTGACATGAAAGCAACTTCTTGCTACTTTCACACTTGCCGCTAATTGGTGGAGTTTATCCGTAGGATTTGAACCCTACACCTGGGACAAAAATACTTGAATGGTTAACCAGCTAAGCTCATCACCAGCATGTCTGGTGACCTTATATGCGTGCACCATGTGTGTCAGAAAAATATTTTTCAAATGTGCATTAGGTAGAGACTTATATGGCTGAAATGTTAAGAATTCAAATAATTTATAATAAGTTCATACAGCCCTAAAAGCTAACTGAAACAAACAAAATACCCTAAAATAAGACAACCTTATTAAAGCTGATTCCACAAACAAATAAATGACTTCTAACCAAGACTCTGCACATGCTACATGCTAGTCCCTCATATAAACAGTACCCTGTGGAGCTCACAAGAACTGACCTAAGTTGTATTCTTAATCTCAGCAGAAGCAGCCTTTCAAACTGCATGGATTGGGCTGCCGCTTGAATTCATGCCTGAAGTATTTGAGGCCGGATTAGCATGGAAAGCTGACTGCCTAGATGACCCTTCATGCAATTTTAGTGATAAAGCGGACGATCCAGAATTACCGATAGACTCGCCTAGACTAAGTTTCGACATGCCAATCAGTTCATCAACATTAATTGGGCTCTTGGAGTGGACTGCTGTTGGCTTCAGCACCTCATGTGGCACTGTCTTAGGTGGCTCTGCACTGAAACCTGGCCAAAATGGAACTGAATATGGGAAGAATGGGGAGAAATAAGTAGGATATATCACTGGGTAAGTAGGTTGTGAGCCTTCTGGTTTTGGAATAGCAGGTTCCTCGTCATTGTCATTGGAATTGGTAGAATGCATCGACTCACAATTGTCATCCAAAGGAGGGGGAGGAGGGGGAGCAGCAGCAGCAACTGGAGGCAAAGGGTTTTCATTTTGTCCTTCAGCCAGGGGATGGCTGACTGAGTAAAAGTCCTGAGACTCCATCGGAGTATCGAGTGACTGCAAATTGTGACGGAAAGAAAGGACAAGGATCAGTAACTGACAATCAAAACCAATAATGGATAAAAAAAACCCTTCACAACATAGTTATAGATCTTAAAGTGAGGCAAGAAAGTTAACCAGGATACTGCCCAAATTGACAGTATATGACCATTAAAGTGAACCAATGTCATTAGAGAAAATACATGGAAAGATAGGCATGTTCACATCATATGAACTGCAGTGCCAGTAATTCATTTCAATTAACAGGAGGAAAGCTTCTGCAGCATGCCAAATGCATGAGATGCAGCCAGAGAGAGAGAGAGAGAGGAGTGGGTTCACGAATGGTATATATCTATACAAGTACCGAATGCACAAAGGGTCTGGGTGCTTACTTCATCTGCCACAATATCAAACAGGCTAGAACGCCTTTTCCTCCTAGACACGTTTGTTTGCCTGATGAAATATTTCTGAGCATGGCTGGCCACTTGAGTTGGTGTTCTTGACATGACATAACTGCGTGCAATTCCACGCCAATCGCCTTTCCCAAGCTTCTGCAGCCCGAGTAGAAACATCCTGTGCTCATCTTCAGTCCATGGAGTACCTGCACAACATGTTATAGCCCATAAAGCAAGGGAACTACAAGCAATGGAGAATTACCGCTTAGCATTCGTTAAATTGACCAACTCCTGATTATAAATCTCAATTGCAAGTTTGCAACACCTAGTCAGTGATGACATAGTAACATTGTCTATCAGCTATCCTTCTCATGTACATAATATTGTTTCTTTTTTCCCACTTCTTGTGGGATGACAAAACCCTGAGAACAAATTATTTTAGATAATTTGAGGACTGCTTTGGGTGCCATAACTTTTCACACACCATCAAATGAAAGGTGCTTCGAGGACTGCATTCAAACCTGCTGATAATATTTGTCTACCAGCTACTTGTTTGTTTTCAGAGTGAAACAAACATTAAGCATATTTTTCCAGCCTCAAATCAACAGTAATTAACCTCAGATAAGCAATTAACAACAACAACCCACCACAATTCCTCTATGACCAATTATAAGCAATTATATTCATCTCATCACCTAATTAATTTAACTTTAAAAACAAAAAAGAAAATCTTTTTTTTTCCCGAAACAAGGGAACCCCTACGGCTACGCAAACACAACTACACCTCAGATACTTGAAACAGTCCCTAAACCCCAAGTACCAGTGAAATGGAAATCTTTTTTCTTAATGTTAAAAGAGCTGTTCTTAGGGCACCAACTACCAAAGGAGTGCAACCCATAAGGCACATACACACAGCCTTCCTTACATATATATCCCGAGAGAACAAAAGGCCTAAGCTCACGATCAACATATGGTGATGTTTGGTTAGTAAAAGCAACGATTAGTTTAATAGACTCCTTCAATAAACTATACCAGTTTCAATTTCAAATCCAATCCCATACCATATTTCAAGGAAAACAATCTGTAATCATTGCTCAAAACTGAGAAGGCCGAGTTTCCAAATAATATTCAACGCGAATCATGCAGATTCAGATGTGAATAAAATGATTGATCATATAAACAATCAAAGCTCTCTCAAATTCAAACCAAACACCACAAATGACAAATACACCAGAAACAAATCACCGAACCGAACCTTTTTTTCTTTCACGGCTCGTTGAAGACCCGGGAACGAAATCCTCAGAAGTATATCCATCAGCAGTGGAGCCGTGATCAGGGGTGTTACTGGGAGAGTTGGATCCATTAGCAAGCGACCCGGTATAATGGCTGAGATTTCCCATGCTAGCACTCTTCCGAATCGACCCGTCGGTGAGTCGGACACCGAAGAGCTTGACTCCACGGTTCGGGCATGTCCGCGAGTTATGCCCGTTATGGCCGCAATGGGAGCACCGCCGCGTCATATCAACGGAATCAGATCAAATTCGGATTCTCCTCTCAGATACCTATAAAGTTCCAAACTTTAAACGACCCAGATCAAGTGACCCAAATGGGTCTTCGCCGGTCTCTGCACTGCTCCTCAATTTCCTCAGATGTATACGCGAGCGAGAAGAAGAGAGAGAGGATCAAACGGTATAAATTCCAAAACCCTTAAAATTAGGTTTTATGATAATGAGAATATATTTCTTGTTTTTGTTTGTAATTTAAGCAAATATTAATTTTGATTTCTAGCCGTTGATTTTGTCCAGATCATCGTGATTTGTCATAATTTATATACAAAAAGGAATGGTTAGACCGGTCAAATCTGACTTGGGGCCCACCCGCCTACCGTCTAAAAGGCTTTATTTTAATTTAAAGATGCCTTTTATCTATCTATGGATAATATTTTTTTTTATATATTTGAAATAATATAAAAAAAGATTTTAAGTTAACAATGTTATGTTATAGAAAGTAAGAAATTACCAAAAAGGGGTGGCTCAATTGATAATTGGTTAGGTTAAACATATGTATATTCAATATTTGATTCTAACCATAAATATATTTATTTGTGGTATTTCAAAAAAAAAAGGTAAGAAATTGAAAAAATTCTATATTATGCTTAATTTGCTAAACAATATTTCCAATTTTTAAGTAAGAGATTGAAAAAAGTATAGATTATGTTTAATTTCCTAAATAACATTTCGGATTTTGTCAACACCACCCATCATTATCAATTCTTCATCCCAAAATCTCATCTACGTTTGCAGTTGATTCCAAACCCGAATAAAGAAGTAGGGTTGCGATAGGTCGAAAATCAACGTAAAACTTTGTCAAATTTATGAACATAAGTTTAAATGAGAATATCGTTGGAGCATTCTCTACTTACGATGTATTTAATAAAATAATCTTGGTCTAAATCCACATGTATTACAGGGACCGTCCACGTGGACACATCACATATTATATAATTGCTTACAAGATACCTTATCGTACGAACAATAAAGAAGCTTAAAAAAAGCTTATCCATCTTATCTAATCCCACACATTTTTTATCTTTGGTCCCAGAATTTTTAATCCATTACTATGCGGTCCCCGGGACTTAATCCGACGGCCATGATTTCCTGATCAGAAACGAGTGAGAAATTGCTTTGTAATGGTGACCCAAGTAACATGATGCCCTTATCTCCAAAGTATTGAAGAGTCAATATACATTGTAGTATTGGAGACTGTCAGCTGCTTCGAGCCACCAATTGTGCGTATTGTAGATGATCTCAAACACCTAGTGTCACATGTAATTCTATCACCTTAATGTCATGCACACGCGCACAAAAATTTCTTAATGTCAGGCACGACGCACATGCGTACACAAAAACTAAGGAGACTGCTCAATAATGAGAGCTTTCTATTTAGTTGATAATAGAAACTGAAAAGTGAGAGTCATTTACCTGAGCGGAAGTCCCCCTTTTATACACTCTGATCGTCAATGCTCCTATGCAATTGTAACCGCTCCTTTATGATCGTGAGAGTTGAAAATGCGCATAGTTTATGATAGTATGATTTATTGATCTATCCATGCCGATCAACTCTATGACCGAGTTAATGATTACCAAGGTGACACCTGTTTAGAACAAGGTGATCCCCATAATCTTATAGAATAGACACGTGTCAATGTCTTATTGGAGGAGTATTTTGGTATTATCACAGGGTATTGCTCACTGTGGGAATCAAATTGATCACAGACTATCAGTTGACAGGACCACATTATCATCCCAACACCTGTACGGCCACTATCATTGTAGACATTTATTTTGGATGGTCCTGATTCATCTGAATGCAGTCATTCTGAAAGACACTAGTGATTTGCAAACTCTAATTGCCAACAGTGAAAATCCCATTTTCAAGTATTATCCCAAATGACTTTTTTTGGGTACATTGAAGCAAATAAAAACAACTTCTGTTTTGACAATATTGTTTTGTAATAAATCATGCATCTCTCACAAGGAAGAGTATGTTTATGGATACACAACAATTTTTGATACCAATGTGAATGCTTAACTTACCAGCACTTCAGCAGATGTTACCTATCAATGCTTCAGTGTAGCAATTAATAGTACCGCAGTTGAGATTCAAAAGCAGCAGCAACTTTCATTTCTCATGAAGAACCATATACAGCAGCAATGCATCTATGCTTCTCCTTGCCCTCAGTAGGAACCGTATGTATGCCTGATCCGCTCCGTCAGGTAGTCTCCACTACGAATAGGGGGAAATCTGCACACAGCTAATAGGAATCAATCGCCTCCATATTGAATAGAATACAAATCCAGCGGCAAAATAAAAAGTATATAATCATGAAGTAAAAAAGCACCGTAAATACATTACGAGAAAGGAAAATAAAATAATTATTTCAGAAATAACTATCGAAAATACATTCCGGCTCACTTCCCGTTGTGTGTCCTTAGACCCTTCAAGTAAATAAAGGGAACTACGAGTCTATGAACACCAAGACTAGGATGAATTTGCAGGCAACTAATCTGAAGTCCGGACTAAGCGCAATAGGAAGTTAACCCCAGATGCACAAACTAGGGTCTATCTGACTTATACACATTAAAAGAAATCATCCGAGCTCAAAAGGTTACGATATCCAAAGGGAAAAACTAGTTCCCATCCAGATGGAGCATGCAAGAGATGTACAGAGAAAAAAATGCAAAACAAACCAACTAAAAGCTTTCTCCCTCTTCCTTTGTTTTTCTTTTTGCCTGCTCAAGAGTATGGGAAGAGATCTATCTATATACCTTGGGGGGCATGATTCACTGCAACAACTTTCCAGACATTTCACCAAACAGTCTTCATTAGGATCCAAGAAAAAAGCTACCTGCAGCATTACAAATAAACAGTCAATAGTACGGTAGACATCTCTCTATGACAGAAGCTGAGACACAGCAACATTTGGATATTTCTACAAAGGGGATAATTTCAGCGTCTTCTTGAAATAACATTTCAACACATTGATGCAAGACATTGGAAGGACCTTCAGCTCATTTGCAATACGAATCTAACAAGTCCATTAGTTGCAACCTCATCATTGCTATAGATTTCATTATCATTTGTGAATTAGATACTTGTTCCATAAGAAAGATATTTAATTATTTAAATTTTAAACGATGCTCCATCAACTAAACTGCAACATTTTAAATTGTCAGCAAACTTTTCATGTCTCAGCTATCAGTGAACAGGGCATTTCATCTGAGAAGCAGGGTTTATGTACGACCAAAACAGCTTAAGTCCATATTATTCACTTCTTTCATCATTAGACTTTAGCTTTCATATAACAATTTACTTCTGCAGGGTTGCTTCAGTTCAATGGTTGTCATAACTCATAATGATCTACTCTGCAAATCCACCCAATTAAGCCACATAGTGTCTCTTTAATAACACTATCTTATTAGACATTTTTACAAGCATAAATATCCAACCAGCAGCAATTACAAATTAAGTGGTGAAAATTGCACCGTTTTAAACTATAATTCAGAACTACTGAAAACATAATTATATCCCAAAAAAATAAAAGCCAAAATAGTCATCAGGTAAGTAAATCAAGTTACCGAGTACCGTTCTTGTCCGACTGACATCACTCTGTGAAATGTCGAACTGCAAAATAAATGGCACGCATCGCACAGAAAAAAATAATTTAAATATCAAGAAAACCTCGGCACAGAAGTGTGTAATATATATGTTCATGTATTGATGTCATTAGAACACGCAGCAAACAACTTTTTTTTTAAACAACTCCCGTGCACAAGGTTCCCGCAGTGGCCGGAGTCAGATACGCAGAATGTAAACAACAAAGATAACCTTTTTTTTTAAAAAAAAAAAGCAGCAGCAGCGAGAAAAACTCTTGTACCGGAATAAACAATTAGTCCATCTTTCCATCATGTCCCCAATGTTAACAATGAAGGCCCTGCAGATTCAAATTCAGAAGCTTTAGGTGAAATACAGCATCATTTTGTTAATTCTTGATAATAGTTACAGAATAACATTATTAACTACCAACAGCACATTCAGATCCTCCACATATTACAGGCTTCATCGACAATCCAAATTATTCGCCAACTTGATTAGGAAAAAAAGTTGCACAAAAATTAATCGTCATATTCTGTCTGGCATCCACAGGAATATTAGACTCCTCATAAAATTGACTCGCTATTGAAGCCATTTCAAGGGGGAAAAAAGAAGGTTAAGAAACAAGCTAGAATTTCAATTAGGAATTATAGACTTAATCTTACCCATTTTTATTTGGCACCTCCTCCCATATCCATGGATGCTTGGTCTTGTCCCTACAAACCTGTGAAATTACATAAATAAGATAGGCCTGATGAAAGCAATCAAGCAACTTAAAAGTTCCCGAAATCTACTGAAAGTTGGAGACATACCTGAAGCCCTGGGACACCATCAGTTGCCAGAAGGGTAATCATTCCATAATCTGAGTGCGCAGAAGCTCCATATGTTTCTTCGTCAGAAGATGCCACATTGCCTGAAATTGATATTTCAAAGCTTGCTTCAAACAAGATGGAAGGGTTTCATGGAAGGATAAAGCCTCAATTTTGCGATGTTGTCTATTAGATCAACTTGTATACTTTTTATCATATGATTTGACCAGGATAAAAAGAGAGACTCCAGTTTAAGTCCTAGAAATATAAGCTCCTATGTTCAGTTCAGAATATTGCCCTGAAAAGAAGTTTTTTCCATATTATGAAACAATACCGGATAATTAGCTTCTTGATGCCGCTGCATCAGGAGAGTATTATGAACTCACGACTGCTTCATTAAAACATTTGAATGGTTTGAAGATTTGAAATATAATAATGCGCCATTGAATAACAAATACAACTTAACAAGTTAGCGTAGGGTCATTTTCATTTTTTACTACAAGAAAGCAAGGTGTTGCCTAATGTTAAATATAGTCTACAAACGCCACAAAAAGGCACTTAGAATTAAACTGCTTAAAGTTTGTATAGAGAAATAAAAAAGTGCAATGTCAGATCATGCCATAAAAATGATGCAACCTGAATACATGGACTGATGAACATATAAAAGAATGCCACAAATTTTGAAACCAAAGCCACCAAACAACCACCCCCTCCCAAAAAAATACCAACATTACCCTCAAACACAAAGGAGAAGCGGCAATCATGAGGCATTATTAAGATAGAGATCACGTTTGACAGGGCTATGCAATAAAGGTGATTAACAATAAGCAGCAAAAATGACTTGCTGTACCTGGATAGTGTAATAAGCGAAGGAAAGCTGCTGGTGCATCCAAAGCTCCTAGTGTCTCAAAATAGTCTTCATCCAAGTTCAAAGCCAAAGCAATTAAGGAGATCAATTTTTTTCCAGAAGACCTGAGGTAGAAGATTACCATCTAGATACACTTCAGAATCCAGAATTTTAAAACACGCAGAAGAACACACATCAGAATGCGAAGAATCGTAATCCATTAAAAGATAAGCTGATAGAGTCGTGCCCATACACGCTCATCACCCAAGGCCCAACCGACACCCACCCATATGGGCCGGCTGTACCCAAGGCCCCAGCCCAGCCCACCATGGACCTTCTGTCCGCAGACAGGCCCTTCCATGGCGGACTACACTAGAAAACCTTGGGTTATGAGGAAGGCCCATACCTCCCCCCTATAAACAACACCATCATGCCCACATCTTTCGATGTGGTATTTCTATCATAAGCCTTCAGGGAATTCTTCATCCTACCACAGAGTGGAACGCTCTGATCCTACTGAAGAGGATGCTCTTGCCCTACTGCAGAGCCACACTCTCTGCACTCCCCACCATAATATAATCAAGACATAACCTACCACAGCTTCCTTAACATATTACATTCCATTAAAGTAGGCATACACTAACTCAACTTGACCTTAAGCTATGTGCATGCATGCTGGCAGTAGTATGGTTTTGAGGTACACATGAAAGAATAATTAGGCAAACGAAATAAACTGCAATAATCAGCTTTTAAACTTAGGTGCAAACCATAAAGCACAATTTTGATTTCAAAACAAAGGAGCACTCGGTATGATCCATCATTTGAACTCAGTAAACTATGACAAATTGATACACAGACGATATTAAAACTTACATCACTTTCTCATAATACAACTCCATCGTGGATCTCCAAGAAGGCAGAACTTCTGAAAATTTCCTAACCAGAATAGTAACCAAAACAATGTCACAATCAAACTACTGCCCTATTTGATACGCGTATTCACAAGAAGAGTGAAATAAAAAAGATAATAGATGCAAGTGGACTGCAATTCAAATGTTTACATCGAACAAAAGATACTAAGTTACTAACACAAACCTTGCGAAGGCCACTGGTTTAAGTTTCTTGTCTCCCCTTCTAGCGGACCGACATAGAAACTCTCTTTTGAATCCCCTGTTTTTACAATCAGTGTATTCAATATAAAGGCTTTCATGATGATCATGTCTTCTCAATATATACAATATTCAACCAGTTTCATCAACATACACACAAACACACAAAACGATAAAACAAAAATAAAAAAGAGGAATAAACAGAACCTTTGGAACTCGAAGAGGGGTTTAGGTTCTCATCATAGAGTGCCGAGTAACCCCTGTGTTCTCTGCGAGCCAATTTGGTCTTTTCTTCCAAGGGGAGTGAGAAGAATTTCCTGCTCTCACCAAAAACCCTTCCAAACAATTCTACCTCCACCCCATGGTTTACCAGGTAAAAGAAACCATACTCCACGCATGCCTGAAACAATCTTTCTACTATTGACTAAATTTGTACAATCACTGTATCAATGTACGATAATACAAAATTGAAGCACCAGAGTTACAGTGATGCGAAAAATGGCAATTCTAGGGTTTACTGAACAAGGGCTACTTTCAAATAAAACAGTGAAATGATCAAAAGATAATCAAAGGCCATAAACAGATAGAAGAATACGAACCCGACGAATTGAATTGGCGGTGGAGATGCGGTCAGGGGAGGACAAGTCTATGACTGGGAGCTCCAGTTTATGAGTCTCCGCCATCTCTCTTGTCAACCCGGCTGATATGGTGGCGGTTCTCTTGGTGTTTTTTGCTCCACTGCATATAAAGGATCGACTCGCGGCGGAAATTATTTTAAATTACTCTCTTACTATTTTTCCTCTTATTTTGTAATTTCATCGTTTATTCATTATGCAAATGTTAAATCTAAAATATTACGCATATATATAAGCGATGACTCGGTTGACAATTGATTAGGTTAGACATAGGTGGGATCAATGTTCGATAACAACTGCAATCATATTTCTCTTTGATATTTCAAAAAATATATATATATATATTCTAAATATTTTATAATTATTTTCTCGACTTAAGCATTTCCAGGGGCGGAGGCACCCACAGTCAAGGGTGGGCAGTCGCCCTCTTAAATTTTTTTATATAATTATAATAGTTCATATATTTTTAGAAAAAAAATTATTAGTAGACTTTGCCCCCCTTAAATATTGAGAAAAAAAAATTACAATTAGTTTCATATGTGTTGAACCCAACTCCATAGACCAAGTTTAAACATTAATAACAAGCCAAATGCTCGAATGAGGTTATTATACAATATTATCAAAACATAAAAACTATAAAAAAGCAATTGTAAATGTTTATCAAATTTATGAATACAGTTTTTACTTTTATCTTACTCTTATTATAGTGATATATATAGAACCAACAAAAAATTTGCAGGGGCAACACCCTCGCACTAAGTTCCGCCCCCTTATGTCCAATGCTGGATCCGCCCCTAGGTAGTTTAGAGGTTTCAAAATTTAGTTTGAATTTTTCGTTGCTCTTTTTATTTGTTCTTTTCCTTTTTTTTTCTTTTTTTTTTGTTTATCTTTATATTATTTGGAAAAAAAAATCAATAAAAACACAAGAATGGAAAAAAAATTCGTAACCGATCAATCACCCATTATAATATGTCTTTGGATAGTTGAGTGAGCGTAAGTCTCAGCCTATTAGAAACAACCCGAATCACATTGACGACATGTAAGACTGGATCGAAACTCATGTGAGTAGGGATTCTAAAGTGAGACAAGCTCATGAAATCAGGATTCCCTAAAAAAATATCTAAATTGATTGATTCAAACTTCCAACCTCGAACATCGCACTCCCAAAATCGAAAGACATAACCAATGAGGCTATCCCATGTCGCTACAAGAACAAACTCTCATTAAGCCTCTCAGGTGTCGACTATAAATTAAAACATTATTATGAACTTGTCAATCTGTATATGGTTTTCTATGAGCTAACTGGCCAATTAATTTACAAATTTGACAGCTTGACATGGTCAGACAACGTTGCTTATATTATGACTGAGTTGAAGCACCATATCATTAATGGTTTTCTAGACAACAAGACCCACCAAAAAATGTGCTTACAAATTTTAATATAATAAGAGGAATATTAGAATTTTCAATTTTTACCAAAGAGCCACAAGAAAATTACTGTGGACCATCCTAGGCCTATAAATGCTAGACACGTCGATGTACACAACATATATACTAGGGTAGAAAAAAATCAGTTTCGAATCCAACAACATCACGCCTTTATGAAATATTTACATTTACAGATCCTAACTCTGATTGTATTTCGAACATACTTAATTGATCAAATTCAAATTTGTTTAAATTCAGACAAGTAAACCTGACAATAACCTAATTCGGGTTAGGATCCGGATAAGTAATTCATACAAAATTTCTATGTTTGGATTTGAATCCGTTTTTAAACCGGACAAAAAAATTTTTGTCCAGGCATCTAATTTATTTTCAAACTTATTTTAATCTGGATCGAATAAATTCGGTCATACGGATCGGACAGAACCCTAATATTTAGCTATTTACCTTATATCCATCGTAGGATTTCATATTCGGTGGGTCCATAGAGATCAGACGGTGCACATACCGTGCAATACAAATTGCACTATAGGATTCTTTGTATAAGAGTAGTGCCCAGTCGTACAGACCTTTGTATATACTCGTCTCCCCTTCTCCTGCAGCACCAAAAACGATCACACTCTCTTCTTCGTTCTCTCTCTCGGTCGAGAATTTCTCTCACTAAACGGCCCTACATGGTACAGCTATAGATACGTATATATATAGTCAGAGATATATATATACACACGAACGGAGGAATATATAGTGCTTGCAATGGAGGAGACGGCGCCGATGAAGTCACAGCCTCTGCATAACTTCTCCCTCTCCTTGTTGAAATGGAGCACCAACAACACCACCAACCACCGCCGTTCTCATCCCGAACCCGGACAGCAGAATCGGGAGAAGTCAGACTCAATCCGTCCTCTCCGGGTCGGATCCCGCTCGGCCCGTCCTCACCACCGCTTCGCCTCCTGCTCTTCCTCCATCGGTCCGAAAACGAAGCCGGCGAGACATGCTTCATCTCCGGAGTCGGGAACCGCGCAGAAAGAAGTCGGGCTTCCTCACAACAACAACAACGATACCGAAGCCGAGGAAGAAGAGCGGGAGGAGCAAGAAGGCAAAGATGAACAAGTGGAAGACGGAGGGGAGACTGCGCAGAGGCCATGGAATTTGAGGCCGAGGAAGGTTATTTCGACGCGGGTGTTCATGAATGAGAACGAAAGGACTTACAATGGAAATGGTAATAGCAAGGAATTTCCGGCACAGGGGAATCAGCAGCCGAAATCGATGAGACTCAGGGGAATGGCGGCGTCAGCAACGGAAACGGCGGCGCAGGAGGTTTTCGGAGGAGGGAACGGAGGGGAGAAGAGGAGGTTTTGGATAGCACTGTCGAAAGACGAGATCGAGGAGGATATCTTCGTGATGACGGGGAACAGGCCGTCCCGCAGGCCCAAGAAGCGGCCGAAGAACGTGCAGAAGCAGCTTGATGTGAGGATTCCGTTTGTTGATATTGTTTTTGCTATATTCGTTTTTGGTGTGGCTGTTGATGATCTTTATACTTTTTCTGTTTTGTCTTTGCTTCTGTCAATCTGCCATGGTTGATGTTGTAGGTGGTATTTCCGGGGATGTGGTTAGTTGGGGCTTCCGCTGATGCCTATCGAGTTGCGGAAGCGCCAGTGAAGGTCTGCGCCTTTTCATCTTTTTTCACTGTCAATATATTTTCACTTTTCAATGGGAAAGATCCTCGGTTGCTGAAATGTTATTGTTGCTTCCTTTGCAGAGATAAATAGCTTGCACATGCTAAGTTCCTGATGTAAAGTCTCTGGTCTGTCACTCTAACTTCATAACTGTGGGCGTTGAATTTGTTTGATTTGCTTTAGAATTTTTTGGCCTAACATCGTGCGAGGACTTAGTTTTGTAATCTGCTGTTGCAGAGGTAGATATGGGTTACAGCAAATTATGGACATTTGGAAGCCCTTCGAGGTTGGAAAGTTTGCACCTGCTTTGTCTAGACTTCAATTGGAGGTATACATAGAGGAATTTTGTAAAGGGGAAGAAAAGAAGTTTGGTTTCTTTATGCTTGGTTGTAGTCCAATTGAGGGTATGATACAGTGTAGCATAGATTTAATTTACATGTTATTTAGTAGTTCTAAGCCTAAGATGTAAAACATGGACCAGAAATTGGCTGAATAGAGATTTTTATGGCTTTTGTCTCGGTTTTGTTTGGGTGATTTCTATTTTTTGATCACCTTATGTTTGACAGGCTCCCTACACTGTGGGGGAGCAGAATAAGAAATGTGTAGTTAGTTTTACAAAGTCTAATTCAATACAGGATTTGATATCAAGGCATTGCGTGCTTCCTTGCTCTGGAAGAACTCCTATTATTTTGTTTCAGCTCTGTCGAGATGAACCCCTTATAAGGTTGAAAATTTATTCTCGACAGCTTCATTTTCTCTATCTATATTTTCATTCTATTTTCTATGGTAGCTTAACTAATATTTCTTATTTTGTCTGTAGTAGCCTCAAATTAATTTTGCGCCGCAATAAGTAAATTCGTTATCACTGGTTAAGCATATTTGGTTTGGTCAGTCTAGAGTAATTTCTGTTTTGACAATGACAGTGGACATTTTTTGTTGTGGTTCCCTTCTTTGGCTTGTCGTGGAATGCCCATTCCACTTTTGTTAGGCATATATTTTATATGTAGTATACTAGTATCTCATTAGCTTTGTGTAAACAAATCTTTTGGAGAATCTTTCAGGTACATTCTTCATGATTAGGGTTCTTTGCATATGTAAATGAAGTAGAACTATTGAGAATTGCACAAATTGATGCATGCATATGTTTTTGTTTCTCTTTTTTTTTCCCGCTATTTGCAAATCATGTTAAACTATTTTCTTTTTTTTGTAAAAGCTTCCAAAGCTTGTGAATACTAGTTCACATATCAATTTTCTGTCTGTGTGTGCAAAGAGGCTGGCAAACTCCTCGTGATCGGTATACAGAGATGAATTTATTAAAAAATGATGAGATGATTTGAACGTTTTGTTTTGAAAGTCCAGGAACTTTGCAGCTTATGCAAGGGGGGCTAGCTCATGCTGCTTGACTGCTTCCTAGGCACTTCCTGAGGCTGTGGACAGGTTTGCAATGATGCCTTCCAAGGCTTCATTGTCTCTTTGGTTCCCCAATTTTTTTCCTTGTTCCATACTGTATCAGTTGCCAAACATGTACTACTAACAGTGCTTCTGAGATGCATTGCCCAAAGGGAATTGTATCTGACTTTTGAGGAAAGCTCCTTTTTCATCCGAAAAAGGGTTGCTTGATTGATTGTGTGGGGCATATCTTGTTTGCTTAGGTTTATAAGCATCTATTATTGAGTCACCAAATGTAAATATAACCCAACGGAGATGATCGCTGTGAAGTTTTTGAAAAAGAGAAGTGTATTATGATCAATGGTCCATATATATATAGGTTTTGTCGTTCTATTTCTATCTGTCTTTTCTGTTTCTGGAGTGATTAGTGTTTACTTTTTCTCACAAAGCTCCATCTCATTTTTGATGTAGCAGTTTAGACTGTGGAAACCACTGAATAGATTCCACTAGTTGAGCGGTCCAATTTTCATATGGCTTCCATATAAACTGTCTGAGATTTGACTGGCCAATTTTTGAGAAGTTCCATGTTTTTCTTGCAATCTGGAAAGGACATGAGCTCAGCTGCCTGTCAGTACCACAGGCTTACTTGCTTGTGGAGTCTTCAACATTTTCGGATAAATGTTTAGTCTTTGTGCTGAATTGCTACATGTTCCTTTTCGTTTCTTTGATGAAGTAGCTTTCTTGTGTTTGCACTTTGCATTGCTAAGGCTATGGATCTGGGTGATTTTATGCTTTAATATGGCTCGTGTTTTGACATATAAGAAATGCAATGATCGATGTAGGTGATTGCAGCTAGATTCTTGAAATCTTATGAATCTGAATGTAGATGGGAGAACAGTGTAGAGCTTTTTTAGTCCAATGTGACGCATGATCTTGTAGTTGCTGATTTATTGTGTAACCCTTCGCTTTTGTATTGTTTGTTTCTTTGTTAATATATCTTGTAGGCTGCAGCTGCTGCTCATTCTGGGCTCTTTTTTTTTCAGGGTTTTCTCTGTTTTTTTTCTTTTTCTTTTTTCTTTTTCTAAAGGCAACCATGGTTTGGAACAAAGATGTCATGGTCATTAGGTCATGGGATGTTATTAACTTGGGCAGCACACCTAGACACATGGTTTGTCCTATGGTAAGTCAATGCCTTATTTTGAAGGTTATAGAACTCTTAAATACAAAGTTTCATTGATTCTGCTTGTCTTTAGATGTTTAACTGGTCCCTCAATGGCCTATTGAGGCCAACCTCTAAACCCCCAACTTTAGTTTTGAAATTCCACTTTTGAATGATTGCAATCATTGGGTGAATCATTATAGAGTGAAATCGTATAGGTTCGAGAGGTATTAAGTTTAATTCCCATTGATTAATATATTGGTGGCCACGTGATGGGTTTTTGATCCAATTTATGGTGTCGTTAGGTAGGAAAAGGTTGATTTATCTTGTCGTCGGGTGAGAAATTTTTATGCGTGGTCTGACAATTCGAGTTTAGACTTATATTAGATGTTTAAAAAGTAAATTTGTATAGTGTCTTCGTTACTAAAAAGAATATACACTTGAATTATAATATACAAGTACAAGGTTTACCATTTACATGGAATATTGAGAGTGCCAGAGAGTCACTCTTGTGGACTTCATTTAGAATATTTGGGCCTCATAGTTGGGCTTTTGTTGGGCCCGACTATTTAAAGTTTTAAACAGCAGCCCAAGTTGGTTGGTTCGAATATTGGGCCTATAAGTTGGGCTTTTGTGTGTGACCTGCTTTTGATTTTCTCATTGTTATAAGTTTGCATACTGAGAGTCCAGAGAGAGTGATGATGGAGACGACCAACGAGGAACCGGAGAAGGTAGACTTCGATCCGTCGGAGATAGAGTACGTGAGCTATGGAGGAGAGCATCACCTTCCACTGGTAATGAATCTGGTGGACCAAGAGCTCAGCGAGCCTTACTCCATCTTCACATACCGTTACTTCGTCTATCTCTGGCCCCAGCTCTCTTTCCTTGTAAAAACCCTTTTCTCTGTTCAATCACCCAATCTCTCTAATCTCTTCTCTTGAAAGGTTTTCGGATTGATATATATGTATGTATGTGTGTATGTATGTATATGTATGGGCTAGGCGTTTCACAGAGGGAGATGTGTGGGGACTGTGGTTTGCAAGATGGGTGAGCATCGGAGCTCTACATTCAGAGGTTACATAGCCATGTTGGTTGTAATCAAGCCTTTCAGAGGCAAAGGCATTGGTAAATTCTCTTACAAATGCAAAACTGTATGGATGGAGTAGGTTCTTTTGTGCTCTGTGGTTTAGTTTCTATGAAATTGATTTTCTTTCATGGTAAATTTTCTTACTGTTTATGGGTGCTGTGTAGGGTATATTTATGTATGTCCTGTCAGGATCATAATTCAACTTCCCTGGAAATTTTTGAGGTTATCTTTTTGGGATACCAATACCATATATAGTTTTCCTTGTGTTGAATGTGCTGAGTGACGCTTAGAAAAAGTGTTTCTTTAGTGGTATACTTGTTTTTCAGACTGTACTGTTAAGACCAACTTTGCTTAGCGATGTTTATGTATCCTGTTGCTTGAGCTTTATGTTTAATGTTTCTAAGATGTATTTGTGTCTACTACTGAATGCGCATGGTAATTTTCACATATGTGTTTCTTGAGCTATTTGTCTAACTAATGTTTGTGATATGGGTTCCAGCGAAATAACAATGATCTACTATGTTTACATTTCGTGTTTGTTTTGTTATATGTTTGGTGCTTCTAACATTGTTACTGTTTGGTACTTCTCAGTGGTTCTTACTAGTTTTGCGAGTTATGTTTATCTTTCTGATATCGGTACTGTAAGTAATGGATGTACTTAAGTAAATTAACAATAAGTCAAGTTGTTGTGGATGAATTTTGAGATGAAGTTCCTTCCTTTTGCAGCAACTGAACTTGTTACTAGATCTATTAAAGTGATGATGGAATCAGGATGTGAAGAGGTATGTGCTTTAATTTGATGGATTTGACCTTATTGTGGTTCACATCAGTTGATTCTTCATTGTTCTGTTTTCACCTTCAAATATTTCACATCTTGAGAAATATGAAGCAGCACGGAAAGATATTTTTTGGAAAGAAGGATTCATTGAGGATTTGGTTGTTTAGGATTCTCTCTTTCTTTTCCTTTTCCCTGAGACAATATATTGAAGTGCCAATAATTCTAAATCTAGAGAATTTTGATGAACATAAATTGTTTCTCAATCACACATTGGATGACCTACAAGATCATTCAAAGTATGAAATATGCCATCCTCAATTTCTTCTCTCGTGTGAAATATTAGCTATTTCTAAAGTCTGAACGATTTGCTCCTCTTGTTCAATCTATACCACTTTCCTTCACTTTGAATGGTCTAATTGTGATGTATGATTCAGAAAATTCCTATTACAGCATATAGTTTCAGTTTGACATTCTGTTACAAATAATTTCCCATCAGTTAAAACAATATTTTCGAACCTGTTTTTTGAACAGCCTATGAGGTCAGTTTCTGCTGGAAAGTGCCGCCACTCCCTCTCTTTTTTATTCTGAGTCGCTGGCACACACAACATAGGAAGTTCTGTTAGAGGAATTATTTGGAATTTGGAAATGTTAAAGCTGTCCAAAATTCAATGTTAACCTTCATTTCAACTATGATTGGGAGCAATGGAATTTGCCCAAATCGCACATTGAAATTTGAAAGTAGAACTAAACATTCACTGAATGGGCAGTCTTTGTTTCCATTTCATTCACATCACAACTGCAATATTTGTTTTACTACTTCCATATAAGAACTGAATTGTTTGGTAAGACGTTGCTGCTTAATGTTGTCAAGTTTTTTTAACCTCTCCTCATGCTAGTCAAAAAATACATTAACTCCTAACCAATCTGCTTGCATTTGGTGTGATGTGATTCTTCCCATTCTTTGATCACACCAAACCAAATATTTCCTTTTGTCAAAATCATTGTCTTTGGCTGACAATCATTACATCCTTTTGTATTACAATAAGACCGTTGGATACTGGCTCTCAATTGTTGTTTGTTTTCTTATCTGAAGGTGACACTGGAAGCAGAAGTCACAAATAAAGGTGCACTTGCACTCTATGGCCGGCTAGGTTTTATTAGGGCAAAAAGACTTTTCCATTATTACTTGAATGGAGTTGACGCTTTTCGTCTGAAGTTGTTATTTCCCCGTCAAGAACTACACTCCTCCTTGCATATGATTGCTGATCAAGATGAATGTTGTGATCATGGCGATCACTTGTCCCCTGAAGATTGTTCGGAACCCATCAAGAGCTATAGCTAGATTTTCTCAAGCTCTCTCACTTGTATGAGTCGTCAAGAAGAAAGTGACTGGAGCGAGTTACACTCTCCGGTAAATAAGCTGTTATCCTCTTATGATTCCTCATTCAGCCCCTTCAAAGTCCTTGGATTCTTCTGTCAGAATATTAAATTTTCTTGTTTTAGAATCCCAGTGAACCACCATTGGTAGCTTTGCTATGTCTTTTAAGTAGATAATTACTTAATCCAAGCTTGATAACAGTACGGGCAAAGGCTTTATAAGTATTAGGAGAAAAGCATTAGTTACTGTTGAAAGCAGATTGTAGATCTATTGTGTTTTATTTCTGTCTGTGCTCTTCAATCTTCATTTATCTCATTTTTTGTTCATTTCATTAAAATGAGTGTAACCTATTCAAATGGTGGCAAAGGGATGAAGGGAAGACAAATGTGAGAATTGAACCAGGTAGGGCTAAAGTCGAATTGGGCCGGGTACGATGAGAAACCCAATGTTTGATTGCCAAGCCCAAGTGATAGTTTTCAGGCCTCTTGGTAACAAATTGGGCTGCAAGGTTACTCTATTTCATGGGCTAACTTAGAAGCCATTTGCTCACACTTTGAATGGGCCTAATGTTATTTCTCAGAAAAACTATATATATATATATATATATGCTTGCACGTGCATGAACCTTCGTGTGCAATATGGGGTTCTTCTCCTTTAATTATTTGACCTTTTGCAGACTGAACATCTTTATAGGGTAAACGTCTTTTAATGCACGTGCCCGTGCACATGCTTCCTCTTAAGATCTTGTGATTCACTTGCTCTTCAAATATTAAAATGGTATTTGTTGACATCGTTAAAATAAAGATCTGACTGATAGTTTATAAGTCTATCTGATCATTAATTTAGTTAGACGTGTTTTAAAGTGGTGAGCTCTAAAAGATCCTGAAAATTTTGTGATGGATTAGACTTAAACTTGGGAAACGGAAAACTATCTTACGATGATAGTCAACTTTGGATAAGAGAGTCCATTGATATTTCCTGAGAGTATTTTCTGCGAGAAACTACTACATTCTTTGCTCATCAATCAAATTGGCGTCATAATATATTATAAGAATTCTTTATATACACTTTAATTAAAACTATGTTAACATAAGACTTAAAATAACTAAGAACACATAATATGATTTTCATGATTTATGTTAAATCAAGTGCATTTTTAACAATAATACCTCAAGTTTCTCTACTGATACAATAATAATAATGCAAGTAGACACCCGAGACAATAGTTGGAGTGGTAAGGATGGTGTGTATTACCCTGGTGATCAGGTTCGAATCCCCTTCGCCGTTTAAAATAATAATAAAAATAATGCAAGTAGACCACGTTCCTACCCAATTGGAATTTATTCTTCCAAGTTCATAGGTGACAATCAACTGATTGTTTAATCACACTTGGCCATTAATGTTTTCAATCAAACCCACTAATTAGCTGCCCTAATCATCATAATTAGTATTCAAAATAAATCATAATTAGATGTGGGTCTACCATAGATTTGCTATATATTTATAAAATCTTCCAAGTGGGCTCCTATTGTTGTTAAAAAGTTGTATCATCGTACCACATTGTTTGATTAACAATTATGAATGATTAATCTATCATGTGCACATTCACAAAAATTTTCTCTCACAATCCCACCAACCAAACATGATTCCCAAGCAAAATCGTCCAAGCTGTACATTCCTGCTTGAATTTCCGATTCTACCCTTCTAATATCAAGACACTTGGCAAACAGTTATATTTTTCAGGTTTGGAAGTAAAGGATGAAAATGAAAAGAAAAATAGTTTAAGTTGAAAAATAAAGAACCATTGGATCATACAACGGTTCTTGTTAACACTACAAGGCCCCTTAATCCAGTTTAATTGCATTTGATTAATTGAAAACAAGACTCTGTTTGATAGAGCTTATTTTAAACAGTTCTAGGAAGATAAAGAAGTGTCGTTAGTGTGGACAAGGCCTTGCAATAAGTTAAGTTACCATGCAATTTTTTGCAGTTTCAGTCATGGCCGTCCAGTATGTTTACTAAAGTACAAAAAAAAAATTATGCTCCACAATGATAAAGAGAGTCATCGCCATTGATTGAAACTACAAGATCACTGTAGTGGCCCTTAATTCGTCGTTAGCGTGTTTTCGAAATAAGCTTGTTGGTGGACCTTATATTAGCTAGCTTAGATGTTGTATTAGTTGTATTAGTCTGGACGTATCGATTTAGGGGTGGTAAAACTCTGTCTTATTCTGATAACCAAATTTGTCCGACCCGAATTAAATCTAGTTTGAACATAAGTTATATGTCCGAAATATGGGTCCAAACACAAATCTTTTAGCTAGTTTAATAAAACCGGATCTAGGTCCAAACACATAAATCTTGTCTGATTTACTTATTCGGACCATAACCCTGATTAGATTCTTATATGAATTTAAACCAATTTAAGTTTGGTCAATAAAATGCGTCCGAAATCTAATCTAAGTTAAGGTCTGGACATGTAAATATTTCGAAAAAACGTGATATTGTCCTACCAATAACTAAATTTTTTGCCACCCCTGTATCGGCTATTTGTTAAGCACGGAATTTGCAAAACCGGTTAATCATATGGTGACCAGCTCAGCCACGCCAATGCGTCAAACGAATATCTAAACAAAGCATGGCTTGCTTTTACCGGTGTTTTACACATTCGCACCTGGGATAGGGGGGGCTGGAATTAGTCCAGCTAATTCCACCAAATCACCACCATTCAATGCATGAATGCATTGGGTTTGACAACACAATATCTCACCATTCAATGGTGTAGATTTGGTGGAATTGGTGGAATAATTCCAGCCAATCTTTTTCCTTCGCACCTGTGGGAAATCCCGCCATCAACGGATGATAAATTTTTAATGTTCACCATCCGACGGTTAGGAAACTGTCCGTACGGGTGGTCACCGACTGTGCCGATTGGAAGGTGAGACGAAAGTGTGGGAATAAAAGTAATCAAAAGAAATGATTAGGCAAATGATTTTTCTTGGAAAATAAAAAGAACCTTTCTGGGGAAAGAAGACCGTCGACTGGATCCAGCAAGGACAATCTCGTTTTGACCTAGACTGCACGTGCTGGTACACGTGTGCTTAGCTGTATTCGTGTTGTATAGAGATTGGTGAGCAACGTAGGATTCACATGAGTGGTAATAATGTGGGGACACGTTGTCGTAACAAAGCCCAAGGTGACAACACGAGTTAAGGTTTCCGCAATAAGAGTGTGTTTGGATTGAGAGATTTGGAGGGAAAGGAATGGAAGGGAAGGGAAGGGAAATGAAAGGAAGAGAATGGAAGGGAACATACATTTCTCTCTCTTATGTTTGGATAGATGAAAAAAAAAAGGAAAGAAAAGTAGTTTAATTTACTAATTTATCCTTATTTTTTATGTTTAAGTGTTATGTCCAAGGGTAAAATAGATTTTAAACTTATAAGTAACTTAATTAGCAATCTTTTTCCCTCCAAATGTCTTCATTTTGAGAGGAAAGAATTTTGACAAAAATTTAATGAAATCTTCCTCTCAAATCCCCTTAAATCCCTCCCCTCAATTTTTTATAAACTATCCAAACAAGGTAATTGGAAGGAAACTCCATTTACTTTCTCTCCCCTCCCCTCCAAATCCTTCAATCCAAACATACTCTAAAAGTCACTGCAATGTCTCTGCAGTTTCAATTAGGAGCGTTGATAGTGCATACCAATGTGGGACCCATTCTTTTTTTTTTACTTTAGTAAATAGATTTGATAACACTGATTGAAACTGTAGAATGTTGTAGACAATCCTATTATAGGTACCCTCAACTCTTGACAACACGTTGTCCCGCTGTTGTGGCTGTAACAATGTTTTTTTTTTAAAAGACCTAGCGAGTCCAACGATATTTTTTTGTTCAAAATAAAAATCAAATTGAATATGAAAAAAAATATTATAATTTTGGATGGATAAAAAATTACAGGCATAATCAGCAAGATAATTGACAGAGAGAGAGGGAAGACTTCACATAAAACCACCTCGCAACAATCTGGGAAGATTCAAATTCAAAACAAGAGATCAAGATGAATCGTCATTTTTCAATTCAAATTTCAAATGCAAGATTAAACTAAATATGAATTTCTTATTTATACGTAGATGTTCGAATGCTAATTATGATCAACTTGGGAGAATCTATTCAAACATAGTTTAAAAAAAAAAAAAAAACAGTTTGATGTTAGCTTGAAAGGGTTGGCATAAACGTGCCACTTATTATAGATCCTATAATTACTACTATTTGTACATGCTTTAAAATAATTCAATTATTCTCTGTGGTATTTAAAAAAAAACCTTAATTATTATGAAATAATAAGTGGAATTGGTTCTCTACTTGTTGAACCTGTTCTTTGGGGGAAAAAAGTCTATTTGGTTATTGAACAATGATTAAAAAAAAACTATTGGAGGATAAGGTGATATATACATGTCCTCACATTATTGTTGGCGATAATACCAAAATATCTTCCATTAGAATTTTGACATGTGGCAAAATATGTCCATGACAACATTGACGAGGAGCCACCTTAGGAGCCGACGACCAATTGTGTAATTGAGGTACCCCTCCGATATAAAATTGAGCACGCCATCTCGGGAGCCCTAAGTGAGCAAAAAATCCAAGATAATCTAGAGTCGTGATGAAGACGAATCCAATTAAGAAAGGAATCAAAATGAAAATTCACACTCCTATAAATCCTAGCTCCTAAGAATCATGGAAGAACATATCTACTCATACCAAAGTTACAACTCTTTAGACTCATATTAATGGCAACCCACAATGCCATAAAAAGTATCTTAAATCTTAACCTTACAATTTTTATTTGCTATTTGAGAGAGATACATCCAAGCATTGAGCACTCATATATTTATTACATATTGATTTGAACGTCGAAGAGATCCCTTTGAGAATATATTCAAGCTCACAATAGCTCACATTTTCTACTATACAGATCATCAAAATCGACACTTATATTAGTCCGATCATGATAGCAAACCAGTTTTGGACGTCATCAGTTCGGTTAATTCTTATGCATGGAAAAAATAAATAAATGTCAAAATAATTGATGGGACGGAGGAGATGGGGGTTTAGAAGTCAAATTCAGTCGAGTTTGTACAAATGAGAGGGTCCCACTAAGAAGGGACCTGAAAAACACACCAACCGCACGTACGACACGACCACAAATCATTGGAACAATATTAGACACTCATTTAAAAGGATAAAACCGGTGGGCACTGTGGTCTCAATGAAGTCGAAACGACCGTTGGAGGGGTCCGATTCACGTGAGAATCACATGGCGTCATGGGATACAAGTCTCCAATGAGGCGGACAAAGAAGGGATGGACCGAAAAAGTGGGGTCCGCGATGGAATTGACTTGATTTGCTTTTGCCCCATTCTAAAATTGACTTTTTGCACATTTTCATTGACCCCCCAAAGAAATTGTCAAAATTTGAGAGAGCAAACCTTTACCTTAATTTGCTTTGTGTTAAGGTGTGAGGGAGTTTGATAAACTTAACCGCTTAGTTGATAGGTTAGTGGTGAATTTTTTATGAGCCAAATCATATGGAATCATAAGGTATTGAGTTCAATTTTCATTAGGAGTGATATTTGTGTGACCACACGCTAGACCCTATTTACCCTATCTTAGGTGGAAAATTTATTTGCAAACAGGATGACAGCCCAAAAGTTTTGGTTCATATTGTTTGTCCAAAAGACAAACTTATAATATGACGTCGTTCGCAATTATCAAAAAAGATTTGATCAAATGATTTATCCTTTTGGAATAATTTGTAGCACCGGCTTGAGTGGGCTTGACCATAAGCCAATGTAGCGTAAAACTTTGTGATGTTGGGCGAGCTATCAAGTAGCAATGAGGCTAAATTTCTTGCCTCACATCGCCCAATAGAAGATGTGAATTACATGATATAATAGATCATATTTTTTAACTGGTAATAGGTGCTTTTCAACCTTTTCTTGAGTTTAAAGTAGTATGGGCTGGTGTTGGGATGCGAAGACAAATCTATACGGGTCAATATAGACTGACCCAAAACGGGTGAGGTGTTATTAGTGTGGAGGGACGAACTATTACATCTATGCTCGGGAAGTGGTAGTGGAGAGCGTGTTCGGTTAGCAAACTCTTATCTTAATTACCTTAATCTATTTGTATTAGTCTTTAATTAACGAATAAAACGGTCTTAACCACACACGAGGGGCAACATGGTAGTTTCTCAATGAATAAGGTTGCATGAAAAGATGTCCCAGGGATGGGGCCGAGTTCACGTGCGGATCACATGGGAAATGAGCCTCGTACGAGCCGGGGGATGATGGAAGTGCGTGATAGGCAACTTGTCGGGTGGCGAAACAGGCAGAGACGAATTATTAGATACTGTTGACAAGGAACACGTGGGACAGCTATCACGCACCCCGTGGGGACGCCACAATCATCACCGGACATCTTGTCGGTCCCCATCACATTTAACGCCTCCCCCCAACCTATTAAACCCAGGGGCAGGAGACTCCAAAAATGGCAGGAATTCTCATATGGGAGAGCGAGAGCCTAAAATAAGGATTACTTTTTTTAAAAATGTGGATAAGTGAAATAAGAAGTGACGCTCAATGTCTTGGAAACGCATATTTCAAATCAATGTTGAAAAAGTAATCCAAATTTTACAGTATCATGGAAGATTTTGGAAACACGTATTCCACTTTTTAAAGGTGTGGATAAGTGAGATAAGAAGTGGGACTCAATGTTTTGGAAACACATATTCCAAATGAACGATGAAAAAGTTATCCGCATTTTACAATCACATAGAAGACTTTGGAAACACATATTCCACCATTTAAGGGTGTGGATAAGTGAGATAAGAAGTGGCGCTCAATGCAACACATATTCCAAATCAACGTTGAAAAAAAAATCCGCATTTCACAATCCAAATATATTTATAATTTTGTTTTTTTTTCTTTCAAAGGAGAGGATAAAAAAAATTGAAGGGACCAAATATTTTTCTCAAACGCACCAATGATGTCTTCCATCATTAACAAAAAGGATTTCCAACCTAATCGACAAAAAAAAAAAAACTTCTTTGTTCCTAACAATTATTATTTAATAGTCTCCTTAATTAAACAGCAACACTATTTCATACAAAAGTTTTTCTGGGTAGCCTAGGCAGGCATGAATAATTGACTTTGTTTGGCTGTTAATAGACGTTAACAATGTTTAGGTTATGATTTTGTGTCGTTTCATATGGAAAACAAAAGTAAATATGAACTTTAGTGATGGAAGGCTCTAAGTCCAGTCTATGGGGAAAAGTCTATGGTGAGATATTGGGACCAATAATGGCCATCATTGGAGTTTTACGCCAATAATTGGTGTACTTATCTTATTTGTGCATTATATGAAGAATTATGTTAGAATCCTAGCCCCTCACATCAATGATATTCTCTACTTTGAATATATCGATTTCCGTAGAATTATTGGTCTCACAATATTGTATTCTTATGGATCCGTCTCATTTAATAGTACGTAGGCTCAGAGAAAAGGTCTTATTGATGGAAAGGAAGTGAGACTTTTCTTAAAAATCACATTGTTTGAGTTTACCGAAGCGATGTGAAATTTTCTGATAGAAGTCTTGACAAATTAAAGGGTTTCTTGAAGTATTGTAGAACACTTTAACAAGTAATATACTAATATAGTCATATGCAAAAGCTACTGAAACGTATTGACCATTAAAAAATGGCCTAATAGTTCACCAGTAAATTGACCTATCTAACAGATTCTGGTATAGCACATGAAAAATATATGGTGGTAAACAATACTACCATTAGAACATAATCACATATCTTCGTCTATGTAACATATTTACTTAGTGATCGGCTGCTCGATTATATAGGAGTCTCAGTCGATCAGACTTTGGATTCGAGCTCACGTTTTCTCCTACGCAGATCACTGGAATATATGCTGATGTCATAAATTCTTATGCATGAGAAAGATAAATAAATGTAAAAATAATTGATGGGACGGGAGGAGATGGGGGTTTAGAAGTCAATTCAGTCGAGTTTTGTATAAATGAGAGGGTCCCACTAATGAGGGACCTGAAAAACACACCAACCGCACGTACGACACGACCACAAATCATTGGAACAATATTAAGCATTCATTCGAAGGATAAAACCGGTGGATACTGTGGTCTCAATGAAGTTGAAACGACCGTGGGGGGGGGGGGGGGGTCCGATTCACGTGATAATCACGTGGATACAAGTGTCGATTGGGCCGGACAAAGAAAGGATGAACCGGAAAAGTGGGGTCCGCGACGGAATTTTTGAACCTTTTCATACAATGAATGGAATGGATTTGCTTTTGGCCTTTTGCCCATAGAAAACATGAACTACGGATATCCGAGCAAGTAGTCAAAAGTGAAAAAATGCAAGAGGTTTATCTAAGTGTAGGTTCTCTTTTATACGATTTTCAAATTATGAATCCCAATGATTGTGGGAAGATTTTTGAAGCTGAATCTCTTAAAGATCTCTCGTGGATCTCCTTGCAGATCTTCTTTCTATTCGGTGACAAGGTCTTCTCGATACTCTGAGGTGTTTTGATCACGTGGGGGCTCCAAAAGTCTTACTTGTTAGGTAGTACCGAGAAGTGTCCACCAAGGTGACATATGATCCTCAACCCGATCTCCTCTCTTTCACTTGATATAACGACACATGTCAGCTTCTCATTGGAGGGATATTTTGGAATTATCGATTTAAAAATAAATAAATTTAGGCGTGAAACTTGGTAATCAATTAAGTGTATAATGATTAGCTTATTATCTTATACTTGCTTTACCATTGCAAAGGCAAGGACCCCCCACGTAATTAAGCATATGGGGTTGGGTAGGCTAGCCGACATGGACATAAGTTGCATGTGGGACCATTTGAGTGAGGAGCACCATTGGGATGGAGAGTTGGGAGGTAGAAAGGGCAACGAGAGTTTCTTTTTTAGGAAGAGTTCAAATGATTGTGAAGAATGGGGTGTCGGGGAGTGGAGAGACACAAATGGCTACGCACAATGTGGGACCCACTACAAATTATTATATTATATATATGTGTGTGTTTTGATTAGGTTTACTAGTAAAAGGATACATTTTTTTGTTTCAAATAAAAATAACAATCAAATTCAACATGAAAATGAGTGAAAATTATAAACGTTGAAATGAATCTAAAACATTTTATGTTTTTACTTGCTATAAATTTTTTTTTTTTGTTTGAGATAAAAAATATGGTTGAACTCGTAAACTAGTTGTTAAGACATATAATACCATATCGAGCAGACATAGATTTGTCAAGTATTATATACGACAAGACCTATTTTCAAACTAGCAATTAAGTCGTCTTTTTTAGGCTTAGTGATTTGGATCACGGTTCAGTTGCTGGGCTCAGATTGAACAAACTCATAAACATAATCCTACATATTCGTGAGAATCAAAATTTCAAAAAAGATAATATGATTAATTGTTCGGGGGTGTGAATTTTTTGAGTGATAATAAAAGAGGAGCCTGGGCACCCCAGGACAGCAAGTTGTGAGGGGATCTAGCGTGGGCCCCAGGCCTTCTTTGGAAGTTTTATAAATAGCAAAATAGGACAACGTGGGGGCCCGCAGGTGGTGTGAGGCACGTGCCCAGGCAAAGACATGTTGGTCCAATCGAGTTTAAGACGGAAGAAGTAGGTTCTTCTTCCCATCGCTTTCCCGCATTTTCTTGCTCCCACGTGAACTCCACTCTAATTTGTCTCCTTCTCTCTCTAACCGCTATCTCTCTCTTCCTCCTCTTGTTTTTCGTCTATTTCGCAACGGTGTTATGTTTATATTGAAATAAACTATTTTTCATTTGATGTAAATTTCAGAAGAAAATTCCAAAAATAAAACTCCGTAATTTAATCAAACAAAACGTACGAGAACGAGAACGGGAATGAAAATGGGAAACAATATTGAAATTAAAAAAAAAAAAATTGTTTTGGACTAGATATGAATGAGAATGAAAATGGTGGAAAAACAATACTTAGACGTGAAAGTAGAGTTAGATCATTTCGTGCGGAATGACAATTGGCGATTCCCCTCTGACTATTCCCAAATTGACCATTCCTCTCTATAACCATTCCCATTACGGGTGGTTAGGGCACTTGTAATGGTTTAGGGGGAAGTATCCCCAACAAAATTAATTTTGGGTCTCATCTCTATTACACAAAAAGTCAAGTCAGACACGTATTCTAATACAACCACATCAGCAAAACACGAATTTCTATACACTTTCTCTTCCCACACACTTTCTCTTTCCACCCAACCCAACAACATTTCATTCCTCCATATTATCCACAACAAAACTACATCAAAACACTAAATATCAATACATCCACATCAGCAAAACACTTCTCCCAATACAATCACATAAGCAAAACACATTTTACAATACAACCACATCAGCAAAAGACAACATCTTTGTTGACTCAATAATTGTCTCCCATTGCAAGTGTTAGGATTTGTTGCAAATTTTTTTACAACAGATCCAGTTGTAAACTCATTACAAAATTTATTTTTAATAAAAAAATTATGAACGTGTTATGCTCGAGCTTATGAATTCAAGGACATATTTTTGTCCCAAACAAAAATTAAATTAAACATGAAAAATACATGAAAAATGTGAAAGTTGAATATAAATCCAAAACATCCCATGTCTAATCTTGTTTGACTCAATTTACCATGTCATTAGACCATAGAAAGTAGGAAGAAACCCTTTTGTTTCGTAAACCCCTCGTGCAATTCATATGGGAAAAAGTATTTTTTTTTTTTTTGGGTTTTTTCAAATAGATAAATAAGATAATAGATTAATGGAGGTTGTGGGACCCGCAATGATATCAAATATTACAAAAGTTGATCTGTCTGCTTCCAATCATAACCATCCACTCTCATGATTTGATGGTTGTCTAGCTTCACTGGCTTTGATCCTAAATAACATATCCATGATAGACATATAGATTATTGGACCCCACACAAAAGAAGATCAAATGATCTCAGCTTTTGGTTTATTGGGTGGGTGTGGGATCATAACCGTTGATCTAGTTGAGGGAATGTGAGGTGTTTTTCAGGTGGGTGTATGGCCCCACACACTTTGAATGCTCAAGATTCATAAGTCTCAAGTCTTCAGTCTAACGTCTAAAGTCTAAAGTCTAAACCTAAAAACCTACTTGCATTAATTTGGGGTGGCTAGGGTTGGCAAATTTTTAGATTTAAGCAATCACCCCAACATTCCATGTGTTTTGCTATGATTAGATTATCTCAATTTTCAATTCCATTATTGGTTTATTTTTTTATTTTTTTTCATGGTAAGTTACTCCATTGATGTAGACAAATGATCCGGATTCACAATAATCATAGAGGATTGTGTGTGATCTCTTAAAATCATTATATTTGGTTTTCTTTTTTTAATTAATTGGATCTTTGAATTAATGTCAACTAACCTAATTGCCGAATAAGTGCTTAGAGAGTCAATGAATTAACCACACATTTTTTTTAAGGCCCACAGGTCACACACACGCTAAATTATGCCCGAGGGGCATGAATGTCATCACAGCGGATGGAAAACTACCCGAATCCCAAACCCCCTGGTGAGAATAGAACCCTGGATCTCAAGGTCCTGGACAGACAACCTGACCAACTAGACTATCTCCCATTCTCAATGAATTAACCACACTTAGATGATAAACTGACGGTGAATTTATATGTGACAAAAAGTATGGACTTGAATGTTCGACTTCGATTCCTATTGAAAGAAATACCACTGTGATGCTGGATTTTGGCTTAACTTTTACCTTATCGTCAGATGAAATTTTTGTGTACTCACGAACTTGACAACTTTATTTAAATCCATATTGGATGTTCAAATTATAAATTTGCATGATGTGGTTATCGGTTAAAAAAATCATCAATTAATACAAGATTAATCTTGCTCATATAGTGCATAAATCATTCACATTACTATTTGTGTCCCCATATTATAATGAATCTTCTTTTTATTGTCCCATGAATAAATGTTGAAATCATTATTTCCTACTTGTTTTCTTTATGGAGTTGGTCAAAGCTATCATTTGTGAAACAACAGGTTGCTCAGGACCTCTCTTGGCTCTGTCAAACAGTGATAGGGCAGTAAGAATAATTCAAACAGGGGTAATTTTTTCCTAAATTTACCATGGTTAAGGTAGTAAGTAGTAAAAAACAAAGAGAGAAAAACAGGACAAACAAGAGTTATTTAGGCAGGCAGTGGCCATGATTGAGTTAATTGGAGCTCCTGACACCATGTCAGCATTGCACTTACACCCATTTCTCTCTTCCTTTCTATATAATCCCCCACCCACACAACCCAAATCCAGCCACAACTTTCAACTATTTTCTCTCTCTAGAAACACTCTCCCCTTCCTTCATTCTCTCTGTCTAGAAACCAAAGGCCATACCTTTGTTCTGCTTTCTCTCTCTATTTCTTTGAAGAAATTGGAAGGAGGTCATGATGGTTGAGAAAGATGATCTGGGATTGAGTCTCAGCTTGGGATTTCCTCAAAATCAGCATTCTTTGCAGATGAATCTCAATCCTCCTCTGTTCCAATCCTCTGCTTCTTCCTCCAAATCGTCTTGGAACGAGATTTTTCGTTCATCGGGTATGGATCAGCATGCCTTTGATTGTTTCAGATCTGGGTTTCCATTTTCCTGTATTTTCCCGAGAAACAAACGCTCTTTTGAGCAAATTTTTTCCCTAAAATCTCCCCTCTTTTTCCAATCACGCCTTATTTTTCTCTCTACCTTTTCATTCAAACTTCTTTTCTTGAGAGAAATCCACACCTTCTTTTTTTTTTTTTAATTAATTTGTCTGGAACTGCAAATGCTTTTTTTTTAATCTAATCCATGCATTCACGTGCTGCAGATCGAAACTCAGTTTCGTGTCGGGTCGAGACCCGATCGTTTATCCGGGGAATAGACGTGAACCGCTTACCTTCGACCGCCGATTGTTACGAGGAAGCCGGAGTTTCGTCTCCGAACAGTACGATTTCGAGTATAAGCGGAAAGAGAAGCGAGAGAGAACCAAATGGATCGGAGGAGCACGAAATCGAGCGAGATTGTTCTCATGGAATCAGCGATGAAGAAGACGCCGAAACGTCGAGGAAGAAGCTCCGGCTGTCCAAAGATCAGTCTGCTATTCTCGAAGAGAGCTTCAAAGAACACAACACCCTCAATCCAGTAAGTTTCAAAGTTCCTCTGTTTTTTTTTTTCTCGCGAACCACACACGGTAGAGAAAATTGTTTGGATGACGTCAGGGGGTATAATAGTACTTTACTGACATTACTGTTGGTCTATATCATTACTTGGCAGAAGCAAAAATTGGCATTGGCTAAGCAGCTAGGGCTCAGACCTAGACAAGTGGAAGTCTGGTTTCAGAACAGAAGGGCAAGGTAAGATATTCACTTATTTTTTAAAGGGTATTTCGGGAATATTATTGTTGTGATGGTGGACGAGGCTTAGAAGTGTAAATGATCGGTTTCGGTGGATTTTTTTATAAGGATTTAAATGTTTGTTCGATCGATTATTTCGAGATTTCAATTATTCGGTTGGTTAATCCTTTGATTCTCACTAAATAATATTTTAAAAATAAACGACCGTTCAGTCGGTTAACCTTCTTTTCGATTTTTCGTTTAAACAAACTGGTTGTATGTGGTTAAAATTGTGCTGATCATACACTAGTAAATGATTGAAGTGCAAACCGGATAAACATTTAAATGATTGATCGATCGGTTATTTCAATTATTCAGTTGGTTAATCCTTCGGTTCATACTAAATAATATTTTTATGGTCTAGAGGTGTAAACGATCGGTTTTGGTCGTTTTTTTTGTCGATTTTTTGATGAGGATTTAAACGATTGATGGATCGGTTATTTCAATTATTCAATTGGTTAATCCTTTGGTTCTCACTAAATAATATTTTAAAAATAAGCGACCGTTTTCGATTTTCATGTAATTTCTTACCACCATTGTAGAAATCCCTATAATTTTAATCATATATGTATAGTATATTTATCAAATTCAAAAAAATTTGTGCATCACACACAAGTAAACAAAATGAATGTCTGTGATTAAAAATGCCATCTGTTTATCAAATTCAAAAAATCGTGCGGATCATACACTAATAAACAAACTGGTTGTATGTGATTAAAATTATAGGGAGGGAAACTGCAGTGACATCTGCTGCAGGGGCCTTAACCCGTTGTGATGGTTGTTGATGATGTCATGTAATTATTGGCAGGACTAAATTGAAGCAAACAGAGGTTGATTGTGAGTTCTTGAAGCGATGCTGCGAGAATCTAACGGAGGAGAACAGGCGGTTGCAGAAAGAAGTACAAGAGCTAAGAGCACTGAAACTCTCCCCACAGTTCTACATGCAGATGAAGCCTCCCACCACGCTCACCATGTGCCCTTCGTGTGAGCGAGTGGCGGTTCCACCGTCATCCGCCGGTTCACGGCCTCACCAGATCGTTACTCCCGCCCTCCATCGGGCATCCATCCCCATCGGCCCATGGGCTTCATCTGTTCCCATCCCGCATGGGCCGCACGACGCTCTTCGGCCCAGATCGTAAATAGGGTAGTGATTCGAGGCCATTTTGGTCAATAGCGATTGTTTTCCTTTTATATTGTAAGTCTATGGTCTAAGATATGGGGTTGTTACAGAGGGATATGGTGGGTCTTATTACTTGTTTTGACCCCAAATGCGTCGTCGTATTAGCTTTGACTTGTAGTGATAATTTAGTAATAGTTGTTGCTCATCTCCTGAACGAGGAGGGTCTCCAGATGTAAATGTAAATCGCAAGCTGCCTATTTATGTTGAACTCAGTTGAGGAAATCCTTGTGTTCTAATCTCTCATAATCAAATGGATTGACATGACGATTGATTTTTTTTTTGGCAACCTAGAATGACATTGGATATATGTATAAACTTGGGTTGATATATGTTCGGGTATGGCGCAGCGGAAATTACATAAAGTATATCACGACAAAGATGTTGAACCGGCAAATACTCAATCGGGACAAAGATAGAACTACTACAAACAATAACCACATAGACAACGGAAGTAAATCAAGTAGAGAGCAAAGAATGACATCGAGATTTATATGGTTCGGTTATATTATGCCTATGTTCATGAGGTTGTGAGTATTCCATTAGATGATGAAAACTGAGCCTCTTGGACAACCTCCAAGTTTGCTCAACACAAGCCTTGATCACATCTCTTGAGAATCTCACAAGAAATCACACCATTGTTCACCCAAGATTGATCTCTCCGAACTCTACTCACTCTGTTTTCCGTCTCTCTGAAACCCTAGAAGAAAGCACTCAAAACAAAGAATTTGCAATTATGAAAAACTGTCCCGATGTCAGCTTAAATATCTGTCTGGACTTGCTGTTCGGACAACTGTGAGAGGGTGTCCCGACAACGTGGGTAGGTTTTAGACCAGAGTACCCTTCCTCTAGGAAGTCTCTAGCGCCCTTCCTCAAGGAATCTTTTGCTGTCTGGACAACATCTCCACCTTGTTCGGACAACTTGTCGCAGACAACTGCACCATCACACCAATAACCTCACAACTATAATATATTTATAAACTTGGGTTGTCAAGTCTGCGTACATAGAAGTTATTTGACGACATGGTAAGTTGGTTCGCGTGGTCACAAGGGTATTGGTACCAATGAGAATCGAACTGAAGATCTTTCAAGTCGATACAATTCGGCACCAAAACGATCCACCAGATTTTTTAATTTATATAATTTGACACTAGAAAGATTCACCACTAGATTATATATTTACTCTGGTTACTGATGAATCATTTCTCAGTCTGTATTTATATTTGGTGGGGTGAGATATATATGATTCTTTGATGCATACTTAACTTGAGAGACCTGAACTGAAAGCGAGCATAATGCGACCCATACATAGACGGGCCTAACTCATTCGTCAACCAAATCTATGCTGCTTCAGGTATGGACCATGAGTTGGGCCACATCAGACTTCCACAAGCCTGCGTAAGTTAGTATTGGGCTAACTGGGCATGACTAGCTTTGTTTAATACATCTGGGCCTCAGGCAAAGTTCGAGAAGGTCAAATCTTTGATGATTCCATCATACATGATTGAGTTGCGAAAAGTTCTAGATATGTATGAAGTTTAACTGTTTGATTCTTGTAACTTGGATATGTTGCAATACACCAATCCCAAATATCTTAGATGGGCCGAAGGCCCATTTTTCCTGGCCCGAAAGAAGGAAAAAAAACCAATTCTAATACCAAACTACAAAGCAATTTGAGCTAAAAACGAAAAAAGGAGAATATATGCGTAATTAAAGTGCGAATTTAAAAGACGAATAACTTTTTACGGGTATGGATGAGATAAATGACAAGTATGACCGATTACTTTGGATTTCACATGTTCTAAATCAATAGTGAAAACATTGGTTCGCATTTTAAGTTGGCATGCAGAGGAGAATTCTTGGATGTTTATGACATTACAATAATTTAAAAGTTAATATAGAAACCAACAATGCAAAATTGCTGGTTAGTCATACTATTATCTGTATACATACATAATCTCAAATTTGGCAAGAAAAAGAAAAAGTCTTTTGATGCCAAAAGCATAACCAAGAAAAGCAAATAATACCAAACCCCAAGTTCACCATCTCCATGTATTTTACCTTGATGAGTTTTAGGGTTTTTTACTACTAATCTCTGCACTGGATCTCCTTATGGAGTTTATTCTCTGAAGCCTGATTTGCTCTCTGAATTTGGCTATGAACTCATCAGCCTTCTTGTCAACATCTGGTCCTCCATCACTAACATTGCTGCTTGAAACTCCTGCTTCTTCTTCATTGTTTGAGCTTCTTGTATTACCTGAAACATGACTACTTGCTTCATTTTCATCGTTATCACTCTCCGATTCTCCGTCGGACTCCATGATCACCTTGTCATCAAACCCTTCTTTCTCTTCCTCTGCATATCCCCGGAAGCTGTGATTGACATCTCCAAGGCTTTCGTCGAATTCCTTTGATCTATCCTCCGCGTTGCCATTGATTTTATCTTCGATGTCTCGGATGGTTCTAACAGACCTTCTTGGCTTCATTCCCGCTCCTGAATCTTCTCTGCTCATCAACTTAGGCTCGCTTGTAGTGTTTGGTTTCAAAGAAGATGATCTGCGAATTGCTGGAGGTGGAGGTGGTGGTGGCGGAGGCGGGGGAGAAGAGACATGAAAGCTTTTCTTCCTCACTAAATCCTCTGCATTCTTAGCTTGTGATTCCAATGATAACGAAGCTGAAGGAGACAACTTTTTTGGGGACATCTTTGGTGAAGAAGATGAAGAGTTGGGTCGAGAAAGACGAGATGATTGACGCTTTAGAGACCTGGATTCAACCCTATTGAGTTCATGTTCTTCCATTGATGGATTAGTACTATCAACTTCTTCTTTCATTTCCATCCTCCCCGACCTTGATCGCCATGGAATCGGTGAAGGAAGCACAACATTCTCCTCCAAATTCCCATGATCTAATCCTTCTAATACCCCAATTTTGGGTTTGCTTGTGCTGCTAGAAAACCTTTTAGAACCCGAATTCGAACTCGACCTACTAGGAGACTTAGAGATTGCACTACTTTCTTTGCTAGATTCAACAAAACCCGGATCGAAAACCGGAGTTTTCAAGCTTCTAACTGGCAGAAGCAATGGCTTCTCCCCAATTCTTGAACTTGAACCTCTCTGTTCTCCAAGAACAGAGTGGTCTTGAGCTACAACAACAGAGGATTCATTTCTATAATACTTACTACTCCAAGTTTGGATCTTGTTCTCATCGGACCCAGATGTTGTTTCCCCCTCATCATCAAAAACAGATGATACTTGAAGAAATCTAGACACCATTGAATGTGCATTATCAAACTTTGCGTAATTATGATTGTTCTGTTCCTTCTCTGTCTCATCATATCGGTGGCTGAATAGCCCGTAAGAGACGGCTATACCGACAAAAATAAGGTGGAGAAGCTCCCAACCTCTAGTGTGGAGAGTTTGGTTGAGGAATTCAGGAGCTTGAGAAGAAAAAAGTGGTAGTATAACAAAGAAAACTAGGACCAGTAGGGCTTTGTAGAGAAAATGAGAGTAGAACTTACTTGGGTTTGCTTGGTTTGGTAGTTGCTGTTTGGTGTAATATTTTGCATCAGCCATTGAAGAAGAAAGAAAGAAAGAAGAAGAAGAGAGGGAGGCAATGTTGTTGAGTTGGTTTTGTGTTATAAGAGAACAAGAAGAGGAGAGGACTTAATGGTGAAGGAAAACTGGAAAAAGTGTAGAGAGAGAGAGTAAAGTTTTGGGAAGGTGAGGAGATTTGAAGGATTGCTCTGCTTTTGGCTGTTCTCTTCAAGTGATAACGGTATCTTGTTTGGCCTTTCTGTAGTCTTAGGTACAAGCCTTTCTTCACACCCTCAATTCAATTCTCTAGTTATGTGAACAATACAATATAAGACAAAAATTATAGTCAGAAATCCACACCTCCATACATGCTAACAATATTGTTTGCTTTGGATAATCCGGTTTCCGTGGATACATTGAGCCCGCACGACTTTGTTGTTCATTAACACAACTATTATAGGCCGAACCCAATTCATTGAGCAAACCTAGCTACTATGGGTCAAAACTCAACTCATTAGACTAGGAAAATGTCTTATTGTTTAGTAAGGGGTGTGCTTGGCTTTATAAACCACTCACCCGATCGATGTGAGATTCTCAACAAATACAATTAGCACACTTATGGATTTCAATGTTTTTTGTTCCTGTTATTCCAAATATGAGACGGACGCACACCGTTTTCATATGGATCATGTGGGGCTCATGGTTTCACATGAATCATGTGTATCCAACTCTGCACTTGAGATACATGAGACAAAAAAAACACTAGAATCCTGAACATTTGTCAAAGGCTAGCCATCTTAAGACATGTTGAGTTATTCGAAATCTGTGATGTTAACGAAGTTATCAATGGCAGAGAATATGTGGAGGGGATGATGAAGAATAGGAGAGAGAGCAAATAGGTTGCGTGGAATGGGTGATGATTCTACTTTTGGACTGCGTACGCTAGCTTTTATGTGGAGATGGTGAAAAATAACAAAAGTGTGTTGATGAGTTTGCAAATGCTAGAGAGAAATGCTTTTGGTATCACTACTACTACTACTACTTGTATACTCTGAGGTGATGATGTTAGATGCTCTTAAAGGAAACGCAAAGATTTCCATACACAACAATTAACAATTACATACATACATATATTATTATTATTGATAATGCCAAAAAATATCCCTCAAATGTGATACTGACATGTGGCGTCAGCGGAGTGTAGGATGGGAGATCGGGTTGGGGAGCATCTCGATCTGTACACCCAAATGTCACATCGACCTGTATTTATCGGTATTACTTGACAAGATAACCTTGGAGACCCCAGGTGACCAAAACACCTTGAGGCATCAAAGAGTACTCATCACTGATTAAGAAGAAGATATGAAAGAAGACCCACAAGAGATATTTAAGGGATTCGCCCCCGAAATCGCCCGTAATCAAGAGTGATAAAAAATTTGAAATTCATATAAAAGGTACCTCAAATTAGGTATCTCTCTTTTATTTTTTTTTCACTATTCACTATCAGCTAAAGAGAGATCGTTAAATACCGAACTGTCTCACTAGCCTCATTTTTTATCGATCTAACTTGAGTGTCGAAGTGTCCCATGAAGTACACCTCGGGAACCCAAAACTCACATTTTCTATTTGTGCAGAGACATAACAACCCCTGATCCCTAATCTTATCAACTAAGACGTTTGCATAACCGAGCAGCCGATTACCGAGCAATCGAGAGTGAGTCATATTTTGCATGTCATAAATTATCATTATATATAACCAACTGATAAAGTAGAGACTGGTCTCCCTTAGTGATTTTCCTCATCATCACTTCATCATCAGCACATTACTTTGATATACTGCCACCATCTTAATCAAAATCTTGACCAAGAAAGTTCCTGGTTTGTCTCTCTTTCTCCATTTCTATATACATATTTGAGCATATTCTCATCTTCTTTTTTCCATGACTGATGAGGTGTCCATGTACTTTCAACTTTCAAGAATCTATACCTATGACTATGAAAGGGTTGATGATGAGATTGGAATTTATGTTGAATACCCAAATCTGACTCATCTTATCAATTGAGAGCACAACATATAATATGAAATAAGAGCTCTGACCTATTAGTGGGTACTATATTTTACCTATAGAACTCTTCAAATCTTAAAATGTCACACATTGGAAAGTTGAAGGAAAATGAAGTATTTTATAAGTCAAGATTCAACATCTCTCAATTGTAGAGGACCATTTGAAGGACAAAACTGTACGGGTCTTGAAGTGTAAACCGGACAATACTTTTGTATATTATCTATAAAACTCTTCAATCTAGTGTAAAAAATAATCGACATTTGGTTGGTCTCTTAAAATTATTGAGTAGGAAAGTAACAAATTTGTTAAGATAAAATGTCACACATCGAAAAGTTGGGGGAAAATAAAGTGTTTTGTAAGTCAAGATTCAACATCTCTCAATTGTAAGGACTCTTTGAAGAACAAAACCGTACGAGTCTCGAAGCGCAAACTAGACAATACCTCTGCAAGTTGTTTGGATTGGGTATTCTTACAAAATTCAAAATGAGATCTTCCATTCATCATTATCCACTCTTGACCTTTATCAGTGTGCCTAAAAGACGTAAAATCTTAACACACAGCTCATAGTGTGTGTCTTAGTTTCGATAATCATGATAAACTTTCGCTAACCAGACAATGATTTCAAGTGCCACTTCTGATCAGCTAAAGAATGCAAAAAGTCAGGCGATGTATTGGAGTTATTTGTGTGATTTGAGTCAAAATTTCAACAAATTGCGTAGGATTTCTAACTTTATGATCCTGGTTGCACATGATAGTGTTTTAAGGAGGTGATAAGATCATTGTGGACGAGAAAAATAAGCAATGTCTAGTCAGCATTCTGTGTCACAGGAACAAAGTCTACCTACTGCAGATGTTAGGAGATCAAGATCATGATATTTGATCCTACCATGGTACTCCAGAGACGATAATATCAACATCAAGAAAGAATTTATCTCATTACCTATCAACCCCTACCCCAATATAAAGGAGGTTGAGGTTGAGCCCAGATATGCTACACACATTCTCTGATTCACGCATGACACTTTGCAATCACTAAGATTATTAAAACTCCTTGAGTTTGACACTGACTTGAGCTTGGAGTGTCCTCGGGCCACGAAAGACTACTATAGCAGCCATCTCAATAGTTGACGTGTGGATCATCAAGAAAATTGTATCCACAATCATGATATAGAAAAAAAGTAGAGTGGGGGAGTAAATCCCTTCTAATTAGATGAATTTTGGGTTGATAATTAAGGTATCCTTTATTTGTTTTTTGTTTTTTTTCTCTATTTACTGGCTCAAAGTTTGAATTGAAGACAACGCATGGATCTGATTCCTTCAACTTTTTTTTTTGTTTATATGTTTTTTTTTCAATGGTTGTCGCTCAAGTGTCTTTTTGGGTATTTGCATTTTTTGGCCAAAAGTGAGGTATTCGAAGACGGATTTGGGGCTCCATAATTTTTTTAAGTATGATATTTGAATTCAATAGCATGGGAGGTGTGTGCAATATCACTCCTGTAAGATTTTGTTTACACTACATCATTTTGTCAGATCATTTCTACACCCGTAGATGTGAATCTGAGAGTCTCTCAAATTGTAGAGTTCGTCCATCCCTCGCAAAGGTGCATCTATTCGGGCATCGATTTTTATCCAAGCGCGGCCCACGGTCATATTAGTTGTGTGCAAGACTTAAATGTAACTTAAAAAAATGTTTATCGAGTGGTTTATATGGGTAAATCCACTTTTCTACAATCAATTATGCCTTTTACTAGACTAGTGATTTGGGCTTGGGCCAGTTATTGGGCTATGAAAGAATAGACTCGTGCGGCTAAGCCTACTTCCCTACAAACAAAGAACTGGACTTAAATCATCTGGCACCACGTGGCGCACGTTTAACCGATATTACGCAATCAATGATAACTCCAATGGCAAATACAATATCAAGTACTCCAAAACCATTCTCTCTCTTCTTCTCTCTCCTACGTTTCATAATTTAATTGGGTGAGTGAATCTCATAATATACACTATACATCAACACTTCATACTCATTTTCTCTATTTTCTCTCTCTTACTTTTCATCATCTCTCTTTTACTTTTCATCACCTCTTTCTTTATTTTCATCACCTCTCTCTTCTTTTTTATCATCTTTCTCTTTCTTTTCATCATCTCTTTCTTCATTTTCATCACCTCTCTCTTCTTTTTTATCATCTCTCTTTCTTTTCATCATCTCTTTCTTCACTATTCAGCAGCTATATACATACTTCATATTTAAGTGTCATTTTTCACAATAACGTATAAAACAAGTGTCATTATCAAGAAAGTCTGTTTTCAAATGTTCATTTTCATCAATTATAGAATTCTAACACTCTAAATTTTCCATAAAATTCACTTTTGAACACTTAAAAAATATGTTTAGTGTCTATTGATATGCTCTTATACTATCTTTGCCTCCGGTCTCTCTTTCCAGTATTCGAGAGTTCGCTAGCAGAAAGGGGAGAGTGGAATGCAGGCAATCCTATCTCATCAGCCGAAGACAAATCAAAATCTCGAATCTAGGATTAGGGCTTCAGATTATTCTCTTTAATCCCCAAATTCAAATACCAAAAGCGATTGATTACTAATCCCTGTTCCTCTCACTGTATCCGCCTCTTTGACCACCCGATGAACTTTTCTTTTTCTCAAAACATGATCCTGATTTTCTCTATGAATCCGTTTCGAATTTTGTTACGTATTTTTGTTTGTCAATTCCGCGGGTGAATTAGAGTTTCTGTGATTGGGATGTAAAAACTTGGGTGATCGCGTACAATTGGGTTCTTCTTTTTTGACTCTTCTATCTTAAATTGGGGCTATGTATATTGAGGAATTGAAGGCAGGGGAGAGTGATTGTGGGGAAGATCAAACTTCTGGTCGTAAAGACGAGGGCTTTAACAGCAGACGCTTCATTCCCTCGGGTACGAAAAGGGTTTTGATTGGAGCAGGCGCTCGTGCTCTGTTTTACCCCACCCTGCTTTACAATGTTGTTAGGAATATGATGCAGGCTGAGTTCCATTGGTGGGATAGAGTCCATCAGGTATAATTTTATTGGCTTCTTATTTTTAAATAATACTTTGAAGTAGCTTTATTTTATGTGGGAATGTTTGGATGGTGTTATGAATTTCTGTATGATTGAGAGGGTCTAATTGTTCATTTTATTCTTCATATATTTAGTTATGTTATAATTATTGTTTTGCATTATGAGTTTATGATTTTTTTTTCTTTCTATTTGCATATTCAATGGTTGACATGATGTACTTAATTCTTGTATAGTATATATATCATCAGTTTAGAAATAGGTGTTATGTTCTTATGGGATCATCAAATTTTAACATGTGTCTTATCTTATGACTAAAAGAGATGGATGTTTTATGGATAGGCATACCTTGTAATGTTTAAGGAGGAAAAGGTTAACGCTATGTCCAATTATGTAATTATCTTCTTTTATCTTGTGTGATTTTCAGTATGTGTGCACTTTGTTTATTTGAACTCAATGAAAGTTGGTTCTTTTTTCGTACCACTTGGTATAAAGCAGCTTGACTTAGACTACTCAACCATTATTTAAAATTTCTGGGAAGGAAATATGAAAACAATGTTTTTGAAGTGGTGCCAAAAATTTTATTTCGGTTCTATTGTCTTCATTTTCAGTTTGTATTGTTGGGCGCTGTTCCATTCCCTATTGATGTTCCTCGCCTTAAGGAGCTTGGCGTTCATGGAGTTATCACACTGAATGAGCCTCATGAAACATTGGTGCCAACATCGCTATATCATGTAAGCAAAAATATTGGTTTGCAGTATTGCATGCATTCCTTCCCTCTATGGATGGAATGTTTGACTTGTATGCTACATGGCACTAATATGCATTCCTCTCCTTCTGTGACTTTTTATGCATCCTTTTACATCAATTGTCTATGTTTATGTTTTGGCTGCTATCTCATGTTGTTATTGAATGTCTCAGTGCCTTTAATAAAATATCTGGCAGGCTCATGGCATTGACCACTTGGTGATCCCTACTAGAGATTACTGTTTTGCACCATCCCTGAGTGATATATGCAAAGCTGTTGATTTTATCCACAGTAAGTACTCCCTTCAAATCGTGCTTACTTATTTTGGAGTTTTTACCAAATGCTAGTCAGAAACAACTACATTCCATCTATATGAGAGTGTGTTACTTGATGTTTGAGTGGAGGGAATCCTGACATTCGCTTAACATACAGATTTATGGTGCTTAATATGCCCAGCTGGGTTCTGTCGCTAATATTCATAACGAGGCAATAAATTTTAAATTAGTTTCCATTCAAAGCAAAAAATTGAAATTATTTAAACATGAATATTTGGCTGCCTAACAACTTGCGACATTCAATATTTGTTATGCAAATAATTTGAGGTGATTGTCACCTGTAGCTGAATTTAATAAGTGGAATGGAGATTATTTCGGACACTCTATGTTTGGGCCTTTTTTTTTTCACGAAATAAGTATAAAAAGGAAATAGCAGAAGATGTATATCATTCCTTTTCCAGTAAATTAGGAACATATGAGGGTAAAATTTTCTTGTTGGAGGCTCAAATGCTGCTTTGAAAATTTTCTTTCAGCGAAATGTAATCCACTTTTGTGGGTTATCCATTGTTAAGCTGCTATGAAATCAATTATGTTGTGGTTTTTGGGCCTACCCTTATATTTTTAGTTGTAGCCTTTTACCTCCTCGAGTTTTGAAGGGTGCGTACTCAGATGTCATTTACGTTCATATTTTGAATAATAATAGTGTTGATACTTGCGCATACATCCATTGATATAATGATATCAACTATAAATAAAGTGTAGTTACATCTGTAGTATAAGAGAATATGTTTCGCATAGCTTTTCTGCTCTCTTATACGAAGAGAAGTTCTGTCTACTTTTTTCCTATTCTGAATTTAAATATATTTCTGATGTCCATGGTGGTTCCTGTTGTTATCCCGAAGAAAATGAATCATCTGGGCAATTGACCTACATCCATTGTAAAGCAGGTCGGGGGCGCAGTACAACTATTGTCCTTTGTTATCTGGTCAGTGCTCAAAAAAGAAAATGAGGGAACAATATATCTTAGTTATTTTTTTTTATTGAACATTCTCTTGGTTTTCTGAGATCTTTTTCCTTCTATAGGTCCAACACAAACAAATGACTCCTGAGGGTGCATATCTGTATGTCAGGTCAATACGGCCAAGAGTGCGTTTGGCATCAACCCAGTGGCAGGTATTGTAAGGCGAGCCTTTTCACTTGTGTGGGGTGTGTTATAACTGTTGTTTGGTTCAGCAACTTTTTGGTAGTGTTTTTCATTGCTGTGTTTGTTGGACTTCGTTATAGAATATAATTTGCAACTGCCATCACATGTTGTTGAAGATAATGTATGTCATAGGAGCTTCCACACATCATCCTTGATGTTGCCTCTAATTTTCTCTGGATCTTCCCCATGAAAAGAAAATCTGTTTTTGCCAACTTCTGATTGGGTCATATTATTTTGAAGATTGCCCATTTAGCTGGTCTTAACCAGTTTAGTGTCTTTCTAACCAATGTTTATTTTACCTTGCTGTACTGTCATTGGTTGCAATTTCAGGCTGTGCAGGAATATTACCATCTTAATGTGAAGATTGGCGGTCTGCACAGCACAATATCTGATATAATTCTGAAAACCCAACCGGCAGCATCTTCGCAGGATATTGTGGCATTTGATGATGGCTCTGTAGTCGTTATAACAGAAGCAGATCTTGATGGTTATAACCCGTATATGGGGTCAGGTGCCATGGGAAGCGATATATGGACAGACTTGAACATGATTTACCGTGTTAGAGTTGTTAGTAAGGCAGCCATTACTGGGATCTCTTGCCTGTGGCTCCGCTGCCGCACCCACCAAAAGATTTCCGCGGAGAAACTAGATACAGATACTACCGGCTGCTCAATGAGTGCCGATTGCCTTGGAGGTATTAGTGTGGACATCCATGTATACTGAGAAGCCAAATATTTACTTCGAAGGTGCTTGAAAAGATTTTCCCTTACCCTCCTCTCATATTTGTAAAAATTCAAATAATGTTGTAGCCGGCCGCAGAACTAAAAGCATTCAATCCTTTGTAAATGAAGTTGTTTTCTTCCTTGAATCTCAATGGAAGAAATATGAGTCCTGTCTGGCAAGATTAAATCAAAATATTCCCGAAGTTGTGCATTGACCTGTGTAGACATTTTTTTAGCTACTTGAGTTCATGGTAAGGTAGAGACTGAGATTTTCCTTTCAAATGACAACTCCCTCTTTTTGCTGCGAGGGCAATGTGAGGGCGTTGCACGAAAACAAACACGCTCTCGGGATGGGCAGCAAGGGTCAGAGAAAGAGAAGGGTACTCATTCTTAAGATCAAAGTGTGAAGCTGAAAGGGGAGCAAGTTCTCCATTCCAGATTTTCCCCTAACTGGATCCTCCGGAACCATAAGAATCCTTCCAAAAATGCAAAGCAAAGTGTGATTCTAAAAGATCTTTATACAGTTCCCAATCCCGAAGTTAGTTCTATACATGTGACCCGCTATTAGGAAAAGAACCTGCCCACTATGAAGACTTAGAATGGCAGTTCCAGCTCATGGGGAAGTACCAATTAAATGACTACTTAAATTGGGGTTTTGAGCGTAAAAATTCCCCAGACATGTAAAAAATAAAAAGTGTAATTAATCCTAATTAAAATGAGATTTCAACTGATCACCTTTTCTTCTTAGACTTTTTATTATTCAACATAACAAAAGATGAAGAAATCCGTGCAGACTCATCACAAACATATATATTATAAGCACACCAACAGTAAAGGTAAAAGTAGTTGTTATTAGGCAACCAAAACCAAGACAAAATACATATTAAGTTGCCAACAAAAGAGCCCAACATCATCCAAAGACAAATACATCTCACACTGTTGGGGCGTGGACTTAGTGTCACAATCGCCCCTTTATTCATAATATTCACATCATGCCCCACACCTTCTGGGCATTATTACCACACACAGACAGACACACTAGTAGTAGTAGTAGTATTGCACAACAGTTGCGCCCACACCTTATGGGCAGCATTATTATCACACATAATAGTATTAGTATTACACAACAGTAGAGCTCACATATCTAGCGGCGGAAGCTCCTGGCCTGGCGCGGTGGGTTGGCCTCATCTGCACGGAGCTTCACGGCGGTGTAAGTGGCGGCGCCAGCCAGTGCCCCAAGAGTTGGTGCCACCAGGTAAATCCACAGTGCCCTGTAATTTCCTGCTGCAACTGCTGGCCCCAATGTGCGAACTGGATTCATCGAACCACCACTAGATGGCCTGCAATGTCAAAATTGGAAACTAATAATTACTTCAATTTGATTTGCTCTGTCAAAAGCGAATCTTTTATTTGTCAACGCTTTTGGGTGGGCATTATTGGCTATGGAAGAAGAATCGCTCTCCTTCACCTAATCCTAATTGTCATGAATTATTATGCATTGTCTGTCGGCTAACAAACTCTTGCGGACAATAATGCATTGAATGTCATATCATATCATACTAGCCATGGCTACTGGCCTATATATATATATATACAAAAGTAACCTTGTAGGAGCGGAAAGCATACTGTTTGATTGCCCACCAAGTGTTTGTTTTATTGCCACAATGAGCTCAAAAAATCAAAATGACGATGATTATCTAAACCCATAACCCATTTATCAATTGATTCTCATATATATATATATATATATATATATAGTATTGCATCCAGGAACAGAACAAGTAAATGAAGATGGAGTTGAGACACTAACCCTGCAATAAGAATGTTGAGCATAACGGTAGCTCCAACTGCAATACCTGCCAACTCCCCCACCTGTTTCACCATACATGGAACATTAATGGAAATTTAGACCAGGGCTATATTTGTTTGTATCCATTAAACAGCTTAGAAATAGAGCACAAACCGCGCGAGTGTCGGTGGCAACAGCGGTGACTACAAAGAGAAGATTGAAAGTGATAACGAATTCAAGCGCAAAGGCCTGGCCAAGTCTCACCGATGGAACAGTAACGCCACCGGCCATGAAAGGATGAAAGGCACCTTTAAGAGCGAACGAAGCGCAAATGGAGGCCGAGACTTGTGCTGCTATATATGCAGGCACTTGCGTCCACGGGAAGTGACGCAGCGCTGCGAAGGCAATGGTGAGGGACGGGTTTAGGTGAGCTCCAGAGATGTGGCCTGTTGCTAGGATTATGATCATCACAGCCAGTCCAGCGCAGGCAGCATTGCCGATCAATGTCTCCGCGCCATTGTACTTCTGGTTCACAATGGGTCCTGCCGCTGCTGCAAATATCAGGATGAATGTTCCTACAAACTCTGCTCCTATCTGATGATTAAATGTAACATGGAGTACCCAATTAACAATCCTCTACTCACTGAAAAATTGTGCATGAGTTGATCAATCAATTAACTGATTTTGCATCATACATATTACAAAGCTCAAATCACAAGGAACTACCCATGCCAGCATGTCTTTCGGATAGCTGAGTGATCGTAAACCTCAGGCCGCCAAAACAGTCCGCACCATGCTTACGACTAGAAGATTCAGCCGAAACTCATGTAGATAAGGGTTTGGAAGTAGGACAAGCCCACAAACCAGCATTCCACAAGGAAATAGCTTATTGGTTTGAATTCCCAACCTCGGGCACCATAAATCCTTAAGTCTGGAGATAACCTACTAGGTTATCGTCAAGTGGTTGAAATCACAAACCCTTTACTGGTAGAACCAGGAAAATATGAAACCAGACCCCTTTGCAATTCAATTTGTTGCACATACACCTCTAAAGAAAAAAAAGAAAAAAAGAAAAAGTGGATATCTTTTAATGATGATATATACGTTGATTGAAAAGTTTGGAGGAACCTTTTGTTAGTTTATAGGAAATCTGTGTGCATATGACCTTACAGAAGGACCTACAAGAAATTTTAATTTTTTTGTATTTATTTTGGGTACTAAATTACTTTAACTTTTGTTTTAATAAAATGATACCATGGACATAGGACTCTATATAATTAAGGACCTTGTATAAATTATATAAAGTAATCTTTTTTTTATATAAATATAATAAGGTAATCATAAGAGGTTGTCGATGCATTTGTTGCAGCATATATAGAAATTATTTCAAGGGAATTTTTTTGGAATGAGAAAAAAGATTCGACCTTAATCATCAAGACAATACATATTATTCTTATCATTCTAATTAATGGCTGAAAATGTATAAGAGTTTTTTTTTTATAATATTGGTGGTGGTGAACGTTCATTGGATTTAAGATCCAAATCTCAAAGTCAACATCTATAGCATTTAACACTATTGCACAGAAAAGGAGGAGATAACATGATTGAATTTTTTTTTTCAAACGGGAGAGACACCATAACAATATTATCAATCTTTGAGCATCTATCTAACACGTTAAATTTAGACCGTCAAACCGGCGCGTAAGACGTCTAACACATAAAATTCAGACCGTCAAACCGGCGCGTAGGACATCTAACACATAAAATTCAGACCGTAGGGCGGGATAAGCAGCGGGCGGTCACAAGAGGATAACGTGATTGATTGTTATATGTAGGGGACCCAAATGTACTTGCATTAGACAATAATCAATAATTAAGTAAAAACTTATACATCTATGGATATGTTTTTACCTTCCGAGTGAGAGAGACGTCCGGGGCAGGAAAGTCGGTGAAGCAGGCGGCGGCGTGAGACTCGCCCCAAGTCGGAGCGGTGACTGGGAAGCACTTGCATCGTGGCATTGATTTCCGTTCGTATGACAGAGAATCCACTCTCGCCGCCGATATCAAGGGCCCCCCTGGAGTTCCCGGCGTTGCCGGAGCAGACACTGGTGTTGCCGGCTCCAAATCACCCATTTTTTTTCGGATTTCACAGTACTCAAAAACAAAGATTTTTTTTTGGGTTTTTTTTTTGGGATTAATAGAGGCTAAAAAGGCTTACGTTACATGATTTGGCGATTTTTATAGTGGTTTTGCTACACTGTGGTATCAATCTTCGCCAGAAACTAAGCTTTTATGTATCAGAAACTTGAGAAATTCATTGTGAATGATTTTTTTTTGGGTTTTTTTTTTTGTTGGATAGAAGGAAATCAATGGAGGACTAGATTTACATGCTGGGGAGGATTTTATAAATGTGATTCTTAAGGAAGAAGAAACATAAACAAAGCCAGATTAGCTACACAAATACAAATAAGGATTTCAAGATATGAAGCATAAACAGAGAAGAAAACTTTTTTTTTTTCTGGGTTTTTGTGGGTTTTGTGAGAAATCAAGAAAGAAATTTTACATGCTTGGAGTGTTTTTATAAAGCTGTGTTTAAGGAGCAATAGGGAGACTAGTTAACCCACCCAGCTTCAAGAATGCAACAGAGAAATCTTGCTAGTTGAAGAAACAGAGCATTTGAAGAAGAAGACAGAGAGATGACTCAGCAGAAACAGAGTGGGTTGATGAGATTGGAGGCTGGAGGATAGGGGTGTGAACTGTGAAGTCGTTAATGAATGTATTATATATATACACACAAAAAGAGGACATCAAGTCATTCAACATGACACCCATATGGCTACGCGCTGAGTTTTAGCTCGGGCTTATGTTCATATACATCGGATGTTCAAATATCAAGATTGTATAGTGAGAAATTTATGTGTGTGTAGGTATAACAATCCGAGGCCACACAATGGGTTTTGGTCCGAATTTATGTTCATCTTGAAGGTTCAAAGATCAAGATTATATAGTGAGAAATTTATGTGCGCCTTGGCATGAAGGTCTGAGGCCATACGCTCGGTTTCGTTTCGAGCTTAAGTCCAAATCAGATGTTCAAAAGAAAAATGTATGTGTGTATGTATATGACGGTCTGAGTTTAAGCCATATTGTACGTTGAGATGGCAAGCTTATCAGTTAAAAAAAAAGTGATTTTATGCCCCGAATCATTCAATATAAACAGAATTTATACTCATAATGGATGTTCAAATATCAAGATTACATTGTGTGAAATTTATGAGCGCATTGACATGACGGTTTGAGGCCACGCGCTTGGTTTTGTCCCGAGCTTAAGTCCAAATCAAATGTTGAAAAGGAAAATGTATGTGCGTGTATGAGTTTAAGCCATACTGTAGCATTAGAGATGGCAAGCTTGTCGGTTAAAAAAAAGAAGAAGGGATGAAGCCAGAATTTTGAATTATTTTATGCCCCGAATCATTCAATTTAAACAGAACAAGTCAATGCCCATCCCATCAGCCTATTTCACGCTACTGTCACTGCTTAAACATTTATCACAGACATATTCTAGACCGTAGGATCTGATGATTTAAAACAAAAGGTCGGTGATTGCTGCAGTCCTGACGTAGCTTTATTCTCCTATTCGGTGTTCAGAGTTCAAGTGGATCCACCTGCCTGTGACGCCACCATCTATCCCCCTGGTTAAATAATCCCCTCTGGCCACAACGAAGTCACCACCAAACCTCTCCAATAATGTATTACTTAATAATAAATAAACCAATGAAAAAAATTTAATATTATATTTTGATTCAAACCAATAACGTATATTTAATGAGAGAAGTGGGAAAAAAAAATTTTAGTTAAATTTTATATATGAAAAGAGTGGACTTTGCAAATTTTTAATAATCGGGAACGAGAGTATACAAGTTTGTCATTTAGAGATCAGATATACGTGTTTATTTTTAATTTTATTGGAGTTTACTTTTTTTTATTATTTAGAGGGTTGTAGCCGTTTCGACAAAAAAATGAATGATTGATGAATTAATATAATTTTTAAGATTTCTTTCCATTTTCTTGATGAATTTCGAGATTCTTTAATGAATTTCAAATTATATTAACTTAATCGTAAATTAATTGATCGATCCTCACTTTCGGATCGCATCATCATCTACTCCAAAATGTCAAATATTTCGCTTTGAGTCATGGTTTTCTATTTATATCTAGAGAGTGAACTTGTCACCGCAGTCCCATCAAAATGTACAGTTGAAGAAGCCTATCTCATTCAAAAGGTTCCAAATACAATTGAATCAACATTCCCAAAAGCATATGCTATGGGACATGAATATATATATATATATGTTGTGGTTGATGTAATGCGCACGACCTTGTTGGTTAAGACAAATGAATCATGTAATAGATTACTATTTTAAAAAAAAAAAAAATTCTGTATTGGGTTTTGATTTTTTTTTTCTTTTGATTTAAGGTTCTTTTTTTAACACTTATATTATGTTGTTTGTTTGACATGCATCTTGTTGACCGCCACCCACTAAAAGAATCTCTTATTGCAATACTAAGCAATAACTCTACCCCAAATTACTCTTGAGTTCATGCTTAATGCTTAGTACTATTATTATTGCCAACCTAGCTACTTGCTATTATATTTATATATGTATGTATATATATATCTTTGTATTCACGTGAAAAAGTTATTTGTATTCATGTGAGATGTGACCAATAAGATGCCTCTAATTATGCTACGAACTTTCCTTTTATTATTGATATACGTATATATATATTATATGTTAGAATTCATGAATTGTCATGCATCCGCAAAAAACGAGTCCACCTCTTATCACGTCTCTAGAGTTAGACTTGATAGAATGCATTTGTATATATTATCTCTATTGAGTACGTAATGGACTTACTCCAATTCATACATATAGACAAAATTGGTTGACATCGACAATATTTAGTTACTATATGCATATATTTTGTTTGCCTATACACATTGTTGCAACTTGCAACGGTTAGGAAACAAACATTAATGGAGTTTCTTACCTAAACTTGATTATCATGGTAAGATACTGCCTGCTTTCCCAAATTCATCAAAACCAAGCCCAACTCATCCTAGGATTTCTAGGGCATTCCAAGACCATCCAGGACTCACGGAATTACAATGGGACTTACTAAATCAACGAAACTCATGTGCTTATAACTTGTTCATTATATCTTTATTTTAGGGATGTGAGACTTTTCTCAATGACCATTTTATGATAGCCTAGTTTTGGTTATCTCTTTGGACTTAGGGAGTACAACACTAGAGGTCGAGAGTTTGAACCACTAATCAGCTGAGATATTTCTTTGTGGAATCCTAGTTTTGTAGGCTGGTTCCACTTCCAGGCTCTACCCACATGGGTTTCGGACCAATTTACTGTCGTCAGTATAGTGCGGATTGTCCCAAGGACATGTTGGATTTGAGTGGTTTAAAATTTTGACTTTATTCTCGGCAACAACAACTTTCATAAAACACATACAAAACAAGATAGGGCACTCATTCATGACAACTTTGATTAGCATAATATGCATATTATAGTATTAATCATAGAATACCTTTTTTTTTTTTTATTATTATTAATCATAGAATACTTGTTTTCTAAGATTAACCCACCTTCAATTGTCTTGGTTACAGAGCTTAAATTAGTCAGAGGTAATAGCTTGGCAGCACCAAACAAGTATAAATCCATATGCATAATTAACGTTTTAACAAACATGTCACTAATCAAGTTGACTGTAGCTAGCTTTCTTGGGTAACTCCACTTGCAAGTAATCAACAAACTGTCTTTCATCATGTGTGAAGAAATTAAGAGATCCACACTTATTGAACATAAAAATTAATTAATTAATTACCAGATTATGATGTTTCAAGGAATTGAATAAGCAATTGCCAGCAAAACATGAATAATTGATTGGTGAATGCTTTTACTTAACATTTTGTTCTTATATTTCTATGTGGATAATAATAATTTAATGTGTTGGGAGGCATGGCCAAACTACTAAACGACAACCTCTACTCCAAAAAAGAAACCCTAATCAAAATGTCTTATGAAAAAAAAATTATTTTATTTTTTTGATACATGTATAATTCCTTGCGGAACCCACATTTGTATATACATTTGTATATACTCTCTCCAATCCTAACATTTAACTAAGAATCATTCACTGGACCCTAAGAATTTTCTTTTTAGGTTTAATATTGATTTTAATATTAGTTGTTTTTAGTGTGGGGGAGGATTCTAACTTTTATTTTGTCCAAAATTCCAAGGAGTGGCTACGACTTGAGCTGCACTGTGAAGACTAAAAATCTCACGTTGGATTGATATAACCCATATATCAGTATGATTTATAAGCAAATATCTACTCATTCTCACACATTCAATGTTTTTACTTTTTTCTGGACTTCAGTATCAAAGGCAATGGTTCAAAAGAACAAAGTCGTGCGGGCCTGCGGCCTTAGAGCGAAAAATATTGGTTTATAGTGTTTGGGATAGATTTTCTAAAAAGGTCAGAACAAAGTTTCGATCTAGTTGGACATGGCTTCTACCTGTCCACATTTTGGGTCTTGCATAACTCAACGAAGTTTCGGTCTAGTTGGATGTGGCGTACCTACCTGTTCAATTCTTGGGTATTGCATAACTCAGCTCACAAGTGCGGGGGAGTGTCAAGACTAAAACCTTATATCAGATATTTGACATAACCCAATTGAGTGGTTTATAAATAAAGATCCATTTTGGGTCTTTTTTGGATTTAAATACCATAGTCGACAACTCAAAACAACAAAGCGGACAATATTAATATTTGTAGGGTTTGTGGTGATGATTTCCCAACATGCACTCTTGTTAGTATATTATCAACACTTAACTAAGAAATTAGATATACCAAGATGACATAAAAAGCTTCCCCCTTTTTTTAAAAATAAACATTTTATTGGAATGTTGATCCAATGCACTTATATAGCAAATATGTGTCAATACCATTCTTAGGCGCTGGAGTCAAAAAGCTGCCGCAATTGCGTATGGTAATGATTTCATGTGTGTGTGTGTTTGTTTAACAATCAATTAGTGGTTTGAGAATTATGATCTTCCTTTAAAGCAAAAGAAGGCTTTCATTATATAGAAGATGCTCTACATGATTCTCTCCAACAATAAGGTCCATTGATTTCTTTCTTATTATTTTTTTTTCTTCTCTCTTGTCTCCAAACTCCTTTTGATGTTAGTGGACATCTCAACTAAATCAATTACCACCACCCTTAATAATCATCCAAAAAAAGAGAACAACCCACCAATGGTGTAGCTCACACAACACATCACAAGTCAAGAATTGGGATCTTGTGTCTAGTCACCATCAATCAAGTAATGTGAAGACACAAGCTTTGATTTGATTTTATGGCATGATTATACACCTTTCTGAATTTTATTTTTGTTTTGCTTTCCATGTTAATTCAATGGAGGAGAAGATTAATGGGTAGGTGGGCTTTTCACTATGTGGGTTTTTGAATTATGAGTTGTGTTTTGCCTTTTAGGTTTTGTGCATGCTTTTTTTTTGCAAGTCAAAGGGAAATGAACAGATACAACAACTACATGTGTTGTCTATTTTATAGCAGAGATTAGTTCTCTGGATGTGGGCTCAAAGATCAGCATTCAAGTAAAGTCGAATTAGGTATTCGACAATCCTACATTGAAGGTAGACCATGAAACTTGACACCGGTATTGAGTTGACCAAGAAAGCTCTGATGGTCAAGTTAGTAGGCAGCTGCGAGATTTGTAGTGAAAGAAATGAAGAGTTTAGAGAGAGGGAGAGCATACTACTTCCAAAAAAGTTGGATGCCTTCTGTGGCGGGGACTCTATGTATTTATAGGGTTCCAAATCATGTAATGGGCACGTGAGCTTTGAGTTGGCAAGCATTAAGCCTTGATCAGACCGTGGGCTTATGAAGGAGCTTCTTGGCAACATAGGCTCTCATGGATCTTGTTGAGTAGAGAACCCAAGTCGTGAGCTTAATTGAGGCTTTCATGGACCTTGTTGAGTAAATAACCCATGTCATGAGTCTGTTGGGTTCAACCGAGGCTCTCATAAACCTTGTTGAGTAGACAATTGTTGGGCTCAAACTGAGGCTCTCATGGAACTTGTTGAGTAAATATTTGTGTAAGACGGGTTTGACCCATACACTGGATGAAGTGAATTGAAGTGTGGCACACCAACTATTTGAGCAAATTATCAAACCAACAATACACTGTTTCAAGACCCTCAAATCAGATGGAGTCAACGATCCTTCACTCTCATCTTGATGTTTCACTTTAACCACCCACAACCATTATGTCCCATCAAAACACGGCCTGAAGCAATAAAAAATGATATGAATTCAATAGAAATTGATGAAATTATAACCCTACATAAAAATGAACGGTGAAAACGGATATTAAAAGTAAATTTGTTGATTTTCTCATAAACTCATCCAAAATTTTACAATAAAGGAAGGGACGATGATGACAACCTACAACAACTACATCCCTCATCACTATCCACTTCCATAGTTCCACTACTCTCTTCCCCAATAAAGCCCTCCCACAAAATCTGGCTATCCGCAATTTTCTACACATTCTAAGAGGCCCAGAACCCACCTCTCCCCCTCCGAAACCCCACTCCTCATTTGGCTCCAGGGTGGCCCCGGTTGCTCCTCTACGTTTGGCAATCTTCTTCGAGATTGGGCCATGGGGTGTCGCGAGTTCTCACAGACAAAACGTCGAACAGGTTACCTTGGAACCCGACCAGGGTGCTTGGAATCATATTTACGGCCTTCTTTTCATTGATAACTCAATAGGAACTGGGTATAGCAGTGATTCCAAGCCAGAGGAAATCCCAAGAGACCAGCATTCTATTGATAGATAGGCACCTATATGTTGCGATTGATGGGTTTTTGAAATTAGATCCATTGTTTAGGAACTATTCATGCTGCGAATGCCTACTGTTCTGGCTGTTGCAATTGCGTTTAGTAATGATTTCATGTGTGCGTGTTTTAGCAATCAAGTAGTGGTTTATGAATTGTTGAAAGCACTATCACAAAAAAACTGATGAAATATTACCTCAAAATTCTGAAAATAAGAAAAATCAAGCCACAAGCGTGAGATGATGGTTGAGTCACAAACTAGATCGCTCCTTTTAAGACGATTTCGTGGCTCTAAATTGTGCTAATAGTGAATAGCAAATCGCTCTAGGATAAAACAACCCAGAATCTCTCTGTGTAAGAACGCTCTCAACATCAAAAATTGCAAAACTCGTCACTCTTCTACTCTTCAAATCATGTTCAACACACATAAAAATTCTTTCTTAATATAGAAGATGCTCCACATGCATGATTCTCTCCAAACGATAAGGTCCATTGATTTCTTTCTTAATTTTCTTCTCTCTTGTCGCCTACTCTTTTTGATGTTAGTGGACATGCTATATTGCTATCTATGCTCCCCTCCTCTCAACTTAATCAATACCACCTTTAATAATCATCCAAAAAAAGAGAACAACCAACCAATGGTGTAGCTCACAAGAAGCTTCTGTCTGCATCAAAAATGGTTGCACTTGCACCACAGTACACATCACAAAGTCAAGAGTTGGGAGCTTGTGTCTACTCACTATCAATCAAGTATATGTGAAGACACATGATTTGATTTGATGCTATGGCATGATTATACACCTTTCTGCATTTTATTTTCTTTTGCTTTCCATGTTGTTAATTCAATGGAGGAGAGGAAAAATGGGTAGGTGAGTTTTTTCTTTTTTCTTTGTGGGTTTATGAATTATGAGTTGTGTTCTCCTTTTGTGGGTTTTGTGCATGCTTTTGCAAGTCAAAGAGAGATGAACAAATACAACTACTACATGTGTTGTGTATTTTATAGAAGAGACTAGTTCTCTGGAGGAAGTAAATTGATTATGGCACAGGCACACCAACTATTTGAGCAAATTATCAAATCAACTACACTGTTTTCAGGATCCTCAAACTAGATGGAGTCAACGATCTTCCCTCTCCTATATATATAGATGTTTTTCTTTAACCACCTACAACCGTTACGTCCCTAAAAAAATATGGCTTGAAGCAGTAAAAAAATGATATCAATTCAATAGGAATTTATCAAAGTAAGATCATATATAGAATGAATTATGAAAATGAATATGTCGTATTGGATTCGTTGATATTCTCACATACTCATGTAGCAACCCAAAGTTTTAAATAGAGGGTCGGACGATCATTATGACCTACTACAACTACATCCCTCATCATTGTTAACCCAATATATAGGAACTGTTAAATATCTCACATCGTTTGGATAGCCCAAGTGATGTGAATTTATAAGAAAGCTCAAGTCCTTACCCTAAAAGGAGGCCTTTTCTTGAGTACAAGTGTGATTTAAGTGAGTCGGTCCTCAAAACGGATATTATCATTGATGTGAGTAGGGCTGAGATTTTCAACATGGTATCGGAACACATATTCGTTCACTTGTTGGGTTTGACATAACCCAACCCACAAATGTGAGCCCGGTGAAGTGAGTAACTACTCATGCTTACTATTCTGGTTTTATCAATGAAGGTTGAATTGGAAATAACTCTATCAGAGGCTGTTAAGTTGGTTAAATTGGGGCAATTGAGTGAGGCAACAAAGCAAGAAATAGGGCCATGCATTTGTTGCAGAACATGAAAGGCTTGGGCAGTATGTATGACTTCACAACGAAAGTGCCATATAAAAGGTCAAGTCTCCAAATTTTTGGACCAAGCGGCAGTGGGAATGAATGAGTCTATGGTTTTTGAGGAATGCGCTCTGTAACCTGGTGGGAGCTGCATTGCATGATGATATGAAGAAGAATGTTGAGATACATGGTGGAGTTTCTGGTGAAGACGACGAAGGTCAAGCTGTATCGGGGGCAAAACCATGTAGATCTTGAATCCCAAAGCGAAAAATATCTCTACAAGTTGTTTGGCTCGGAACCAGGAGTGTACGTGAGCTCGTAACTTCGAATGCGAGCTGTAAATCCTGACTTGGGCTAACTATAGCATATACTATCGACTGAACAACATACAAGTTTAGTGATGAGTGATCTGCTATAAAAAATTGCAACAATGAAACCAACTCACCCAACCAAGAACCTTATTTTGAAGTACCAAACAGATGGTAAAATCAACACAAACAAGTCAGCTTCTAGATCCATTTCCATTACAAAACTTGGGTTCATATATCCTCAGCAGTCAAGGTCGACGATCAGATTCTATCGTGTAAATATGCAAAGAGAAACACAGACAATGCACAAATAGAAATGCCTAACAAAGGGCCAGCAGGAGTCAGCTTCCGACTAGCAGCCAATCTTATACCTGGAACAGTGGCAAACAAAGATGAAAGGAAGAGAAGGCCTCAAGTTCCATATTTAGCCAAATTAACACGAGTTAAATGACAAGAATATGAACCTGGAAGACGTACCAAAAACGGAGGAGAAGAGGAAGGCAGAACCAAACCCGAGTGCTTCTCCAAAAGCTTTTGTCTCCTGTGCTCGCATGAGAAAGTAAGCCTACAATTGTAAGCCGAGTATTTTTTTTGTCAACAAATTGGAGCAAGAAAAAAAAAAAGTAAGAAACAACTATACTTCATAAAGAACCAGGGTTTGCAAAGAAACTTCAGAAACTTAGTTTCACTGGTTTATAGCCACAAAGAATTCACGGATTTATGGGAAGTAATGCTGTGCCAATGCAATTGGATTGCTTTCGTTCTCATGAATAACTTCCGATTATGTTTAAGGATTGTGAAGATCCTTCTTAAACAGAACGAACCAACTCAAGCCAAAAACGAACGAACGAATAGGAGCATCGACAAAGGAGACAGTAAGAAATAAGAAATGAGGTTTCGGGTGTGTGTTGAGGGGGGGGGGGGGGTTGATTTCGGCAACGAGGGTACGAAATTGTGCATTTCTATGAGAAAAACCCGAAGGAAAAGAAAGTAATTGGTGATAAAAAAAAATACACAATGAAGAAGAAAGAGCAAAAGAAAGGAACAGTCGATAAGTAAATAAGTTGACCGTTTGCGCGTGGACAACATGTATATATGATCATGTAACATAACTTCAGAACTTAACAAAGCATTTTACAATCATCAACTCTTATGGACACTTACAAGACAAAATGTCAAGAGAATAGAAACATCTACAAGCAAATCTCGCTCTCACAGCTAGCACTTAGAACATTTATGAATCAGCTAATATAACTATGAAACTTCCAAATCACATTTTGCATGACAAACAACCACAATTTAATCTGATCAAAAAGGTTGAAACCTTTATACGAGGTTATAAGCATTAAGATACTTTTCTCTCTGTATTTATGCCGGGTGATGCACCTCTATCTTAGGTAATAAAGTTAGATAGCAGGGGATTCCAATGAAGGAAAGACTGTTCTTCCATCTAGTTGTTCACACTTTGTTATATTCGTTATCTACGGAACTTAGTTTCAATAAGAAAAGAAACTGAAAGCATATATTCAGCAAATCTAAACAAAATATTGTAAAGAGAGGGTATGTATCATGTGTCAGCATATCCTTTGTGCCTGGTTAATCTGCTTATTGTTTTAACAAGACACAAAGCATATACAAAAATAGCTGTCATCTTTTTAATTTTTATTTCTAATTCCCTTTTTTAAGGGAGTAGATAATTTGGGTTTTCTTACTTGACCTTCAGCAAAATCATGGAGCGCGCCACTGCCAAGCATAGATGCATGTTAAATGACAATCACACAAAAGTAGGTAACAGAGATGCAAATGGTAAGAGTTGTTAACTTGTTATTGACATAGTACTGGTATGTACAGAGAAAATAATCAATTTTTCATTGCACCAAGAATGGATCGGAAAAACTGCAAATCATGGCGGAATATTCTTGTATCATATGATATTGTTAGAGCAGGTTTCACATTGTTTATATTAACTTGTTTTTGCTTATTTTTAAAGGCTGCATACTTTTCTACCAAATTCAGCCGTCCAATGAGTTGCCTGGACGGACTCGCTGCAGATGAATTTAGACCCTTATTAGTCTATTTTAAGAGCCTTCAGAGAATATTTCTTTATCCAATCCTGCGAAGATTAGGTGATTTATATAAAATTTAAGTTGTATAAATCAGTTGGGAGAACAATATGACCAAGTCACAACCTAAGACATAATGTTGATGTGTTTCACCATATAAAATTACAGACAAGGATTTCGGGCAGGAGGGCGAAGTGTGCCTTTCTATGGAAAAACATGAAGGAAAAAGAAATTTATTGGCAGTAAGAAAATCAACTATGAAGAAGAAAGACCGAACTGACGAACTCTCCGTAAGTAAACATAACTTCAGAACTTAGCAATGCATTTTGTAATCATCAACTCTTAAGGACGCTTACAGGACAAAATGTGAAGAGAATAGAAACATCTACGATAAAATCTGGCTCTTACAGCTACCATAGTCCACATTTACGAATCAGCTAAATATAACCATGAAACTTCTGAAATAACACTTTTGACAACAAACAACCACAATTTAATCTGAAAAAAGAGGCATAAAGAGCACTCAGCCTCGTGATAGTCTACTCCTTAGACTTTGAATTACGGCAAGATCTTAGGTACAAGTCCCCTCCCAGGCTAATAATTATTTACCAAAAAAGAAAGAAAGATCTGATATAAAAGGCTGAAGCATTTATAAGAGGTTAAAAACATTAGGGTGCTGCTTTTCTCTCTTTAATTAATGCAGGGTGATGGCCCATATGTTCAAGCAAACAATAGTGGAGGCCCATTGTTATTCAATACCATTTTTTCAAAGGGATGCTATGTAAATATCTCAGCAAATAAACGCAAATTAACCAACACGCAAAAGAAATATTATAATAGGATTCATGGTCTACATATGGTGACCTCCATGCTTTATGTCAGGTAATGAAGTTAGACTACAGGGGATTCCGAGGAATGAAAGGCCGTTCTTTGCATCTAGCTTGCATTAACTGTCACATTTTGAATTTTTATTTCTATTTCCCTTTTTCAAAGGGAGTAGATAATTTGGTTTTCATACTTGACCTCCAGCAAAATCATGGAGCTCCACTACCAAGTATAGGTGGATCATGGATGTCCAAAAACAATTGCACAGAAGTAGATACAACACCGACTCAAACAATATAAATAATACGGGTTATATCACAGAGATGAGAATGCTAAGAGTTGTTATTGATATAGTACTGGTATGTACAAAGAAAAGAACCACTTTGCATTCCAAACAAATGGACTAGTGAAACTGCAAATCATAGAGGAATATTCTTGTATTGTATGATATTCTTAGAGCAGGTTTCGCATTGTTTATATTGAATTGTTTTTTGCTTATTTTTAAAGGGCACCAAACTTCTCTACCACAGTCATTAGCCCAATGTAGGTTGCCTGGACGGAGTCGCTGCTGCTGGCGAATTTAGACTTTCATCAGTCTATTTTAAGAGCCTTCAGAATATTCTTTATCCAATCATGCTAAGATTAGGTAATTCTATATAAAATAATAAAACCTTAAATTATGTAAATCGGTTGGCAGAAGAACAATACAACCAAGTCACAACCTAAGACTTCATGTTTATGGGTTTCCAACACAGATCGTGTGTTGTCGCCATAAAAAATTACAGAAAAGGATTCTGTAATGGCGATGCCAAACCAAATGCGAAGATGAAGGGGACTGTCAAACAACATTGGTAAAGACAGAAGACATAGATACCCAGAATGTAGATTTGCAGAGAGAAACAAAATTCTATTAATTTGGCTTGGAATTAGGAAGATAGAAATTACCGTCGTCATTAAAGCAGCCCCTGTGAGTCCGCCATAGAGAGACCCTTTGCTTCCTGACTTACTGACTGAAAAAAGAAATACACTTTATGATAAGAAACTGAACGACCATTTTTTTTTATAAAAAGGTTGAAATTACTAGAATGAAGCTCACAAGCGAAGAGGCCGCCGCCGAGGAGCAGAGCACCGTAGGCGGCCGAGGTGGCAGGGGCGAGTTCTGTCAGCTGCACTTGACACTTACATTCCAGACTACCCCTCCTTGTCTTAGATCCTATTCTTGGTGAAAAGGGATATGACATTCCATTAAAGTTTGTACTTTTGCTTCTCTCATAGCAGTAGTAGTCATAGCTAAGAGCTGCCCGAGGCTGATGAACCAATAGTGAACAAGACGCCATTAAAATGAAGCTCTACCCAGTAAGCACTCTCCACTCTACCGACCGACCGACAAAGCGCAAGGAATTAGGGGTTGTTAGATCGACGGCTGGTCTGAATCGGTGTTAGTGGGCTTCGGTTAAGATGATGAGGGACTCGGCCCGGCCTGTGTCACTACATGCGATATTAGGAACTAAAAATCCTGTCTTTTTCTTATTTTAAGGTAATGCTTAGACAGGCATACGAACATAGCGACAAATAGTGACAAAGAATAACAAAAAGTGAGAAAAGAGAGATTTGTAGGGCAATTTATAATTATTTGGTTACCGAAAGAGTTATCAGTCCAGCTCGATTATTGAATGCTCAAACGTTATAATTTGACAAAAAGTGAGAAAAGAAAGATTTGTAGGACAATGCAATTTTTAGTTATCGAAAGAGTTTATCGGTCTAACTCGATTGTTGAATGTTTACACGTTCCAACTTGAGAAGTCAAAAAAGAAATCAACACATACGTGTATGTTGAAACAAGTTTTAATTTCCATGTTGAAACGTGTAAGTATTCGTGATTGAATTGGAAATTGACAATTATTCGGGTGATCAAATGTTGCATTACCCGAGAGATTTGTAGAATACATCAACACACATGCATGTTTGTATAGGTTTTATGTTACAAACGATCTACTTACAAATGAGATATTAACAAATTTTAGACAATCATTATCTTCCCAGTATCTCCTAACCCACTAAAAAAAAAGCTCCAAAAGCTACACCCATGGCTCTTCCACAGTGGTGGCGGCTGTTTTATGATTTTAACATGTAAACAACAATTTGAAACTAACACAAGAAAAAAAAATTGAAAACCCATAAATTTGTGGTTATGCAGGTGAGTTCTTCACTTCTTCTCAGGTGAGGAGAGGAAGGAGATGGAAGAAACACTGTCCTTCATATCAAGCAAGATTTGGGTAGCTGAAGGCCTGAGAGTTGGGGATTGTCCAAGGCAACGGGAAGAGATTGAAAGCATAGCTCTTACTTCTTCCATGTTAAAATCACTACCCAGTAATGGATCCACCATTTCCTTCAACTTCTTCGCTTCACAGTGGTCAATATCCCTGAGATTAGGTCCCAAAACAGAGGTCAAGAGCTGGCATTTCGTCGAACAGAACGCCTGCATACCAGTCACAAGCTCTAAAATGATGACTCCATAGCTGTAGATATCGTTCTTCTTTGATGCAATTCCGGTTCGCATGTAGTGGGGATCAGTGTAACCAGGTGAACCCATCATCACTTTCTTGGACGGCATCACCATTGAAGAAAAACCCATCTTTGCAGACCCGAAGTCGCAGAGCTTGCAGTTGAGGTTTTGGTCAAGAAGTATGTTTGAAGCCTTGATGTCCCCATGGACGATTTGGAGGCTGCAGTGTTCGTGAAGATACTCAATTGCCTGTCCTAGTTGGAAAACTATGGCCATGCGTCTTCTCCACGAAAGAACCTTTGAATCTGATTCGATTTCATGAAGCTTCTCCTGTAAGGTTCCATTGGGGACAAACTCAAAGACTAAGGCACCTTCTTCATGATCTGATCAATTATGTACAGATCAAGAAATTAAACAGATGAATGGATGATCTCATCTCACACCCAATTATGAAATTGAAAAAATGGAATTAATAAGATTTCAATTACCTTGATTATTTTCATTGTCACAGTATCCCAAGAACTTGACAATGTTGTCATGTTGAAGGTTGAGCAAGATTTCTAACTCCTGCTTGAAAACTCGGTTCAGATGGTCACTGGTGAAGATCTTGACTGCCGCCATTGTTGAATCTAAACCAAGTAATCGAGCCAAATAGACAGTACTAAACCCACCAGACCCAACCACTTTAGAGAAATCCATGGTGATTTTCAGTATTTCATCCCAATTATACTTCTTGACACCATTACCAAACCCATCATCAACAATCTTTCCCTTTTCTTCATTCACACCATTATCATCAATACCCACAACATTTTGCTTTCTGGGTCTGCGTTTCCTTCTCAATCTAAGCAAGAAAGTAGCAAGAAAACCCATCAGAATCAACAAGAAGAAAAGAAACCCAGCTGAAACACCGACTGCAATTGCAATTTTCCGGTGAAAGTGATCGTCTTTCTGTCTATTTAAAGGACCTGTCGGTGGATCAATGGGGGAAGTAGGGGATGTATTTGGAGTTGGAGAAGAAGTAAAGGAAGCAACACAGAAACAGAGTTGTGAAGAAATAGAAAATAAGGAAAAAATGAAAACCATCGACCACCAACCACCACAACCACAGACAAGAAAGACATGAGAGAAGAGACAGTCAATGGTAAGAAAACGACGACGTAGTCTCCTGTAGAAAAAAACAGCATCTCCTCCTTCTCCCACCGTCTCCATGGATACAGAGGCAGAATCTGACAATTACTGGATCTGCTCTGATCTGGGAAGACAAAACAGAGAGCCGGAAATTGAAGAATGGAAGCCAAATTTAAGTCTTCTTTTACAGATCTGTACCTGCTACGTCACTAATGACCGACTGGCTTAATACAACCACCCTACAGTACCATACCTCAAAAATTGAGGAAAACATAAATCTTACTATCCCAAGCGTTTTTGGTCGCGGATATTCTAAATGTTGAGATGGATGTACGTCATTTCATATTGATCATGTGGGTTTGGTGTACGAGTGATAAAATTATGTTTTATCCGATCAGAATGATGAAATTTGTCTTTACAGGATTAAACCAAGTTTTGACATAAGTTATATGTTCGAAATCTCGGTTCAAACACAAAATTTTTGTCTGATTTAAAATCTAATCCTAGTCCAAACACAACGGTTTACTTATCTAGACCCTAACCCATATTAGATTATTATCCTATTTACTTGTTCGGATTTAAACCAATCTGGGTTTGGTCAATTACGTACGTTCGAAATCCAATTCGGGTTAAGATCCTGACATATAAATACTTCGTAAACACGTGATGTTGTCTGACCCGGAATCGAATTTTTGTCACCCTTAGTTTGGCCTAATCCACTGAAGATATTATTCACACGATCATGTGCGTTCAGATACTTGTAACAAAAAAATACTGAGATTGTTAGAAGGGAAAAGGAAAAGGATAAGGAAAAGTGTGGAGTGGGGTCACTATCGAAAATATATTAATTAAATAGATAATTACACTTAATAATTGTGAAAAGCATGAGAATTGAAGAATCAAGATTGTGACTTGCTAACAAATATACACACGGAGTCTTATTTTATTTAGTTTAATATATGAGACAAAATAACAATAATAAATAATAATAAAACAATTGAGTAGAATGATTAGCATGTAAGATTTGATTGATTATAATTGATTTTGGAGGTCCACACGTGTAGCTTTTGATTTTCTGGAGCCAATCACGCAGAAAAATTATGATTGATTATATATATATTATATAAGAATTTATGGCATTTTTGGGTACTGAAATTTATTGATTTCTTATCATTGAATAGTGATATTCAATAATTAATTTGTTGGTAGAAAGAGAATCGCGAGTAGTTTAGATAACATTCACGTGTGTTGTATCACATACAGATTTTGAGTTCGAGCCTCTCACATCCCTTTTTCCTATTTATTTGGAAAAAAAAAATTGTTCTTAGAAATAGAAATCCTATTTTGGACAATGTACCTAGTTATGTACTTGCGGAGCCATTGAAAATAAAGAAAATTAATTAACTTTCATGGTTAAGGAGACTGAAGTTCTTGAACCACCACTCCATGTGTTTCTTTTCTTTAGGATGGTAAATCATTGTGAAGCTATACATATAGATTGTTCCAACCTATATATACGGCACACCAACCAGTCTAGGTAGTAATAGGTGCTGGTTATGAATTTAGGAAATCATGTTCCCACATTGGTTGATTTATGTGGTTTATAAGTGTGGGTCCAACCTCGAGTGTTTGATGTGTCTTCTGAAAGATAAAGCGACGCGAGACTTAGGTCCATAGTTTGGACAATAGTTCAAGTGTATTGGGTAAAACGTTCAAGTGTATTGGGTAAAACGTCTCTTACCTCCATTTCATCACTTTCAACTTCTTCAAATTGTGGCATCGGAGCATATACGCAAATCCTAACGACCTCCCATATAGTCCATTTGTTGAGTATCGCACAACTAAGTCCACAAGTACGATAGAGTGTTAAGATTTAATAAAGTCTCAAATCGATTTGATGTAACCCAACGACGTGGTTTATATATAAGCGTGCATCCAACCTCAAATACTTGAGGCAAGGTTGGGCCGTCTTTTTAAGAATAAAGCCATGCGGAGCTTGAGCCCAGAGTGTGGATAATATCTCAAGTAAATTGGTGAAACCTCTCTATCTTCTCCTTCTCACTACTCTCAATTTATTCAAATTATAACAATTCTCAAATTATATATGTTCTCATCATATTGTGATTATTGATATGATACTTAAATTATTTTCATTAAAGATCATTTATTCTACCTAAATGAAAGATTAGCCTATGTGACTCGTTGATTGATTTCAAATATTGTTGACACACACATATGAGATTCACTAAAAAGCTATAAGATTTACGGGTCCACATATGATTGATGATACTATTATGATCTTATGGGTTAGTATTAACTTATAATCACCAAAAGATTAATAACTTTCCAAATTCATCACCGAATATTTAAACATTTCAAGTTTTTCATCGATACATCGGGCTCGACGGCTTTGCTTTCCCAGGAGATCACCATCCCAATAATACTCTCACAGAAACACGTTTACCTATGGAGTTACTATGGAATATTTTCCTTAGAAAAACGCGTTGTTAACAAATTATATTAACCCGTGATTTTCTCATGCCAATCACACTTGATTGAGAAAAAAGGAAAAAGGCTTAGTTTGTTTTAAGAATGATTTTTTTCCTTCCTAAAACATGATTGTCTCCCTTTGTTTGTTAGAAGAAAAATATATTTGGACATGGTATTGGGCCGAATAGGAATTTGGAATTGGATTCGAACAAATTGGGCTTTGACCAATAACCCATATCAGTACTTGATGACAAGGCGTTCTCCAACTATCAACGTCAAGGTTTGTTATTCAGAGAGAGAGATTCCAACGTCGTTTTCTTAATGACACGCTGCGTTTCGATTCTCGAAGGAAGATCGCAACGTCTCTTTTTCTTTTCTTTTCGGTTGGCACGCTTTACTTTCCAAAAAGGCTATCAACGTGGCTGGTTTTCAAAAATTACACAAAAACCAATCAAAATCCAGACAGAGATTCGGATTCCCCCGTAGAAGAGAAGAAGGGATTGTGTTCCTCTGGTTTCTGAAGAAGCAGCTACCACTCCAGACTCTCGCATTCGCACCCGGAAGTTGGTTTCTTTTGTAATCCGGATATTGGGTTTGTTCAGGGAATATTTTTGAGTCGGATTGTTGCGGTTTTTTTAAAGTTCGGGTTTCACTATCGGGGGACCAGGTTCCGGTCTCTCCGGTGGCGGAAATGAGCGTTGGGGGGCCATGGCGATTAACGCGACGTTGCCTTACCATTCTATATCCGGTGATTCCGGCTCCCCTGCTGTGAAGAACCCAGGTTGCCGATCCCCGCTCTCTCCTAATCGAGCGAGGAATCGACGATGGCGTCAGAGTCGTACGGCCACCGCTGTGGTGGCGGTGGCGGCTCTTCTTCTCTCCACCACGGCCTGGCTCTCGCTTGTGTTTTCCGACACCACTGCCCATTGTTGGCATCGTTTTAAGCATTGGGAGGGTAGCCCTAACCGTCTCCCCTGGATCAGAAATCAACATCATTTGCCTTCTTTTAATCGTCGGATCCCTATTGCGACTCCCTTGCCTCGCAATCGCAGCCTGTCTGAAGGGGAGTTACGGGAGGAGTTGTCGCTGAAGCATATAGTATTTGGGATTGCTGGATCGTCGCGGCTGTGGAAGCGGCGCAAGGAATTTGTGAGGTTGTGGTGGCGTTCGAAGGACATGCGTGGCCACGTCTGGTTGGACGAGGAAGTGCCTCTCGAGAACGGTGATGACTCGCTGCCCCCTGTCATGGTCTCAGAGGACACTGCCCGGTTTCGCTACACCAACCCGACGGGTCACCCTTCGGGGCTCCGGATATCTCGCATTATCTCCGAGTCATTTCGTCTAGAATTGCCTTACGTTCGTTGGTTCGTCCTTGGGGACGACGACACCATCTTCAATGCGGATAATCTGGTGGCTGTTTTAAGTAAGTATGATCCATCTGAGATGATGTATATTGGTGGATCGTCTGAGAGTCACTCTGCCAACACCTACTTCAGTCACTCAATGGCGTTTGGGGGTGGTGGGATTGCCATCAGCCACCCACTGGCCGAGGCGCTGTTCAATATCCAGGACGAATGTAATGAGAGGTACCCAAAGTTCTATGGAAGTGATGATAGACTTCATGCCTGCATTTCTGAGATTGGCATTCCTCTCACCAGAGAACATGGTTTCCACCAGGTCTTTCTTCTATTTTCCTACATTATATGCACAATGTACTGACTAGTGCCTATCATTAATCAATTATGTCCCGGTTCTGCCTTTTGCATATTTACTTCTTCTATTGGAATTGATAATCTTACCATTATACTACGCTGTTTATATAGAAGACTACTTATTACAGAATGCTAAAAGGTTCCATCTTTGTTTTTTTTACTTTTTTTGTTGATTTGTTTATGCAGTGGGACATTAGGCGTAATGCACATGGTCTTCTATCTTCTCACCCTATTGCACCCTTTGTCTCAATTCACCATATCGAGGCTGTTGATCCTTTCTATCCTGGCTTGAGCTCTTTGGACAGCTTAAAACTCTTCACAAAAGCTATGAAAATTGAACCCAGGAGCTTTTTGCAGCGATCTATTTGTTATGATCACGCACGGGGTTTAACATTTTCTGTCTCCCTTGGTTATGTAGTTCAAGTGTTCCCAAGCATTGTTCTTCCCCGTGAGTTGGAGCGCTCAGAGAAGACTTTCTCTGCTTGGAACAAGATCAATCAGCAGAAAGAATTTGATTTTGACACCAGGGATCCTTACAAATCTGTTTGTAAAAGGCCCATCCTCTTTTTCTTGAAAGATGTAAAAAGAGAACACAATGCTACAGTGGGTTCATATGTGCGGGCTGGAGGCAATGATTTAAAAAGAAAAGTTTTCTGCTTTCCACGTTCACCTCCTTTGCCTCATGTGCAAAGTATCAAGGTTATTGGGTATCCTCTGAGGAAGAATTGGCATTTGGTGTGTTACTCTCGCCTGTTTGTCTTCCATTGCTACAAATTTTTAATCTGTTTTTTTTTTCACCAATAAAAGGAAAAAATAAACTTCATTTCAGTTAATTGTATTTTGAACACTCTTGGACAGGGACCACGTCGACTATGTTGCAAACAAAATCAAACTAGTGATGAACACCTCATGTTAATAGTTGGACAGTGTGCCAAAGGCTCTTTCACTTCTGTTGTTAATGCTGTGTGAAGGTTTGGTGGATTGTTGGCACTTACAATTATTTTGAGCTGCATGCGACTTTGAAGGAGAGAGGAGAGCATCAACTATTTTATGTTCTCCATTCTTTAGCAACTGACTTCATCCATGTTGTAACTGTTGTTTATCAATTGACATTCAGCATTTTAGAAGCCTATGCTTACAGATTGTGGAAATGAGGGGGCCTTATCACGAGCATTTGGGTAGAGCACGCAGACCTTTAGCTAATTCTTTGCCTTCTTTTTTGTACAGAAGGTAAATAATTATACTAACTTTCGGAAATTGCTGGCGAACTGAAAGCAGAGTTCTTCTTTTTTACCCCTACCCCTTGGCATCTGTTTCTGTATTTTTTTTAATGTTCATAGCCTATGACATCATTTATTCTATATATTAATTTTTAACCTTGACAATTGTTTCCTTGTATCACTTCTGAAATGCTTATTAGTTGAAGAAAGAGAGGAAAAACATGAATGCATATTTGAGGCAGGAAACATTATTGTGTTGTGCTGCTGATTTAGCTTAGTTTTAAATTTAATCGAAGTCACATTGTTATAATTTTAGTGTTGTCTTTAGTAACCCTCTTCTAAATTTTCCTTCCTCTTGGACTTGAGATGCTGTAGTGAAGTTGTCCATGGTAGGGTTTTGTGAAACATGCACCTGACTAATCAACTCCTTATTCCTCTCCAAACAGAAGTCAACTGGAGATATGACTGGTATAGCGGTTTCAGAATTCATTAAGGAATTCAGGTCTTGACATATTCATTCCTTATGAATGCATCTGTTTATGATTGAATAGTTTTACTTGATCATGCTTGGTTGTTTTTCAGGGAGTTAACCGTTTAAAATACTAGTGTGAGGATTAAGGTTCAATGCTTAACCTTCTAGAGGCTAATGTAAGAGAATAATTTTAGTTGTTAGTCTCTAGAGTTTCGCTTCCGCCCCCTCCCACCTCTCTCTCTCTCTCTCTCTCTCTCTCATGAGAGTCGCAGAAGATGGTTCTAAACCTTCTGGTTCTCACCGCTGTTTGAATACTTGTTTAGAAGGGGGATATGGATTTGTCAAAAATTAAGAATAATGATTGAAGTAGACATTTACTTCATTAACTTTGAATTGCCTTTTGTACACAGGAGTTTCTTGCTGTTGTTTTTCTATATACTTATCCATTGCTAATGTTCCTTTCCAAGTTTCAAATGTTTGGCATGGTGCTATCTTGTTCCATACTACCCTATATTAAGGTTGCGTCACATTCTCGATTCCTTGACAAATCAGCCTGTGAACTGATAATGTTTGAAACTGATTAAGATTTGACTACGGATTATATTTCTGATTTTTTTTATTTGAAAACATCTGGCATTACTGCAATGTGTGTTGAAGTGTCTTAAGAATTGACTGCCTTCTGCCAATCAGTGGCTTCCCCCCTCTTTCTGCAGATATTCTAGTTTTCCCTAACTCATTTTACTTTAAAATTCTAGCTTTGCCTAACTCATTTTACTTTTAAAATCTGTTCACATGGAGAAGTTTTGGAGTAGCTATTTATAGAATATCAAATTGGCAAAAGGCATTAACGCAAGGGCTTTTTGTTACAGGCACTCATTTTTTGCATTATATGGTAATGATTTTTATACAGTAGCCACCTCATTGTGGAGAAGATGGAATCAATGAATTGTCATTTGATAATGAGTTGCATATGGTGTGCCTTTTTCTGTTTTTTGTTACCAGAACTTATTTATCGTTCTTTTGATGTTTACACGCCCTTTGAGTCGTGTCTTGAAAGTCCATGTCTAATATTAAGGTTGATAACTGTTCCTGACATGTATACTTTTCCTTTACCTGTTTATAGATCAGAAGATAAAATTTTGAAGCCATTTATATATTTTTTTCTCATTATTACTGAAGAAAGATATGGATATAACTGCTCTTTTGAGTGGCTTGTATTATGATATGTCAATTATGCACCTACCCAAGATATATATTATCTTTCCCGGTCTACTTATGATGATGGTGAAAATGGGGCTATATATATAGGCTGACCTTGCTGCATGAGTACAATGTTGATATCTTTCAACATCATAATTTATGAGCATTTGAGTTTCTAACTACTATTGCAAGCTTGTAACATCCACAATGCACTATATTTATGTCCATTAATTTGACACTGTATTATTGTGTTTCTATTTCTTCACCGATCCCGGTTTTCTACTCTGATTTTAACCCATGTCGGCATCATTGGCTATTTTGTTAAATCCTCTATCCTTTTTTAAGAATGTCTTGAGCTTTTTTTTTACAAGTACATATCAATTGAGGACACAGATTTTTTTTGCAGACAAATTTTGCAGGGATCCATATTAATTAGCCATTGCCTTCCACTGTAGGGAAGAAAATGGTGTGCACATATTGATTATCCTCTCTTGAATTACTAGCTTTTGTTGATTGATATATTCTTTTTGGCTTGAGTTGTCTGACAGTGATGATCCTGATTCCTGGACCAAGAATAGACCTGACAGGTTATTGAAGGTGAGGGTCTAGTAGAGAGAGTTTTGATCAATGTTTGTATTGTCTCATAAGGTTCTGTGGTGGTCGTGTGATGTGAATCTGGAGACTTTGCCTGCTGTGGACGTAGGATTAGTGAATTTTTTGGTTTCTAGGTTTGCCATTTTGCCTGATATCTTCAACTCCGCTAATTTATCTGAATGAATCTCCAGTAATGATAGGATCCTAGCAATTGGTATCTCAGTTATCCCATATGTTGAGTTGCACGCATAGGATTTCATGTGCATCATATGTGATATGTGGAGCCCATGAATCCACTTAATCCCGTGCATCCATCTCAGTAACTGGGATAACTGGAATACCAATTGTTGTTGGGATTTTTATCATTTTCGATGGATCTCAGGGAGGTCAAAACTGATATGGGGAAGATCCTTTTGGTGTGGTGGTTGAGATCTTCTATGTTGGGGAATCTCTCTGGCTAATCTTCATTTAAGTTTTTAACAATTGTGTGCTAAAGTGAAATCCAGAGGCCCAGATGAGGCCTTTTACTGGTGAAACTTACAGGGAAGTTCTGGTATCTGATCAGTTCACATGGGGATGAACTTTAGACATTGATTAGCCAATTAGGTATATTACATGTTTTTTTTTTTAGCTTTGCATAAGTTTGTCAGTGGTGGTGTGGGGTGGTGATGTGATGAATTGAGCATTAGCCTTTAACTTGAAGGATAATACTACTTCTTTTATGTCTACCCCACCATGGAAGGGTATGTGAGAAGTGAGAATATGCATATATATGTATTATATTATGTAGGTGGTGTATTATATATGTATGTATATATGTATTCTAACACCTCATATTCTGGGACCTCTTACAGCCTGTGCCACTCTGTTCTTGTCTCTCTCCTTTTCTTTTCTTCTTTTTTTTTTAAACTTATATTTTTAGTATTATCTACAATGCTTTTTTTTAATCACATCTATATATGTATATATGACTGACTGATCTAAATGCCTTAGTACAAGTGTGTGTTTTTTTGCCCTTTTCTGTTTTTCCTTTTTGTTGATAAGATGGTAAAGCCATTGTTATTTTTTTACATTTTCATGGCGGTTGTCTTGATAGAAAGCCAACTTGTCTTCATTGTGACTCACGCTTTTAAGCATATCCATAAATAAGCTAGCTAGGAAGCTCTTAAAGTTAACAATATAAGACTTGGTTGAATAATTTGTACCACGTTGACGACATGTAAGAAGTGGATAGACCTATAGAAAACTTTAGGGAAATACTCTCAGTTGGTTTGAATCTCGATCTTAACGTCATCCACCTTAAGCCTAGAAATATAACCAAATTGTTGTTATGTGGTTGAATGAACTCTCCTAAGCAGGTCAGGAACGGATTCCTTATAACGTCTGTGATAGAAAGGGGTGTTTGGACGTGAATGTCCTTCAATTAGGTCATTGATCTAAGAGCAATACTTTTTTCGGTAACTAAAAACAACATCGTACGAGTCTGTTCTTTTAACAACCGATATGAGGTTAAACTCGGGTTACATGTAAGTGCAATACCAAATCACGTGGAACTTATTAAATTGGTCATATGGGGGGAGCAGCAGGGACAAGTTGCTTTAAGTAAAGCAATCTGGCGATCATGATCTTGATCGGGATCTTAATTAATTAATTAATCAACAAAAGAAAGAGGAGTAAAAACTATGGGACAAAATCTAGAGGTAGATCTTGATCTTTCAGTTTCAGCCAGCGTGGTCTGCGGTTAAAAATCTAACCATGGTTAAGTTTAACCAGCGTATGTATTCTGATTCCCATATCGGGTTTCTTCCAGCTCAAATATTACTACACATTATATATATATATATATATATATATATATATATATATATATATATATATTATTACACGAAAAAGAAGGGGAACAGAATTTAATGCATCTAATTGTCGGGAAAGAAAGCACGTGGACCAGTTGGAATTTGCCACATCAATAAAGGCCTGAAGTTAGCTGGATTACATTGAAGATTACGGTAGGACAGGTGACACCGTATCGTTACCTTACAGGGATGGGCGCTACTTAGATTTGTATGGTAATGGGAGCGTTTATCTATTAACAGCCATGCTACTCGTCCCAGCAACTAGGATCATTGGGATCCTAATTACGGAGACAAATAGCTTTTTCGATCTATTAAGGGGATCTACAGTAGAAATCATTCTAGTTTTTCTACCGTTCTAATTATAAACGTTCAGTTTAATCTATTTATCAATGTGGGGGTCCACAAATTTTTTTGGATTGGTAAATAGGCTGGATATTTGTGAAGACAACTACAGTAACTTCTACTGTAATCCCTCGTCCGACGCCTACATCTCTTCAATTTTACAGTAAGACATGTGGCACTATATCGTTACATTACATGGATGGGTGCTGTTTTAGAATTGTATGGGATCATCTACCTATTAAGGAGGCCTGCAGTAGAAATCATTGTAGTTTCTCGATCGTTCTAATCATAAACGTTCAGTCTAATATGTTTATCATTAACGTGAGATCTACACAATTTTTTTTAATTGGCAAACAGACTAAATATTTGTGATGACAACTATGTTACTATAGTGACTTCTACTGGATACCCTCCTCCTGCGCCTACCTCTCTTCAAGTTTACTTTCTATTTTTTTTAGGAAAAAAAATGATTTATTATTTATTTGCAACGGGTATATATATATCTATAATAATAAAAAAATAGGGGTTTTTTTTTTTAACAATTATTAGCAGCAAAGTGAAAGGCCACTGACAACACAGCATCTAGTTTGTTTTATCATTTCACACACACATGCACATTCTCTCTCTTCTCTCTCTCTCTTAATCATCATCATCCTCATAATCGTCATCTCCATTCATCTCTGTCCTTTCTCTCTCTACATTTATCATTTTTATCTCTCCTCCACAAGGTGAGTGACCCTTCCTTTTTGGGACAGTACAGGAGTGCTGCAGTGGAATTCATGATGATGGTAGTGGTGATTATTCTCTTCTTCGTATTCTCCTCCTAAGCTCTCTCTCTCTCTCTATATCTATTATTCTCTTTTGCTTCTTTACTGCTGGACGACTTCTTCTTCTTCTTCTACAAAAACCCATATATAAAGATCAAATCTTTTTATTTATCAGAATAAGAAAATCAAATCTGAAGAGGGGATGCAGCAGCACTAACTCATAGGAGTTCTCTTTCCAGTTGTTTAAACTCTAAACCTCCCCCTTCTCTCCAATCTCTTTCTCTCGTTTTCTTTCCTTTCTTTTAACAACCTATTCATCTATTTCCAATCTTTCCTTGCCCACCATTTCTCATCAACCAAGCAGTCCCCTCACCCCCTCTCTCATAGAGAGGAGGGTGTGTGTAGCAAAAAAACCCAATTGGTCTTAGATTCAAGCATGAAGACAAAGTTTGTCCAGCTCTGCCGCAAGTTGTACTTGATTAGAAGGAGAATTCTTGATTGAGAAAAAGGATGCAAGGAGGAAGTTGTACTTGATTAGAACGAGAATTCTTCATTGAGGAAAAGGATGCAAGGAGGAGGAGGATCGCAATCCCTATATGGGTTGTCTACATCAACGGCTGAGATTACTCCTCCTGCAACTGCAGGTTGTGACAGTACCCACTTGATGGAACAGCCAGTAGTGGCTGCCTCACCCATCAGCAGCAGACCGCCTGCCGCTGCCAGTTTGGATGAGCTTATGGGATTGGCAGAACCAGCTGGAGCGGATGAGGATGGTTTAGAAGGCGGTGGAGGAGGCGGAGGCGGAGGAAGTGGTGGTGGCAATAGATGGCCCAGGCAAGAAACATTGGCTCTAATCAAGATTAGGACTGATATGGATACTGCCTTTCGTGATGCCACCGTCAAAGGCCCTCTCTGGGAAGATGTTTCCAGGTAATTGAAAAAGATCCAAACTTTATCAACACCCACCTCATATTTCTTCTTCCTCCATACAATCTCAAGGTTTCCTAATGTGGGTGGAACAGTAATATCACTGAAAACTTTGTCGGGTATTTTTCATTTTCCTGTCTGATCTCTCTCTCACACACTCACACTCACACTCATTCTGTACAGGTTTCTTTCTTCTTCCATCTATCCCTTTTTCTCCATCGCAAATCACGAGTTTGGCATCTTTTCTTTTGCTTTCTCCAAATCCAGAAAATTGCCTTGATCTGTTGCATGAATTTCACCCAATTCCCTTCATTATCTTACTTCATTAGTTCCAATGAAAAATTGAAAATCCCGAGAGGGAATTTCATTCTGATTCTCTCTCTCTCCCCCTCTAAACTTTTCTTGCAGTGGTCATTTACTTAAGCAGCAGATTATTATTGTGCAAGGACAGTAGTGGGCCTGATTCTATGAAAGCGAAGGGAGGGAGGTTCTCTCATCATGTTAATCATAATCAAAACTATAAAAAATCCAATAAAGTTGACGATCTATGGAGTAATATATATATATATATATATATAATATATGTATATGTATATGTATATGTATAGATAGAGATTTGTTATTATAAGTACTTTTGTTTATTGAATTGAAGTGTTGTTATCGTCTGATATAGAAAACTAGCGGAGCTTGGATACAGAAGAAATGCCAAAAAATGCAAAGAGAAGTTCGAGAACGTACACAAATACTACAAGCGAACAAAGGAAGGCCGAGCCGGTCGTCAAGATGGCAAGAGCTATAAATTCTTCGAACAGCTGGAAGCTCTCTACAACACCAACTCCGCCACGGCCACCGCCTCCACCAGCACCCACCACGTTTTAGCCTCCCAGGCAATGCCGATTACCACCGCCACGGCCGTAGCAGCCTCCGCTAGCCTTGATGTCTCTCCTGTCTCTATTGGGATCCCGATCTCATCAGTTGGAATTACTCAACCACCCCCTACTACTACTTCTGTCCGGATGTCTTTCAATGTGTTTCCTCATGATCTGACTGCCGCCATGCCGTTGCCGCCCACGCCGCTTACTGGGTCTGCAGCTCCGCCTCCAGCGTTTACCGCTGGCGTTGGCTTTTCGTCGAACAGTTCGTCTTCTTCTTCTCAGGGTACTGACGATGAAGATGAAGATGATGATGATGATGAGGATGATGATGAATTTGAACGACAACCACGGTTGAACGCAGCTGAAAGCAGCCGCAAAAGGAAGAGGCGGCCCGGTGGCAACATTACGAGGAGGATGATGGAGTTCTTTGAGAAACTAATGAAACAGATGATGCAGAAACAGGAGACAATGCAGAAGAAGTTTCTGGAGATAATTGAGAAGAGAGAGCAAGATAGAATGATCAGAGAGGAAGCTTGGAAGAGACAAGAAATGGCAAGATTGAGCCGAGAACACGAGCTTATGGCTCAAGAGAGGGCCATCTCTTCTTCCAGAGACGCCGCCATTGTGTCATTATTACAGAAACTTACTGGGCAGACCATCCAATTGCCTCAACCTGTCACCATCCCCCCATTCACTCCGCCACCGCTGCCAGTGCCGCCAATCCACCTGACCCCATCCATGCCGCCGCCGCCGCCACCACCATCAGTACCACAACAGCAGCAACCGCGACAGCAACAGTCGCAATCAGTTGTTTCAGAAGTACTAGAGCAGCAAATTCCACCCCAGGATGTTAGTGGTGGCGGGACCTACGAATCCATCTCATCGAGATGGCCAAAGGCGGAGGTTCTTGCGCTAATAAATTTGAGAAGTGGGCTTGAATCAAGGTACCAAGAGGCGGGTCCTAAAGGTCCACTCTGGGAAGAGATTTCAGCAGGGATGACCAGGTTGGGTTACAAGAGGAATTCCAAGAGATGCAAGGAAAAATGGGAGAACATCAACAAATACTTTAAGAAAGTGAAGGAAAGTAATAAGAAACGGCAGGAAGACTCCAAGACTTGCCCTTACTACCATCAACTCGACGCACTTTATACGAAAAAGGTTGTCAGCAGCACCAGCGGAGGAGGTGGTTCAAGCACCGGTGGCACTGCAGAGCAGTGGCAGCAGCAGGAGAGCACAAACATTGAGCCTCTGCCGGCAACAAGGCCGAGCAATTTGCCTGTTTTGACACCATCACCGCGCGTAGAACAAGCCTCCACCGAGTCACAAAACAAAAATGTAAGCTTGGCAAGCAGCCTTTTTGAAGAAGGAAATGGAGGAGAAGCATCAGAGGAGGTAACTTCTTCTGTAATTTTCAACCATGATTCGATTAGTTACTTTGTTATTCAACCTAATAACCATGATTCTCTTTACTTTGTCATTCGACGAAACCCGATAAGTTAACTTAATGTATGTTCTAACAATAATAGATGAGGGTTTAAATTACGAAATCTAAAATATGAACCTAAGACCTCCCACTCCAATACAATGTAAAGATTAGTTATTTGCTCGTTCGATCCAACAAGTTAATGTATTGGTTTGGGGCATTTCACATTATTTATATCATATTTTAAGAGATTCATCGTCCCAAATAGCTAAACCTGGTCATATAAACAGTATGTTGCACTTGCTAGTTTAATTAGTTTTGTGGTTATTAGATTGAGGCTTGCACCACCATATTGATTATTGTTTTCATATTGAAGCCAGAAGACCTTGTGAAGGAGTTAATGGAGAAGCAAGCAGGGCAGACACAACAGCAGCAGCAATCCCATCAGCAGCAGCGACAACAGTTAACGGTTGACGACTATGACAAGACGGAGGAAGCTGCTGCTGATAGTGAGAATACTGAAGTGGAAGATGAAGATATTGAAGATGATGAGGATGATGAATTAGAAGAGGAGAGGAAGATGGATTACAAGATAGAGTTTCAAAGACCGAACACAGGCGGCGCCTCTAATGGAGGAGGAAATGGAGCACCCTCCTTCATGGCCATGGTTCAATAGCAGCAGCAGCAGCAGCTCCAGAGTGTAACATATGTACCTACACTTGTTCAGAAGCTCAAACAAGATAAAAAGGCCTAACCACCATAAATTCTTCCTTTATACTTCTCATTTTTCTTCTTTCTTTTTTGCTTTTGGTTCCTTTTATCATCTGTCAAATGTTCTTCTTTATTTTTCTTCTCTTGATCAATCAGATCATTCCTTTCCATTTATTGATTAATTTGTTGGTGAATAAAGTACTTTTTATAGGGAAAATGGGAAGGATTGGTCTAAGTGTAGAGGGAATAAGCTTTGACATTAGCTTTGGATAATAAGAATTTATTTATCTTTGATCATATTGATTCTGTAAACTCTCTTATTTCCACTTGGTTATGATTGATTTTAATACATTGATGCTGTTATAGAAAATTATTACCTCAAGGCAGGCAGTATTAAGTGGTGCAGATAACTCATTAGCTCTTGATTACAAATTATGTGTCCTTATGATATATGTCATCATCATTCGAGCCTTTGTTTCAAAAGTGTGTGATCGGTTATTCAGTCTATGAGAAAATGAAAGGGAATCTACTTTCTCTAACTTCTATTGAAAGTTAATATCTATATCGTTTCTTATTATTTCATATTCTATTGAATCCATATTCTTCCTCATGCAAGTTATGTACAAGGCCCATATTAAGACTCTTGGGCTGAAACACAGGCAAGGACTCACTACAGAGCATAGAAGGAATTTGCTGTTAAAACTTACTGAGAGAATCTGAGCACAAACCCAGAAGAAACTGGGGTGGGAGGATCCTTTTGTTTTGATAGACACAGAAAAACAACAGAGGCTCTTGCCTTCACCTGCACTAAAAGAGAAGACAAGGATACGCGCACCCGGACCGAACAACGGAATAGCTCTACTAATTTCAAGCTTCCTTTCTGTTCATTTCCAGGTAAAACACTCAAGAGGTTCATACAATATTGATATGGAAAAAAAGTGGTTGCCAAAATGAAACCTTACCAAGAAGCTATTATCCCCCAGGTTTCAACATACACGTTAATGATCCAGAAAAAAAGAAAAAGAAAAAGTATTGACATCCTAAGAAGCTCCAAAAAGAGTAACCCTAACAATTAAGAGGGCTCTATTACAATTCCGGCTTGCTCTTACTTCTTTTCATCTTTGCCTTAAACCTTGATTTAAGAGGGCTCTATTACAATTCCGGCTTGCTCTTACTTCTTTTCATCTTTGCCTTAAACCTTGATTTTGCCATGAGAGTTTCCACTGTGTTTGTGAAGTTCCCAACTGCCATCACAACGAAAAGGACTCCGCAAAAGATTACCTGCCAATATTAGTTTCCATCACTGAACTTTGTTTTGATTTGAAATCGTGTGATTTTAAACATGTCATTACATGCGCTGATTGAAGGAAGATGTTCAAACAAATAATAAGAACATTACCTGCCATTCAGAGACTACCCCAACAAATGCAGTCTTCAGCAACAAAAATCCCACATATGCCTCAAAACCCTAAATCAACGTGAGGTCACACCAATGTCGTTAGGATTGAACTACACCGATTATGATGTCTTCAACTAGGTCTTAAAAGTTGGGAAGTGAATCAATTCTTTTTTTAATTGGGTTAACATAGTTAATTGAGACTCAAAACATCATTCAAGTGATTATTCCATGCACATGGTTGTAGAATGGTGAAAGAACAAGAAAAAAAAAATCAAAAGAAAAAACACATTCTGTCTCTATATCTGAGAAATTGGCAAGGGTAAAGAACTTGAGCAACTTACCTGCAAAATGAAGAGTAGAGGACACAACAGCCACAGTTGGCCATCCACGCCAGCAGTTTCACCCCAAACAACATCCATTCTCTTGGCCTAATGTAACAGAAAATAAAGATTACAAAAAATTCTATATATATAACAAGTAGAAATAAGCAAGCCAACCCTACATCCTAGGTACTACACAACTGCTATCCATTCAACTCAGCACGGATAAAGGAGGGTTGCAGTATGCTGGTTCCAGCGGAAAACTTTTCTAAATCTTATGAGCACAAGGCCCGAAATAGAATTTTGCTGGGCAACCTCCAATTCCAACTAACTTCTCCAATAGATTCATTTAGCCAAACCCTAATTTTTTGGGATAACGGCTTTGATGAAGATGACAGGTATAAAGACTAGTAAATGAAATATCATAATTTAAGTTGCAAAGTATCAAATTAGTACATACATGTACACCACAAAAAAAGAAAAGCTGATACCTTTCCCAGTGCGATACGGGTATAGAGCCTCTGGCGCTGATATCGGTTCTGTAGAAGCATTGCAACTCCTTGCATCATTGCCCATTGTAAAAAAAGTTGTACTCCTTTCTGCACACAACTTAGCTAGTAAGTAAGCAAATAAGAAAAGGAAAATTAGAATTTAACAGGTCTATCACTAACCTGTTTCTGGGCACAATTTGGCTGTCCTTTAATTTCCCACGTGAGGCTAACAAGGGCCATAATCATAGCACAATAATGATGGTATATCCACCTGCAAAACCATATCCAGTATGCTTGCTAAAATATTCTTTGTGCCATCAGGGCTAGAATACCAATAACTAATCAAAACCATTAAACCAACAAGCAGCTGAAGAACTTTCATAAAGAAAGAATATCGAATCATGCGTGGTCTATCAGAATGTGAACGAAAATTTTGTTACGCTGTGCATGCATCAATCAACAATGATTAATTCAGCCACTTGTGATCCAACAATTACTTTAAGACTTTCCAATCCAACCAATCTAATCCAGCTCTGTGTTTCAGAATTTCTTTAACCCGAGCTCAAATCTTACAATATATCTGATAAAAGCATTATACATAGAGCTTCAGAATCAAACTAAAGCATCCTACAAGAATCTTACAGGGATCTAGAACTATCAGTCGCATAGAAGAGTATCCACCACCATGATACTTACTGCAACCCAAAACATGCAAGTAAATGGAATCACACACTGGAATTAGCCTACAAAAATCTTGTACCATGTCTTAAAGCATTTTGTCGAGTTACTTCTACCTGCATATGGTACAAGCAACTTAGCATTTTGATAAATCTGTCCCCAAATATGCAAAACCTATTTGAAGAGCAATAGTTAGGGAGAATCATTTGAACAGTCCCCTATACTTTTACTCAAGTCCGCTAAATTCATCAGTTCCAGAATTAAGAACAAATAAACACATCAAAAAACAGTCAGTATTGCAGAACCAATCCTTTTTCAAGAGACAGGGATATTGTAGTATGTGCATATAATTTATGACATACTCAAATTGATGGGAAAACGAGATCAGTGAACACTAAGAATATAGAAATAAGAGAAGCAGAGAAATTTAAAGACCTGTCGGTATGGGCAAAGAGGAAACAATTTCCACCACAAACACATGACAAATGACATTGAATGAACAAACAGATAAACCAAATTTGAGTAATTAATTATTATTCCCTTCATAATCGTATCATTGAAGTCTTTTCAACAAACATTCGGGAGTCAACTACATGAATCCATACAAGAATTTAGTTTATTCCAAAGCTATGCTCTTTACCAAAGGAATACCATTCGTGTGCTTATTTATCATATCCAACAATGCCTTCTTGGCCTACATTGTCTCACTTTACTATCTCCTACTTGAGTTTTCTCGACCTTATAACCAGAGGATCACAATCTTTGCACTGAACATGCCAAAACCATCTTACAAATTTATCTTCAACTAGAGCTACTAGTACCCTAAACCGATTTGTATTATTTGTTATCCAATCCTTTGTTGTTTTCCTGCACATCAAGAGAAAACATTCTTATTTCATCCATATTCATTTTTTGAGTATTACTATTGGCTCTTGCCTGGAAGTATTTATAGTTTTATACCATGATCACCAATGGAAATTCAAGGATACATGCTTCTTATGCATCATGGAGGAAGCTAAAAGGAATATCCAATGTGCTCTATCCAGATCAAGCTAAAGCATCAATTCAATTCTGAAAAGGAACACAACCTTGGGTTCTTTGTGCATCTCAAGTATAATTGTATCATGTGACATGTCAATTGTCATGAACAGCTAGCCCATAAGCTACCATGAGAAAGGTATAGAGGCTATGCGCACACACATACAAATAAAAATGTGCAGTGACCATCTGTAAAGGAACAAATGGAAGCCAGAGATAGATATGGTTGGTCACTTCCAAGAAAGCAAAAATCACCGAGACCAAACAGAGTGGTTACAAGTATTTAGACTCCAAGAAAATTTACCAGAGACGGATATCACTTCCATTAACTCTCAAAATGTTCTCTCTCAAAGCCAAACCAGTGTAGAGGAACAACAGCCACGCCTGGCAAAAGGTTATTAAGAAGAAAAAAAAAAGTCAATTACGAAACTAGCAACCATTCACAAACGAAAATGCAGAAAGAGTGATCATGAAATACCTGGTACAACTGAACTGGAAATGTGGGAAAGCAACCATTCCAGATCCAAGACCTCAGAATCAGCAGAGTTGCTGGAAAAATAAGGAACAGCAGCGCTGTTCTATCCTGATGAATTAAAAGAGATTTCAATACAAAACATGAGTCTCTTCCAAATTTTAAAGCCTATAATAAACAGGAGGCACTCACCCTGTAACTGTTGTACTCCTCTTTGACCTTCAATTGGACGTCTTTGCGGGAGGCACGCACATTGATAGGACCCAAAAACATTCTCAGAAAGGCAGCTGTTGCGCATAGCAGAGAAGAGCAGAACCAATCAACAATTTAGCAAATTAAAAAAACCCAATTGAAATCAACAGCAAAAAGTATGTATTTATGATTTAAGTATAAGATAATGAAACAGCAGGTACCCTGTGGCTTGGAAGGAAGAAAAGTTGCGGCATCACCATCATGGAGAAGACACCTGGCTCTCTGCAAATCATCGTCGAGCTTATCAGCGAGCTTGGGATCGATTAGCTTGTTGGAGAGGAGGGAATCAAGGAGGGAGCGGAGGCGGCGGACGGAAGATTCGAGCGAGAGAGCACGCTGCCGCAGAGAATTCTCATCGCTGAAAGTCCTCGATATGTACGTCGACGCCGAATCCTGGAGCTCCTTTGCCAGCTCGACCACTCTCCCCACTTCCTCCTCAACCTTCTGCGGCGATTGCTCCGCCGAATTCTCCATTACTGCCCACCGATCCCTTGACCCACTTCTCAAATCGACGTATATATCAATACCAAAGACTCGATTTTTGGCAATCAAAACTCCGAATCTCAACAACCCAAGAACAAAAACCTCAACTACTACTACCGCCTCCTCTTCACGCTACACAAAGAACAAATACCCAATAACAGAAGACTGACAGTAGAAAGAAAGATGAGGAGGAATCATCAGAAAGAGAGGTCCTTTCGTTGTCTTTTCGGTAACATAACCTCTTATTCCTCTACTTGGACGCACACTTTTATGTGATGAATAATGAATTCTGACTTCATCCCCACACAAATATTTTCTATAATTATTATTTATTTACTACTACTTATATTACTTACAACGAGTAATTAATTTAACTATTTAAGTCATTTTTTATATACTCAAATATATACAAACAGCAAGAATCAAATCATTTTATTTAAAAAAAATCACACCATTTATTCACCTCCATAAACATTTTTTTTTAATATTGGAGGGACCCCAACTCTTTGTGACAACTGGGCCAGATCCAAATCTCGGGTCATCAGACCACTCCGGCAAAAGATTTGATTGGGCTTACTAACCATTATCGGGACATCAGACCACTCTGGCAAGAGGCTTGACTTGATTTACTTATCATTATTGTTGTAACACTACCTATAATTATCGTGAGAATATACCTTTAAGGGAGCTCTTGGTGGGAGTAAAACTTGTGAGTTGTGACATTTACTTTTGGTGAATCTCACACCTTATCACTCAAGCAACCGGACTACACCTCTTTGGTAGAAGCATTGTTTGTTTTACGAGCCAAAGACTGATGATCATTCAATCACGGTTAGATTGTTCTAAAAACTTGTGCCAAATCTAACCAATCCTCAAATTTTATGACAAAAACCACAAAGAGTGTAGATGAGGAATGGAAGAGATTTATTTTTTATGGTGTTTTATAGATAGTATTGAAGTCAAAGAAAAATAGTTTTATACCCTTTGGAATTTATATTTATGTTTTGTCGACATTTGACAACAATGATGTATGAAAGTCTTTGGAGCATATTCACCAAAACCTCTCCCACCATGGACTTACTCCTTTTAGCATATATAAATAGTCCCTCCCTCCCTCCCACCAACACAACACAACACCACTTGCGAAGACTCTAAATTTTAAACCCTAAATTTTGAACCCTTTTTCATGAGTTTGAAGTTTTGTGGTAGTCATTATCAGCCAAGGTTTTATCTCAAAATTTTAGAATCGGTTAGAAAATCAATAGAAATACACTACTGTATTTATTTATGTTATTTATAAATGAGTATGTGTATTCATTTTTGTCATTCATATGCTATGCTTGAAAAGTCTTTGGCTGAAAGTAATTGGACATATTGTTGTGATGCAAGCAATACTATATAAGATCCTCAAATTGTGTTAGAATTAATTATTTTTAATCAAATTCTTTCTGTCGGTTTGAAAGGAATATATATGTTTGCTTATTTGGCTTTTTTTGGCAACTTGGATTATATTGGTTTAGATCACTAGGGTTAAAAAGAGTGGGTAAAGGGTCTGCACTAGAAGTAACCACAGTTTATATGTAGTTTTCTTTTGAAATGGGAGAAGAGATTCGAATTCTAGTTATCATAATGATACACGCCATCTATACCACACGAACTAATGACTCGGGTGTCATTTGTCTACATCCGCATCATTAAATTAAACGCAGATTGACCACTTTTCTTCCTTTTCCCCCCTTTTTTCTGGTAACAGTACATAAAGCAAGTCGAGCATGGATCTTGGAGAGCACAGAAGAGGGTTTCTGTAAGCATCTAGCATCATACTCTACCAGTATTATAATGGTTAATTGGAAACTTGAAGTTCCAAGTTGAAAGAAAATTCTTAATTTCCATTTCAGCATCTTAAAACAATACATGACTCGATTAGTAAACCTATCCTCTTCCCATTTAGTAGGAAGAGTTTCATTGGATCAAAATTCTGAGTGAACACAGTAATTCCACGACATTTGGCAGATTGAAATGACCATGAAAGAAAGGAGAAGAAAAGTAGAGAAAGATCCTATCATATCTACTACAGTAGTTGTGATTTTTGAGGTTCAGCAGTCCAATAGGTTTTGACAGCAACAAGAATTTTCTCTGGATTAAAAGGTCCACTTTCATGGTCCATAATCTGGCTCTTCCATCTCATACCATCTGTTATACTCTTGATCTTCACAAGGATCTCTACTGTATCCCTGAACACAACTGTCCCGTCTGGCCTCAGGATTCTATCCATCTCCAGCAAAATGTAAGTGATATCACACCTTCAATACAAAAACATCCAAAACACACATTCAACCTTTCAGAAATCAAGATATCAATCGTTGCAAGTATACGAACCATTTAAGATTCTTACCTGTCCTGATAAATACTGAATACATTGTCAGCATGGATGAGATCATAGGTTCTTGGATAAGTTGAGAAGGCCTCACACCAGTCCTGATATGTACCAATGAATCCCCTTTCATAGATTATGCCTAATGTATCTTTTTCTGATTTGGCAGGAACTACATTCATAACCCACAAAGGATATTTTGCGAGAGCTGCAGCGAATCCACCAAGGTAAGCATTCATGTCCATCACATTCCTGTATCGTCCTTGGGTTAAGGGACTAATAATCCGCTTGTAATGGGACACCCTCTCCTTCCATACGTGGTTATCCTCCTGGAATTTCTCAGCAGTTATGCCTGGTATTGAGCCACTACTAATCCTTGGAGGCACTGCAAATGCACGTTCCGGCCATTTCTCCAGTGCACCACCAGCAACTTCCTCTTCACTGCTTGCCTCTGGCAATGGTGTAATGCAAGTTTCCATGTCTCTGTACCTTTTTTTATTAGTAGAGGTTAGTTTTTAGCATATTCAATAAGTAACGATTTGAATGGCGAAGGAAAATCCGCAAATTGGATTCCATCTAATTATAATAACTCATAGAGTGACAGACAAGGTAAGAGAAAGTACCAAGCTGCATCTGGATTATCAGACTTGCAAATGTGAGGTGTTTTGTAGACCTTCCTGCTCTTAATGCACTGAATGTGGTTGATGGGCTTTTGCCAAATTGAAAGATCATCCTTCTCAATTACTTTCTTCCAGCACAGGCGTTTTGCGACATTTTCAATGGCATCCTGCTCTTCTTTCAAATCTTCTCGTGTTCTTTCCCAGCCTCTCCAGTGTTTCTTCCAGTGAATAGGAGGTCCGGAGAGTATCCAGTAGCCACCAGGCCTCAAAACTCTGTCCACTTCAATGAGATACATACCATCTGTCGAAAATTAAACAAATTCTCAGCTGACACAGAAAACATATCTGCACCTTATTGATGAATGAGAAAATGAGAATCGTTTCTGAAAGCAGCTTACCATACTTATGCCAAGGTATCAGGCATCGCGAACAGTGAGCCATGTCGAAAGCCCTTGCAGGATAGGGAATTCTCTGCGAAGCCATGATGCCAATCATGGCAGGAACTCCCCTCTCCAATGCAAATTGGACCTGTGCTTCATGGGTATCCCTCGGCGCAAAGGACATCGCTACGATGTTTCTCTTCAACAGGTATGCACCCCAACTTGCAACCTTAACACCCACAAATCAATTCAGGTAAATAAGATCTTTACAGTGTAAAAGACATATTCATGGCCTAATCTATATACTTACACCACAGCCTGTATCAATGGCCGTCCTGATGCTTCCATCCGTAAGAGGGATTAGCTTGTTAATGTCATTGATGTAAGCATCAGCTCCACGAGGGAACATAGTGCCTCCTCCAGGGAATCTGAATCTGTCACCTTCCACTTGAATCCAATTCTGAACAGCTTTTTCAATGCTAAGCTCTTTATGGGGAATATTGTCATACCAAGCATGATCACGGCTCTGAGGCCATTTAAAAGGGGTCTTATACTTTGGTGGTGCAGGAATCAAGCAGAGAAGGAGTTCCTCCATTTTGGGGCAATGTCTTTCTCTGTATTTCAACATGTTTCGATCGAATTTCCTCCCTCGATTCGGATCTTGGCAAGGGGTGTATTCACTATATTTTATATCACAAGGTGGGAACTTCTGTGCCTCACTGGTTCTGTTCATCTCCACCCTATGATGGCTTTCAAAGTCCAATTGAACCGGCAACGACGACAACGACGATGATGAGGATCTATCCTCATTTGCGGACATTCCAGGCTGACAATCTATTCTGTTGTAGACCTCAGATGGCTTGGTGGGTGCACTACTACCCTGCCAAACTCCCAATACATAAAACACTACGCAGAGGCCACTTACCCCCAGGATCCATGTGATACGATTCCTCTGGTTTTCAAACTGATTATGCTTTGGAGATCCACCAGACATTGTTGTTTATTACAACCTGCCAAAGATGCTGTTAACAGATGAAAATGGTAAAATAATATCTCAAAAGTGATCCAAAGTTTTCAACTTTACATCACAGTAAAACTTTTCTGTCTTCAATTTGTTATTAGGAGAAGGAAAGAGACAAGAAGTGTTCAACCCAGTATGGAAAGCAGAAACAAATGGGTAAAAACCAGAATATGTTTGATCAATAAACACACAAGACAAAGTTAACACCTTTATTTCCAGAAATAGAAGTATAGAACTAATAGCAACAGCTTCTCTCCCAAAAAACTTGAATGGTTTCAACTCCTCTATCTTTCTTTTCTCTCTTTAAACATTCTCTTCTTCTGATTAACTCAAGAATTCCCCACCCAATAAAAGAACAGCCCTTATACCTGATCTGCAGAAAACCCAAAGAGAGAGCATCTAGCCAGTACTACAAGGCTACAAGCAAATGGATTCAAAAAAACATTGACGATAACATTTTAAATAAGAAGAGGGAGACGGAGAGAGAGAAGCATGCCTGAAATGGTTGATCAAAGCTTCCAGAATTTCGAGATACAAGTTCTAGTGAAAAAAAAAAACAAGGAAAATGTTGGGTAATTGTGTTTATTTTTTAATTAATTGTTCAATAATAAAATGAACAAGAACTTGGCTAGTTGGTTTGGGTACCAAGACAAAACGGCAGGATCAAGGAAAAGTTGCAGGCAGACATGAAGGCTGAGAGAGAGAGAGAGAGAGTTATTAATCATATATAGTAAACAAGGAAGGAAAGGGTGCAAAGTTTCCGCCATTACAGGAGGAGGTGAGTGGTTACTGGTGACTGATTTGTGTAGTGATATTTATTTCTTTTTGTCTTATACCAAGAAAATAAGCCAACGACCAAAGAAAAAGAGGCAGAAGAAGTTGAAAAGATGGATTAAATTTTTACCAGAAATGGAGGAGGAGGACGAGAGAGATAAGGGTTGGATTTGATCTGAGAAAAGATAAGGCAGCGGCAGAAGCTGATTTACAGGAGAATGACCAGCCTCTTTTCACTCCCCTCCTATATCTTCCACCCTCATCAAGTACCTGCCTCTTTATTGTGCTTGCTAGCTAGTGGTTCTTACAAAAACAGAGAATTTTTGTTGCTTTTGACAAACTAGAACAGGTAATCCAGATCCAGTTTTTAGTGGGTTTTCGACTTTTGTAGATCATAGTTATGGATAAGGATGGTAAAATTATGTCCGGTCATCCGATTCGGATTAAACTACGTTCTACGTCCGAACATAAAAAATTTATTCGATTTAAAATTGGGTCCTAATCTAAACACATAAATCTCGTCCAGTTTAGTTGTCTGGATCCTAATTCTGATTAAGTTATTATCCGATTTACATGTATGGATTTAAACCGACTCGGGCGTGATCAATTAAGTACCTCCTAAATTCAATCCGGGTTAGGACCCAGAGTAAATATTTCATAAACACGTGAAGTTGTCCGACTCGAAACTGATTTTTTTTTGCCACCCCTAGTTATGTATGATGGCATAGATTAGCCGATTAGGATTTAGGAACTAAAAAGCATGAAAAACATACTAAAAAACTGACAATAATGAATTCTTTTATGAGTATTAAAAGAGAAAGAAAAGAGAGTAGATAGCGAGAGCAATAAGGAGCCAAAGAGAGATAAAAATTGGTATGTTTTTGGACGATAATTGTAAGGACAAAGCCCCTTATTTTTCAATGTTTGTAAATTATCATTTAGTGTGACAAAAAAAATGATCTTGGACCCCCCAATTTTTTTAGAAAAAAAAATTTACAATTTTAATCCAATAATTCAAGAAATGTACTACATCACACTATATTTTTATTTTTTTCAAAATTTATCTGAATTTTGTTTTACCATTATTACATGAATTTTAGAAGAATTAGAGAGCTTAAAAATCCAAATCCAACAAAAAAAAAAGAAAGAAAGAAAGGGAAGATGGATTAATTTAAAATGACCAATAAGTTTTTATGCAATAAAAGAACAGGGAAGATAAAGTTTAGATGTAAAATGAAAAGTGATGATTGGAGAAATGGATCTCTGTCTCTTTTAAGTATTTTAAGTCAAAAGGATAGTGTTTTCTCTTGTCGTTTTTTTTTTCTACTAAAATCATTTCCAACAAAATAATTACACCATGTTTCATGGCTCATGGCCATGCAGTACTAACAACTAGACTTCTTGTGATAGATAATAAAAGTGGAGAGATGGTGGGACATTGAGAGATGATGAGGAGCAGAGAGCATCCAATGACAATTGATTATTGATAGAAAACCACCTAGGCAGAACTCCTTCCATCATCAAAACATGCAAGCTCCCATCAACCTCATGATTGATTGAGTATGAGTAACTCCAATCAATGAATGAGAACCACTAGTACTTGAGATGACACTAATTATTTTATAGGGTCGCGAGTTGAAGCCTCCCCCATCTCCTTCTCCTATATTCTATATTAGGAAAGAAGAAAAAAAAAAACTTCATCTAGAATCAATGAGAGGATTGTTTAACCCTCACACAAAGCATTATTCCATCAAGAACAAATTCCATCAAGAAAAAAAGAAAAAAAAGAGGAGCATAACCCACCAAGAAAAACATCACTGGGATTATTGCAGAGGCATAAACTAACACACAAGTCATAGATTGACAAAAAAAAAATTCAGACTTGGGGCATGCAGTACCCGGGCCATGAAATCGAACCAATTGGCTGAGTTATTCATCTAGAATCAATGAGAGCATTGTTTAACCCTCAAGCAAAGCATTATTCCATCAAGAACAAATTCCATAAAGGAAAAGAAATGAGGAACAGAACCAACCAAGAAAAACATACATTCCAAAAATGATAAGAGGCCTGCTGGCATTATCCATACAGCGGATCCAAGAGAAACATCACTGGGATTATTGTCGAGGCATAAACTAACACATAAGTCATAGATTGAAAAAAAAGGTCTTAATTCGGTAGCATAAATCCAGGATGCGACATGTAACATAAGTACCACTCTTAACTCCTAATTTTATTTATCCTATAATGTTAATGACATTGTTTAATATCTACAAAACAGTGGAGCATCAACATTACTGCTTCGCAAAATGAAGAAAGTATCATCTGACAGCCAGACTCATATAGGGGACACCAGCAATACCTAAAATGCTGACATGATATTTTAACAATCACATGCAGAGTCATTAATTTACATTGTCAATCACATGCAGAGGCACTAATAAACATTGTCCAGAGTGCATTCAAGACTTTTGTCACTTACAGACAGTGCACCGCCAATTTGTTAATTGAAGTGGCCAGCTCCAGTTGTGAACGGTATAGTATCTGGATCTGGACATCAAATCTACATCCTCCATCACATACTTGCACCACGTAGAGTAATGAGCGGACACTGCCAACGACTTGATAGGTTAAGAAATGCCTGGACCAGTATCATCCGACCCAGAATCTATGCTCACTCTATGGCCCCACAGCTCTTGCCTGGATCCATCCCCCGCTCCTCCTTCAACTTCCTCTCCAACTACCACGGTAGCAATACGGATCTTCAAACTAAGCTGCAGTTTCTTCATACAATACATTTAAATAGACAGATATAAAAATCATGACTGGTGTCTGCTGCAGTATAATGCATTGCAAGAATGCACACTATTGCAACCCAGATAAACAATAATGGCACAAGATCATTATATGCTGTTTTCCAACTTCTCAAATCTCTGTGCAAGTGCATGGTGATTTCTGTCTGCGTACACTTCAGTTAGTGATCGTACTGCCTTGGCAATCATCTCTTTCTTTTGGTTTCCTAAGGAACTTTCAACCTCAGACTGCATATTTGTCTCATCTAATGAGCAGCATAGCAGCTTAAACCACTCCTCAAGAAATGATGCTTTCTACATCAGAGACAACAAGAGGAAAGGAAAAGATTTTGAGAAAACGAACAAAGAGAAAGACAATGATGACAAAAATATGTTCAAGAAATGAGTCATAAGCAGCTCCATAGAGCCTGAAGAACTAGCCATGGACAAACAAAAGCATTCCAATATTTGAGTTCACAGATTATGAAAAATTGTACCATCTAATATGATTTGCTACATTCAAACATTATTCTCCAGAGCTTACGACTAACAGTACACTCAAACCATCTTTGAATCACCATGCAGTGACTTTCTTCAGTCACGTGGCCATCTATAATCATTCATTAGATAACTAGAAAAGACTGAGGTGTGAGTGCAAACTGAAAAACTAAATGCAGTTACAATAATTCTAGGCTTCTAGCCACATTATACCCGACCCTAAACTCACAATCAGCAGCAACAGGGCAACACTTACAAGTATGAGATATAATATCTCAAACTTTCTAATGTTTGCATTGGCCAAAGCTGGAGTGATCAGGTTAACACGTTGCCAAGTATGAAATCTAGAATAAGACTCTTTGTCCCCAAGTTTATAAAGTTCTCAGCTCAGCAACTGAATAAGAAGAAATAAATTTCTCTTCCATCCCCTTCCCTTCATTTCCCCCTGTTGAGTATCCCACATCGGTTGGAAAGAGGGCTGGTGTGTGGTTTAAATGAGGGTTTTCTCCTACCTCCTAATAGGCCTTTTAAGGGGTTGGACAAGGGGCCCAATATGTTAACATGGTATCGGAGCTAGTCCAACACGATGGGCTTTCACGTGGTGGGCTTCTCGGAGTTGGGCCAACCCACACGTGAGGAGGGATGTTGAGTATCCCACATCGGTTGGAAAGAGGGCTGGTGTGTGGTTTAAATGAGGGTTTCCTCCTACCTCCTAATAGGCCTTTTAAGGGGTTGGACAAGGGGCCCAATATGTTAACATGGTATCGGAGCCAGTCCAACGCGATGGGCTTTCACGTGGTGGGCTTCTCGGAGTTGGACCAACCCACACGTGAGGGGGGATGTTGAGTATCCCACATCGGTTGGAAAGAGAGCTGGTGTGTGGTTTAAATGAGGGTTTCCTCCTACCTCCTAATAGGCCTTTTAAGGGGTTGGACAAGGGGCCCAATATGTTAACATGGTATCGGAGCCAGTCCAACGCGATGGGCTTTCACGTGGTGGGCTTCTCGGAGTTGGACCAACCCACACGTGAGGGGGATGTTGAGTATCCCACATCGGTTGGAAAGAGGGCTGGTGTGTGGTTTAAATGAGGGTTTCCTCCTACCTTCTAATAGGCCTTTTAAGGGGTTGGACAAGGGGTCCAATATGTTAACACCCCCTTACAAAAATTTTAAAATAGATCACATTAATCTATATTTCAGTAAAATGCCTTTTTGGGCCTCCAAAAAGTCGAGGTAAAATGAAAGAAAATGAAGTGAGACATTTGATGTGCAGTTTTTACTGAATCAATCTATATTTTGGTAAAATGTCTTTTGGGCCCGCATAAAGTCAAGGGCGAATTAATGCTAATGAACTGCAAAATTCAACGTAGTTTTGCAGCCATTTTGCGTAGTATACGCAATAAATACTTATTTTGCAGCTATTTTGTGGTGTATAAGTACTTACTTTCGCAAGAAAATCTTTGAGAGGTTGCTGATCACTGCTTGAAGCAAGGCCAAGGACATGCAAAAAACTTGAGGTTACCTGTAGCAGCACCAAAGAAATATTACAACAGCTCAAGTCTAGAGAAAAGGACAACAGAATTCTAACTTAGTGTTCTCTGAAAAATACTATTAAGAACCCATTTGCATATATCTTATACACCATCAAGAAGCTTTTGAAACGATGGCAAAACCATACATACACTTGAGCTTGACTTTCTATTCAAAATTTAATTATTGAGTGTGATATCCTCAATCAATCTTGAATTAGTTATATCAATAACAATATTAAGAGTCCTATGCTGAAAACTAGAACCAAATAACTGCACATGATATCAGAAGCACATTAGAGGTTCTTGACCTGCTTCTCAAGTACAGTCCTATATCTGAAACTTGATGCTGCTGGAATATGGTCTGAACCAAGATTCTCAAGTATATGCTCTAGACTTTGGACAACATCTGAGAACGATTTTCCATAATCTGTACAAATGAATGGAGAGGAGCAAATGACAATAATTCAAGTTTATACGTTTAAACAAGGATGGAAATCTGTAAAATGAATGATGTAGTATATTTACAAAGTCAAATGCAGACAGACTTCCACCAACAGAAAATTATGGCTAACAAGTTTATATTTGGCATATTTTAAAAAATTCCTACGACTGCAAAGACAAACATAACTTGAACCATATTCCAATTTCAAGATATTAAAACATGCTACCAACCAAGAACAGAGGCTGGGACAGCTAAAGCGACAGCAGCTTGTATCCGGATCTTGAAGTTAGCAGAATCACGTAATAGTAGCATAAGAATACCAAATACAGAAGGAGCCCTGCCAAAGAATAAGTACATATATATACAAGAATATCAGAAAGACCTTAAAGGAGACTAATTTGCAGTGTGTGGTAATATCACCTACACAAGGGGCACTAAATCATTCATGCAAATTTTAAAAATATACATATTTGATATAACCCAAGAAACTTGCAACTAACCAGCTGAAATAAGGTAGACTGTCAACAAGCCATTTTTTTCAGAAAAAAAGAGGAAAAAAGAGAAAGACTGTAAAGAAGGAATCATATTGAAAGGCTTAATATTTTAACTTTTTATAATCTCATTTCATAATCTATTCAACTTAACAACTTAGTTATTCCTTTTTCATTCCTGAATGAGGAACAACCAAGTTCAACAGAGTTTAGCAGTCAAAGCAAAACAAGTACAGGCACAAATTTTAATTTAGCAACCAACCTCTACCTACATCAGCTTGTAAAAAGATTACTACATCAGATCATAGCCATCTCAAGAAAACAAAACCTGATAATATAATATTTCCAAACTTTTGCTACATATTCAGTGGCCTGAGCTTCAGAAAAAGCCAACTGAATATCCACAAAAGAGCATAATTGGTTGAATTTTTAAAAATTGAGTTTTGAAAATAGTTTTTAAGAGTATTATTTGAGGATGAAAAACATAAATTTTGTATGATAAAAAAAGTGTTTTCATGAATATTCCCAACATGCAACAAGAACCAAAAACAATGAAAGCATGTCAAATATGTTTTCAGATTTCTGCTGTCCAAGAACAAAAAATGTGTTTTGCTTTTGAAAAATAAATGAACCAAATGTGTTTTTGTGTTATTGTCAAAAAAAGTGTTTTCGTGAATATTCCCAATATGCAACAAGAACCAAAAACCATAGTAGTCAAAGGCGATAGGCGCACTCAAGGCGCAAAGGGTCTGCTATAGCCTAGGCGCAAGGCGCACTTAAAGCGCACGCTTGGGCGAAGCAAAGCGCAAAATTAAAAATAAAAATAAAAAATTATAATAATTAGATAAATTAAACATAACACTCACAGTATAGAAATTAAACATAACACTTAGCATATATATACAAAACCCCATAACCATATATTGAGAGAGAACTTAATTTAAGAGGGTTTGAAATAATAACCTGAATTTCTCTCATTCAGAAAGAGAAGAAAAGATAATAGTATTTTTATTAATTGTAATTCATGAGGTGACAAAGCTATTTAAAAATTAAAATAATGAAAAAAAAAGAGAAAGAAAGAATAAAATTCAATTAGTCATTTCTTGCTTTGAAAAGAAAAGGAGAGAGAGAATTATTCAATTTGTCATTTCTTGCTTCAACTGTACAGCGGTAGAAAGGACAAATATATTGATGATTATTTGCACCAAACAGTCATTTCAACAAATAAAATAATATAAACAGGCTTATACTGTGCGTTTCACACTTTCACCTCTATAATAGTCCACACAAAAAGTCACTCAACTAAAGACTTTGACCTTTTGACCAAATCTCATCCACAAATACAATCGTGAAAACCAAAGCTTCCTCAACCTCCTCATGGAATCAACTTCGAGGAGGGCGAGAGCCTAGACTGAAATCCCAGTCGGTATCTTCTTCTCCGACCAAGTCACTGTGTCACAGATCTGGTTGTTAACCCCTAAATTCATCAGGCGCTGCGCCTGTGCGCCTAGCGCCTGATGACAAACGCTCGCCTAGGCGTCGCCTAAGGCAAGGCCGCCGCCTTGCTACTGATCAAGGTGCAGAGGTTGCGCCCATGCGCCTAGGCGCGCGCCTTGCTCGCTTTTGACAACTATGCCAAAAACAATGAAAGCATGTTAACTATGTTTTCATATTTCTGTTGTCCAAGAACAAAAAAAATGTCTTGTTTTTGAAGAAAACCCAAAAAATACATGAACCAAAGGTGTTTTGTGTTATTGTTTTCAGAAAACAGAAAAAGGGTAAAAAGACACTTGCCAAATTGGCCCCAAACTATCCACTTTATCACCCCATTGTCATCATTGACATCAGCGAGTATGACTAATACAAGAATACAACAATGAAGGCCAAAAAGGGGGAAGAAATAAATAAAAGGTGTCTACTAATAAACATATTTAAAGAATTCATATGAATCTTACCAGTCCATATCCTGCAATCTTATTGTTTCATTTAAAAAAAGGTTGCTCAAAGCATGGCAAACATTCCACTGGACCTGTTAAATTGCAAAAATTAAAAATTAAAAAAATGAATATAATACCAAAATTCACATACATGCTCAAGTCCAAATCAAAAGATTGTCGCCAGAAATATAAAAGTAATACCTTCACATTCCCAGTCGTAACGCAAGAAATAAATGCTTGCACCATTCTATCCAGCCAACTTGAATCGCCCAAATAAGCAGCTTGATATACATCTGATGTTTTATTATAGGTATCTTCCAGATTATCAGTTACCATGAACACTTTATTCTCGTTGGTTGTCAATGATAAGACTGTATCTTCTACTGGCTTATCACGCTCACCAGATGGATGCGTATATATAACAAATCTTGACAAATTTCCAAGAGCCCTCACTGCGTTTGACTTGATCTAACAGCAAGGAACAAAAACCATATAGAAGTATGTACTATAGATTCCTCTACTTGAGCATTGCATATATGCCAAACAAATCTAAATGAACACACAACAGAGTAGCGAGTAGCTACAAAACAAACTCGGGTCTGACTCAATTTATCTTCTGACATGCACCAAAGGCGAAGAAAATAAAAATTATAGTAGTTTAACTCACGGAATACAAAGCTGATACAGACACAGACAATACTAGAGTCTTTTTGCCCCCTAAAATACCAAGTAATAGGAATATGAAGACCTGCATCTGGAAATTAATAATTATCATGGAGGCGTTGCTCCCAAATTGCGAGTCAAAGCACATAATACACAACCAATCACCAATGGGTGCCTAGTGTAGTATGTGGGAGCGCCCTTTCTTCCTTTCAAAAAATCCAACTAAAGATTATGGTATTAGTAGAGTGCTACATCGTCAAGATGACTTCGCTTGCCAGTAGACGGTTCCCGTTATGTCACGCAGATATAGAAATAGTGAAATTGCCTCCGGAGGAACTTACCATGGCCGCTTCCCAGGAAGGGACTCCGGACTTTAACGCCTTGTCTGATCTAATAGAATTAGACAGTCCGAATAACCCGTCTAAACCAATGACCAGCGCAAACAAAACAATGATCAAGAACCAGACGAAATCATAGATGCATCAAGATTACCATTAAACCTTATCCTTTTTTCCATACAAAAGAAAAAAGAAAGTCCTTAACCCATGCACCAACCCAACAAAGCACACCAATATGAAGTCAGTCTGTCAAATAATGAAATATGGAAGAATGCACAAGAAGAGAATATGGGGAAAAAAATGATTTGAGGATCAAATTTTTTACCTTGTCTCCATCCTTTGTCAAATTCAAAGCGCACTCAGTTAAAAAAGCCACCAACGAAGCATCTGCATTTGAGCCTATAACAGGAGGAGCCAAAATGATTTGAAATTGAACCCAATATAAGCTTATTAAGAACATAAACAAAATACAAATTACTATTACGGTAACCCTTGCACCTACCTGTACTCTCCTTCAAGGAAAAGTCATGAATACAGTGCCGGACAGAATCACAAATATTTGCCAAAGCCCAAGAGGCTGTTATTCGCACCTGAAAGTTGTAGTAGGGAATTAACTGCTTAAGTATCAAGCAAAGAATGTACAACTTTAAATCAAAGAATAAGAACTGTAGATAATTACCGAGACCAAGGTATCACGTGTATTGATTTCGATGGCATGGATAAACTTGTCGAGTATCTCTGCACTACATGATTTTAAGTTTCATAGATTAAACAAAACATGTCTAATATAAATTGAATGAGCCTAGCCAGGTATTCAGTAACACTTGAGAATTACCTCTTGCAGATTTGAGGAAAACATGATATAACACCAATGGCTCGACAAGCAGCTGACCTTACTGCAGGGACTTCATTACCTATAGCAGCATTAATCTACAACATTTTGAAATATAATGCATATCGAAATTAGAATGGGTAAAATATATAATCTATCCTTAATAAATAATAAGGTCCAAGCAAATGTTACACCAAAACTTACTAAAGATGAAATAACGAAGTTCTGTTTCTCCTGTGTGAGAGAGATGAACACGGAGGAAGTAATTCCAGCAAAACAAGTAACTGATGCAGTTCTCACCTTCAAAAAATGAAAAAAGTAGTTCAGAGCTACACATATGTAAGAAAGAGAAATCATCAACTTTGTGTAAAGAAGGATTAACAGCTTAAGCAGAATCAGCAAGAGACAGGCATCAATATTCATGGATGACAATAAAATATCTTCCACTGTTAGTAGTAAAGCAATGTGATTGGTAGTCAATTAATTTTTCCTTTGGTTAGGACATTTAAGCTGATTACCTTGACAGCTATATAAGTTTCTCTCTTCGTTCATCAACGACAAAGAGAGAGAATCTGGTAGAACCATAGAAGAAAGTTAAGCACCTAACAGAAAGATACAACAAAAGCTTATATGACGTGATTCTATTTCAATAAATTATTCAGTTTGTTGTGATAAACTGAAATAGGCACTTAAAACTTGAAGCTCAGTGAAAAAGCTGTCTCTCAGAGCTTAAAGTGTGAGGGTGAACAAAGTTCCGAATTGCTTTCCTCCAGTGCCATTTTATTTGTATAAAAATGACAATAACTCGCAAATTGTCGGTGCCGCAACTCCCTGTTATATTGACTACAGTGTGCAACAATCTGGAGATTACTATCCAAATGTACGACACAAAGGATGGAGAAAAACAGCATATGAATCCTCCCTTAGACAGTTGCTTTTATTGCTCATAGAGAAGCCTTCATTTTTCAGATAGCTGACGGAAAACTATTATATTGCTTTGGCCTCTAAAACTTGTTGAAACAAAATTGCAATTAATCCTTAAAACAAGAAATTGTCGAATTCAGAAAAGTTGAATGACAAAAAAGCATCTAACCAACCATTGCAGAAGTGTGCCTCAAAACCAAAGGTATGAATTTCTCAATTGCATAAGACCACTGTTCGCTTGCTGATTGACATGTTTTTGGCTCTTCAATATCTTCTACACTCTCAGGGACATATGTTGGAGCAGATGATACTTTCTTCAGCCTCACACAATCAGAAATAAATGGAGTATCCAATAGTTTATCATCTAAAAGTTCCTCAGTTCCTTTAAATCCAGATATGCCACGAAGGCATTCATCTAAGACCTGAAAACAGAATTCATTCACGGTGGTGAAGCTTTTACACCCCACAACAAAAAAAGCTGAGAACAAGGTGATAGAATTGTACAATTCTCACTCCAAATGATGATTAATTATACTGGCGGGTAGGGTGGGGGTGGGGGAGGGGGATGTCTATTCCATGAGATTTAGTATCCTTAAGCGCAAAATGCTTTTGCATACAGATTCATTGTTAACCTATAAGGGACCCCCCTCAGGAAGGATAGGTAAAACAGATGAAAAAGACGAAACCAGTTTGGATATAAATTTTAAAAGCACCATGACATGTGAATTCTAAGCCAAGAGATGCAATTAAATGCTAAGCTAATTATCTTCTAGTTATCCTCTTGATAACACAGGTTATACATTAGATGCTTCTGTCATCTACTCAAACTATCATCCTTTGGGCGTCAAAGGTTAATTTCCAAAGAGCTGCATAATTTGATATTAAGTATGCATGTATTTTTGATACTGATCTGAGAGATACATGAAAGCAAATGAAATTCCATTATAAAGTAAAGACTTACTTTCTGTTGACGTCAAAATGAATAGTCCTAGATAAGCAGGAAAAGACAATATATACAGTATAAGGACATCTAACTGGCAAAGATTTTGTACCTTGACAGCAGCTGTAATGACTTTTTCCCCAACAAACCCATCATAGTTTCCCACATGTCCCTTCCATACCCGCGTAGAAATTCCAAGGCTAGCTACCCCTAAAACCCTGGAAACAATGGTGGAAACTTGTTCCCAACATGCAAACATTATGTTTGGGTAATTGTGTGACACAGCTCTGAGGGCCTGCAACAAAGAACACATGTCATGTTCCTCTAAAACACAACACAGCATCATGACAAAAGGATCAAAATTCTAAAAATGATCTTTAGGTGTCTTGGACTGATTCTTCCTCTACCTTGTGTTGATTTTAAAATGCACCTAGATCAATCCCAAGTGCAAAAATTGTAATCATGCAGAGATTGCACAGAAGCTTACAGAATGGAAGAGCTTATTAATACAAGCATGTCCAAAAGCATGCAAATATGCATTCTTAACATCATACACACAGATAAAGGACCTGATCACTTGCTAAGGGTGTTTTTTTTTCCTTTACGTCTATATGTAGGACATATTAGATTTCGCCGTCAAAATTAATATTTTGCTTCATGATTGTATTTTCCTCTTTCTCATCACTGACTTCGTGATACACATCATTGCCTGTTAACTACAGGCAGGAAAACTCTTTCCATTCCAAGCAATCAAGTATATATATGTGCACATCATCCAAAACATTGAAAAGACGAACATCCCCATATGTCCATTAGTTCACTAGAAAAGAATCAGCTAATCCATCACGGATTATCGTTGCAATAATCAACCACAAATTAGCTATTTCAAGTTTCATTAGAATAGTACCTGAAGTGCCTCAAAGCATATTGTTGGGCTGCCTAGTTGTTCAGAATGTCGAAATAGAGTGAAAAGAACACCTGGTTTCTTTTCAGAATCTTGAAAACCTGGAAAAGGCATCAACTTCCAAGGTCAAATTAGAAACATTAAGAATTTTAGAAATTTAACTGCCAGAATATGTAAGTATCATACAAGCTTGAGTAAAGTTCATTATCGATTACCCCTGAAGAAGTAGGGAACCAATAATAAATTAATAATCACCATAAAATTTTTAATTCCCCATAAGCAATCTATATGTACATAGATGTGATCTGCAGCAGACTACTGCATGACAAATGGTGTAACACATCCTTATTCAAATTCATTGACATTGAAAATGAATGCATAAATGCCAGTTACTCTCAAGAAGACACCAATACCATACATCTAATTTAATGTCAGCAATAAGATCAACACATTAACTATGAGCATGCCCTGAAGCTAGAGGCTAGAGCTAACCTGCTGATATTTCTCTTAAAAGCATTTCTTTGACGTGTATGGACGAAGGTGTTGCAGCTACAGCTGCTGTAAGGCAACTGAAAGCACCAGCCTGTCAAAAGAGGAGAAATATGTGTGGAGCGAAGCCAAAAAGAATAGCAAGCATTTGCACAGGGATGAGGAGTGTAACCAGAAGACCAGTTTGATCATTTTTGAAAGGGAAGCCTTCCTCAATCTTTGCTTGTAGAGATGTGATTACTGTTGGCAGCAACTCCCCAGGCATTCTTGAATACCTGTAGATTGTCCATCCACAAAACATTTACCAAGTCGGCAAACATAGAGGGCGTAAAATTTAAAAAAAAAGAAGAAGAAGAAGAAGAAGAAGAAATTCATATCCATTGAGTGCACGAAGGGCTAGCAAAAACATAATGGTGGCATAACCAGAGAACATAATAAACACCAGAGAACACTAAGAGTATTTCAACTAACATCTACTGGAAAACTCACTTACATTTCAATTTCTTAACAAATCCATCAAACTGCTATGCAAAGAAGCTATAAGTATAATTCCTCCACTAATTGGCAAATATATCCACATAGCATACTCCAAATAAATTTTATTATGAGATCATGTAGCTCAACCCAAAAATATTTGGGAATTAAGACCATGCTGATGATGATGAAGAATTGGCAAATATAATATGAAAAAACTGGATCAGACCTACCAAATGCATAACAAGAATCATGAGTTGTACAAACTTCTAGTAAGTTACACATTCAAGCCCTCTTAAGGAAAATCAGAAGAAAGTTCTTAAGGTAGCTGCTAAACATCTCAACACAGTGAACTGTGAATAATTCATGTAGCTGAAACCAAGTTGTGACATAAGTCATAAAAGTGCTGCCAATGACACTAAAAGCTTGGGACCCAACATACTAACAAAGCTTTCATCGAACAGTGCATTGCTTGTCATGTTAAGTGTCAACAATCCCCTTTACTACACATAAAAGATTCATATTAAAACAGTCTTGCAGATTTACAATCAATCACAGTGCATATCTAATTTTCTTGGCACAAGTTTCAGGCCTATACTACTGCGTTCAGATAATTTGCATTAGAGCTTCTCCATGGCTGCATTCAAACAGACAATCTTTTGTACAAGGATATAGCATAGCAAAAAGACCGATTATGTGGAGGGAAGATATATAAGCCTAATCACCATATTATGGAGAGGATCTTTACATTGTAAGAACTCATGCTAAATAAATGATGACCAATAAAAACATCTCGTCATTCTTTATTTGGCCAAGATCACGTCAGTACCATACTTTTCTTGCCCTGATAATGATCTTATTGCTAAGCTTTATCTGGGAAAATGTTTGGAAGATGTTGGGGCTATGGTGGGTCTCTCACAATACTGTAGAAAAAGAGCTACTTGCGTGGGCTTCTATTGGAAAAGACAAGCACCAAAAGAATTTCTTTCAACTCATTCCTATGTCAGTTATGTGGCTGATTTGGAAAGAAAGGAACAACAGAATCTTCGAAAATAAGGAATCCTCCCTAGACTTGTTTATTGTAAATTGGTTTGCTTGTCTAAAATTCTGGAGTCTGTCTTTCCCTAGAAATGTTTTTGATCTTATTAACTACTCGTCCTTGTTGTAGTTGTGGGTTGCACCCCTTGGGTGTTTGAATAAATTTTTCTATTCAAAAAAAAATCTTATCAACCGATGATCCTCAGAATCCCTAACCTGGCTTCCTGTGAGCTCACTAAAACAAGATGGTTGGGCTTAAAGATGTTTTGATATTACAAATTGCAAAACAAAACATGTTCTTACAAATATGAGGTCATTTGGATAATAATTCAGTATCAAGACGGATATGTTGCGGAAGCATCAATCACAAACTAAAACATTAGGTCAACAGAACTATCCTAGCAGGCAGAAAAATAATTAATTTTCAGAAGAATGATTCATACGGTGTCGATGATATCAAAATCATGAGAATCTTGAACACGGATGCCAACAATCTACCATGAGTTTCGCGCTGAATCAGGTACATAATACCTACATCATATACACCAGTGCAAAGATAACAGCCAAGCAAGAGAGTTAATGCAAATCCTCGACGGGCAGAGTTCACAAAAACTGTAACGAAAAAGCAGAGAAGTGACTTTTCAAGTACCAGTATGAAGCTGCATCAGTATCTGTCCAAGGGAACTTGAAAGTGCCATAAAGGATCCAAATTTAGTTGATTCCTTGTATTCTGCAACCTGATGGAAAACGGTTGCAGGCCCATCCAACATGACCACAAGAGCTGAGGCAGATGCCATTCGAGCCTAGGAACCACAAAGCGGCATATCTATGTCAGAAACAATAGTAAGGGAAAAGCAAATAACCACGAAAAGCCTACACCAAAGGAAAATTGAAAAGGTTCATTTTTACGAAATATCTCATAGGGATACAAGAAACTAGGCATATTATCGGCTCAGATCTTAAGCCTACACCAAAGGAAAACTGGGAAACACGCATGCACATAGATACAGACACAGGAATACATCCACCAAGAACAAACCAGTACCTTTAAGTAAGGATCAAACAGCAATCCTGTCATTAGAGTTGCTTCAAACTTCCTGCATATAAGCAAGTAACATTTTGTTTGTATGGTGAAGAAAAGCAAGAAACTCTAGAAAACTGACAGAACAACTGAAGAATGATTAATCAATAACTAAAGGAAGAAACCCTCACCTTGGTTCCAACACATAATTGGTTGGCAAAAGCATTGTCCACTGGCTAGTAAATGATTTTGGATCAGCACGACAAAGATCCTTCACAGATGAATAAAAGAGCAAAAATTGTGTACCAAATTATATTCGCTCCAAGTACAGAAACAATAGCATCCCAACCAATTCAATCCCAGAGTAAAGTTTCAAAATGGGATGTATTCCAGATTGACTAAGTGAAACAAATTAGGAAAATAAGAAACTTCACAGACTTGAATCAGCATAACATTGACTAGTGACTATGAATCCTGTAGCTGACCCCCAAATAAATTTTGGGTTGAAAAAAAAGTTGCATTCAAAAAGATTTTGGGTAAAGGATTTTAATGCCCTTCCCAGTGCATTGCAAATAAAAATAACAATAACAATAACAATCTAACTAGTGAATTTAACAACATAAGAATCTGAAGTGACAACTAATAAGCTTTCACAAAATTCAACCACTTACCCAAATTCAGGCAAAAGTAGATTTTCTAAATCTAAGGAATGAGATGCCACTCCTCTGAAACTGAATGTAATGATTAAAACTAACAACGTGACAAAATCGTAACACAAGAAAGAAGGCAAGAGTGGGACGTGGATATGGCAAAGTTTTACCTCAATGCACATGATGGCAGCTACTCTAACTTTGGAGTTTCGAACACTTTCCGCATCTTTTGAAGATCCATCACTATCGCTGAAATCTGAATCTGATGATGCAAAATCAACTATTGAAGAAAAACCTTGGGAATCCTCAGCTTTGGGCATTATTTGCTTCTTGCGCAAGTGTGGAGGCTTATACCTAGTTGAATCTGTTTTTGAATGTTCTTCTGCATTCAACTTGCTTGTTGAACCCACTTCCTTCTCTTTGTAATTAACAGCTGGACGTGTAAGTTGGGGCCTCTTGGTGAGGCCATAATTAAAGAACATCCGCAATGCTGCCACAAAACCAGACACCTGTAAAATGGAACAACTTCCAAGAGTTAAAAGGTAATGGGAGTAAGCAAATATCCATGACTTGACCTTAAAGCAAAAATCCATGAACTTACATTCTCAGAAAGGAAACCTTTAGGATCCATCAGAATCAAATGTAAGCAATGGAGAAGAGAGTCATAAAACCTGTTCGCAGAAAACCCGGCATAATTTATGGACATTAACAAAAAGAAAAATATGTTTCATTTTCTTAACTGTTGGAAGGGCAACATTTAATACCTGGACATTAAATTGTCTTCCACAAGAAAACTCTTAGAAGCCAAGAAATCCATCAATTTCCTAAGCACCTAGCTCACAAGCGAAAGTCATTGGTGACTTATCTATATAAAAATTATAAGAAATTAATTTACTGTATCAAGAGGGAGCATGGGGAGAGGAGCTAGAAAAGGAGCATGCCTAGTCATGAGACAGAAAAACTTGAGTCACTTCTGACTTCTGAGGTGTCGTTAAATAGGAGAGGAGTATCCATACCTCAATAGTTGAGTGCCAAATATCAACTGGAAAAGTAGACCCAACTCTAGAACATGCTTCTCCAAGCATAGTTAACGCAACCGTCTGAACTTCCCATAAACTATTATATAGAGATAATCTCCGTCCCATGGCAGCAGAACCCCCTCTGATGCCACTCACATAAGACTCGGACATCAACTGTACATGAGAGCAAGAAATAATATGGAGAAGAAACTTCACCAACTGAACATTGTCCGGCATTGCACATTTTTGGTGGTACACACTCATGAGGCGTCTGGTTACACAAAAAGATGCAATATTTAGTGTTTAATTCTATTTTAAGGGCAGGAAAAACAACAGTTACCAACCATGATGGAAACCCAAATGAAGTGAATCATAAAAGTTAAAAAAAAATACTGATTCCCAAAGATGCATGGACAATTTTATTTTGTTCCAATGTGTGAATTTCTATTCATCCCAACCCAACAGCTTAAGCTATTGGAAGAACTGGTGATTCAACACATTAACAGTTTGCAACTTGCAGCAAATGACAATTGGGAACACCATAACTATGGAAAACAAACCGACCTTACAGTCTCCAAGCATTCTATGACAGAGCTGGTAGCAGAGTTGTTGCCAATACAGAATTCCAGCATCTTCCCAAAAGAATCGAGTATGAAAGTCCAAGAAGAGGGATTCAACTCAACAGTAGTACGATGACAGATTCCATGGATCTGGAAACGCGATGATAACAGAGCAGTAGCACGTAAGATAAATTAAAATAAACAACAGACACCCAAACATCTGAAGAAAATAGCGTATAATTACCAGCTGAACAACTTGAGACAAGGTGGGGATCGTATCATGCCCTAGATGAGGAGTAGCATTCGCAGCCAGTTCCAAGAGGAACAGAACATCGGAGGTAACCTCGTGAGGAGGGAGGTCGGGGGCGGCAGAGAGGAGAGAGTTGGAATTGGAGAAGAGAAGACGATCGAGGAGCTTCCCAATCGTCGAATGACGAGGAGTGCTCGTCAAGGTTTCGTCCCTCAATGACAGAAAAGCCGTCCTCCATGTCCTCACCGACGAGGACGCCGGCATTGCTTTCGAACTCGAAGCCAAAACGATTGGATAAATCCAATCACCAGCTCTCCGCACTGATTACAGCAGCGCCGGAGCGCTTTGAATTGTCGACGGACTTATATTTCTGTGCTATAAATAATAATTATAGAAAATCGATTTCCTGCTTCATCGGCCGGAGGCAGTGTCGATGAGAGAGTGACAGTCCGGCGTGAGCTTTCAAATTCAACGCAGTTTCGCATTAGCCCAACCCAGTGAGAAGAAGAATGAAGACTGCGCCCAAAACCTAATTCACTACAGTAATGGGCCTAACGGCTTTATTGTGAATTGGACAAGATTGCGGCCCATAATTCTCCAACTGAGTTGGACAAGTGGACTAAGGCGGTTGGGCTGTAGATAAGTAAAGTAGCCCAGGATAATTACTGACCCAGTCCAATAAGTAGGGGATCTTCTATTCTTTTGTCCTCATTTAATGGGCCTTGAAAACCATTTAATAGACCAGCATGAAGAATGGTCCCAAAGACCTCACATCAAAAACTGTGTATGCACCAGAACCACTGTTATCAGAACTCATGACCACTTGGTAATTGATATAGTCTGACATCGCTTTGATGTATGTGAAGAAGGAGTGTCAGTTATAAAGGTTACCATCGGGCTGTGCCGACCCAGAAATATGAAGTTTGGGCCCTATTTTGATAATCGGATATCGGGTTAGACTTGGCTCTAAAAATGAGGCCCGAGTTTTGGCCAGGCCTCATGCTTTTGGATCGGGTCGAGTCCGACTTTTTGACTATATAATATTTATATATGTATTTTTTTAAAGAAATTGTATTATATATATGCATGTGTGTAATATATATGTGTTATGTATATATATATACACATACATTGTAATAATATATATATATATATATATATACATATGTATATGTACACTGCACTGTCTGTGTATGTGTATATATATATATATATATATACACACACACATATACATATTATATATATATAAAAATAAATAATGTATGTTGCCTAATAGGGCTTGGACCGGGCTCGAGCCTGACCAAAATTGACAAGAGGTAAAAGGTCGGGCTGCCCAGGCCCGGTCTAATTTCGGGTCGGGTCAGGCCTAGGCCTGCGGACCAAATGATGACCCCTAACCGTGAGCTTAACACTTCTAAATCAAAACACTAGGTTTTCTTGTGGGCTTGGGTTAATATGGGATGTGCTCATGCTGGGCCCGCAAGGAGGCTTGGTGGGTCTGGACTCTTCAGCATCCATATGACACAAGTTGGGAGAGGTAAAGACATGAGGGCCCCAATGGGCCCAAGCGTGTGAATTGTTCTGATTTTTCTTTTGAAATACCGCTGAGAAATGCGACTTGTTCTGGTTTGAGGTACTGAGTGTGTTCTTATCATAATGGGAGAGTGAATACCCAAATTATTATCTAGAATAAAAATATCTATCATCAAAAGGTTCTAGTGGTTCTAGAGATGCAGTGTGTCAATTTGTATCAACTCAAGTAGGTCCAAATCTTGGATAAGTCCATTCATTAACGTGGTGGGCCTTGTTGGGCCTCATATCATTCCCTCTCTGGACTCCTCTTCTCCACAAACATAATAAGAACTGAAAGAAATGTCTACTTCTCTCTCCAACTTACATTACCTAATACAACCAAAAAAAAAGAAAACACCATTTTTGTCTGCTTCAAAGCTTATCCACACTTCAACACCCATCACTGTTCTTTTACACTCTAATTCAAAAGGGCCGCCAAGTTGTGTTCTTTTGTCTTCTTATATTTCTTTTATCTGTTGAGTTGGATTTATCCCAATATAGTTTCTCAAATCTTATCATGGATGATAATGTTAAGACTAGCTTTCTCAAATAGCATATTAAACACCAAAAGCCGTGGTAGTATATATATATATATCTGTCTCTGCTAATAAGCAGATAAGTAATCAAAAGCCAGAACCAAATGCGGCCAGAGCTGGATACAGTAGCAGCTCCATTGCCACCATGTGCTCCTCACAGCAGCTCCTGCAGGTGGTGGCCTTATTCCAACTCCAATGATTTTGAAGCCAATGGAGCATTGATCCTCATCATTATATTCACAGCACTGATAAGTGCTCTGGTTCTCAGTATAAAAATCCGCTGCTTCTTGCATCGTGGCAGGGAGCTTAACAGAACAGAACAAGATAGGGGAAAACCAGACATGGAGGCTATGGAAGCAGCCATAGTGGTGGCTCCAACAATGGTGTTTTCACCTGAGATGAAGTTGGCAGGGACAGAGGCAGAGTGTGCTATTTGCTTGTCAGAGTTTGTGGAAGGTGAGGGGATACAGGTTTTGGGAAGGTGTAAGCATGGTTTCCATGTGCAATGTATTCAGAAATGGTTGTCTTTCCACTCTTCCTGTCCCACTTGTCGCCGGAGTTGTCTAGCCTCCTCTTCTCCATCTGCAGAAGGAACTGAGACCTGCTGCCCTGAAAATGGTGCCAATACCCAGATACAGATACACAGTGGTGCCAGATAGAGCACCATTGAGCATCTATTTTTTTTCTCAGATTTGTATACAAATCCTTTGAAGCATGTAAGACTTGATGCAGATATGTGCAATCAATATATTAGATAGAAAGAGACATTCAAGCAACAGTAATGGAAATACCCTCCTTCTCCACCATGTCAGGAAACTATAAGTGATTGAAAAAACAAAACGCGGCAAAACATATCGATGGAACTAGAAAGCCAAAGAACTTAAAGCAACTTGATCTTGATCCCCCATGAAGCTACCTGAACTAACTTGCTAGCTGAAAACCATATAAAATGCCAGTAGTCTATACCACTTCATTGAAGAACAGCTTAGGTGGAACAAAAATCTTCACATGCAGATAATGCAAGATATGCTAATATGGTAATGACAAACATGTATTCAAGGCACTCAGCTGCCGGGGAAGCAAAGCAAACTTGGCGTCAACGATGACAACAAGAGGACAGCAAGGCTTGTGAGGCCAGACAAATTACAAGGTCTGACATCCACAGTTGCATTCAGGGAAAACCAACCACAAGGTTCCAAACTAATTTGTTAAAAATGCAATTGCCAAATGCCAAAGTCAGTCCAGCAGAAACAGAAAGTGAGCAGCTATCTCATGCCGCCAAACAGAACTACTTAGTGCCTAGATGCCAAAAGAAGGAATAGATCAAAAAGTTTGAGAGTCCCAACATATCAACATCTCAGCTTGCATGCAAGATTACTAATGATCCACAACAGTAAAAGCAGTTTGAATTACCAACAATTGCAAAATATTGTGTTTAAATTAGTAGTTCATAAACAGGAGTTTGTAGAACCTGAATCATGAAAGCGGCCAACATAATCCACAGATTGCTAGAAAACAAGAAGATCAGCCTTTTTATTCCCATGATGCCAGAGAGCTACAGCACCAAGTTACGTAGCTTATGTATGCATTAAAGTTAGACGAGCTATGAATCAGACTTAGGATAGAGTTCTCCCAAGATTTATTTTGCAGTTGACAATCCTCCTTTCTTGGGCAAAAGTATCAAACGTACAAGTGGATCAAGCCTCAAGCTATGACGAAAGGAGTTTGATTTGTGGATAATAAATGTCCTGTAAGTCATCTCATTTGCCTGAAATGCAGCTCTATATGTTGCCATTGCCTTCAGAAAGTAGATGTCTCTTGAAGGACACTGTTCATCATACCAATGCAGTCTACCTCTCTTGAATGAGTTCTCAATCAATGTAATTATGCGTCTCCACAATCAAAATGAATCAGTGACACCAATAGTGTCTCTACCCATATAGATTAACCCTAGTCTGAAGTGGAAGTTCCAATGGAAGCAAGCTTCGACTCCAAAAACAAATCTGACGATATGTTCCAGAGTTCCTCTGCAAGCGTGGCACTGTAAGACAGGGCAGAAGAGTTGAGAGTCCTGCCTTCTCCCCCAAAGAAGTATAAGCCAGATATTTCCTGACATGTATAGGCAATCCATTAGCAAAGAATGCAAGAGATTAACTTGAAATACATATACTTTACTTTTCTTCTTCCGAAAGTTAGAAGGAAATTATGTGAAATTCAGCTTAAGAAACAGCCGCAAAATGCTAGGCCGGAGGAAACATCATCCTCAAACTCAAGAGAATTGTCAATCTTAAACAGAGATAAATAATGTCAATACAGTTTGTGTAAACTTGGACTCAAAGGCCTGGCACAAACAGTGAATTCTCAAAAGAGAAAATTTGTAAAATGCATAATAAGGATTAAGGAATAACTAGGACATGGAAAACTCACGGCCGGGGCAAGGGAAGCATCAATTATAGATCTTGCCCCATTTTCAGCTGACTGCAAAAGCCCCAGAAGCTTTAACATAACAAAAGCTACACGAGAGAGACAGGAAGGAACTTCTCGCATTATATGGGTTTTCACTGCCCCGGGATCTGCAGCACTTATCATTGAAAGAAAAGAAAAGAAAAAAAACAAGGTTATCAGGTAAAGTGGAAAGTGGAAGAATCAATTCTTACAAAAATCTTCAAGGGATAAAGCATGTAAAATATTATTGTCGAAGCAAGAATTTCACCAATTTTATATCTTTGCCAAAAATATATTTATACAATCAAGAAAAGGTAAAGAATAGCCAAGTACATACATATACTACATAAGAACATTGCATTCAATACACAATCTTATCGAAGTTCTCGACACTATAATCATAAACCAAGCATGAGAAAGCAGCAAGTTCAGAAAGACATACATGACAGAAACCTGGCATGAGTTATCCATCAAGCGAAGCTGCTGGTGAAGCTTGTACGAAAACAGCAATAAGCATACTATGAAGACAAAATGGCATTTGGTTGTTAGGAAAAATTATATAAGCAATAGATTTAGGAGACAGCAATGGCTTACATTTAGAATACTCATAGATATGTGCACATGGATAACGTCTTAGTCCAAGGAAGCCCTTTCCAGAAACTGTCCCCTTATCAATCTGCATACCAGATACTAAAGTAAAAAAAGTAAATGCAATTGTATCCCAAGACAAATAGTATAAAAAAGATCATAGCACAACAAACCAGTAAATTTCCACGCATAAGTAAACTGCAGCTGATAATGCAATTCAAGAGGATGGAAAAAGTAATCAACCATCAATTCAATATATATGCCAACATATCCAGTCAAAGCATTTCTAATTCTCCTACTTCGACAAATTTTCTTGGACAATAAAAGAGAGATGCCAATGTCCTTGTTACATACTCTTGAGGGATGAAACCGAAGATCAGACAAGTCAAGTTGCATACGTACACCATACTAACTGGTGTGCTAATTCTGCTCCACTTAAAAATTTTACAAAAAACTAGATGGTTAACATCAATTCACATCGTCATGATAAATATTTGTATTCAGAAACAGCAAACACTCTTACCACTTCTATGTGTAAAGGATGTAACATTCACTATTCGTGAAGGGACGGGACTGTTACTGAGAAGTGGCAATAGCAGTTTTGTCAAAGAGAATGCGCCAATATAATTTGTAGCCATCATCCTGGAAAAAAAACTGAACTTATCAGCAAGAAATATATCATTCTTCAGAAACAGGATATAATGTGAATACTAAAAGTATATGGTCTTTATTTAAATAATACTTACAATCAAAGAAAGTCAGTGGAAAAAAAAAAGAAAAAGAAAAATGGCTGTTGTATCATATAATATAAACCAAAATGAAGTGGACAAATAAGGATAATAAAAGCACTAATATTAAAAAAAATTGGACATGAAAGAAGCACTGACTTCAAGTTCCAATAAATACAAAAATAAAAAAGGAGATAATTACTGGTCATAGCCCTCTGTTGTGAGCCGATATGATGTTGCCAATATCCCAGCATTGTTTACCAATAATTGAATTGAAGAATGCATATCTGAATCCACAAGCCACTGTTCAAGAGAGCCTATAAACTTCAAGATTGATGGGAATGATGATAGATCAACCTGAAAAGCTTTGAGATGGGCATCCTTATTAAGTCTTTTTATCTGTGTCATAGTCTGCAAACAAGCGGTACAACCAAAAACATAAGAACGTCCAGCTGCAGCCAAAAACCTGAAACGCTTTCACAGAAGCTCTACCTTAGATAACAAATGCATTGAACGTCCAGCTGCAGCAACAAAAGAAGTTTCAGCTCCACATTTTTCGAACAATGAAAAAAAGAGATATTTTTTTAATAAATTGATAGGATTGTCCCACATCGAAAGATGTGGGAGCTAAGGTATTGTTTATAGGGGGGAGGTATGGGCCTCCCTTAGTACCCAAGGTTTTCTAGTATGGGCTGGGAGGCCTTGGGTACAGCTGGCCCATATGGGTGGGTGTCGGTTGGGTCTTGGGTACAGAGCGTGTATGGGCGCGACTCTATCATAAATGCTTTTCTTTTAATTAAGGTCACAATTTGACATCTGTCTATTGTCTCAAAAAAAATTTAAGTAATGAGTGGACTTGAACTGATTAACATAAAATAGTAGTTAAAATTTGAGTTCTCATTTATAACACCTGTAAACCTATTAAGAAAGCTCTCAAGATGCAAAGGTGCTCTCGCATGACTAACATTAAACCATTAAGTAATACTCCGGTTACTTGGCAATCTCTCCATAAAGTTGATCATAAACTAAACAACAGGTGTATTAAGCAGGCAAACTACAATTTTATGGAGCAAGCAGAAATCATGAAATTCATATGGAAATGAATGCATCACATTAGGGGTTAATTACTTTATCAGATAATAATTGGAAGCATTCATGCATGAGAAATAAACATATAAACGAAAGAAAGTGAGCAGAATACCAAGAACAACACAGAATCCTTCATTTGAAAGAGCCTGAGCGGTTGCAGCACCCAAACCAGAGGTAGCCTGCAAATAAAAAGCAATCACGAGAAGAAAAAAATTTTATTATAAAAAAAGAAGTCGAATTTCCACTGCAAAAAACAAAGATGGCATACACCAGTGACAATGCAAACGGGCCTAATAGACCCTCTCATCTGAGGGAGGCAACGAGGATAAACAGTGGTTTTCTGTCCAAAGAGACGCGGCACAAACAACTGGATGTATGAGGTTAAGAGAGACATTGTCCACAGCACTGCCATTTTCAAGAATTCCATCGAGCAGATGAAGTTCACAGCCTCCCACAACTCCTCCATTCTCATCCTTTTGTTTCTCTACCTATAAGCACAAGTTTGCACCACCCAGATTCAAAGACCGACTCATATGTAGCTGGAAATAATCTGGCAAGAGCAATTTATTCTTATAACTGATAACCAAACATGGAGGATGAGAAACTCAGTGGGTGTTGGGGGCATAGAGATATGATAACAATTAGAAATGGGGCAAACAATTAGAAATCACTGGAGACAATAAAGTTAATTTCTTTTACTGCAAAAAAAAGATGTAATCAACACTCCTATGTCGAATGGATCAACTGTAATGACAAATTACTAGAATAAAGAACTTCTATTCCTGTTTAATCCCGATGTTTGGTTAATTCAATCCAAAATCAAAGCCATTGAGCATAAAATTCAAAAATCAGTGAAGAATGAAACAGAAGTCAATAATAACATTTACAGAGATGAAAGTGAATAGGTACAGAAAAAGGATCAGAGAAGGATAAGCACCGGTAGTCGAAATAGAATCGCTAGTGGCGGTGGTGCGATGTCGTCGGGTGTACGAACTCTGTTTCGCCCCTTTCGATTACTTCTTCTTGCTTGCTCCTTTTAAAGCAAAACCCAGTCGGTCAAGCCAATATCAGAAAAGAAAAAAACGAAATGGTTGGATGAGAAGTGAAAGAAAAAACCCTAGTTGTAGTAGACGAAGATGGTCACCTAGGATAGGCAGACAAACCTGAACCTTAGAAAGTAGCCGGCAGAGACGCTACGGGAAAACCGCCTAGGATGGCGTAAGAGAGTTCTGAGTTCACAACCGAAAGAGGATCAATATCCGGATCAGGGGAAGACATACTTGCTTCCGAATAAGGATCGGGTTTAGTGGGAATGGCCTAAACCAAACTCTTAGAAAAGGGAGTAGGTTCCTCGCCAGACTAAGAAGTTGGGACAAGTTCGACTAGACTAAGCTGGACTGGAAGGAGCTAGCCTTGACCGAAAGGTTTTAGGGTTTGGGTTTGTAATTCCGATAAGAGAACCAGCGCATCAACCAGATAATCCACCGAAACTGGAGAAGGTTTGGAGGGCAATTTGGTCACTTGAGTGCACTCGGGTCGGGGCTTCGGGGGTTCAAGGCTCCGACTTTGCAAAAAACCATTGAAACGTTTTGAGAGACCGAGACACCGTACAAGGCTAGAAGCATAGAGACCCACGATGTGGTTCGGTGGTCTTTGCCGTGGTGGTGGGAACGGATCTACCGGTATGGTAGGGAATCTAGGGACTGGCACACTGAATAGCCCAGCTGGTTATCCGTTTCGGCTAAAGACGTATGCGTGCGGAGTTTTTGTGGTTTGATCCTCAGTGGATTTATTCCGTTCAGTTTCGTGTTTGTCTCGGCACAACTTAACTGTCGGCAGGCAGGTTCTGCAAACATAATCAGTAGTGTTTTACTTTGTTTGTGCTATGTCACTGCTCCTAAGATCTGTGGTGTTCATACTTCATAGTTTTATGGTTATTTTTAGTTATATAAATTAGCAGTGCTCCTAAGATCTGGCTGCTCCTAATGCTTGATCATTTGGATAAACATTTTGCTGATCATCCCTATCCTATTGACCAAGTGATTCAGCATGAGGAAAAATACTTTAGTGTTATAGGATTCTAAACAATTTTGTTTCATTGAAATCTGGATACATGTGATTGGGTTTTCATCATTTTGGTGACAAAATGCTAGCCATTCAAACACTTCATGATCGCCTAATTGGTTATCTTTCCGGAGTCCGGACTTAGAGCGTATGGTACCCGAGGTCGGGAGTTCGAACCATACAATTTTCACACAGTTATGGCAGAATGCGTTCTTGGGGTATCATTTATAGAAATCTCCTCCAGCGTTTCAGTATGAGTAGTGACGGTTTCTCCATTTTCTGGTTGTTGATTGAGAATCTCATCTTTCTTTTTGCCCCACAACACACAGTAAAGTCCCACAATAATAACAACTGCTCCTAGCAAGCTGGTGGGAGTTATTAACAGCCAGTAAGACTATGAAAGGAAAAAAAAAACAACAATGAGAAATACTGTTTACCTGCTCACATGAAGCTGCTCTGCAAATGCAATCATTGAGAACAATCCGACGAAAATAAGGGCTAATGGAGTGAACATTGCTGCAAAGACTGGTCCCTCCTTACTGATACACCATGTTTGGAGATAGTATATGAAGGATGAGATCACTACTCCCTGAAACAGATGAAGTGAAATTAAGAAGAAGAAGAAGAAATACTACGACAGGAAAACGCCGTGCAGCAGGAGCGATGAGAGAGAACACAGACGTTGTATATGATGGTCAGGAGCTGCACATTCCACTCCAGCCTCCATAAGGAAGGATTCCTTCCAAAAAACAAGGCAAGGAAACCAGATTGCAATGAGGCAAAGAAGCAAATCAAAGTGTTCAATGATAAACGAGCTGGATAAGCTTTGTAGACCACAGCCTGTTAGGGGAATGTTGTCGTGAATTAATGAACAAAATTTCCAATATGGAAAATCTATGGAAACAAAAGTGATAAAACAATATCACACAAGATTTAATGAAGTTCAGCACAACTTAGCTATGTCCTCGGGCGAAAGATAACGAAAAATTCCACTAAAACGAGGACGATTTACAAAATAAACGAGCTCTTTAACTCAATAACTAATCCAAATCCCTTTATCTCGCTCTAGACGATTTGGGTAGTCCGGTTCCTATGGATACATCGGGCTGCATGACTTTGTCTTCTCAGGAGGTCAATCATCCCAATAGTGTTCTCGTTGAAGCACACTTAATTGCAGGGTTACTACAAGATGTTTTCCTCCAACAAAACGCGTTGTTGATGATTAGGAAATGAAATTATTTATATATATTAACATGTCCCAAGAGCATACAACTATGTCTCCCAAAAAAAAGCCTTCTCTCTGGACGGATAGATTATCTGTCCGGACATATCCTTGTATGAGCCAAAGAAAAACCACAAATGTTCCATAAACATAAACAACTATGAAAAACATACATAAGCTAGCTATATTAATTAACAACGTTGCGATTGATTGTTTAGATCATATAATCATCCAATCACCTGCATAATTAACCACCCACTCCATGATATGCAACTAGCCAGGATTAGTGCAGAACCCAATATCCAGTTTTCCTTAGAATGCTTGTTGGAGCTATACAAGTTTATTAGTGGCCTAGACTCAAACCCTTTCAACAGGAATCCTCCTTTCCAGAAGGTAAAGATAAGTGAACCCGCGACGCAAATGACTGTACCCAACACCTTGGCTCGTCCGCTTGCGCTCGTAATATTTACTTTCTCCATCCTGAAACATTGTGAAACAATTGTCGTAAGTTAATACGTCGACCCGGATTAAACTAAGTTTGGATATAAGGAAATACCTGAGAAGAACTGCCATGATAAATGTCGAGCAAGGGATAACATTACTCAAGGCACTGGCAACAGTTGCAGAAGAATATATTAATCCAGCATAGTAAACATTAAGATAGATTGTTGTCCCAAGTGATGCCAGAACAAAAATCTTCATCGTCGCGGAAATTGACAGAGCCGGTCGCTTCTTCCTGTTTTGGACATATATAAATTCCACAGCTATATATATATATATATATCCTGAAAGATTGAAATTTTAAAGTCCCAAAAGGATCATAGTTTTACCTTTCAAGTACATAAGCCAAGAGGCCTAATAATAGTGTGGCAATTACATGCCTGTAGACTATAAGAACAAGTTGATTGAGTCCCTTTTCAAAAGCAATTTTGTTAAGAATGATTGATCCACCAGCACCTATTTGAACAACCACCATTGCCACACATGATGCATAGGTCTTCATGTCTAGATAGCTTAACTGAAGAGTGTTCACTTCTCCCTGAAGTAAGTTTAAATATAGGGTTTTAGGAGAGGTAGGGGTGGAGAAGAAAAAAAAAAGGTCGGTTCCGGGGGTCAGACAACATCAGGTGTCTATGAAATAGTAGTGGAGGATCAATTCCACCCCCAAGTCTTTGAGAACCACTTTTTTACTAGTGGGATTAATCAGTTCAGGAATATATGACAAGGTTAGGATGCTCTACTTTCCTTTAAAAGAGTGTTCACTTCTCACTGAAGTAAGTTTAGGATTTGAGAACATGTTCTTCTCATGATATTGATATTTGTCATCATCATCATCAAAGTCTTTATCCAAAAAGTTAGAGATCGTCTACATGAGTTTATGAGAACATCAACGGGAGTCCACCATATGTGTATAGGATGGATGCCCCAACGATATTCTCATTTATACTCATGTGCATATTGCTTGACAAAGTTTTACGTTGATTGCCAATCTACTGCAACTCTGGCCTCCTCTTTTATCCGGGCTTGAGACCCAACGATATTCTCATTTAGACTGATATCAATAGTTTATCTTTCTGGAGAATGGAAATTGTTCTCAAGCACTATTAACCAACAATTTTAATGTCCTTGTTGGTTTGCTTGATTCTTGATTTTCTTGTGGAGATGTTTGTTAACAGAATATGTTCTCATTCTGGACAATAGAAATTGTTCTGAAGCACTATCAACCAACCATTTCAACCATTTTTATGGCCATGTTGATTTGCTTTATTCTTGATTTGCTGTATAGAAGTACACCCATATCAATTCCAATATTTGTACACACACCATTCCCGTGACGTCAATCCGCTGCTTTGATGAGATATCGTTGGGAGGTTCACAATTTGAGCGCGCCACTGAAGAAGTCTCATCGATTTGTCTGATCCTTAATTAGTAATTTAGTATATGGTCAAATATTCAAAGTTGTGTGACTAAGTTCATGGGTTTCCTAGCTCAGATCGAGGCTTCTCCATTACTTGAAGTTTCTATGACTTTATTATGAGACTTATTTATGAAATGCATACATACATAACAATCTTCATTCAAATTATATGAGAAAATAACTAGCAACCTGGTAATTATAGCTATGGTTTCTGCAATCGTAACATACTCGTCCATAAAATCTGCAACTACACCATAAGTAAGCATCGTTAATGAAGCCATTATCTTATGTAATGGAGACAACCTTAGTTTTCCAGCCTCAATGGCCTTGTCTCAAAGCCTATCAACTGATATCCTCCATTCCAGAAGGTAAATATCAGCGAACCACCGATGCAAATGACCGTACCCAACACCTTAGCTTGACCTCTGGCATCTGTAATCTCCACCTTCTCCATCGTGCAAGATGGCAATAAGATTGCTGAAGAAGGGTTTTACTGAGCTTACAGAACAGATGAGTTAAGCACATACCAGAGCAGAACTGCCACGAGAAACGTCAAACTAGGGACGACATTGTTCAAAGCAGTTGCGACAGTCGCAGAGGTGTATTCTATACCAATGTAGAAAACATTCAGATGGATTGTTGTCCCAAGTGATGCCAGAACAAAAATCACCATCATCGCTGAAAACGAAAGGGACGGGCCCTGCTTCCTGGTTCGGAAACAAAATCTAAGGAGTCACTTGGTGTTCTCATACTCTCAAATCAAAATACTGAATCTGACTGAAGATTTCAGAGAGAAAGTTATATACCTTTTTTCAATTACATAAGCCAAGGATCCTAACAAAAGCGTGGCGATTATGTGGCGGTAGACGACAAAGACTAGTTGATTCAATCCCTTCTCAAGAGCAACTTTCACCAGGATATTTGATCCACCATAAACTATTTGAACAAGCACCATTGCTACATAGGCAGAATAGTTTTTTTCCATGTCTATGCAGTTGCACCCTCAAACTCTGAACAAAAATCAAGTCCTATCATGGTTTAAATAGCACCGAAGGATCAACCCTTTGTCACTTCTCTTTATTGTTTTGGTAACCAAAAAGAAACTGTACGAGCTTGCTCTTTGAACATCCAATATGGATCTAAACTCGGGCCGTTAGACCCGCATGCATAGAAGATTCCCACATGAAGACAGAGTTAGTTAGGCCAAAACGCAGCGCGTAGCCACAAGGGTATTGTTCATAGAGAGAATTGAACTCAAGCTCTCCCATACGGTTTTGCCCCAGAGAAATTCACCAACTAGGTTATCACCCAACTGGTTCCCTCTCACTTCTATCTTATCCTTTCTTCTGTCTTTTTGTTTTTTTTTTTAACATATCTAACTGGCATATAATATATCAGTGGAACTAATATCAGTCCAGCAATATCAATGGAAGATGATGCCCACATTATCTATACAGGAGTTCATTGCTCATTGAAGCAGAAGGCAACTAACTAAGGATATGTCTTGCACTTTACCTAAAAATGGACATGTTTCTTATACTTTTCTGACATGGATATGTTGTTCAAACTTTTTCTTTTGACAGTTGTAGGGTACTCCTGGGAACAGACCCAGTGGAGATGGGGTGGGACTTGTAATTAATCACAATGTCTTTCCGCAGCCATCCACCAGAAAAGGTGGCTAGTGGGTATAATGATCTCATAGCAGCTAAGTAACGAAAGGATGTCAGGTTTATTAGACTCGAGGATAACTTGTAATTAAGCATTAAAGTAGAGAGTTAGTCAGCCGGATTATATAAGACTAGACAAGAGTGGATTGGTGTAAAATGTACTGGGTTTTTGCTTATCTGAACAATGTCCTCTATGATTCCTCACATTTGCTTGTCAAAAAAGTACTGTGGGGGAATTTTTTTTTCTGCCTCAAATGTAGTCCACACCACACTCATCGAATTGTCTGGCCACCTATGCACCGAATTGTCCGCTTTGGCCACCCATACATCAATTAGTCCAGTCTCCCATGGATTAGGCCGGCCAACAAGGATTTATTTTAGGATATAGAACAGCATATAAGTTATCATGCTTGCATATCCACCATTTTTAAGATATAGAACATATAAGTTATCATGCTTGCATATCCATCATTTGAGTCTCCAACTATTATTCCAATAATTACAAATCCAATTTGACCTATGAATGAATATGCAAACATACGTTTCATGCTTGTTTGAACAATAGCAATGAGATTTCCCAATATCATGCTAAGAATAGCTAGGATTTCTAGCTAGGATTTCCAGAAGAAGATGTCATTCATTTGATGAGATATTAAAAGAAATATCGAAAATTCGAGTGTTTAAAGCTGAAGCAACGACTTTCGAAGTAACAAAAAGAAACGCAACGAGGGGAATGGGAGAGTCAAAGAAAGGATTCCTCACTTCTTTCTCTCATTCAAAACCGTGCATGAGACTTCCATCTCGCACGGCTCCTAAGTGATAAAAGAAAGAACTCATATTTCTTTTTTGATTACCTTAATCGCGTATGTATTAGAAGAATCCATTGGAGATAGAAGAATCCATTGGAGATATTACCTTCCTCGCCTATGTATTAGAAGAATCCATTAGAGATATCCCAACACATCAACCTCATGCATTTATTTCAGAATATCCCAACTCCCTCACTGCTAGAACCCATGACCATGACCTCTTGGTGATGATGGAAGAGTGACTACCCAACTTACCAACTAACCTAGATGGTAGGTTGGGTACTGCAGTGAAGGAGACGGGACATCCTGAACTAAATCTATGAGGTTGATGTGCTTGCTCGCGTCACTCCAACATTTCAAGTGAACAAAACCAAAAGCAGCAATTGGCTTAAAACTAGCAACCGAGACCACGTAAGGTAACATAAACTGCTAACTCAACATTTCAAGTGAACAAAAAGCATCAATTGGCTTAAAACTAGCAACCACGTAAGCTAAAATAAATCTCCAATAAGTTTCATACTACCAAAATCCCAGACAAGCAAACAATAAAACATTCTCATACTCCAGCTTTAAAATCAAAATAGCAAATGGATAAAAAGAAAATTTTAACTTCCACAATGATATAATCTCCCCTTAACTATATAATTAATCATTCCTCTTCAGCTATCTTGCCCCTCTCGCTGACGTAGATACCATCAAGGAATTTTCGGATATCTTTGTTCTTCACATGGCATTTCTGTCCAAAACATTAAGCACAACAATCAGGGCACAAAACATGATGAAAACTATGTATACACATTGTAAAGGGTGCTTTTAAAGTTATGCCAAAAACATATCTAAATGTGTCGGTGGACACAATCACAAGTTCTTTTCTAGGACGTGGAAACTCTCCAAGGTTGGAACTCATTAGAACCACCTAGCACAGTAAACCACAAATAATAGCAACTACCAGTAGGCCACTAGCATCAGTCAAACCCCAGTTGGGCAGGGGGCTCGAATGCATGACCTCAGAGTTGTATGGATGGTCATTGAAACCCCCCTCCATTACCACTGGCACAAACATGTAAACAAAGGAAATATAATTACCTGGTTTATCAGAGCAGCCGATCGTGAGACAAGCTCAATATCATTCCCATCCAATATGAGCTCATCCTTGATCTTCTCAGACCGAACAACAGTCACACCTTCAAGCATATCCACCTTACGTACCTGGTTTTTCAAGCATAATAGCACATTCCAAATCAGTCAACAACCAGCATCTAGACTATCCACATTTGTCTACATAGCTTGAAATGACATTCAGCTCAAAACAACTAAATTAAACATATATTCACATTAATTAAAGAAAAGAAAAGTTCACCTCCCTATTACCGCAACATGCTTACTTGTCATGAGATTATCCCCAACTGTCACATGTTCAAATTTTATCTTTCAATTTATATTAAAATGAGAATTTCTCAATCAACCTTGTTTCTACAAAATATTATCATACAGCACCAAAACTTTAGAATAATCATCCTGTCAGTAAGCTAAGGAATGGGCAAATAGCATTGTGGTAGAATTGATCTATGATTACCATACGAATCAGTAAATAGATAACCAAATATTTAATGATACTGACTCCATTCAACAGATGCTTCAACAGGCATTGGGCAGGATTGAAAAATTCGACATATTTTAATAGAAAGAAGATTGCTTTAACAATAAAACGTTCACAAATCCATTCAAGACCTTAAACCTAAAGAGTTCAAGCAGTTAAACCCTAAGAAATTTGAGAGCATAATAAGCAAGAAGTCTTCTACTACCCTACAATATCACGAACACAATAACCAAAATAAATTTCCATTGAGCATGAAAGGAATCTCTGAAACTGAAATTCAAGCAGAACCCAAATGAATATAAAAAGAAACTGCATCGTTAAATTTTTACTACCTTCTTCTCTCCAAGGAAATTGCGGATCTCGATGGATTGGTTAGAGTTAGCGATTGAGGCGTTGATGGGAAAATGAGCGTACACAAAGCGCATCTTGTAACGGTATCCCTTGGTGACGCCGGTAATGAGGTTCTCGACGTGGCTGAGGGCAGTGCGGATGGCAGCACTGGTCTTGCGAGAACCGAACCAGGCGTCGATCTTGAGTTTCCTCTTTCCTTCCTCGTCAGTGATGAGCTGGAAATCCAAGTTGAGATGCTTGAAGTTGCGAACAAGCTTGCCCCTCGGTCCCTCCACCTCTATCACCTTGGCGTTGACCTTGATCTTCACCCCTTCTGGGATGTCCATCGTCTCCGACGAAAGTATGGTCTTCATGGCGGCGGCGGCTTCCTCTCACAAACACAGATTTCTCACTACTCCAGCCGCTTGAGAAAAACCCTATGAGGGTTTCACTCCTCTATTTAATGTGTACAGTCCTGAGAGGTCATTGGACTGGATGGATGGGTTCAAAGTCAAAAATGGCCTACACAGAAGGCCCACAAAAAAATTAAGCCCAACCCAAACTTTAATTGTTAAACCAAGCCCACAAACATGTATGCACAACTTAATAGTTGAAGAAAGCCATGGGTGCGCTTAGCAATGTGTTTAGACTTGTCAAATACATCGTTTTTGGTTTGAAAGCATCGTATTTGGATGAAAAAAATATATTGGCTGTGCGATGTATTATGGTATCATCACACCGCGATAAGTTCGAAGGTGAAGATGCATGGGAGCTACTTCCATTCTCGACATAATGCCGTTGACTGCATTTTCGACTTCAAAACATAATATAATTTTTTCAATTTTACCTCAATCAATTTCATTATTCCATTTGTATTTTACAAAAATAAATTCATTAAAATTTAATTGATATCATTGAAAAATATTCAATATAGTTATTTTCGTGACGAGCAGAACACTTTTGTCACCACACATTCATCTCATTGCAATTTCAAAACTCGCCTCACCTCATGAGGTCAAAACATAACACTCTCCAACCATACATATAATTGCAAAAATTTATAGCACCAATTACAATGACCATCACCATGACCAAGCTGTTCCAATTCAAGTAGAAATTATTTGACCAGAGTGAAGAAAAGTACACTTTTGATCACTAATAAATAACTCCTGTTACAACTTAATCCCTACGTTCCATTTGTTCACTTTAACCACTCGTTTTATAACAATGTACCACGGTCATGTTTTTTGTTATTTTGGTCAGTCAACAATTGAAGTGTCCCGTTGACCAAACAAAAAACATATAATAGATGACATGGCGCTACAAAAAAACGGCGTGGATTAAAGAGTACAATTGCTAAAAAAAAGAGAATTTTGAAACCCTAAATCCCCAATTGCAAGCTCTCCAAAATCACTGCTCTTAGAATCTCTTGCCCAGAAAATTAGATGGGCAAGTTCTATTCGATTCAAGCTCTGATTCATCAGACCCACATAATGATTTGGTGTTTAAGAACCAGTAGTTGGAGATTTCGACCAAATTGCCAAAAGATGCTTCTCTTTATGGCCTAGAAGAAAACACAAAACCACTTATCTATATGGATCTCACATTCTCCCCCAATGTACATGGATATGAAGAATGTGGGAGGGCAACCATTTGTGCATGCGGTTCTGTTGTTGAACATCAACGGTAACGGCATGGATGTGTATTGGATTTTTATTGTTGGTTTGTTTTTTTCCGGTGAGTTACTGCAATAGTGATGACTGAGGTTCAATCCTTGTCGGATAGAAGGGGCGGCCAAAGGAGATCCACACTTGGTTTGTGGTATTGAAGGAGTTCAAGAGGAAATCGAGGCCGTAACAGTGATAAAAGAAAGAAGAAGAAGAAGCCATAATGGATAAGGAGGATGTAGAAGAACTTTCAGGCGATGGTCGGTGGTGGAGAGAAGGTGGGGAGGAGGACGGTGTGGCGGTCAAACCCAATTATTGATGTTAAAAGTGCCCTGCGTATACATAATTTTCCACCTATGCAAATGTTTACTAAAAAATTATTTTTATTTTATTTTTTAATGTCATGTTAGTACTTTCATTGACCGAAATAACAAAATAATTGCCGTGAAACATTGTTATAAAACGGATGACCAAAGTAAAACAAATGGAACTTGAGAGACTGAGTTATAATAATGGGTCATTCTGTCAGTGGCTAAAAGTGGTCGAAGAACTAATCGGGGGTCATTCTGTGAGCGGCCAAAAGTGTACATTCCTCGACCAGAATGGTTGAACCAATCATATGAAGCAATCAATTGTGCCACCAACAGAGAATAAACTTACGAGAAACAAAAACATGAAGAGTAATTTCAAAGGCTTAGAACAAACTGAATTTCGAATATTATTTTGTCCAACGTACTTTCAACTCATCCACTGCAAACTTGAATCCAAACTTCAAATACACCAGAGGAGATGAAACCGAGCAAAAGAAAAAGCAAATCCCACAAAAGAAAATATAAAACCTACCACAAAAGGAGGGTTTGGATAACTCAAAGGTGTGGAAGTAATATGACACAATTTGGTGAAATTCTATACAAACAACTTGTCCATCCCCACAACAAAACCCTTGAATGCATGCATCACACACATCTTTTCTTCCAACACCAACTAGCATTTAAGAAATCAAAACTATCCCTTGTCAGCAAACTGAGGTGGTTTGAGTATACCAGTCATCTTCGTCATCCTCGAGTTTGTAAGTACTGAAGTGGTTGACCCTGAACTTCCACTCCCCCTTTTTGGCGTCATAGGACACAAACTCTGCACCTTGGTCCTCAGCCTTCCTCCTAAGCATCTCCTTGTATTTCTCAATCTTTGGCCCTTCTGTATACTGTCCAGTCTTTTTGTCAAAGCATTTTATGTTGAGAAGGGTTATCTCGGCAGACTTATTGAGACCTTGCCCAACAGGCGGTTTCTTGCTTTCATCCATATATACAATCACCTCACGGTTATTAAACTGAATCAAGGCCTCAAGATCAAGTCGTCTCACATCTGTCTCACCCAAGAACTTGATGCTGCCATATCCATGTCGTCCAACCACAAAGTCCTTCACATGCCTGCAAAACCCCGGTTCAGCCCTTTCCTTGGCAGCCAATTCCTGGATCCGAGGCTCTGTGTAGTAATCAGAACGTCGAAGCTTTGGCATTAATGCCTCGATATCAGCCCCATGTTCATACACAATTGCAGCCTCACCAGCCCTGTGGCCACTGAGTGTCATATATGCATCCTCCTTCTGAACAGAATGATCATCATGGACTCCATTAGGTTTCTGGTTGACTTTATGATGAACTTGCTCCTTCATGATGCCATCTTCAACTGGATTGTCTGGAACAGGTGCAAATCAGAACAAATGTTGATCAAAAGAACAAATAGTAGCAAAGGAGTCGAAATTAACACCATATTTTCAAAATTGCTAGTTGGTTTTTTTATTAGAAAAATGAAGGTGAAAGTAATGGATACAGTTTGTGCCCTTCTATGTTAGGATCATCAAGAGAGAGAAATATAAACTACAGAAATCTATTCATGCAATTGTATCTGAGTGCGACAGCAGAAATTGTGTTCCTTAACATCACAGGAAACCCCATCACTAGCTCCAAAAGCATGAAACGATTAGTTTGATCATACTAGCCGATAAAAAAGGCTGATGAAGGCACGAACTTTCTGTTAAACTTTAATCTACTAATTGACATCCCAATATATCCTATTACGAGGAACTCCAACAAATTGTCATTTATACAATAAGCAGGATCCTTTTTTAACAAGTGTACCCAACTAGTTATGGGTTTTTTCCAGTTTGTCTTTTTCCATTACTAGGAGGACAGATGGTCTTGCACAGGATTAGGATTCCCTAAAATAGAAAGAAGTCTTCTCGTGCAACATAAACAGAAAAAGAAGCTAAGAGGAATGGAGTATTAATAAATAGTCTTACTGTCTCCATCAGCAGGAATATTGGCTTCTTCCGATGCTTTACCTACATACAGGAATTATTAAAACGGTCAGTCCGGTAAAATAAGGTGATTGGGCAGGTTGAAAATACCAAGACACACAAAATATATTCAGACAACATACATCTGCATACTAGATACATTGATAATCACCAAAAGGATTATCTGGAATGATACTTGATCTCTCATATAGCATATTCACTTGCTTATGATGTGCAAATTTAAAATGAAAAGTCTTACCAGAATCCTCCAAGTCCAGAAACCATTCACTACCAAAACACTTTGTTTTAGAAAATTTTCAGAAATAACACCACACAGCCCAATCACTAGTTTGTATGTGTGCCAAAAAAAACAGATTCTTAGATGTCCATGACAAAAAAAAAATTAGGGGGAAGGGATACAAGAACTAGGAGTGATAACTGATAACTAATATTATTTAATCCAACTAAACAATACACATCAAGTGCTGCCAATATTAAAGTTTGAAGTGCCATAACGATGTTCTGGATGGTCCTAAAACCCTAATAGTACAGTAGACATAATATCGTCGTCGTCGTCGTAATCAGTCTTTGCCTCAAAGAGTATGAGATTGGCTAAACGAATTCTTAGGGATTCACTTTCAGGATTTGTTCTTATCTTGAGCTACACTCTCCACTAATCGTGTTGAGTCCATATCAGTTATCATCACTCCAATCAGAACTCATTGTTGGTCTCCCTCTTATCTTTTTATAATATTCTACTTGAACCTTGACTCTTCTTACTGTAGAATCACTTTCCCTATGATGTAAATACTCAGACAATCTCAAACTATTTTCTCTTTTGATTCCAGCTCCCCCTACCTTAGATATAAATATAACATAAAAGTCCATCATTCCTTGTGTTATTGTAAGTCCAACACAACACTCTCATTTCTGCTACTTCATTCTTTGGGTATAGTGCCTCTTAATAGCACAATATTCCCCTTCTTACATCATTGTGAGGCATATAAAATGGCACTAACTCACTGCAAGTTTAGGCACTAGTTAAGAACATATTCTATCTTATTCAAATGCGGTAGATGGCACCACCAAGAGATCTAATTACCATTTTCATGTACTGGGGTAGACCTATCCTTCAAGGGAGATGGTTTCTCCGCATTAGATCTTGAAGGCCACTGGTCTATGGGGCGAATAACCAAAGCTCTTGGATTTTCCCTGGGAATTAAAAGAGCATCTGCCTTTGGCGTGCTGACTGTTTCTACATCATCATGGAAAAATGGAACCTGCATAAACCAACCACCCAATGGATATTAAAAAAAGACCAACATACAAACCCACAAATAACCATATAATGATTGCCAGAACCATCATGATGTTTTTCATCAGAAGTAGGCATTTTTCTCACCTGTGGACCATCATTCTTAGACTGATATTTCCTTGCAGGCCACCTAATCCGCCTTTGTGAAAGGTGTCGAGAAGTCAATAAGGATGATATTCTCACAGGAGCAGGCTTTTCAACAACCTGAGAGAAACAACATCACAAACAGCGAACCATCAGATTCCTTTCCTAAGTCAGTAAAATTTTAACTTTTTAAGTTCAGAAAAACATCAATACCAACCACCATAAAACAAATCGATAATCAACCGCCATTAGCAAACTAAACTAAATCAGCACAATGCACAAGAATAGACAAAGCAAACATTCAGACATGTAATGCTTACAGGCATGGATGAAATTCCATATCGAACTGAAGGGGCAGCTCCAGCTTGACCAATTGACATTTGGGGCACTGCAGGGAGTGTTCCAAATGGATTTGTAATGGGCGCCGGTTGCCCGGCAGTTGAGCCTTGTGTGGCAGAACTGTAAAGCCAAGCATGATAGTTTGTTAATATAATTAATAAAAGCATTGTAAAAAGCATGATAGTTTGTTAATATATTCAGTTCCATAAAAGTAGCATTGTAAAAAGCATGAATGCAAAGTGAGTGGGGACAACAAAAGGGAGACATACAACTGTCCCAAATTGCTCTGACCAAAAAGGTTCGATGTACCACCAAAGCCACTTGTATTAGCTGCAAAGCAAATATAGTGAAATTAAAAGAGTGTATGATTAGTTTGAAATAGTACAATCACCCATTAAATCAAAGTTACCTGCTTGTGTCTGACCAAAGTTGCTGAAGCCAAAAGCACCAGTAGTCTGTGGAGGCTGAGCTGGTTGAAAAGGCGTCGAAATAGAAGGCTACAAATAAAAGAGACAATAAAAACCAATTTAATTAATGTGTCAACATTAAACTCCAAGATCCAGGTACAGGCAATGTACTTACAGTTATTTGGCCAAAACCCATTGGACTACTTGAAGGAATCATTGATGAAGCACTTGAGAAAAAGCTTCCCCCAAAACCACTAGAACTGAATCCGCCCTGCTGACCAAAGGAAGGGGTGGTAATCTGTCCAAAGGAAGGGGCGGTACTCTGTCCAAAAGCAGAACCCGTCTGTCCAAGTGAAGGTGCGGTGGACTGGAATAGGGGAGATGTCTGTGTGTTACCGAAATTAATGCTGGAGCCGAACCCTGGAGTTGTCGCCTGAGATGTAGAGCCAAATATGGATGGTGTCTGAGATGTAGAACCAAAGATGGAAGGGGACGACCCAAATGTTGATGAGCTTGATGATCCAAAAACTGAAGGAGATGAACCAGACCCAAATGCAGATGCTGAAGTTGTTCCAAATACAGATGAGGTTGAAAAGGGGTTGGCAGAAGAAGCAGGAGCAAAAGGTGAAGAACCTGCAGGGGTTGAAGAACTTCCAAAACCTTGACCACCAAACCCAGAAGAGTTTGAAGCAAATAAGTTGGAGGAAGTCGAGCTAGAAAATGGATTTGCAGATGTTTGACCAAATGTTGATGATGAAGCAAAAGGACTGGACTGTGCAGCCGGAGCACCAAAGCCAACCCCAGCAGCAGATTGACCAGCAGGGGGCGGTCCACCTGAAATTTGAGATTATAATAGGCAACTGGCACAATAATTATCTAATGTTTGAGCAAATATTTAATGAGAACTACCTTTATCTCCCACTTGATAGTCTTCCCATCTTAATTCCTCATGGCTTTTATCTTTGTAGACAGGCATGGCTGATATTGACTCCAACTTCCCAGTAGGCTGTGTACCACTGGCACTATCTGTATCTGTTGTTGGTGTATAAGGGGCTACCCTGCTTCCCACACGCGGCATTCCACCGGCAGACTGCCCAAAGGTACTACTCCCAAATGCTGACGCTGTAGCCTGGGTTCCTGCAACACAACTCAGGTTGGATACGGAGTAAATAACCAGTAAACGTACCAGTACTTTTTGTTCTTTTTTTCCCATTTAAAAGGAAGCATAGCCTCCGCAATTATTATAAAATTATCTTGAGAACAGCCAATTATATAAATCAAACAAACTTACCAAAAGGGGAACTCTGAGCTCCAAAAGGAGCAGTAGCATTTCCAAAGGGGCTACTACCAAATGCAGAAGCTGATTGCCCAACTGCAGGGGAGGACCCAAAGTTGAAGGATGGGGTACTTGAAGCCCCAAAAGCAGGGGTGCCCGAAGCCCCAAAAGCAGGGGTGCCTGAAGCACCAAATGCAGGAGTGCCCGCAGAACCAAATGCAGGAGAGCTCGAAGCACCAAATGCTCCCCCAGATCCGAACATCTGAGAATTTGACACACCGAATGCAGAACCAGTGCTACCAAATGCCGGAGTTGATGTTGAACCAAAGGCAGGAGTGCTAGTGGCGCCAAATGCCGGAGTGCTAGTGGCGCCAAATGCCGGAGTGCCAGTGGCACCAAAGGCAGGAGTGCTAGCTGCACCAAAAGCAGGGTTGCTCGTGGTACCAAATCCAGGGGTGCTTGTGGCACCAAAAGCAGCCTGACTTGATATACCAAAAGGTGAGGAAGAACCAAATACACTACTGCCAAATGCAGGCTGAGACTGCTGGGTTGTGCTTCCAAAAGGAGTTGTTTGAGTAGCAGAGCCAAAACCACCAAAAGCAGGCTTCTGACCAAAAACAGAAGATCCTACAAGAAGGAAAAAATATATAGCAAAATTAGTTACATTGAGCTATGAGCTTAGAGTACCAACAAAGTGCTTTACAAAATAACAGAACTATTTATACTATAAGGTACGGTATGCCTATCATTAGATGATCAGTTTATCGGCTCGAATTTTACACCATCCAGAATGGCAAACACTACAAATAATAGATTATTGTCACAATGTCACCAAAGACACATCTGTGTCCCCAAGAAGTAAAAATAAATAAATTAGAAAAATGAAAAAAAGAAGCAAGAAAACTATAAAGAGAAATTAAACAAACAAGTTTCAATAACTAGAAGTAAAATAAGAAGCAACCAGAGGAAGAACTATGGTTGCCTCCGGCAATTAACTAGTTCTCTTCTTATATATTTTTACTAACCTAACATCCCTCTAAATCCTAGCTGATCAACACCATGGCATGTGTCAAAGTGCATCCCATATCTTTGCAATTTAAGGAAAAGTGACCAGTATTCATATTGAACACTATAAGAACACATCTTTCCTAACGCATGATATTTCTCTATCCTTTAATGCTTGCTTCATCACCTTCCACCCTTGTTTTATGGGAACAAAAAATCAAATTTCTATATGTTATAGAACCAACCAAAATTACTTTAATATATAGAAAGGAATATAGCAATAATACCTCTCATTCTTATTACTTTTTCAAAATTAGAAAGAAAAGAAAAAAGAAAAGGTCATTTTATTCAAAATCCCAAGCATGAATATCCACAATAGCAAACATTACCATGCTATAAATGCCAAAATGCCTGAACAAAGACCCAAATTGCAATTAAATTCAAGGGAGGAATTATGGCGCGCACAAGAGTTCGATATATTAAAACCTTAAAAACTTAAATGAGTTATTAAAATTCCCAAAATCTGGAGATTATGAATTATAACCTCCTTTCTCAATGTCAAAATTTCCAAGAATTAGCAAGACACAAAAAAAACAGCTGAATCTGAGATCACATGTGTAATGTTAACTGATCCATAAACATACATACCACCAAAGGATGACGATGAACTACCGAAAGCCGGGGTAGAAGACGCTCCAAAAGCAGGTGTTGAAAAGGGTGAAGACGAAGCACCAAATGCCGTTGTTGAAGAGAAAGGTGAAGAAGATTGGGTAGCCCCAAACACACCAGTTGAAGTACCCCCAAAAATGGAACTACCTGTTTGTGAACCAAATGGGGTCGCATTGCCAAAAGGATTGGGAGCAAAAGGATTATTACTTGCACCACTGTTCTGCCCAAAGACGGACTGCGTCCCAAATGGGCTACTAGATGACTGCCCAAAAGCTGTTAAAGGGAATCCACTTATTAATTCGTATTTAAAAAAGAAACATTTTAAATATTAAACCAATTCATACAATATCAAACAAATACATGCAAATAAGATCTTAATCAAATACCCAATCTCAGGCCGTCCTTGAAAAACATAGATCAATTTCCAAACCCAAAACGAAGAACAATGAAATTATGTTCAAAACAATTATATGCAGTGGAAAACTCACAAAAATAAAATAAAATTTGATGTTGCGTAACTGTCTAGATAAAATCACCATAAAAACAACAACATATAAGAAAGTGAAGCAAAATATAGATAATCTACCATGGAATGTCTAGTGCACAAAACAAAAAATTAACAATCTCCTTAGACAGTAATGACTTCCATTCAAACAAAATACACAAATTTTAAGGAAATAAGTTAACCATGGTTGTGTGACAGAGAATGCATATAAATAAAGAAAATGAAAGCAAAAAAAAATCTGAAGCTGTAACAAGAAAACTGGTTAATTAACACAAAACTTTCCTCAGGAAAAAAGTATCTGCAAACAACTAAGGAATCAAATAACAGCATTTGCTTGGTAAAATAAATACTTACGGCTAGTAGAACCAAACATTGTTCCGTACAATTCTTCAACCCTGAATAAAAAAAGTGAAACAAAAGCAAGACTGTAAGCATAAATCAGTTCAACATTATTACAAGTTTATTAGTTTACACCAGAACAGCTAAGTATAATCTGAGGGAAAGCACAACGCTAATTGTCACAGTTACTCACTAACCATACCACATTATCCAAAATCAAAATAACATAAAATCCACACTTATGAACAAAAACCAGCAGGTTATATACATTCAGATTGATATGCAAATCTGTTTATAAGAATAGCGGGTAAGACATCCTATCGGTGCCAATCTGAAGAACTCCGCGTATCAGAGGAGCAATCCTTAAACTTCTTCAAAACTTAGCGAAATTAATTGTATACACCGACTAACATCTTCACGCAACGGAATGGCAAAAACAAACAACGAATGTTTAGGGTTTTCTCGATACCTGCAACTGATAATGCAACAACTAGGATTTCCGAAGGAGCTTGTAGTCGATCTGAATCTTCGTCGGAGACCAAAAGCGACTGATAGAGATGGAGAACGAGAGAGGAAATCAAAGGCCTCCAACTCTGCGCAGAGAAGAGCGTGCTTCGGTCCGTTTGGTTATTAAAAGGGTAAAAACAGTATTGGGCCGCGTAGCGTTCTACTTAAGTCGGCTCATATATTTCCTTCGTCCTGTCCAAATTTAGAGTTGAACCGCCATCCAAACAAACCCTAAAAATTCCTAAACTCAATAAATAAATAGTAAATAATTACAGTAATTATAATTATTCTAAAAAACAAATAGTAGTAAGATTCATTTTTTAAATTGATTTTAACACGTCGCTAGTCGTGGATGCGTTTTTGCATCCAAGGTATTGTCCGTTCTGGGGTACCTCTATGGGTATTCCACCCTCCCCTCATGATTTATTTCAAGAAATTTTTCCTTCTGTCCACTCGAACCCGTATCGGCGCATCCTTTTTAAGGTGGGAAAGTGAGTACTCAAGTTACTATTGTAATAGCAATTGATTTGTTACTGTATTTATATGTTAAATGGTACTTTTTGCCTATATTGTGCATAACAATTTTCATAATAATAATGCTAATAACATGATTTATCAAAATACTAATAATAATTTTCATAACAAATTTGGAAAATGACAAATGGTCAACTGTTTCTACATCTACCAACACACCCACGACTTCATATATATATATATAGAGAGAGAGGAATTCTCCTATACGCACCTAATTTACGCATTTTATATACGCACTTCTATCCCAATCGTTGAATCTCACCAACGACTAAGATTAAAACAACATTTTTAACCTCAAATCAGTTGTACGCCTATACGCTCTCTTCCTTCTTCAATTTCCGACCAGAGGGGGCGAGAGAGACCAAGCCTCATTCAGGTAAACGATCAGAGAGGGATCGTTCTTCCGATTTGCAATGGGTTTTCGTCTTCTTCGATTTTTGGTTTGCGATACAGAGAATGGTGAAAAATACAAAATTCATGTGTTTATATATATTCAAAACATAATTATATTACTAAAATAATGGTCTTATTTTTTGGAATTTTGTTTAATCTACGGTCATTTTATCGGGTTGTCTTTGCTAAAAATAATTGCAAAAGTCATAGATTTATAAGTAGCCAATATTCGTTTACCGTAATCTAACCTAAGTGGCCATCATTAAAAGAAATATCCCGATCAATACATAGTCACAGTCATGTATGTTAAATAATGTCTCCGTGTTGGGAGTGTGTTGTGTTTTAACCTCCAACAACGAGATTAGGCGAGTTTCAAAACTGTGGTATGGTGTGGTGTAGTGTGGTGAGGTAAATTATGGTGTCAAAAAGTGTTTGGTGTGTCACTAAACATATTGTGGCGAGGCGATGGTAAGATTGGATTTCTTTTCGTTGATATCAATTAATTTTTAATGAATTTATTTATATAAAATATAAATGAAATAATAAAAATGAGGTAGGGAGGGTAAAATTGGGAAAAAAATCTCGTGTTTTAACGTAGGTAGAAAACGATGTCAATCACGTTGCGTCGAGAGTTGAAGTAGTTCTTTGTTGCTTCCGCTTCGAATTCACTGTGTGATGCGATGATGCCGTAACACACCACTAGATAAACACTTTTTTTTTTATCCTGACGTGGTACGTTCAAACCAAAAATAATGATAGACAGGTGCAAACGCACACACTTACAAACGCACTCAAGGGCTCTTGCGACACCAATACAATAGCGGACCATATGGACCCCCGCCATCCCAGCTTATGTAAGGATGGTGGGGGTTCTCTGTATTTTTAATCCAATAACAAAAAGATTAGAAGCTATTCCCATGTGTTATTGCTGTGTATTCAGTCATTTTTATTTTTTTTTTGAAAAGGGGACGATATCATTAAACAGAAACCGAGCTGCCATCAGCAGCAAGAACATGAACAAGAAAGTCTGGACAAACCCCAGACCAATTCCTGATAGCACCACTACTAAGAGCATTCCTGATAGCAAGTACTTGATTAGCAGCTCTTTGTCGATGGAGGTGGGCTCCAGCTAGCTGGGTTCGCTTCATGAACACGAGTTCTGCGCATTTCAAGGCCTTGAGTTACCTGAGCATTTCTGTAGTCCTCCATTAATTGACCAGCTCGCTGCCACACATCCTCAGGGGAGCCAAGAGTATTATGGTGAACTGCCTGGTTCCTGGCATTCCAGAATTGCCATAAGCATAACAAAAGGCGTGCGAAGGCCTCCTTGGTCAAGAAATGGGACATGTCGTTAACCCAGTTCAGAATGGATTTTCCCCTAGAGACTTTGAACATGTTGGAGAGGCCTGTAGAGGAAAGAGCACAACGAAACCAGCGGCAATCATAAAATATATGTTCCAGCGATTCAGGACCATTGCCACATAGGAAGCATTGGGAATAAGTAGCTATCGAACGTGAGCATAAATTGGATAGATTTGAGAGGTCTTATAAATTGGGCCCTTTGGGCCTCCCCCTAAAAGGCCTATTAAGAGGGAGAAGGGCTTGCCTCTATAAGGCAGCCATCCTCACATGTTTTAACCGATGTGGGACATTTTAGTCCAACAAGAGGTAATTCTTGCACAATCTCTAGTTGAACAACTTCACTTTAGGAGGCACTTCACTTGCCCAAATAGATGCCCAGACTTCTGAATCAGAGGAATCACTTGAGCCAAGGGTCCAAAATAGTCTCTACATCAATTGGGAGGAGAACCTCCCTCAAGGACGATTCATTCCAGCATTCATTGCGCTCATCAATGAAGTGATTTACCCGAATATGACCCAATCTTGAGCTGACAGGAGTAACCAGATTAAACTTCCAGGCTTGGGGAATCCACTTGTCATACCACACTGACACATCGCGGTCATTACCTATCCTCCAAGTTAAGCCTTTTTCCAGAACTTCCCTACTGTAGATACCCGAATCTACAATCGTTGAATAGTCAACGTAATTTCTATGCAGGCCTTCTACAGCGGGATTCTGAGAAACAAAGCAAGGTTGAGATCGAAGGACTTGGGCACCAGTGGGGTACCTGCCAAAGAACCTCCGACGCTCAAGTCAGTAAACTGGAATTGGGTCGGTCAAAGCAAAGATATACGAATCATAAAATGTGAATGCTGATATGGAAATGATGGATGCAAAAAATGCCAGGTAGCTGTGAATGAACTGAGGGCTTAAGGAAGTGAAAGAGGGCGAGGGGTTTGAGTCTCTCAGAAAGATGCGTCCCCCTGCTCCCGAGGGGGAGGGGGCCTTTTATAGTTGGGTAGTCAACCGACCAATACTGACATATTGGGTACAGTTCGCAGGCAGGTACGGGGAGGTGGTGTCGAGTGTCAGGACACGCGGCCTATTTTGGTTGGTTGAAGTCTGGAGTGTACAGTGGTCAGGTGGCTCGGTGTCAGAAGGTGGCTGAAGGCCGTCTGATACGACGTGCTAGGCTGTATGATTTGTCGGGGCCAGGTTCGACAGAGATCTCAGACGACCGTTACCTCAGGGGGCGGGGGTACGATAGAAGATAATGGTTTAGGTGCATGATCAACATGGTACGGGGTATATGCGTATGCAAATACATGTGAATATGATGCAAGACGCGTACCTGAGGTGTGAGTGGTTTTTGTCTCTTGACGATTAGTTACGTTAGACGTCTCCGGTTGAGGCGCTCCTTACTGAGCCGCTTAGGGCGCTCCTTACTGGGCCGCCTAGGGCGTTCCTTAATGGGCCGCCTGGGAAGCTCCTTAATGGACCGTCTGGGAAGCTTAATGTAGATGGGCTTGTGCGCCCTTTCATGGGCTGCCGAGGGCTTTGGATGTAGATGGGTGTTGACCGACCCACATTGCGTTGACCGTCGCCCAATATCGCTGGTTGAATCATCTGACGGTTTTTTGCCACTACAGTTTGTCCCCCACTCTCGGAGTTAGACGAAGTCTGACTGCGAGAGTAGTTCGCTGTTACTATTACGAGGTTTGTTCGAGTGGTTTTGCTAACATGGAATGTTGCTCAAGTGGTCATATTGGCCGACTTTCTTTGCTCAAGTGATCATGTTGACCGACTTGGATTGCTCAAGTGATTGTATTAATGAACTTGGATTGTTCAAGTGGTCATGTTGACCGACTTGGACCGCTCAAGTGGTCGTGTTTGACCGACTTGGGTTTGCTCAAGTGATTGTATTAATCAACTTGGATTGCTCAAGTGGTCACGTTGACCGACTTGGATTGCTCAAGTGGTCGTGTTTGACCGACTCGGGTTGCTCAAGTGATTGTATTAATCAACTTGGATTGCTCAAGTGGTCTCGTTGACCGACTTGGATCGCTCAAGTGGTCGTGTTTGACCGACTTGGGTTTGCTCAAGTGATTGTATTAATCAACTTGGATTGCTCAAGTGGTCACGTTGACCGACTTGGATTGCTCAAGTGGCCTTGTGGACCGACTTGGTTTGTTCAAGTGGCGATGTCGACCGACTCGGTTGCTCAAGTGGCACTCTTGACCGACTTGGTTTGCTCAAGTGGCGCTGTTGACCGACTTGGTAACGGTATGTATCGAATGGTGTACGTTATGAAAGGATAGGCATTTAATGCATCGAGGGATCGTCTCTCGCGAATTGTCTGACGTGGCAAGCTGAGATTCGTGGTTTGTTGAAACGACGGGCTGGAAGAGGCGAGGATTTCGGGGGACGTGATTAATGGGCGCCGTTTCGTGAAACGGCGTGCCCCATCATGGGTTTTGTTTAAGACTGTTCTGCCCCTGGCTTCTTTAGTATAAATAGTGGGGTCCTCCTTAGTTTTACTTCATTCGTTTTAACCTTCACCTTTCTAGAGAGAGAAGAAGAACTTTTTAGAGAGAGAGGAAGTGTCTTTCCTTCGACTATCACCAGCCGTAGTTTCCTTTGTTTTCCATGAAGACGAAGATGTTGGGGCACAAGAAGGGTTCGTCTGTCAAAGTTCGTGCGTCTTCGAAGGAGGGCGGTCAAGTTGAGGCGGGATCTACCGCCGAAGAAGTGGATATACTAGAGTCTCTAAGGATTCTTCCTTCGATCCTCAATCCTGAGTCGTCGGTGAATGCGGAGTTTCTATCGAATTTAAGATCGGCGGCCAAGATACCGGACACCATAAGGCTTCGAGCGCCCAAATCATATGAGAAAGTTGACACTGATCGTGGGACGGAGGTGTCCCTTTACGGGATAATGTTCAGGATCGGTTTTAATTTCCCAGTTCCGCCTTTGTTGGGGGGAATTCTAAGCGAGTTAGGCATATCGCTTGGTCAATTCATGCCAAATTCTCTGAGAGTGATCTTGGGCGTTCAACATCTGAGTAGGAAGTTTAGCATCGAATTTCGTGTAGGAGATTTCCTCTCGATATACGGTTTCAAAGAGCACAAGGACGAGAAGGGGCGGTGCATGGTCGTTACGCGGAGGAACGTTCCTCCTATCATATTGGACTATACTTCAAACGATCACGATACTTGGAAGACCGAGTACTTTTTTGCCCAAGGGGCGGCCATGTTCGGCGCCGAGAGTTTCCCGATGCGTTGGGTAAAACCTTCAAGTAAGTATGTTTATTTCGACGTCCAATGACCAAGTTTTACAGTATCCGACTCACATTTTGTTCGTTCTGTAGTCCCAAAGGATCCGCCGAGGAAGAAGGGTCAAGAGGATCGTCCTACTATGGCGGCCGAGAAGATGAGGAATCTTCCAGACCATGAGAGGAGTTTAAAGAATATCATGGCGGAGCTCGTGCCTGATGTTGAAAAGTTTCCCAAGATCGTTGGTAAGGGTCAAGTCGAAATTAAATATGCGTTGCACATGTTTTGACTATCCCTAAAATCGTGTTGTCTGTCAGGAGTCAAGAAGGCGTCGAAGGAAAGGGTGTTGAAGGCCAAAGTTACCGTCAATCAAGGGGCGCCACCACCTTGGGCGGCCGAGGTCGTCCCAGTACCAGGAGCGGACGAAGTGGTCGAGGTGGTTGATCTTCCTGAGCCGGTCGGGGCAACCAAGGTTGCTGAGCGAGTTACGGGTGAACGGGCGTCTAAGATAGATGAGGCGACCGAGGGGGAGATTTCGGTTGGGGAAGACGACGTCTACTTAACGGAGGGTTCTGCGCCACGAATAACTGTTGTAGCGTTGGAAGCGTCGAAGCATCCCCCACAGAAGTCGAAGAAGAAATCTGACGTCGGCAGAGGCCAAGCGTTGACTTCCCCCAAGGTGTTTAAGCCGTTCTATTCATTCAAGGAGTTAGCAAGGATGGCTCGATCGGAGGAGAGTGCGACGCAAAAAGGGATAGATTCAATTCCGGTTTATGAGGAGACTCCTGTGGCGGAGGACGTTGAGGGTATGGCCGCGTGGGCGGCCAAGATGAGGGCAGAGGCGATGGTTAGTGAGGAGGAGGAAGCGGCAATGAAGCGGAACATTTCGATGAGCGGTCCCGAGTTAGAGATTACGGAAGCGGATGCGGACGTGGACGAACAAGATGTTGATGAAAGGATTAAGCGGGCGATGGGGGAAGAGGACGAAAAGAGGAGAAAAGAAAGTCGGACGAAGAAAGGGTTAGATAGGGAAAAGGGTATAGTGGAGGATCAAGAGAAGAAAGCGAAGAAGAAGCGGAAGCGGGGATCCGAGGGTTATGTTAGGGCGAGCAAGAGGGCTCGCATTTTCAGAAGAATCGAATGCTCGTTTCCTGCGCTGGCATCGGCGCACGATCATCCCCCGATGCTTCCTACTGACACACGCCGCCTTCTTTTTCCCAGAGATAGGCAAATTTTTGAGCGAAAGGGCTTGGCTAGGGTGGTTCGTGAGTCAGTTCATGATTCTTTTATGCTTCTGCAAAGTAGCCTCTTCGTCGAGGACGAAATAGCGCGGTTGCGGGCTGAGTTGGGCAAGTCTAGGGAAGAGGCGGAAGAATTGAAGATATCGGTCGATCAAGCCAATAGTCGGGCGGAAACAGCGGAGGCCACTCTTGCTTCGACCGCCACTAGCGTCGCACTGGAAATGGAGATGTTAAGAGCGGAGGTTGAGCGAGTTAGGGCGGACGAACAAAGCGCGAGGGTGAGTGAAGCCAGGATCGTAGAAGAATTGAAAATTGCTGATGAACAAATCCTTGCTTTAAAAAAGTATAAGTCTGAGATGGACGTTGCTCTAGAAGAGTACCAGGCGGCGAAAGACTTAGCAGATGAGATGCGGAAAAAGCTGACGAATCAGCTCTCGATTTCTGAAAGGGAGAGAATAGACGCCTTAGCAAATGTTCAGCGGGCAGAATCTGACTTAGCGGCTCTTAAGAGCAAAATGGCCAAGAAAACCAAGAAATGGCACAAGCGAAAGGCTAAACTTGACAGCAAACTTAAGGCGGCGGAGGCAGAAAGGTTGACGATCGAAGCTGATCATACTGAGAAGGTGAAGATTGTCGGGGGTGTGGCAGGTGCCTTGGCTCGTCTTGAAATGCTAAAGGATTATAGGGATGGACGGGAAGCAACTTGGGATTTGGCGGGCGAGATAGCTGATTGCGAAATTGTACTAAAGAAGTTCGGCCACTTGTACAAGCTCATTGGAGGCGGCGAGGGGCTCAGCGAGGAGCCTGGAGAATGTGCTGAAGAGGAAGAGGACGAGGTTGGTGTAGACGGAGGCGATGAAGGTGCTGATGACGGTAGGGATGATGAAAGAGTGGGCGATCAAGGCAAGCGCGGAGTTGGGGATCGGGATGATCCTAAGTAAATTTGTACTTAGCAATACTTCGATCCCTTGTACCTAGTAATTTTGATATATGACAATGGCTTTTGTTTATTTGATTGGCTCTCGGTTTCTATTACCAACTCTGCCAATTTCGTCGTGCGTCGTTGTTTGTTTTTGTTGAGCGTCGTTATCCCATATCTCCGTCATTTTCACGCCGCTGCCGCTTCTGTTGTGCGTTCTTCCGTGATCTTTATTGAGCGCCATTATCTTTTTATCGTACTGGCGGACGTCGTCGCCTTCAAACTTCGTTATTTTTGCGTTGGTGAGTGTCACTGTCTTTGAGCCTTGTTGCTTTCGTACCTGCGTTTCACATATAAAAGTGAGGGTTGGTCGACGGCGAACCGTCGACCCTCCGACGCTCAAGTCAGTACAATATTCAAAATGAAATTGGAAAGAATAAATAAAAAAAAAAAAGAAATTTTGAGGAGAGTACTGATGAACGCCATCATCTTTGAGCTTTGTTACTTTCGTATTGATGAGCGCCATTGTCTTTGAGCCTTGTTACTCTCGTCCCTGTGTTTCAAAGATAAACGTGAGGGTTGGTCGACGGCGAACCGTCGACCCTCCGACGCTCAAGTCAGTACAACGTTCAAAATGAAATTGGAATAAAAAATAAGCTAAGTTTGAGGAAGATAAATGTATATGTACTATCCCCCGTTTTTTTTTTTTTTTTTTTTTTTGGGCGTAAAACTTAAGAATGATAAAATTTCAGGTGGATGGCGTTCCAGCTGTTGGGAATGTTTCGGCCGTCCCTGTCTTGAAGTTTATAGGCACCGTGCCCTACAACTTTAGTAATCTGATATGGACCTTCCCAGTTTGGTCCCAATTTTCCGGCTCCAACTTCTTTTGTATTCTGAAACACTTTCCGAAGGACTCGATCCCCAACCTTGAACTCTCTGGTGCGGACGTGTTTGTTGAAGTGTTGGGCAACTCTGGTCTGATAAGCCGCCGTTCTGGTAAGCGCCGTTTCCCTTAATTCATCGATGGTGTCAAGTTGGCCATTCAATTGTTCCCAGTTAGTTTCTTCGTTCACCCATTGATATCTAGCGGAGGGCAATCCCGCTTCGACGGGAATGACTGCTTCGGAACCGTAAGCTAATGAGAAAGGGGTTTCTCCTGTCGGGGTCCTAGCCGTTGTTCTATACGACCACAGAACTCCGGGTAGTTCGTCCGCCCAAGCTCCCTTTGCTTGTTCTAGTCGTTTCTTCAAAGTGTTGATCAAAGTTTTGTTGGAGGCTTCAGCTTGCCCGTTTGACTGAGGGTGACGAGGTGTGGAGAAGAACAACTTAATCTTTAAGTTGGTGCAGAACCTCTTGAAGCCGTAACTGATAAATTGGGATCCGTTGTCGCATATTATCTCTTTTGGAATTCCGAACCTGCAGATTATGTTTTTCCACACGAATTGCTTGACTTCTGTATCTCTAACTCGTCTGAAGGCTTCGGCCTCTATCCATTTGGTGAAGTAATCAGTGAGTGCTAGGAAATATATGCGTTGACCAGATGCCGCTGGAAGGGGTCCGACGATGTCCATTCCCCATTTCATGAAAGGCCATGCAGACAAAGTTGGTGTGAGCTTTTCCGGCGGTTGATGCTGTATTTGAGCGAACCTTTGGCATTTATCACATTTTCGGACGTAATTTGTGGCGTCGGCTCTCATCGTTGGCCAATAGTAGCCCGCCGAGAGCGTGCGGTGTGTGAGGCTTCGACCACCGGAATGATTCCCACATTCTCCTTCATGTAGCTCGGCCAACACGAACTGAGCTTGCCTCGACGTCACGCACCTAAGTAATGGACCGGAATAAGATCGTTTGTAGAGCAACCCTCCGAACAAGGTGAATCTCGCGGCTTTCGACTTGAGGCGTCGTGCTTCACTTCGGTCGTCAGGCAAAATCCCCCCTTGTATGTATCTAGCAATGGATATCATCCAATCATCACCGTTTTTGTTGGCCTCTGGTATGGCGGATTCTATCGCCATTGTCTCCTCAGGAGTCGAGTACTGCTTCCAAACTGACGGCCACTTCAAGTATACCACCGGGATTGGTTGGGGTTCCGTCGCCTGAATCGAGGACCCTAACTTTGCGAGTGCGTCTGCATGAGCGTTGTTCGCTCTTGGAATAAGCGTTAGCGAAAATTCGTCGAACTGCTTCTGTAATTCCTTGACTGCTTCGAGGTAGCTTGCCATCTTTGGATCCTTTGCTTGGTAGGATCCTTGCAACTGATTGACAATCAGCTGAGAATCCGAATGGACTGCTAGGTTCTTGATCCTCATGTCCTCTGCAAGTTGAAGGCCGGCGATCAAAGCTTCATACTCGGCTTCGTTGTTCGTCGCTCTAAATCCGCATCGTACGGATCTTTGGATGATACTCCCTTCCGGTGAAAGCAAGACTAAACCCAATCCGCTGCCTTTGACGCTGCTCGATCCGTCTACGTAGAGGGTCCACTTTCCCAGGATTGGCATGGCGATGCAGAGCAACTCCTTTTCAGCTTGATCTTGGATGGGCGGAGTGAAATCGGCGACGAAGTCCGCCAACACCTGAGATTTGATTGCTGTGCGAGGTTGATAAGTGATGTCGTGCTCGCTTAATTCGACCGCCCACTTCGTTAATCGTCCGGATAATTCGGGCTTGTGTAGTATACTCCTCATAGGGAATGTGGTTACTACCACGATGCTGTGGCTTTGGAAGTACGGTCTCAGCTTCCGGGCGGCTGTTACGAGGGCTAGCGCGAGCTTTTCCATCTGGCTGTATCTGGTCTCGGCGTCCAAGAGGCTTTTGCTCACGTAATATACGGGAAGTTGCCTCGATTCCTCTTCTCTGATTAACACTGCGCTGACGGCTGTTTCGGACACTGCGAGATAAACGTACAGCTGTTCGTTTTCTTTATGCTTGGACAATAGTGGTGGTGAAGTCAAGTATTCTTTCAGCTGCTGCAGAGCCTTCTCGCAGTCGGCGGTCCATGCGAAGTCATTTGTTTTGCAAAGCGTTGTGAAGAACTGGTGGCATTTTTCGGATGACCTAGATACGAATCTGTTGAGCGCCGCCACCCTCCCCGTCAATTTCTGCACCTCTTTTACGCATTTTGGCGAAGGGAGGTCGAGGATTGCTCTGATTTGGTCGGGATTTGCTTCGATGCCTCGTTGAGTTACGATATAGCCCAGGAACTTCCCAGCGGTTACTCCGAATGAGCACTTGGTGGGATTCAGTTTCATGCCATATTTGATCAATAAGTCGAACGCCTGCTGTAAATGGTGCAAGTGTTGCTCAGCGACCAATGATTTGACTAACATGTCATCAATATATACTTCCATTGTGTCTCCTAGTAATCCGGCGAACATTCGGTTGACAAGTCGTTGGTATGTCGCGCCAGCATTTTTTAATCCGAAGGGCATTACTTTGTAACAAAAAATGCCCCTTTCTGTGACGAACGCGGTTTTTTCTTGATCATCGGGATGCATGAGGATCTGGTTATATCCGGAGAAGGCGTCCATGAAACTCAACAGTTCGTGGCCAGCCGTGGCGTCGACCATCATATCAATGTGAGGTAGGGGGAACGGATCTTTTGGGCAAGCTTTGTTGAGATCGGTAAAGTCTATGCAGACTCGCCATTTGCTGTAATTGCTATAACTGCTCTTTCTTCTTTTTGAGGCCATTCTGGTAACATTCTCTAGATGCCAATTGTTCACCGTAGATTTCTTTGATTCCGGCGGCCGTTGGGAATTTGACGACTTGATGATAAGTTGACGGGACTGCTTTCATCTCATGAATCCACGGACGCCCAAGGATTATGTTGAATGGTGAGTGACAATCAAGGACGAGGAACTTCGTTTGGCAATTGACCCCACCGGCATATACGGGCAATGCTATTTCGCCTTCGGTGAACTTTTGTTCTCCGCCGAATCCGATTAGGATCGTCGATCGTCGTACAACGTGATTTTCATCAATGTTCATCTTTTTAAGGGTGCTCAGCATCAAGACGTTCGCCGAACTGCCGTTGTCGATTAACACCCGTTTAATTATGCAATTTGCTACCTGAATGGAGATGACAAGGGCGTCGTGGTGTGGATCTAACAGATCGGTGGCTTCACTATTGGTAAACATGATCACCTGATCGGAAGGAGTCTTCGTCAGCCGTCCCTTCCTTGCGTCGGGATTAATGGCGGCTCTTGCACTTCTTTTGGCGGCCGAGTGAGAAATTCCACTAATCTCTGAACCCCCAATGATGACCGCAATAGTTTCAGTGGGCTCCGGTATACCGTCCTCTGCGGCCTTTTCCTTTCTTTTTGCTAAGAGAGCTTTTCCTCTTTCGGTCAGCAAGTCGTGCAAATGGCCGCGATTGACCAAATCGTTTACTTCGTAAAGTAAGGCCTTGCATTCGGTGGTTTTGTGCCCATGGACTTGATGAAAGCCGCACCATTTAGTGGTGTCTTTTTCTCTTCCGTCGGTGTTCTTTAACGGCCATTTCACTTTCTCTCTCATTTTTTTGAGTACAAGTACTGTCTCGTCATGTGCGATACTTAAGTTGTATTCGGGCGCATTTTCATAGTATTCTCGTCTGTTGAATCCCCTGTTGAACGGTCGGGAGTGGGCAGTGTTTCTTGGCGGTGGAGGCGCTGGTTGTTCTTCTCTTCTGCCGCGCTTCTCTCTATCATTGTTCGGCGGGGTCGGTCGCCGTCGGGCATCCTCTTCCCATCTGATTTGGATTGTTGCGCGGGCTAGAGCATCTTCCATGTTCTGACAATCATACTTCGCTATTTCTTCATACAATCCTCTGTCGACAAGTAGTCCATTTTTGAAGGCTCTAAACGCGGTCTCAGGATTACATCGAGGAATTGAGACTCTCTCTTTGTTGAAACGAGCTACGAAGTCTCTGGTTGATTCCTCACGGCGTTGGACGACTCTGAACAAGTCTTCTGAACATTTTTGAATTTTCTTGCTACTGGAGAAGTGCACAAGGAAGGTGTCCACTAACTGGGCGAATGAAGAGATATTGCCGTTGGGGAGACTAATGTACCATTGAAGAGCTGGCCCGGTCAATGTTGATCCGAATCCTTTGCACATGCACGCCTCTCGTAGATCTAATGGTATCGAAGTGGCGAACATTTTCTGTTTGTAGTGTGCCACGTGCTCCTCGGGATCTTCGGTTCCATCGTATAACTTCATAATTGGCGCGGCGAACCTTGGTGGAGCCTCCGTCATAGCAATCGAGGGAGAGAAAGGGGAGTCTGCAAAGCTACTTTGTGGCGTCTTTTCCGGCGGTGCCACTACTCCTGGGACTTTGTTCATCCTGGATTCTAGTGTGGCGAGCCTTTGCGTCCATTCCTCAAGTGGTGCTCCCATACTCGAGGGATTGGAAGAGGGTGGAATGTAGGAAAATGCTGGGAACAATGGTGGCGTTCGTGGCCAGTTATGACCTTCGGGTTGGGCGCCGGTCGTCGGACTGGGATGGCCACCGATGGTATGCGTAGGTGGGTCATTTTGCCTTGAACTTTGTCCGGGGGTGAAATACCTGCTCAGGCCGGCGCTCAATGGGCGAGCATGTTGGTTGGAGGTTCTTTCTGGTGTGCCCTGTTCGAGGGGTGGCATGGAGCGCACAGCACTCCTATCACGGATGGTCTGTTCGTTCAACTCCAAGAGCTTCGCATTTTCGGCCCTGACGGCGTTGTTTTCGGCTTCCAAGGCAGCCATCTTTATAGAATTTTCCCGGAGTTCCTCTCTGATGGACGTTAGTTGGGCCAGCACGTCGACCATAGGGTCCGATTCCGAGTGAGACATGGTGTTTCAAGATGGGTACGGTTGTGGTTTTCGGCTTTGCCAGGCGAAGAGCTATAGAGGCCCCACGGTGGGCGCCAAATTGTAGATACCCGAATCTACAATCGTTGAATAGTCAACGTAATTTCTATGCAGGCCTTCTACAGCGGGATCCTGAGAAACAAAGCAAGGTTGAGATCGAAGGACTTGGGCACCAGTGGGGTACCTGCCAAAGAACCTCCGACGCTCAAGTCAGTAAACTGGAATTGGGTCGGTCAAAGCAAAGATATACGAATCATAAAATGTGAATGCTGATATGGAAATGATGGATGCAAAAAATGCCAGGTAGCTGTGAATGAACTGAGGGCTTAAGGAAGTGAAAGAGGGCGAGGGGTTTGAGTCTCTCAGAAAGATGCGTCCCCCTGCTCCCGAGGGGGAGGGGGCCTTTTATAGTTGGGTAGTCAACCGACCAATACTGACATATTGGGTACAGTTCGCAGGCAGGTACGGGGAGGTGGTGTCGAGTGTCAGGACACGCGGCCTATTTTGGTTGGTTGAAGTCCGGAGTGTACAGTGGTCAGGAGGCTCGGTGTCAGAAGGTGGCTGAAGGCCGTCTGATACGACGTGCTAGGCTGTATGATTTGTCGGGGCCAGGTTCGACAGAGATCTCAGACGACCGTTACCTCAGGGGGCGGGGGTACGATAGAAGATAATGGTTTAGGTGCATGATCAACATGGTACGGGGTATATGCGTATGCAAATACATGTGAATATGATGCAAGACGCGTACCTGAGGTGTGAGTGGTTTTTGTCTCTTGACGATTAGTTACGTTAGACGTCTCCGGTTCAGGGGCTCCTTACTGAGCCGCTTAGGGCGCTCCTTACTGGGCCGCCTAGGGCGTTCCTTAATGGGCCGCTTGGGAAGCTCCTTAATGGACAGCCTGGGAAGCTTAATGTAGATGGGCTTGTGCGCCCTTTCATTGGCTGCCGAGGGCTTTGGATGTAGATGGGTGTTGACCGACCCACATTGCGTTGACCGTCGCCCAATATCGCTGGTTGAATCATCTGACGGTTTTTTGCCACTACACCTACCAGCGCAGATACTTCTCCAAGACCAAGAGGGATTAGACCCTACACATGCCCGCATGAAGCTTTCTCATAGGATTGGAGTAAGGATTGGATCACATTGCACTCCCTTATGTTAGCCTTGCAAGATAAAAGACTATCATCCGCAAAGAAGAGGTGTGAAACCTTTGGGCCACTACGACTAGCCGAAACTCCCGTGATGAGATTGCGCTTCTCTGCATCAGCAAGAAGAGCAGACATCCCTTCTGCACATATAAGGCAGTCACTTGTTTGATGGTTGATGGTCTTAACTTTTGAAGTTAGCATTGTTTGTGCATAGAGCAACGACAAGTATTGAAAGATGATAGTCAGTAATGAATATTCTCAAGATGGATTTGCGCAATCGGATGAGTCACTAATTTTTAAATTGTCTTGTATATTTCATACTTTTTTTCGAAAACCAGGATAAAACATCCTTGGATCAACCTTCTATAAAAACTGTAAGATAGTAGCACTTACACATGAAACATAAGGAAAAACATGAAAGACCAAGCAAAAACCAGATTTCACTAAACTTGAATTGCTTCCTTTTCATGTTGAACTATTGACAACAACCCCACCGGCCCGGCCCTCCTCAATTCACATCCTCGAGTCCTCATAATTCAGAGCTTCCTTTGCCATAAAGTGAGCCGCACCATTCCCAGTCCTGCGCACATGAGAGATTTGCCAAGACATAAAACCTTTCAAAATCTTCTTAATCTCCTTTATGATCCCACACCATTTAGTCAAACCCATATCATCATTCTGCAATTCTTGACTAATTATGAGGTAATCACCTTCTAAAACAACGCGACGGAAACCCAGATCGTGGCAAAAACAACTGCTGATAAAGCAGCTTCTGCCTATGCCATGGTTGGAGAAAAAGAATTGCTTAGAACTATTAGTAATGATGTGATATAATATGAAAACTCCGTAAACAACAAATGTGATAAATGAAATGTAATGTTTTTATTGTTTGAAACTACTGATGGTAATTATTTTTGTGCCATATAAATAACACAAAAAAATTTCAAATGGGCTGCCCCTAGGAGTGTTTAAAAAAATCATAGAAATTGAATCGATCGCCAAACCGACTTATTCTTTGGTTATTTTTAAAAAAAAATACTTAAAATCGACCAGACAATCAAAATAACAGTTGATAACCATCCGATTTGTCGGTTAAATTCACGTCAAAAAACCGACCACTAGCTACCCTCGAACCCCTGCTACTTAGTTGTGCCCCCAATGGTAGCAGTACCATAAGAACCCCCGCCATCCCAGCTTGTGTAGGACAAAAAAAAAAGTCTCATACTTACATCTTGTACCAAATCTGGTAGCTGGCATCTGTGTTTTTAATCCAATAACAAATAAGGATTAGAAGCAATTCCCATGTGTTGTTGTTGTGTATTCAGTCACTTTTTTGATTTCTAGTTGGTGTTTTATGTTGGTTCTTATCATTCTACCTGGTCATTCTTGAGCATCTATATACATATGTATATATACATATATAGTACAATTGGCACCATCTATACTCTCTTTATTTTAATCATAGAAAGTAAAAAAAAAAATCATGGAAAATACAAAGACTAGGCCAATGCTTTTTAAATTAGTGTCACCTAGTTTTACCCGACAGAGACAATGCTGCTTCTTTTTTTTAACAATGGATGAAGAAGCAAGCAGTAGATGACAATGGTTATTGATTTCTTGATCACAACACTGTGAAACCCGGAAACAAATAACCAAGTTAGACAACAAGAACAAGGACAAGATGAATTCTTTTTCATTCATTCGTTAATTTTCATTCACGTTTTATCGCACCAGTAAATTCTGCAAAGAAATGTCAATTGTTGGCGAATGACAGAGGTATACAACAGCTGTCGACGAAGTAAACAACACGGCCTGCTATGGTGTCATCTGAAGTTTATATCTTTAAAGAATCAGTCTGTTGTCATCTTCTGACATGTCTGCATATGGAAGGCAAGAGATTCTTGATGTCAAGCTCACCATTATATAAAAACCAGCAGCTCGGTTTTTTCGTAAGGTTCGGTAAGGTGAAAGGAAGGTAGGGTGATTGAAAATGGTGGTACCAAGTGAAGGTGTGCGTGGAAGGAGGAAGTCTTCGTCGAGAGGACACCAGAGGTTTGTTGGTGTAAGGCAGAGACCATCGGGGAGATGGGTTGCGGAGATTAAGGATTCTCTGCAGAAGGTTAGGCTATGGCTTGGAACATTTGACACTGCAGAAGATGCAGCAAGGGCATATGATGATGCTGCTCGTGCCTTGCGTGGTTCTAATGCTCGAACAAACTTTGAATTGCCTCAGCCTGCGACGACTGCTAGCAGAGTCATCGAAAACATCGTGCCTTTTTCGTTTGAGGATTTTTGTAGAGGAGGAGGGACTGAAGGAGATGGACTTCTTGGTGCTCTTAAGGCTAAATTGCTTGATGGGAAGCCGTCGTCTTCGCGTGGGGTTCCATCAAATAATAATACTAATTCAATCAAGCAAGTTCCAGTTCAAAGCAGCAATACTGCTAATATTAGTACAAAGAACGAGGTACAGGTACTATCATCACCAATTGTGAATCCTCTTCAGGTTTCCGCGAGCTTAGTTTCTGCAGGCAAGGCAGTAGTTGTTGGAGAACATATCCATAATCATAATCATAATCATAATCATAGTCACAGTCGTAATCATAGTCAGAATCGCAGCGGTGGTGATGAGTTGGTGTCAGGTCAAGGTGGGTTGCAATGGCAAAATCCGACCCAAACTATACCGCTGTGGCCTAATGAACCGGTACAGGAAGTGGCATGGGGTATGAACAATGTTTCTGACAGTGGAATTTTATGGCAACTCTCTGGAGCAACCGCAGCACCACCAGCACAAGCACCGGTTGATTTACACTATTCGGATCAGTGCACGATCGGAGAGATGCTAATGAATAATAGGATTGGAAAGCTGAACACAGTGAGCGTGCCAATGAGTCATCAAAACGTCAGTAACACAGAAGGGTTCTGGCTTTCTGATCAGCAACAACTTATGCACTGCGAAAATAATGGCTGGGTTGGCACAAATGGCTCTTGGGATCCTTACCTTTACGCGTCTTCTGTGCTAGGCTGATTATACCAGGCAATCCCAGAGATCAATGATAATGATTTCTGCGATTTTTTTCTTTCTCTTGTTTTCTTGTAATTTCTGGGACCATTCAAATGATTCTTTCTCTAATGCCCCCGGAATTGTTCAAGTTTGATCATAGATGTTTTAATGGAAATCCTCAGATGATGTAAAGTCTTGTCAGCATAATTGGCATGGGATTCATTTCAATTACATTACAAAAAAATTTCTTTCTCATTTGGCGTCCGGTTTATCTAAAATTTGTTCTGTATTTTTAGCAGTTGTCTTCACTGGTGTTTGATAAAGAAAACAAGAAAAAGAAATCATTTCCGGTTTGAAGTTATCGTACAAAGAAATTCAATCGATTTGTCTGCTTCGTAAACATCAGTATCAGTAGCATCATCCCTAGCCATTTTGATCAAGTCCTGATAATAACTTCACAATTAACTTGTGCCAGGCAACTTCTGTTTCTTCCTATTGCCAGTACTCCATCTTGTTTTGACCGTTGTCGGTTTAACATTATTGATCAAACATTTCTACCCTCCAATTGTGTCGTTATACGTCACGATCTCCTGAAAATAACTGTAATCAATACATTCCTGGAAATCATCGTTGAACGCAAACCAAAATACAAAGTTGAAGAATATTACTAGGAACCGGTCCGTGGTGGGGTTCATGCTGCTATATTAAAATCATGAGAGTGACTACAATGGCATAGTTTTTTCCGTCACTGAATACTTACTTCCAAGTTCCACGGATGAGTAAGCTCTGACAGAATTCATCTGTCAAAAAAACATGAAGGAAACAAGATTATTGGCCTGTCCCTCTCTGGCTATCTTGGACAATAGGGAAAGAGATGAGAAAGAAACTTGTTTCCTTAGCTGTACTACTGATGGAAAAACAAGTTTATTGGCCTGTCTCTTTCCCGGAAAATTAGATTATCTTATCGGGTAAAGTGTTGGCGTAATTGCAGTCTCTACTGATAAGTTCTGCTTCTGAAATACGCGTTACATTCATTTACTACTACTTGCCAAAAGGATTCATTGCTGAGATATACTAAGCAATCAAGCAGATTGTGTGATGTCTATTAGTTTCCGGGAAAGAGAAGAAAGTGCGGATGTACTGAAAGTTCTTAAGAATGGTTGTGGTAATTTCAAGGTTGTCAGTTGGCATATAGAATCCTCATATGGTTCCTGCAGACAATTTATTGCGAAAAAGTCGGTGAAAGGAACCTTAAGCACAATACAGAACAAACATATGGCAGTAGATATCTTATATGTTAATCTTTCCCATATTTCTTGGTGCATAAGAACGTGAAAAGCTAGAAATCAGAACATATTTCATCTCATACACAAATTGCAGAATAGTCGATGCATAAAACATTATACGAGCTTATCAATCAACAAAACAGCAGCTTTATCACAAAGATCCCACAGAACAAGAGGCTATATTGCTTTCAAATGTTATCTTAAAGGCCTTCAATGGACATTCTTATGTAAGGTAAGAAATGCCGGAATTCGAAGAAAAACTAACCCAAGAAGCTGTAGAAATCAATCACTCAACACATAAAACAAGTAATGAAATACATCACCCTAGTAAAGCAACAATAACTCAATCAGAATGGTCAGTCTGCTGATCCCTTTTGAAGGCCTCTTTCTCCTTCTTCCCATGTTTCTCCATCTTTCCGCCACCGTGCTTCTGCTCGAAGATATCCGAGACTTCCATATGAACACCTGGATCATTGGTGCTATAGCTGCTCTCCATCATAATTGAATTGTTCACAGCTTGAAAGTTGCTGTTCACATAAGTATTCATCGGTTCAGGCTGATCGCCAATCGACAAGTCCTTGTCGTCCTGCAGTTCACTTCTCATTGTTGCACCAGCGTTTGTTCCAGCAAGTGTGATGATTCTCACTCCATGCCCATCTTCATCCTCATGATGCTGGTGGCTTGAACCAGGCTTGTGAAGACCAGAAATGTGGTCAGTTAATGCAGAGACCATGTCCTTGACTCCGTGACCGACGTTTTTAGGCTTTTCGGTGTTGGATTGTGTGGTTTGAGCCATTGTTTTTGTGGGTGTGTGTGAAGATGAGCTTCTGCAATGGAAGGAAAGAATGGTTTGGAGTTTTGGGGGGGTTAGATTTGCATTTTAAGGGGGGAGAAAAGGTGGGGTTTGGAATAAATTAAAGGCAAAAGGAATGACTTCCATGGCAATGCAAGGATTTAAACCATTTTTTTGAAAGGTGAAGGGATTGCTTGATAATTGGTTCATCTTCTAATCCAATCTTCCTCTTTCTGAGCTTCTCCCTTTTTACATCAATGGTTTCACCTTCTAAGTCCTTGTGCTGTTGTACATGCATTATTGCCTAATAAGTGCTCAAACTGGGATTTGTTTGATTTTGCAATTGAAAAACACAATTGATATGGTCTTTTGTGAAAGAATAAAAATCTCACATCGGTCTTTGACATGATCTAGTCGAGTGATTTATAAGCAAAGTTTAACTCCTCTCACATTATAGACGTGTTTTCTAGGTCTAAGTACCAATGGCGATGCTCATAAGAACAAATTCATGTGAGTTTGTGGCCTAAAGCGGGGCAACATTTCCAATGTGTTTGGGATGGAAATTTCAACATGATATCGGATCAATGTCTCCATCCAATTGGACGAGTCTCTACCTATCCACTTATTAGGTCTAACATAACTCAACCCAACCCACAAGTGTGGGGTGTCAAGACTTAAAAATCTAACATCAATATGTGATATAATACAATCGAGTGGTTTATAAACAAAACCTACTTCCTTTCACATTGTATATACGTTTTTCTGGCTTAAATATCGATAATGATAGTCATGAAGAATAAATACATGCGGACCCACGACCCAAGACGAAAAATATCTTGAATGTTTTTGAGTTGTGAATCCAACATCCACTAAACAATAAAAATAATAGATATTTATAATTGTCCACTATAAAAGAAACAATGATATGTTGTCACTATTTTTGTGGACACAACCAATGACCCTAAATTAACCAAAATAAAATCACTTTTTTTATTCACCAAAATTAAATAATTATTTATTAATGTTAGGCCTTACTTTTGACTTTGGAGAATGACACTTCACAAGACACCAAAGACTAATTGTTTGTTCAGTTGTGGATTTATATCTAGAAAATAATTTTAATTATTATTACAACTATTAATTTAATCATAATAGAATAAAATAAAATAAAATAAATCCAAATTCTTCTGTTCTTCCCCAGCCGTCGTCGTGCTTTCCTTCATTCATAGACTTCAGAGAAAACTGTTTGGATTTTTCGAATTTGTTTCCTTTTCTTCATCGAAGGGAGCGATTTCAGGTACATTCTTACAGTTTTCTTTCATTCACAAGTTTTTTAGGGTTCTTCACGGTTTGTGCACAGGAAGGTGTTGGTTCGTTGCTCATTTGTTAGACTATGAAATTTGATTTCACTGGATCGAGACTCTTATTGGGGTTTTTTTTTATTATTATAAATTTGTAGTGTCATTTTGATTCATAGCTCATTAGGGTAAGGAGTTCATAGATAAAGTTCAGTACTTTATGCTTTTAGAGGAGTTGTTTTATATTTCTAGGGTTTTGACTTTTAAGAGACTGATATTAAAGCACTGTGAAATTATAATCAGATGCGGAAAGATGGCATTGATGCTGCAGCCGTGGACTGTGGTGGTGTTTCCCTACCAGGACCAGATCAGGACATTGACCTTGAGAAGCAGGAGCATACCACTGTGTTGCCCGTAGAGGATGTTAATTGTGTCTCCTTGGAGGATTCAATCAATGAGCACAATCCGGGGTTAGTCACCATTGTGATTTCTGATGGGGAATCTCGAACTACTCACGAATTATTGGAGAAGCCTATGAAGACTGTGGAGTCCGGTGGGGAGCAATTGCCTTGTGTGGCTTCTCCCAAGAAGGGTTATTTATCGAGAAATTCAAGCTCTCACGAGCAATGCAGGTATGCTTATTTTATTTCATATACACAATGATTGCTTTCCTATATGTGCTTTAGTTTCAGATGGTCGGGGTAATTGATGCTGAATGCAATAAACTTCCAACATATGCAGTTATCTCAACCTCCTACACTAAAATGATTGTTAAAATGTGGTTGTATTTTTCTTGACCTGTTAAACTCTGAGTGCATACAGTTACCTTAGATTTTGAGCGCCTAATATAATGATGGAGTGTTACTTTGGAGGTATTCGATGGTTTGGCGGCATTACAAGATGCTACTGCCTCTTTTCAGAGTGTTGCTCCCACAGAATGGCTTCTTTTGGTTGCTGTAAAAGTGATCAGTTGTCAAATAATTGACTTGTGATGTCAGCTCCACCATCTAATAAGAAGAAGACATTTGACCATTGTTTTCATTTAGTTGACTTCCGTTTTTAAAAGACAGATGAAGTCCCAGTCCATCGTTGTTTTTTAAGAAATTCATAATCTTATATGGAGAATGGCAAATATTCTTCCAGAGTTTGTCAGCAGGAGAAGGACGAAGTTTTAATAGATCTCGGATGCAAATGTCGAGGTGGTCTTGCGAAAGCGCACCGATCATGCATAGATACCTGGTTCCGTACAAAAGGATCAAACAAATGTGAGATATGCCAGTAAGTCTTTCAGAAACTCATTGATGATTTAAAGTTAATTCAGTTCTCAAAAAATCTAAATTTAGGTTGCCCCTTCTTTGCAGAAATGTGACGGTGAATGTGCCACCTCCAGAGGCCCAGCTAGGTGTATGTACTCTTGCTCTGAATTCTGCAATTTCATATGAACGTTCAAGGGCATAACTTCAATTTTTCGTCAAAATTTGCTGTATGCATTCAATATTGATCTTATAGCTGCTGATAATATATATGTGAGATTTACTGAAAATAGTGTTTCCATATCTCATACTAGTGTATATTTTATGACAGAGCATGTAACAGTGATCTTGTCGGACTCAAAATCTTTTACAGTCTTTCCCATTATGCTTGAAACTAAAATTGTTCATAGATTTTCTGGAATTTGGAAATCTTTGTCCTAGTTAACAGTGATTAGTTGAACCATTTTCTCTGTTCTGATTTCATTTGTTCATTCTTTGAAGAGGGAAATGCAGTAGATTGGAAAAAGCATTCGCAAGGTGCTTGATATTTTGTCATTATTCATATTAATTTTGATAAAATGAAGTATCACTATTTACAGCAATGCATTTGTTGAAAGTAGAAACTCGAAATGGTGCAGACCGCTGAGAATCTTTTTAATTGAACCTAAATGTATGTTAGTAGTATATGAACACATACCTGAAATTTCTTACATCATGTGTTTCGTGGAACAGTCAAATTACTGGGTATGGAGGATTGATACAAACTTCAGATCACCAGATCGTGAACGGGTAAAGTCGCTATGCCTTGTTTACTAGTTTGTGCATATTGCAAATTCATTTTCGTTTGCTGTGATTTCTCTATTCAAAAAATATCCATTGCTATGATTTCTCATCTCTGTAACAGGGCTGTTATAGTCCTCTTTGGGTTGCTTTCTCGATACTTATTGGCGGTCTCCTTTTGGACGTTTTGATATCCGTCACCCTTGGTGTGTCTGCACTGCCTGTGAATATTATAATCGGTACGGATACTCTCTCTCAACTTTATATACCCTTACAATTCTCCAACTGCCGGTCATCCAATAATAAGAGTATGAAATGATGTTCAAACTTGAAAACAATGATGCAGGGGTGATTGTGGTACTTGGACTCGGAACTGCCCTCCGACTGACCCTGGAATTCTGCCATGAGTGGAGAATGAGGAGGATAGTAGAAACAGATGTGAATCTTGGGTATCATCCTGGTTTGTAAGTACTGTATATAAATTAAGAATTAAGTAGAGCAGTGTTACCAATACTACCTGAAAATTGTTGATATTTGTCCTTTGAGGGATTCATTTGGTGGTCACTCTTTTATTTTCTTTTTTTTTTTCTCGGCACACTCATCTCAGTATATAGAAGGGAATTTTTATATGGCTATCTATTATTTCTCTTTGTTATATTTCACATTCAGAGCTCTGTTTTACCGTCTTAGGACTTGTACTATGGATGGAAACTTCATGTGTTAGAACTTGTTATGGGTACAGGAAAAACCACCCAGAACTTGACAAGAGGACGACCTTTTTTAAAAAAAAAAACTCTCCAGGAAGAGCCTTTTCTTCTTCTTCTTCTTCTTTCTTGTGGGCGTTCACACGGAACATCGACACCCTGCCCGCAGAAAGAATGCCATGGCACCGCCCTTCAATTCTGTCACCACATCTTCATGGTTTATGGGTCTGCTTCGGAGAGTGTTGTAGTCAATCGCGACACAGAACTAGCTCCTTGCAGCTACAATTTCTAAATGCGTGGTGCATTTCGTAGGTGTAAGTAGGAGTGGAAAAACTATGTCCGGTTAAGATGATCGAATTTATCCCATTCGGATTAAATCAAGTTTGGGCATAAATTACATGTCTAAAATTCGGGTCTAAAAATAAAAATTTTTATTCGGTTTAAAATCAAATCCAGGTCCAAACACATAAATATTGTCGAACTTAATTGTCCTAATCATAATCATAATCTGGATTAGATTATTATTCGATTTATTTGTTCAAATTTGAATCAATTCGGGTTTGGTCAATTAAATATG